>NC_044031.1:745646923-746346962 GCF_901765095.1 Microcaecilia unicolor
GAAGGAATGGATCCTCAGAAGCTTAGCTGAAATTGGGTGGCGGAGCAGTTGGGGGGAAGAGGGGGTGGTGGTTGGGAGGCGAGGATAGGGGAGGGCAGACTTATACGGTCTGTACCAGAGCCGGTGATGGGAGGCGGGACTGGTGGTTGGGAGTCGGGAAATACTGCTGGGCAGACTTATATGGTCTGTGCCCTGAAAAGGACAGGTACAAATTCAAGGTAAGGTATACACATATGAGTTTGTCATGGGCAGACTGGATGGACTATGCAGCTCTTTATCTGCCGTCATCTACTATGTATGTTACTATATGTTTGTTACAAGTACATAATATGCCACACCATATATTGATATGTATAGGCAAAAAGGCCTTAATGCCCCTTACTATGTAGCAGGAGCAGGAAAAGCATGTCACCAAAAAATATATTTTTTAAAATATATAAAACAAGCTGAGATTAGTGCAGTGAGGTCAGAGGAAGTTGATGATGTACAGGGAGTGGAATGTATTTTGGTGGGACTAAAAAATTTAAGAAATCTGGCAATTCTTTTACACAGAGCTCCAAGGGAGGGGGGGGAGGGGGAGGACTGTTCTGTCAGAATTATTACATTTAACCTATACTGCAAATATGAATTTCCAAGATGTAATCCTTTTAGGTGATTTTATTCTATTGTAAATCCAAAAGATGAATTAAGTTTAGAATTTTTAAATTATCATACAGCCACTAGAGTATGGAAAAATTATATCTTACCTGCTAATTTTCTTTCCTTTAATCCTACTAGACTAGTCTAGAACCTGTGGATGTTGTGCCTTGTGACCAGTGAATGGAGACAGTGAAATCAAATAATTCAGTGTGATTTGCCCTTTAAGGGCACTGTGCAGTACTTCGTCTCACAAACTAGTGTGCCATCTCTTTAGGTTGAACTGTCACACTAATAATTAGTGCTAATTGACACTAATTTGCAGTTACACACAACTACCACAACTATCATGGACGTGCTATAGACGTAATCTACTTAGATTTCAGCAAAGCTTTTGACATGGTTCCCCAGAGGAGCCTCTTGAATAAACTTGACAGGCTGAAGATAGGACCCGACGTGGCGAACTGGATTAGGAACTGGTTGACGGACGGATGCCAGAGGGTGGTGGTTAATGGAACTCACTCGGATGAGGGAAAGGTGAGTAGTGGAGTGCCTCAGGGATCGGTGCTGGGGCCGATTCTGTTCAATATATTTGTGAGTGACATTGCCGAAGGGTTAGAAGGTAATGTTTGCCTTTTTGCGGATGATACCAAGATTTGTAACAGAGTGGACACGCCGGAGGGAACGGAAAACATGAAAAAGGATCTGCAGAAGCTAGAAGAATGGTCTAAGGTTTGGCAATTAAAATTCAATGCGAAGAAATGCAAAGTGATGCACTTAGGGAGTAGAAATCCACAGGAGACATACGAGCTAGGCGGTGAGAGTCTGATATGTACAGACAAGGAGAGGGATGTTGGGGTGATAGTATCTGAGGATCTGAAGGCGACAAAACAGTGTGACAAGGCGATGGCCGTAGCCAGAAGGTTGCTAGGCTGTCTAGAGAGAGGTGCGACCAGCAGAAGAAAGGAGATGTTGATGACCTGTATAAGTCGTTGGTGAGGCCCCACCTGGAATACTGTGTTTAGTTTTGGAGGCCGTATCTTGCTAAGGATGTAAAAAGAATTGAAGCGGTGCAAAGAAAAGCTATGAGAATGGTATGGGATTTGCGTTACAAGAAATATGAGGAGAGACGATGGCCTGAACACGTATACCCTGGAGGAAAGGAGAAATAGGGGTGATATGATACAGATGTTCAAATATTTGAAAGGTATTAATCTGCAAACGAACCTTTTCCGTAGATGGGAAGACGGTAGAACTAGGACAAGAAATGAGATTGAAGGGGGGCAGACTCAAGAAAAATGTTAGGAAGTATTTTTTTCACAGAGAGAGAGGTAGATACTTGGAATGCCCTCCTGTGGGAGGTGGTGGAGATGAAAACGGTAACGGAATTCAAAAATACATTGGATAAACATAAAGGAATCCTGTTCAGAAGGAATGGATCCTCAGAAGCTTAGCGGAGATTGGGTGGCGGGGCTAGTGCTGGGCAGACTTCTACAGTCTGGGCCCTGAAAATGGCAGATACAAATCAAGGTCGGGTATACACATAAAGTAGCACATATGAGTTTATCTTGTTGGGCAGACTGGATGGACCGTACAGGTCTCTCTCTGTCGTCATCTACTATGTTACTTCCATTAGTCAGTATTCTACAAAATTGTGCACACAAAATTTATAATGCACAACTGCAAGAAGGCTGTAGACCTGAGAGGGACATGGATGGGTCGCAGGCATACCTGGGTTCTAGAATACTAGCAGTTACACACATAAGAGAGGAGTGGCCTAGTGGTTAGGGTGGTGGACTTTGGTCCTGGGGAACTGAGGAACTGAGTTCAATTCCCACTTCAGGCAGCTTCTTGTGACTCTGGGCAAGTCACTTAACCCTCCATTGCCCCATGTAAGCCGCATTGAGCCTGCCATGAGTGGGAAAGCGCGAGGTACAAATGTAAAAAAATAAAAAATAAGAATAGCTATACTGGGTCCATCTAACCCAGTATTCCTACTTCCTAAAGGGGCCAAACCAGGTCACAAGTACCTGGAAGAAAACCCATTAGTAGCATCATCCCACCAATCCCAGAGCAAGCAGTGGCTTCCCCTATATCCATTTCAATAACAGACTATGCATTTTTCCTCCAGGAACTTGTTCAAACCTTTTTTTAAACCCAGATATGCTAATCACTGTTACCACATCCTCCAGCAGCAAGTTCCAGAGCCTAACTATTCGTTGAGTAAAAAAATATCTCCTCCTTTTTTGTTTTAAATGTATTTCCATGTTATTTCATCGAGTGTCCCCTGGTCTTTGTACTTTTTCAAAGAGTGAAAAATCAATTCACGTCTACCTGTTCTATGCCACTCGAGATCTTATAGACCTATCATACCCTCAATCATACCCCCCCTCAGCTGTCTCTTTTCCAAGCTGAAGAGTCCTAACCTCTTTTGCCTTTCCTCATATCAGGGGGGGGGGGGGGGGAGTACCATCCCCTCTATCATTTTGGTTGCTCTTCTTTGAACCTTTTCTAATTTCACTCTATCTTTGAGATACGGCGACCAGAATTGAACTCAATACTCAAGGTGAGGTCGCACCATGGAGCGATAGAGAGGCATTATAATATTCTTGGTCTTATTTTTACATCCTTTTTCTAATAATTCCTAGCATCCTGTTTGCTTTCTTGGCTGCCGCCACAGCGTACTGTCCACAATGACACCTAGATATTTTTCTTGCGTGCTGACTCCTAAGGTAACTGATTCGGATTATTCTTCCATTCCCAGTTTTTATAGGTCGCAAATTTCCTGACAGGAATCATAGCAGTTTACAATAAAAATGTAACAATTTAAAATTTCATATATCAAAGTACTTATCAAATAAAAAAAAGTTTTCAAGGCTTTTCTAGAATCAAATTCCCTAACCTAACTGCAGACCAACTGAAAGAGCTATCATAAAAGCATTTATACTGCACTTTACTAAACGCTGGGAGATTTAAATTCAAAGAGTAATTATAGCTAGAAGGCCAACATGATGATGAAGGCACTAAACATATATGGTCTAATAGACAACTACCATAATAAATCTTATAGATCAAACAAAACATCTTAAAATCAACTAGGAAAAAATGCCCGTTTCAGAGCGGAATGAAACGGGCGCTAGCAAGGGGCCCCCTCCCTCCGTCCGTCGAAGCTACTTGCCTTGTTCGCTGTAGGCCGTTTCGGCCCTCGAGTGTCAATAGCTCCGCCCTGGACGTCATGACGTTTTGACGCGTCATGACGTTTTGACGCGAGGGCGGTGCAGACACTCCAGGGCACACCGGATATCTCTGGCGCCTCAACTTCCGTGGAGGCTTCAGAACGTTGGGGTTGCCTTTTATATATATATAGATTATAGCCCTAACTGGCAAGCAATGTAATTCCCTCAACAATGGTGTATCATGCTCAAACTTTTGCAGCAAAAAATTAATCTAGCTGCACAATTTTGCAAAAATTGCAACCTCTTCTGGAGATCTTGATCAATGCCATTGAGAGCTACAATAATCCAATTGTGGCAGAATAATATAGCCTGGATCACTTTGCATTTGTCAACATTAAATTTCATCTGCCATTTGGATGCCCGGTCTTCCTGCAATTTTTCAGAATCTGCATTTTTTTAAACTTTATTGTAGTTTAAAGAAAAAAAAACATGAACAAAACTGATCAGTACAAAAGAAAAATACAAAAAACAGTGAAAGAACACATTTGTCAACCACAACTAATGTTATACCATCATTCTTTGGGTACAAAGCAAGAAAGTAGCCAGACATTGCAAAAGATGCTCAAACCCCCTCCAAAATCCACCCACCCCCATCTTTACCCACTCAGGGTCCTCTGTACGAGAAGAACCAAAGACAAATATGGTAAAACCCCCAAAAAAGGGACATATCAGCCAGCTTGCGTCTCTCTCCATGTCAAATATGGTTATCTGCATGTGTTTTAACAACCCTGAATAGTTTGTGTCATCTGCATATTTAATCACCTCACTCATCATTCTGTTTTCCAAATCATTTATAAATTTGTTAAATAGCACCGGTCCCAGTACAGATCCCTGCAGCACTCCATTATTCACCCTCCTCCATCACGAATAATGGCCATTTAACCCTACCCTCTGTTTTCTGTCCAATAACCAATTCCTAGTCCACAAAAGGACATTGCCTCTTATCCCACAACTTTTTAATTTTCTCAGGAATGAAGAACTTTGTCAAGATGTTTCCTTCCCGGTGAAGGGAGTAAGAATGTAGGATTTAGTTTGCAACTTTTTCAGTAGCAGCTTGAGTCGCATGCAGTTCATGTTCTGCATCTCTCATTCTCGCATTTCATCTCCATTTCTTGTTACACCACTGGACAGACTTGTACGGTCTGTGCCAGAGCCGGTGGTTGGGAGGCAGGGCTGGTGGTTGGGAGGTGAGGATAGTGCTGGGCAGACTTATACGGTCTGGTGGCTGGGAGGAGGGGCTGGTGGTTGGGAGGCGGGGATAGTGCTGGACAGACTTGTACGGTCTGTGCCAGAGCCGGTGGTTGGGAGGAGGGGCTGGTGGTTGGGAGGCGGGGATAGTGCTGGACAGACTTGTACGGTCTGTGCCAGAGCCGGTGGTTGGGAGGAGGGGCTGGTGGTTGGGAGGCGGGGATAGTGCTGGATAGACTTGTATGGTCTGTGCCAGAACCGGTGGTTGGGAGGAGGGGCTGGTGGTTGGGAGGTGAGGATAGTGCTGGGCAGACTTATACGGTCTGTGCCAGAACCGGTGGTTGGGAGGCGGGGCTGGTGGTTGGGAGGCGGGGATAGTGCTGGGCAGACTTATACGGTCTGTGCCAGAGCCGGTGGTTGGGAGGCGGGGATAGTGCTGGGCAGACTTATACGGTCTGTGCCCTGAAGAGCACAGGTACAAATCAAAGTAGAGTATACACAAAAAGCAGCAAATATGAGTTATCTTGTTGGGCAGACTGGATGGACCGTGCAGGTCTTTTTCTGCCGTCATCTACTATGTTACTATGTAAAAGCTTTCTGAAAATCTAGCTACCAAAACAAACTGCATTGCATTATCTGTCGCATTAGCAGTTAATATGCAGTAATGGCCTGCTAACTTCCAAGGCTCAGCCCCTAACCACAGCACTTCTAGGAAGTGGAATTTGTGTCAGATGTTTCACATGGCAATTAACATGTATTAATAGTTTATGCACTTTAACAATTTAACACCTAATGCGACTTAAGGCACGCTAATGCAGCTTGGTAAACAGATCCTTAAGTGATAGCTTCCAATAATCACTTATTTAAGGAAAGAAAAAAACATTTTCTCAAGTGAAGCCTAGTTTTTAAATGTGGCAAGAACAATATTTTTGGAATTTTATCATCAGGTCTTGTACAATTTCACTGTAAACTGCTTTAATACTCTGCTTATACTAAGCAGTATATAAAGTAAATAAATCAAGTAACAGGTTTGGGCAGCCCTAGCACTGGATGTCCAGATGATCCCACAGAAGTTGGAGTTTTCAGGATATCCATGACTATGCATAAAATGTATTTCCATGTGATGGGTCTCCAGTGTAGGTAATCTCTCTCATGCATAGCCTTTGTGGATATCCGGAAAACACAGCTGGCTGTAGGCCTATCAGGACAGCCCTACTTCTTGGCAAGCGGTATAACAGAACCACACCATGCAAGAATCCGTCCTCTCTCAGGTTTGTGTGGAAATACACCTTGTGAGGTGGAGGGAAACATTAGGTACTTTCTGAGAAACTTCGAAAAGGCATTCTATTGCATAACCTGTAAGACATCAAGAGACTCTTTCCACCCTCTCCCTCCCCAATTATTGCTTCTAGGCCATTTCTGGGCTTTTTCTGGCTCACATTTCCTTCTGGTGCTATGACCTACCCATCAGAACTACTGGAATTTGCTCCTCCCCCTTCCCTTTATGTGCCCTATCTCCACCCTGTAGCAATGGCCCCCAACCAAGAAGTGCTAGGCACAGTTGTGCATTGTGGTTAGCATGTTAGCTTCACACTTGTGTGATGATCAGAACGCCCTCTCTCTGCCTTCCAAGGTGAAGTTGGGGGGAGGGGGGGGAGTGAGAAAGATGCAGCAGATTGTGGAGAATGGACAATGAATACAACTTTTAAGACCTGGTTTGGCCATAGAATCATGGATCAGACTGCAGACTGACAACCAAAACTGGCCCTTCAGTCTAAAAACAGGAGGCCATGAAGCACAGCCAGTTTTAACAAGTAAAATGGTTCACACCCTGCAAAATACAAAATTAATTTATCATTTTACCCAAGCAAGATATCAGAAAAGAGAAAAAAAAAAAACCTAAGACAGACAGACGGTGCACATGTGTGAAAATCAATTGCTTTTCACCAACTGAAGAAGTTATCCAATTCAAAAATTGATTTCTCTTTATAGATAATAATTTGGTAGGCTTTCATCTCATTAATATGGAACAAGGTGATGTCTACAGTGTATCAATGAAGTCTAAACACACCCTACTGCTAATTTGTCTATCTGGCTTTGTTAATGGGAGGTGGGGCTGAGGTGAAGGAAAGAGGAAGAGAACCCCTTGGCAGCACTGTAGGAAAACAGACCAGAATCCTGTGGCAAGCCTACGGTAAAATATTTATCTTTCACTGGAGCCAGGCAGAACTGTTGTGCAAGAGGGAGGTACCTGTGTGAACCAATTAAATACACCCATCATTAGTAGACATTTGCCAAATTATCATGACTGTGAACATCCCACAGATGTGTGATCAGATTTTAAACTGCATCTGAAGTTGGTATGTAAAATATACAAAAAAAAACAGAAAGGCACACAACTGCTTACAAAACAGTAAATAAAAAACAACAAAGCAGTGGAATCAAATGCATTTATTGGAACACTACTACTACTACTACTTATCACTTCTATAGCGCTACAAGGCATACGCAGCGCTGCACAAACATAGAAGAAAGACAGTCCCTGCTCAAAGAACTATGTAATAAAAGTGAGCCAAGTATAGGACAATCAAGCCATTGTGACATCACTGATGAGGTTGGCTCTTATTGGTGGACTGAGGCATTATGACATCACAATATTAGCTCTGGTTACAAGAGACTACTACTACTACTACTACTACTGATCACTTCTATAGCGCTACAAGGCATTCGCAGCGCTGCACAAACATAGAAGAAAGACAGTCCCTGCTCAAAGAACTATGTAATAAAAGTGAGCCAAGTATAGGACAATCAAGCCATTGTGACATCACTGATGAGGTTGGCTCTTATTGGTGGACTGAGACATTATGACATCACAATATTAGCTCTGGTTACAAGAGACTACTACTACTACTTATCACTTCTATAGCGCTACAAGGCATACGCAGCGCTGCACAAACATAGAAGAAAGACAGTCCCTGCTCAAAGAGCTTACAATCTAATAGACAAAAAATAAATAAAGTAAGCAAATCAAATCAATTAATGTATACAGGAAGGAAGAGAGGAGGGTAGGTGGAGGCGAGTGGTTACAAGTGGTTACGAGTCAAAAGCAATGTTAAAGAGGTGGGCTTTCAGTCTAGATTTAAAGGTGGCCAAGGATGGGGCAAGACGTAGGGGCTCAGGAAGTTTATTCCAGGCGTAGGGTGCAGCGAGACAGAAGGCGCGAAGTCTGGAGTTGGCAGTAGTGGAGAAGGGAACAGATAAGAAGGATTTATCCATGGAGCGGAGTGCACGGGAAGGGGTGTAGGGAAGGACGAGTGTGGAGAGATACTGGGGAGCAGCAGAGTGAGTACATTTATAGGTTAGTAGAAGAAGTTTGAACAGGATGCGAAAACGGATAGGGAGCCAGTGAAGGGTCTTGAGGAGAGGGGTAGTATGAGTAAAGCGACCCTGGCGGAAGATGAGACGGGCAGCAGAGTTTTGAACCGACTGGAGAGGGGAGAGGTGACTAAGTGGGAGGCCAGCAAAAAGCAGATTGCAGTAGTCTAAACGAGAGGTGACAAGGGTGTGGATGAGGGTTTTGGTAGAGTGCTCGGAAAGAAAGGGGCGGATTTTACGGATGTTGTAAAGAAAGAAACAACAGGTCTTGGCAATCTGCTGGATATGAGCAGAGAAGGAGAGAGAAGAGTCAAAGATGACCCCAAGGTTTCGAGCTGAGGAGACAGGGAGAATGAGAGAGCCATCAACAGAAATAGAAAACGGGGGGAGCAGGGAGGTGGGTTTGGGAGGGAAAATGAGAAGCTCGGTTTTGGTCATATTTAATTTCAGGTGGCGTTGAGACATCCAGACAGCAATACCCGACGTGGCCACGTTTCGCCCTCAGGCTGCGTCAGGGGTACAAATGCATATCAGTTCAGTTGGAAGTAGCAGATAAGTGGTTTGTACCCCTGACGCAGCCTGAGGGCGAAACGTGGCCACGTCGGGTATTGTTCCAATAAATGCATTTGATTCCACTGCCATGTGAAATATACAGACACCAGATAAACACTTGGGCTGGGGGGGGGGGGGAGGGAAGAAAGGATCAGGCTGGTTTTCTCAATAACAGAAAGACTACTGCTATTGCTTTGCAAGAAATCATGAACACAGAAGGCTACATGTCTACAGGACCAAAGAAAACTAAGATCCATCAAGCCTAGTATCATGTTTCCTACAGTGACCAATCCAGGTCATAGGTGCTGGCAAGATCCCCCCAAAATAGCAAGATTCCATGCTACTTACTACCAAAGATAAGCAGGTCTTTTCCCAAGAGTGGAGAAGTGGCCTAGTGGTTAGGGTGGTGAACTTTGGTCCTGGAGAACTGAGGAACTGAGTTCGATTCCCACTTCAGGCAGCTCCTTGTGACTCTGGGCAAGTCACTTAACCCTCCATTGCCCCATGTAAGCCACATTGAGCCTGCCATGAGTGGGAAAGCGCAGGGTACAAATGTAACAAAAATAAAATAGATACTATTGGAGATTCTACATGGAATGTTGCTACTATTGGAGATTCTGGAGATTCTACATGGAATGTTGCTATTCCACTAGCAACATTTCATGTAGAAGGCTGCGCAGGCTTCTGTTTCTGTGAGTCTGACGTCCTGCACGTACGTGCAGGATGTCAGACTCACAGAAGCAGAAGCCTGCGCGGCCACATTGGTGATCTGCAAGGGCCGACTTCTAGTGGAATAGCAACATTCCATGTAGAATCTCAAACAGTAGCAACAGTGAAGGAGTGGCCTAGTGGTTAGAGTGGTGGACTTTGGTCCTGGAGAACTGAGGAACTTAGTTCGATTCCCACTTCAGGCACAGGCAGCTCCTTGTGACTCTGGGCAACCTGCCATGAGTGGGAAAGCGCGGGGTACAAATGTAACAAAAATAAATAAATAAAAATTCTAACAACAATTTATGGATGATTCTTTCAGGAACTCATCCAGACTTTTTTTTTTTTTTTTACCCCAACTACACTAAGTGCTTTTATCATATCCAAAAGATACTAATTTCAGTTATTGTTTCTCTCTCAAATCCAAATATAATCAAGAACACAAAAAACGTCATTGTGAGTGGAAGAATAGCCTAATGGTTATAGCAGCAGACTGGTAAACAAGAATGCCACTGATGCTCCTTGTTTAACATCCTACTGCCTCCCGTAGAAACCTTTGCAAGTCCTTTCAGGGACAAGAAAGCATCTATTGTAACTAAATTTAACTTGCCTTGAGCTGCTAGTGAAGAAAAAAAACAAGCTAAATCCAAATCGCTTCCCTTCATAAGCCCCATTCGAGATAAGCAAGATTACTAGTTTTATCAGTATCACGGAAGTAAAGATGAAATTCTTTTTTTAACAGAAAAGTGTCAAAATAAACCTCATCTCTTTCAAGACAAAAAAAACATATTCAGTATTAAAACTGTATTAGATGCATTGTTAAAAGTACTCAACAAATCTTAAACTCGACTTTGTTACATATTTCAAGCAGTTTATCCTCCGGATTTGAACAGCTTTGCATCACAAACTGGCAATTTGTGCCAAGTTGAACCCATGTACCATCAGCAGCACCAGCACCCTACGAGATGTTCATACAAGTGTTCCAAAACTCATGAGGGCCATGCTGCCCTCAAAATATTTATGTATATACTAGTAAAAAAGGCCCGTTTCTGCCTGAAATGAAACGGGCGCTAGCAAGGGTGCCCCCCTCGCTCCGTTGCTGTCTCCCTCTCTGTCCTCCGAGTCCCACGCCCTCCTTTCGTCCCCTCCGAGTTCGAGGCCGTCCTCCCTCTCCTCTCCCACTCCCCTGTAACTCACCACTTTGTCGAACGACGACCACGATTGTGGCGGGGCCATTTGTGGAGGGGTGGTTGGAGGGTAGCTCGCACGTTTTTAGTCGGTGGTGACTGTGGGGTTCGTCGAACGACAACCGCGATTGTGGCGGGGCCATTTGTGGAGGGGTGGTTGGAGGGTAGCTCGCACGTTTTTAGTCGGTGGTGACTGTGGGGTTCGTCGAACGACAACCGCGATTGTGGCGGGGCCATTTGTGGAGGGGTGGTTGGAGGGTAGCTGGCACATTTTTAGTCGGTGGTCACTGTGGGGTTGATCGGTTGAAGCCATCTATCTCTGGCCATGTCTCCGCCCTCGACGTCATAACGTTTGACGTGAGGGCGGGGCTAGGAGACATGGGCAGAGAGAGATGGCTTCGGTTGGGCACATCCTCGGCCGCTTTTGTTTGTTAGGCAGTCTGCAGCGATTCGTTGGAAGGGGAGGAGTAGGTACTCCTCCCCGTTTGTTCATTTTCGTTGTTTTGTAATTGTTCCGCCCTCGACGTCATCACGTCTGACGCGAGGGCGGGGCATGGAGACATGGTGAGTGTTGTGGCTTCACCACCATGAACTTACGAACCGGTGTCTGAGTGGCTGCAGTGACGTCAGTGTCTTCAGAACGTTGAAGGTGAGTTTTATTATAGTATACATATATATATATATATACTAGTAAAAAAGGCCCGTTTCTGGAACGAATGAAACGGGCGCTAGCAAGGTTTTCCTGGGAGTGTGTATGTTTGAGAGAGAGAGCCAGAGTGAATGTGCGGGTGTGTGACAGAATGAGACTGTCTGTGTGACAGTGTGTGTGTGAGAATGAGAGTGTGTGACAGGGCCCCCTCCCCTGTTCCTAATGCCCCTCACCCCGTTCCCTCCCCTCCTTTTCCTCCTCCTTTTCACACTTTGGGTTCCTTAAGGCTTTCAAAAGTCTATGTACCCCCATGGCCCTAACGCCCAGTATCCGGATACCCCACCGCTTTCCTCCTGACCCCTCCCCCAAGATGTAATACTTTCACGTCCTTCATTTTTTTAAAAAAAAGTGTCCTATCTACCCTGTGTACAAATGCCCGGCATTCAGATTGTGTTCCTCTCATAAATTTTCATTTCTTTCATTCATTCAGAACTTGCCCCCCCCCCCCCCCCCCCCCCACCGAACACTTTTGTTCCTTCAGTCTTTTAAAACTGTCCTATGTACCCTGTGTGCTAATGGCCAGCATTGAGATTGTTTTCCTGTCCCAAATGTTCATGTCTTTCAGTCCTTCAGAACTCCCCCCCCCCCCCTTCTCCAGTTTAACACTTTCATTTCCTTCAGTCTTTTAAAACTCTCCTATCTACCCTGTGTCCTAATGGCCAGAATTCAGATTGTTTTCCTTTCCCAAATGTTCATGTCTTTCAGTCCTTCAGAACTCCCCTCCTCCCCCCATTTAACACTTTCGGTTCCTTCAGTCTTTCAAAACGCTCCTATCAACCCTGTGTCCTAATGGCCAGCACTCAGATTGTTTTGCTTTGCCAAATTGTCTGTCACTGATGTCACTGAGGTCAGTGCGTGCCTGCCTAGCAGACCACTTCCGGCAGGCACGGTCCCAAGCACATCCTGTTGGAGGTGAGAATTATTATATAGGATATAGATATATAGATATATTCACACACACACTTCAAAATAATAGCTGTAATTTATTTTAAAAAATAGCTAAAAGTATAAAGATCAGCGATACATAAAATTTTCAAATTTCAAATTTATTGGTATTTTCTTGGTACGCCTGTAAATACCAATAAATACCATCTAGGCAGCTTACAGTCTAATAAAAGAATAGAGATAGTGATCTTCATGTGATAGACAGCATTGGAAGGGAGGGCAGAACTACTATAAAAATAGGAAAGATAGGGAGTACAAGCGAAAGATAAGCTTCAGTGTCTTCCAGGCCTGTGAAATATATGAATAGGTTAGCCGAAGGCATCATTAAAAAAGAATGCTTTAAGATAATTTTTACCATCTTCTAAAATATAAGAACAATTAGTAAGCACCAGTCATGAGGAGTAAGACCATGGCAATGCACTGGACCATCTTCTACCCTTTTCCTAGTTTTACCACAAACACTAGGCATTTAAACACCTTCCAGCTGTTTATACACTGCTGGTTTAAATTTCTCAGTTCCAGACTTGACTTCCTACTAGATAAATTTTTTCCCCTAAAGCAATTTCCGGAGACATTCTTCACATGAGTACAGGAAGAACAGCTCTCAGTTAAAAAAAAATAAATATATATATATATATAGGGCAATCAAGGGACAAGTATCTTCATTACACTTAATTGGTCAATCCTAATTCTTGTTATTCCCTCTCATAGTTCACCTTTTCACACTTGTGAATCACATCATTATGACCTTCATTCAGTTATGTTCTGCTTTAATCCTAAGGCAAACTATCTGGAACCTTAGAGCTTGTCCTATCTGCCTCCAAATATCAGCCTTGAAAGAAGAGATCAACAAACTCAAGAAGGAATTAACTACAATTAAAGAAGCGTCCAGGATTACTCATGTCCCAGCTAATTTACCACCACCACTGCCTCAGAGAATGAAACATCAGAGGAATATATGTGTCACAGTAGGCTCTGGTAGACTAAGATCTGTGACACAGAAACACTCGCCCTTCCAAGCTCTGCCCCTGTCAAATCTTTTGCAGCGTTGCATCATTATGATGGCGAAAAAAGAAGTACTGTGGTAGAACCAGAGGCAATGAAAGTAGCACAACCCAAGAAATATCCCCCAAATAATGATAGAATGGTGAAAAGCATAAAATTATTACTGCTCGGAGACTCCATTATCAGAGGCATTAACTTAGGAGCACAGTTCAGGGGTTCCAACGTAGTGAAAATGTCTTCCAGGATCTTCAGCTACAAGATGTACAGACCAAATACTGAAAGTGATCCGAGAAGAGACTGAGGCTTCAAACGCTGATGTAATTCACCTGGGGACAAATGACATGGCCTACAATAGCAAGTTTACAGCACAGAGAGCGTTCCAGAAGCTTGGGGAGGGACTGAAATCTTTGGTTCGGACTGTGGCTTAAGTAATTCCTACGTTGGGGACCGGAGAGGAAAGAGTACGCAAAACAGAGGAATTCAATAAGTGGCTTGAGTCTTGGTGTAAAGAAGAAGGTTTTAGATACATAGGAGAATGGGGTAATACGTGGAAAAATAGTAGGCTGTATAATGATGGGCTACATCTTTCTATGATGGGAAAAAGGATCCTTGGGGAGAAATTCAGACAGTATGTTTCTAGACATTTAAACTAGAGGGTGGGGGGTGACAAAAGGAAACAGGGGATTTCAGAAAGTTACCCCCAGAATAAACATGATGGCAGAGGGAAAGGTCATGTAAATATAAAAAACCACCCAAATTCACTAAGCACATGGAAAGCTATGTGCACAAATGCTCATAGTCTAAGTAAAAAGGTTCAAGATTTGCAAGCCCTGATGTTTGAAGAAAACTTGGATATTGCTGCTATTACGGAGACGTGGTTCAACGATTCTCATAAATGGGATGTGACCGTACCGGGCTATAATCTTTTTAAGAAGGATAGAGAGGGCCGACGAGGTGGAGGAGTGGCTCTGTATGTGAGAGAATATCAGAGCGGCTGAAATGCTGGGAACCTGAGGAAAAGAAGCTTTATGGATCATCCTGGAAAGAGAAGACGAAACCTGTATCCACACGGGGGTTATCTACTGACCTCCTGCGCAAATGGAGAAGTTAGACAAGGATCTGACAGAAGGTATTCAAAAGATTGGTATGAAAGGGGAGCTGCTCCTGTTGGGAGATTTCAATTTGTCTGACGTGGATTGGAACGTCCCATCTGCGGAATCGGAAAGAAGTAGGGAGATTGTGGATGCCTGTCAAAGTGCCTTGCTCAGACAAAAGGTGACGGAACCCACGAGGGAAGGGTCAAAGCTGGATCTAGTGCTCATGAATGGAGGTAGTGGTACGATCTACAATGGAGGAATGGAGGTACAATCTACAAATAGCTGACGACAGCACTGATGTTGAGATATGCGCCTACACGCAGGCAACAACAGCTGATGATGAAACAGATGAAGAAATGAGCAGCGAGGCACATGCTGACGAAATTCAACAACCTCCTTCTGTCACTTTTGCAAGAGTGCTGGAGAGTCTCAACACCGTGCGGGCCTATCTGGAGGCCACTGGATGTAGTGCTGAAAGTTTTTACCGTCTGGCAGATGTAGCCTATGGAACTCACAGACAAAATAGTGTACAGAGGACTATAACCGATTACTTCAAGTAAGCCTAACGTCAGTTAATGGAGACTGTATACTGTACATATAATCAACAATACTGTACATATGTTTATCAGATGTCAAGCTTCTTTGGGTCACAACGGTTAAGTGCACACTCCGGTTAACTGCATGCATTTCTTCAGTCCCAGACCCTTGCACTTAAGTGGATTTAACTGTATTTGCATGTGAAAAATCAATATTATATAGACTGCACAAAACCCATTGACTGTGAATTAAATGTTTTCTCTCTGTTGACAATGCAGTGTATTATTCTATTTAAAAGCTTTACAGTGACCTACATCTCTGTGCACGATCTCATTGTCAGATTCAAGAATATAATTGTAGTTTAAGAAAAAAGTGGAGCCAGTCAATGACGGTCGGAACCAGATAATTTATTTATTGTACTTAAAGGCTGAAAACAAGAGTCACCCGACACAGCTATGTTTCGGCACACTATGTGCCTGCCTCAGGGGTGGCTATTTGTTGTTGAAAAATGTCAGATGTTAAGGAATGAAGAGAAAAACTGGTTCAGTATTCAATAATTTCGTTGTCAGCAACTTGCACAAAAATCAGTGAGTGAAAATGCATTCGGAGGAGTGGCCTAGTGGTTAGGGTGGTGGACTTTGGTCCTGGGGAAGTGAGGAACTGAGTTTGATTCCCAATTCAGGTACAGGCAGCTCCTTGTGACTCTGGGCAAGTCACTTAACCCTCCATTGCCCCATGTAAGCCGCATTGAGCCTGCCATGAGTGGGAAAGCGCGGGGTAACAAAAATAAAAAAATTAAAAAAAATGTTTCACCCAGCTCTGGGCTGCATCAGGGGCTCATTAACTCTTAATAAATACATAAAAACAAGTTAGTAAATACAACCAATGACAGTAGCACCTTAGGGAGTTCCGATATAGATATATAATTTTAAAAACTGGGGCGTATTTTCAAAGCACTTAAGATTTTATTTATTTTTATTACATTTGTACCCCGCACTTTCCCTCTCATGGCAGGCTCAATGCGTCTTACATATTGTATACAGGTACTTATTTGTAACTGGGGCAATGGAGGGTTAAGTGACTTGCCCAGAGTCACAAGGAGCTGTGCCTGAGGTGGGAATCGAACTCAGTTCCTCAGTTCCCCAGGACCAGAGTCCACCACCCTAACCACTAGGCCACTATGTTCCAAAAGGCTGGAAACAGTAAATAAGGGATATGTTACTGAATGTTTGTTATATTGATCATAATGAACTTCTTCATCCTACTCAATTCGGTTGTAGAAGAAACTACATTATGGGGACAGTGATTGGTATGCTTGTAGCTCAGGGCAAATGGCTGCTCAGTAAAGGGCAATGCACTGTTTTACAATTTCACTCATCCAGCACGTTCGATCTGGTACGCTGGCAGATTCTAACCACTATTTGTTCCCATTGTGGGACTCAAGCTAACGTTCTTTCTTGGTTACAAGGTTTTTTTGATGACAAGATGGTATATGATTTAAAAAGATGGCATTCTATCTGAAAAATGGAAGGCATTAAGTGGGGTCCCTCAAGGATCATGACTTTCTCTGATATTAATCTATTAATGAGATCACTAGGTATGGTGTTAGATAAATCTCAAGTTATGCATTTTATTTACCCAGACGATATCACCATCTTCCCATTATGCTTGTCATCTTGGACCGAAACACTGTCTTGTATATAACTATGTATGTCTCTGATTCCTGGATTTTCAATAAGTACATAAGTATTGCCATACTAGGAAAGACCAAAGGTCCATCGAGCCCAGCATCCTGTTTCCATCAGTGGCCAATCCAGGTCACAAATACCCGGCAAGATCACAAAAATGTACAAAACATTTTATACTGCTTATCCCAGAAATAGTGGATTTTCCCCAAGTCCATTTAATAACGGTCTATGGACTTTTCCTTTAGGAAGCCGTCCAAACCTTTTTTAAACTCCGCTAAGCTAACCGCCTTTACCACATTCTGTGGCAACGAATTCCAGAGTTTAATTACATGTTGAATGAAGAAAACTTTTCTCTGATTCATTTTAAATTTGCTACATTGTAGCTTCATCGCATGCCCCCTAGTCCTAGTATTTTTGGAAAGTGTGAACAGACGCTTCACATCTACCCGTTCAACTCCACTCATTATTTTATAGACCTCTATCATATCTCCCCTCAGCCGCCTTTTCTCCAAGCTGAAGAGCCCTAGCCGCTCATCTGAAACTCAGCAAAGGAAAAAAACTAAGTTTCTCTGGATAGGCTCAGATTAAAATGAAAGATTTACATCTAGGTTTGTAAATTGATGGAAATGAGCTTACATTAGATCTGCAGCCAAAAATACTAGGGGGTTAAACTGGATAATTTGCTATCAATGCAACCTTATGTTTCAACGATTTTGAGGAAAGCTTTTATCATCTTGAAACTCAGAGGTATTAAGAAATACTTTGCAATTGATACTTTTAGATTAATTATACAAGAGCTTGCATCGGTCAGATTTGACTACTGCAATTTGGTTTTAATTGGTTGCTGAGATGGTTAGATCATTTGCAAGTTATGCAAAATATGCATGCTATGACTCAGTGAAGAAATTTATTTGAAACTACATTAGTTGCCAATTAAAGAGCGTATCAAATTTAAAGTGTGTATAATGATATTTAAGATCTTGTCAGCAACAGCTCCATTATATATGACTAGCCGTTAAGCCCGTTAAAACGGGCGAGATTTCCAGCTACCCTCCTCGCCGCCGCTCCCTCCTCCGTGCCGGGCCCCCTGCACTGACCTGACAGCGCCTCTCACCTCCGTGTGAAAGCTCTGCTGCTGCCTGCAGCGCTTCCACACGGAGGTGAAAGGCGGCGGCACTGTCAGGCCAGTGCAGGAGGCCCGATACGGAGGGGGGCGGGAGCGGCAGCGGGGATGGGGGGGAGGGTGGAGGCTGGTGCGCGCGATGTTCTTTTCCAGGCTCCAGCTCCAGCAGCCGACTCCGTTTCCCTCTCTGTTCCGCCCTCTGACGTCATCACGTCTTGACACGAGGGCGGGACAGAGAGGGAAGTCTCTACTGCGCATTTGCAGGTGAGTCGGTCATTTGCCATTTATATGTTTGATGGATTTAGTTAAAGTCCTTCACAGACCTTATACACAATCAATTTATTCTTCAATTTTCCAGTGCTGCAGCTCTAAAATCGATCACTTTTCTGAGTCACTTTACTGTCAGATTGCCTCACTGTGGTATTCACTTCCTTTGGCCTTGCACTATTGCCCACGTTATGTATTGCATAAAAGAATCTGAAAACATTTTTTTGTTTCCACGAACTGAGTCATAAATGCTATATTGGTCAATATATATTGAATTTGTTATTTTAATTCCTAGAATGTATGACCTGGTTTTTTAGCCTTTGTAACCCACCTTAAACTGACAAGGGGATAACGCGGGATACAAGACATATTGTAACATAACAATGAATGGAGTGAGTGAGTTGGAAGGGAACTAGAAGAACATTTTCCAGATGCTTATGAATGAAGGCTGATGGTGAAAGATGCCAGCTCTGGGTGATTAACCAAGAAGCCCAAAACAAGAAGGAATGAGGAGGAGAAAGTGACCAGACCTCCTCCATCCCTCCCAAAAAGTATAAGTATATTTTTATGTGTGTGTGTGTATATATACAGTGGGGGAAATAAGTATTTGATCCCTTGCTGATTTTGTAAGTTTGCCCACTGACAAAGACATGAGCAGCCCATAATTGAAGGGTAGGTTATTGGTAACAGTGAGAGATAGCACATCACAAATTAAATCCGGAAAATCACATTGTGGAAAGTATATGAATTTATTTGCATTCTGCAGAGGGAAATAAGTATTTGATCCCCCACCAACCAGTAAGAGATCTGGCCCCTACAGACCAGGTAGATGCTGCAAATCAACTCGTTACCTGCATGACAGACAGCTGTCGGCAATGGTCACCTGTATGAAAGACACCTGTCCACAGACTCAGTGAATCAGTCAGACTCTAACCTCTACAAAATGGCCAAGAGCAAGGAGCTAAGGATGTCAGGGACAAGATCATACACCTGCACAAGGCTGGAATGGGCTACAAAACCATCAGTAAGACGCTGGGCGAGAAGGAGACAACTGTTGGTGCCATAGTAAGAAAATGGAAGAAGTACAAAATGACTGTCAATCGACAAAGATCTGGGGCTCCACGCAAAATCTCACCTCGTGGGGTATCCTTGATCATGAGGAAGGTTAGAAATCAGCCTACAACTACAAGGGGGGAACTTGTCAATGATCTCAAGGCAGCTGGGACCACTGTCACCACGAAAACCATTGGTAACACATTACGACATAACGGATTGCAATCCTGCAGTGCCCGCAAGGTCCCCCTGCTCCGGAAGGCACATGTGACGGCCCGTCTGAAGTTTGCCAGTGAACACCTGGATGATGCCGAGAGTGATTGGGAGAAGGTGCTGTGGTCAGATGAGACAAAAATTGAGCTCTTTGGCATGAACTCAACTCGCCGTGTTTGGAGGAAGAGAAATGCTGCCTATGACCCAAAGAACACCGTCCCCACTGTCAAGCATGGAGGTGGAAATGTTATGTTTTGGGGGTGTTTCTCTGCTAAGGGCACAGGACTACTTCACCGCATCAATGGGAGAATGGATGGGGCCATGTACCGTACAATTCTGAGTGACAACCTCCTTCCCTCCGCCAGGGCCTTAAAAATGGGTCGTGGCTGGGTCTTCCAGCACGACAATGACCCAAAACATACAGCCAAGGCAACAAAGGAGTGGCTCAGGAAGAAGCACATTAGGGTCATGGAGTGGCCTAGCCAGTCACCAGACCTTAATCCCATTGAAAACTTATGGAGGGAGCTGAAGCTGCGAGTTGCCAAGCGACAGCCCAGAACTCTTAATGATTTAGAGATGATCTGCAAAGAGGAGTGGACCAAAATTCCTCCTGACATGTGTGCAAACCTCATCATCAACTACAGAAGACGTCTGACCGCTGTGCTTGCCAACAAGGGTTTTGCCACCAAGTATTAGGTCTTGTTTGCCAGAGGGATTAAATACTTATTTCCCTCTGCAGAATGCAAATAAATTCATATACTTTCCACAATGTGATTTTCCGGATTTAATTTGTGATGTGCTATCTCTCACTGTTACCAATAACCTACCCTTCAATTATGGGCTGCTCATGTCTTTGTCAGTGGGCAAACTTACAAAATCAGCAAGGGATCAAATACTTATTTCCCCCACTGTATATATATATATATATATATATATATATATATATATATATATATATAAATATACATACAGACACATATATATATATATACACACACAGAGTGTTTCAATATTAATTTCTTTATGAATTTATATTTCTTCTTTTAAATAGTAAATTCTATGCGTTTATATTGTTTCTAAACCATTCCTAAAACATATACTACCAGAAGTGCAGTACGGGTTTTCACTTACTGTACATTAAGAAAAAGTACCACACTGCAAGTGCACAGCCTGTGCAGTAAATGAAGTGGTGGGGGTGGGGGGGTGCATTCCCTGCATTTACTAAACTGAGAAGAGGAATACTGCACAGCTCTGCATTACGCGTGCCTGGCACTGCAGATAACACTGAGTGGCCCTTACAGAAATACAGTGGTGCTTCCCCCCCCCCCCCCCCACATACACACCCATTTCCCCTTCCCATCATCCAATTTCCCTGACATCCTAATCCCCATCCTGTCACCACCTTGATCCGTCCTCTCCTCCCCCCCCCCCCACTACAACCATACCAATTTTATTCCTCTGCCTCCCCATGACATTGCTTTTGACTCGTAACCACTTGTAACCACTCGCCTCCACCTACCCTCCTCTCTTCCTTCCCGTTCACATTAATTGATTTGATTTGCTTACTTTATTTATTTTTTGTCTATTAGATTGTAAGCTCTTTGAGCAGGGACTGTCTTTCTTCTATGTTTGTGCAGCGCTGCGTACGCCTTGTAGCGCTATAGAAATGCTAAATAGTAGTAGTAGTAATACCCCTCTGATCTTCCTAACCCCAACTCCCCCCAAACGACAGGTCAATAGGCCCCTCCTACTACCCAAATCCCTGCCCACATTCCTTTCAGAACTCTCTCCCACGCCCACCCCAGGCCTTACCCAGAGGTGATCTTTGGTGATAAAGTGGAGCCAGGTAGGAGCGGTTCCCCTCTGCTCCTGCCCATCAAGCTAAAAACAAAAATGGCCTCCGTGACCCCTAGCAGTAGTCTCATGGTGCTACTAACTGAAGATCTGTTTACTACACATATGAAGTGTCTCTCCATTACATTTTCACCTACCAACAGAACCAAAGTACAAGAGAGAGGTCATTTTATAAAATCAAATTTCATACACACATAATCAGCCTCTTATAACATACCGATTGGCGTAAAAGTACACATTTTGGTACGATTACACATTATTTTGCTGGTAGGTGTGTATACAGAGGCAGGATTTGTTTGGAGCATGCGCAAAACATGTATGCCAGTAGATTATAAAATACAGTAATCTACATGTGTACTTACATACAGGCATGGATATTTACAGCTGCTCTGCAACGTAGGCACGATTTCTGCCATTTGCACTGTATATTTTTTTTAAATGTTGGGGTTTCTTAGCTGTAAAATTTAATAAAGGGGCCCCATTTACTAAAGGGTACTAACATCTGCTGTTAACATGGCTTAGCGCTCAAAAGTGGCATGGGCTAACGGCAAAATTAGTGCGCCTGTGTGTGTACAGACATTCCCAACATACTGGTTATTCAGTCACATGCTAACACTGGAATTCACACATGGCCGATAGGCACCTGTTTTTGATGTGTTTTTCCAGCAGCTATTCCTAATTTCCATGTAAGTATCTTTTCTAGTGTTCTTTAGGAAACTGCAAGCCTGCCTCTACTAAACCAACAAGAAAGCCTAATTCCCTATTGTAGCACTTCCCAAAATAGGGTCACGCATGCTACATTTGGAGTCATGACCTAGGCAGGCACTACAGTGGCCGGTTCAAATCCCACTGCTGCTGCTTGTGATCTTGGGCAAGTCACTTAACCCTCCATTGCCTCAGGTACAAACTTAGATTGTGAGCCCTCCTGGGACTGAGAAATATCCAGAGTACCTGAATGTAACTCACCTTGAGCTACTACTGGAAAAGGTGTGAGCAAAACCTAAACAAACAGGAGGAGTGGCCTAGTGGTTAGGGTGGTGGACTTTGGTCCTGGGGAACTGAGGAACTGAGTTCGATTCCCACTTCAGGCACAGGCAGCTCCTTGTGACTCTGGGCAAGTCACTTAACCCTCCATTGCCCCATGTAAGCCGCATTGAGCCTGCCATGAGTGGGAAAGCGCGGGGTACAAATGTAACAAAAATTTAAAAAAAATTAAAATGTCTAACTATTCACTTAAAATAACAATATGACCTGTTTATACAATTCTAAATTTGCTTTCTATTTTCAATAAAAATTCTTCATCATTCACATTTTCCTCATTCATTTACTCTCATGCCAGTACAGTATTGTAACAATTGTATCAAATATTAAGTATACACTGAGTAACAGAAAATAATACACAGTATCACTTCAGAGCAGGGTGGAGACATTCTTATCTCTTAAAAGTCAGCAAACACTTTCAAAGCAATTTTATTCACAATGGAAGTTTTAACTCTGTGGTTCAAACTAGTCTAGGTAAAAGACGGATTTAATGTATTTCACCTTAAATGGAATCTGCAGAGGATCTGGCTTTTACCTTCTACTCTGGCCTGGATAAAGGCTGGATTCCGCCAGTTGTGCATGCTACGGTGGACAAGGGGAGGATGCTCAAAAGTCACCACTTATGTAAACAGCCACCGCTGAACTTACCAATCGTGGAACAGCAATCCATACTCAAAGGAAAGCAAATGCAAATAAGGTATGCAGAAAGTCTACATGCACTTGTTAGCAGTGAAAGGGCATAGCACGTGTGCAGAATGGTCTCACAGTAAGCGGGAATGTTCTGCGCATGTCCAACAAAATAAAATCACAATAAAAAAAAATCACAATTTCACTGGTAGTACGTGATTTTTCACATACTTCCTGTGTGCATCTTATGTTAGTACTCACTTCCTGGTTTGTTTTTTTTTTGGTCAACAACAACAACAAAAGGAACGGTAACAATGGTAACTGATGTCATATGTGTTCATGAGGATTACATAGTGAAAGAGACAACAAAACAGCAGATACAAAACGGAAGAATGTTCAAAAATTTATTGATGATGTCAAATACCAGACTTATTGCCCGACACAGGCCGTGTTTCGCCCAAGAAGGGCTGTGTCAGGGGCAAAAAATCTCAGAAATATCATTCGTCGTAATAAATGTTATTCACATGAACCTTGAAATGCTAGGGGCAGAATAATGAGTTCTTGAAAAAACAGCAGGAAAGATATACTAATGACGATCATCACATGCCTTTCCTCCACCATTTCAAGGTTCATGTGAAACACGGCCTGTGTCGGGCAATAAGTCTGGTAACATAGTAACAGTAAATGACGGCAAATAAAGACCTGTGCGATCCGGCAGATAAAGACTTGTACAGTCCATCCAGTCTGCCCAACAGGATAAACTCATTTTACATGGTATGTGATACTTTACAGCCGAGTTTGATTTGTTGTTTATTGTTCCACAATACTGCTACATGTTAAAGACATACAATACATGCACGTGGTGCATTTTGCCAAAGACAATACACAGGTCTGAGTTCCCACATACATGGATACTATTAAAAATGCAAGCACACCACTTTCCGATGGGTGGAACACATACGCATAAATACAGACAGACGGCTTATTTCTCACACGCGTGCATGCAGATACTATTAAAAAATGTTATCAGACTGCTCCACCGAGAAGTCCCCATGACCATTCCGTGTGAGGCACAGAAAGGAGGACCTACCATTACAAGCAGGTCCTCCTTTCTGTGCAAACGAAATGCTCATTTTAATACAAATGAGCTCATTTTCACAGATTTGCATAGCGTTTTTATTCATTGCTTTCCATGAACGGTAAAAGCAGCACCGAGCCCCTTTGTGGATTAGGCGCGCAATAATTTGCGCGCTAAACTGGCCAAAATCAGTCTAAAAATTAAACGTTGCGATCTGAGCATCTCCCTCTTGGAGAGCTGGGAGGATCTGCTGGGTGACCGCTCTAGCGCTTTTAAAGTGGGGAAACTATAGGATGCAGAGGATCCTTTTCTGCGCTCAGTGAGATCCATCGCTTTCCATATTAAAGGCACACATTTGCTTATTTCCGATCTGACGAAGAAGGGCAACCTTCGAAAGCTAACCAAGAAATGTATCAAGTTATGTCCTATACAAAAGGTATCATCTTATTTTCTTTTCCATGTTTTATTTTGTTTGATTTCTATTGATAACCACATTAAAGGCCAATGCAGCTGCGACCCTGCGGATTCAACTGAAATGCCAGGAGCCAGAAACCAGATCTTCTGATACTTTAAAGCCACTAGGAGGCTGGATCCTCTGCATCCTATATACCTTCCGCTTGAAAAGCCGCTGGAGTATTCGCCAGGAGGGACGTAGCCTGTAGCAACTCTGAAGACACAGAATCCAGGAGACTAAAATGATCTCAAGAGTCGGTTATACTATACGAGGTCTCTTTCTCTGCCATATACTCCAGACTCACACTTAACCAAAGCTTTTTTTTTTCCCTCGCCGCGTTTACCAGTTAACACACACACATGTATCTTTCAACAGCAAGCTACACTTTCCACACTAATTTCAAGATCTTTCCAAATGTTTGGGGTTTTTTTCAACCCTTACCACATTCAGACCCCCCTACACACATCCTCTCTCTCTTTTACGATACCTCGCAACTGACAACAAGTTGCAAAACAAAAAAGTCTGGCAAGAAACACCTACTCGCACGCTTTTCACTGCTCTCACACACACCAAGCATCCCCCTCTTCGCACAGTAGCGCTCCTCCTCTCTTCCCCCCTCCCCTCGCGCGCGCGCGCTCTCTCCCCCCAGCACCTCCCCCCCCCCCCCTTTTCCACTATCCGTCACACTCGCCGCCACCCGGCGCGTCCTACCTTCAAATTCGCCTTTGAGAGCCGTCGGCAGCAATTTCATACAGGTCGGGTCGCCTTCTTCAACCGGCCGCGAAACTTTCCTTCAACTACAGCGCCCGGCCCCGCCCCCTCCGACGCCACTTCTTTCACTCGGCGACGGGCCACCTCCCGCCCTACCGGAAGCAGGAAGTTGTGACGCAAGGGGGAGGGCGGGACGTCGAAGCGGGAAGCTCTCTGCGGTGGTTGGTAGGGCGGGTGATTTGAAAGAAGTCTGAAGGGAGAGTGGGTGTGGACTAACTTGGAGAGAGAGAACGCCAGGGCAGGGACCGGCTGGGAGCCGAATCGTTTGTGGGTTCTCGAACGCCTGCTTCTTCCGGTTTTCCTCACCGCATGTTCAACATATTGAATACAACATACAAAGTGAATTACTACTACTACTTAACATTTCTAGAGCGCTACTAGGGTTACGCAGCGCTGTACAAATTAACAATTAAGGACGGTCCCTGCTCGGAAGAGCTTACAATCTAAAGGACTGTGGTAGCCGTGTTAGTCCACTCTTAAGGTTATCAATAGAAATCAAACAAATAAAACATGGAAAAGAAAATAAGATGATACCTTTTTTATTAACAAGGATCTGGGGTTCCTAGCCCATTATAAACCATAAAGCTGTATGTCTCTGTTGATCACCCTCCCCTCACCTATCCACACCCATCCTGTTAGAATATCAATGATATGCTTTGATGTCCCCATGCATACCTCCTACCCACCCCCATCCTCCCACCCTGTCAGACTGTCGTGGTAATGCTTGAATGTTTTCACTTATATACACTGTCAGCTAGCACATTTGCTTATTTCCGATCTGACGAAGAAGGGCAACCTTCAAAAGCTAATCAAGAAATGTATTAAGTTATGTCCAATAAAAAAGGTATCATCTTATTTTCTTTTCCATGTTTTATTTTGTTTGATTTCTATTGATAATCTAAAGGACGAAATGTCAAGTTGGGGTAGTTAAGATTTCCTGAGAAGAGGTGTAGTGATTAGGTGCCGAAAGCGACATTGAAGAGGTGGGCTTTGAGCATTGATTTGAAGATGGGTAGGGAGGGGGCACGGCGTATGGGCTCAGGGAGTTTGTTCTAGGCATGGGGTGAGCCGAGACAGAAGGGGCGGAGCCTGAAGTTGGAGGTGGTGGAGAAGGGTACTGAAAGGAGGGATTTGTCTTGAGAGCGGAGGTTACGGGTAGGGACGTAAGGGGAGATGAGGGTAGAGAGGTAAGGAGGGGGCCGCAGATCGAGTGCATTTGTAGGTGAGTAGGAGAAGCTTGAACTGTATGCGGTATCTGATTGGGAGCCAGTGGAGTGACTTGAGGAGAGGGGTGATATGAGTATATCGGTTAAGGCGGAAGATAAGACGTGCGGCAGAGTTCTGGATGGACTGAAGGAGGGATAGATGGCTACGTGGGAGGCCGGTCAGGAGTAGGTTGCAGTAGTCAAGGCGAGAGGTGATGAGAGTTCGGGTGGTGTGCTCGGAGAGGAAGGGGTGAATTTTACTAATGTTATAGAGGAAGCGACAGGTCTTGGCTATCTGCTGGATATGCGCAGAAAAGGAGAGGGAGGAGTCGAAGATGAATTATTATTATTATTATTTGTATAGCGCTACCAGACGCACGCAGCGCTGAACACCTGACACAGAGTGACAGCCCCTGCTCAATAGAGCTTACAATCTAAAATACAGACAGACAAGACAAAAAGGGGCGAGAGGCAAATGAGAAGTGGCTAGGGGCCAAAAGCAGTGGTGAAAAAGGTGGGTTTTCAGCATAGATTTGAAAACAGGTAGAGATGAAGCTAGAATGGGTTTGTCTGCACTACCGCAGCTTGATAAAAGAGGCCCTAAAGACGTTGGTACATCGGGTTGACTGCCACCTCGTTGACGCAGAGCTACCAAGTTACCCCATTCCAAGAGGGAGACTTTTTGGCCGGTCCTAGTTTTAAGCTTGTAGCCCAAAGAATTTACAAGTCCAGCAAATTAAGTCTTGTCAACTGAGGATGCTGTTTTGTGGGCACAATTTGTTGTGCGTTTCTACATTTTGCCTCATAGGGTATACAGTGGGTGATAAATGTAGCCAGTGGTGATTATCTTGGCCACGTGTTTTGGACTTGACCCCCCCCCCCCCCCACCTTATTCATGACTTTTGTACTAAGATAAATGGACATGTTTCTGAGATGTGGAAAATTGGGTGGTTTCTGTCATCTTGTCAATTGTTTGTATTTTTGCTTTGGGACCAGCCACTTCCCGGACTGAGTTGATGGGCAAAAAGATTAGCTTGTAGTGTTGGCTGTCAGCAGAAGACCCCCCCCCCCCCCCACACACACATACACACACACTGTATCTCATTGGAAATCAGCTATGATCATGCTCTGCTCATTTTGAGTGCTTACCTGTCATCTTCAAAAGAAGATGCCTTCTTTAAAACACCCGTTTGGGATACTCTGAGACTGGTGGCACCCAGCTGGATTTTTGAATGCTTCCCTGGATAGCAGCAGTGGCGATGATGATGAGTGGGGGGGGGGGGGGGGTGGAAGGAATTAAGTGCATAGATGAACATTTATGATGGCACCTCTTGTTTATTTGTAGGCCTATTGTTTCTTACATCATGTTAATTGTTCCATATTGGTTGTATGTATCTTGTCTATTTTGCTGCCAATAAAAAGTGTTTTGAAATCTATCATTCTACCCTTTGAAATCAGTGCTGTATGTTTCATAATGCACCAGGATGAGGTTGGCAGAAATATGACCAAAATGTCTGGTTGCAGTGGGTAACTTGGTTGCTCTGGTTGAGGTGCCTGTGTGGGGCTTTTTTGGGAGCTGCCTGGAGAAAGGGTGCACAACTACTACTACTAATCATTTTTATAGTGCTATTAGATATATGCAGCACTGTACTGTACACATTATATGCAGGTACTTTGTTGCTAGAGGGCTCACAATCTGAGTTTTTGTACCTGGGGGCAATGGAGGGTTAAGTGACTTGCCGAAACTCACAAGGAGCTGCAGTGGGAATCGAGCCCAGGTTGCCAGGATCAAAGCCCGCTGCACTAACCATTAGGCCACTCCTCCACTCATTACACCACTCCCATTCTTGGAAGTCCCTCCCATCCCAAGCTGCATTTTGCCTGAGTCTTATGTGTGTCCAGTAAAGGGCATCAGGAACTTGTGAAGTGTCCATTACATTCTTGCATTGTATTCAAGTTGGCGACGTGTACGGACTTGCGTTCGCACTGAACTTCCCACACGTACTGGTTTTGAATCTATATACAGGCTGATCTTGGTGTGTCCTGTAGCTTTATTTTACTGTTGTGATTTTGAAAAAACAACCGCTTTGAATATAATTTCCACAAGAACTGTCTGTGTGTGAGAGTAGTCTATATGTGGAAATGGCTTTTATAAAATCGTGTGAATGTGCATGCGTGTGTAAATACAAGTGTCAGTAAGAACATGTGTATTTTTAAGAGGTCTGCCTGTAGGTGGAGCTGTTGTACGTATGCCTGTATATTTTTTATTTTATAAAATAAGTATGTGCCTGCATATAGATGCACTTTTGTTGAATCAGGTGTAACTTTATTTATAAAACTTTGTGTGATACTAGGGATTATTGTAGGAGCCTCTTGTGTAAAGGTGGCTAAACAGATAGGGGCACTTTTATCAACCTAATGTTAGGGCTAGCATGTGGCAAAACAGCTCCACTGCCGGGCACACCCAGGCTCTCTGCAGTAGTTTTGTGTTTGCCGCACACCGTTTCCTGCGCCAGAAAAATAAATCTTTATATTTTCTAGCGCAGGGGTGGGGAGTGGGTGTGCTCGACGGTAATCGGGCAATGCCACACACTGTCCGATTACCACCGGGTTACAGCATGAGCAATTCCATGGTCACTTTTCACTGTGGTAAACTAGGAGTATGGGTTGTTGTTTTTTTTAATTAGCACTGTGTTGTAAAATTGTTTTCTATATGTACTACTTGTATTACACATCCCACAAGTTACCTAGCATAAAGACCCACTATTTATCTAACGTAATAAATGCTTGGAATGCCCTCCCGCGGGAGGTGGTGGAGATGAAAACGGTAACGGAGTTCAAACATGCATGGGATATGCATAGAGGAATCCTATGCAGAAGGAATGGATCCTCAGAAGCTTAGCTGAAATTGGGTGGCGGAGCAGGTGGGGGGAAGAGGGGGTGGTGGTTGGGAGGCGAGGATAGGGGAGGGCAGACTTATACGGTCTGTACCAGAGCCGGTGATGGGAGGCAGGACTGGTGGTTGGGAGGCGGGAAATACTGCTGGGCAGACTTATATGGTCTGTGCCCTGAAAAGGACAGGTACAAATTCAAGGTAAGGTATACACATATGAGTTTGTCTTGGGCAGACTGGATGGACCATGCAGGTCTTTTTCTGCCGTCATCTACTATGTTACTATGTAATACACCAAAATATGTAACAGTCTAGAATAATTTCTGTAAACCATAGTGAGACCTCTCAGTGGATACAGCGGTATTCAAATAGTATATTGATACTTTGGCAACACATGCTAGGCTAATAAATTTATCTGAATCTGTAAAGGATGTTCCATCCTGATATGAGAGGAACTCCATTCACCTATTAACACTGCCCCAGTCTAGTGGCTAATGTGCCATGGTGAAATAGGTGAAGTTCTTACACTGGTACAGTCCTGCATTTATGTAACAAAACTAAGCAAAATGTTTCTGAGTGTTAAATAACTGAACATAGAGGTGAATGTAAAGAAATCTGAAGTTTTTGTTTTGTAAGAGTATTCTTTATTGTCCCATTAGACCAGTCCAGACCAACAGGTTCTGTCTTTTTCTGACCATCAGATAGAGGTAGATATGCTTTTCCAGTTTCATCATTGGTATAAGGGCTGGTGCCTGCTGGAATCTAGCTGGTAGTTGGGCTGGTTTTGGTTTGGATTGGATTTATTAGCTTGATATACCACTTGATACTAATGTGCATCAGCAGTTTTTTTTAATTCTTTATTCATTTCACATTTATATTAATAACAGAACATAAATGTATGGAAATATCAGAAATATAATATGGCATTACAAAATACCACATAAGACTAAAGAAAAACCTTTTTTCATTTTGTCCACAACATGTCAAACCAAGAACTAAGGAATATAAAACAAATGGAAATATTAAATAAATTTAAATAGCGGACGGGAAAGCAAAACATCCACAGCCAATTTTACAGCACTCTCCTTAACTATGGGACGATATGTATTGGCGGTACAGCTTTTTCTTTTGACTCAATAAATTCGAGTAATTTTTTAGGACTAAAGAAAAGATAATTTACCGATTCCAAAGAAATACAGCATCGACAAGGAAACTTTAAATTGAAGGAGCCACCTAACCTCAAAATTCTAGATTTATAGGTTAAGAATTCCTTCCTTTTCTTTTGAATAGTTCGCGCTAAGTCCGGAAATACTTGAATTTTTTGTCCCAAAAATAACTCATTAATATGTCTGAAGTAAGACTTTAGGATATTGTTACGATCATATTCAAGTACAAATGTGACCAATAATGTCGTCCGTTCAGAGATCAACTCCAGGGAAGACTCCAGAAATTCAGTTAAATTTAAATCTTGAGATGTAGCTGGTTGCTTTTTATCTTGAGGCCCACTTTAAAGTATTTCTTAAGCATATCTGAAGCGTTAATCAGAGGAGACTTCAGAAAGTTAAGAAATCTTAAATTATTTCTACGAACATTATTTTCTAAATATTCTATTTTTCTTTCCTGAACTTCTCGTTCTTTGATCAAAGTTTCCGTTATTTGTTGAAGTTTAGCAATATCTTGAGTTTTCAAATTCTTGACACTCTGTTCTTGAAATTGAGCGTTCAATACCTGATTCAAATTTTTTAAATCCGTTATTTCATTCTTAAAGGAAGCATTAATCAAAAGTAGTGTGCTGTTCACGCCCTGGATAGCTTCCTATAGCGAATCCATAGTCACTACATTTGGTCTTAGTAATCCTCCGCTACTCACAGTGCAATCTGCACACTTCCCCGAAGGGATTCCTGCACTGATGATTCCTTGCCCGGGGTTGATGTAATTATGGGCCCTCCTTCCACCAGCGCCGAGGCTCTAGGCTGCTCCAAGGGTTCCAAACGCTGTTCTCCCATAACTAACAAATCGCTTCCGGGTTGCGGAGGTGCAGTGAGAGACAGGGGGCTGAGCGTCGCTCCTTCAATGCTGCGTTCGGCGCTAGATAGTGCCGGACCAATCGAAGTGGACATCTGCGCTCCAGGGGTTCCAGCCTGAAAGCCCTGTAGAGTTGTCTGGCGAAAGACAGGAGTTGACGGCGGTACTTTGGAGGTAGTTGTCGCCGTTTTCCCTTTTCCCCATCTTAAGTTGGGGAAAATAGTTGCCCGTCAGGCTGCTTGTGGGCGTTCAGGAGCTGAGAATCCCAACGTCTGCTCTTGACGCCATCTTGATTCTCCCCATCGTATCAGCAGTTTACAACCAAAAAACATACATTACACATCAGTAAATCCTACAAAGGTTTTAACACTAAGAAATTAAAATATATCATGCAATTATAAAATCAACTAAAATGTTGCTGCAGTAGAAGTGTCGTCAGTACTTTACAAAAGCTATGTTATGAAGAACAGTCAGAAAAGCAATGCAACCGTGAGTTCCATAAAGCAGGTCCATTGTAAGAAAAGATTACTCTAACAGTGACCAAACTGGGCAATTTAAGAAAGCCTTTCTGAGAGGACTTCAGCTCATGTGAAGGAGAGTACCTAATTAGATTCTTAAATAACTACCCAAAACTGTTCAAATTCAATGCTTTAAAAACAAGACGCAACGTCTTAAATTCTATCCATTTTTCAGTAGGCAATCAGTGCAGTTCATACAGGAGCAATCTGGTAGTGGTATTTCTTACCAATTGTAAATGTTTTAAGGTAACTTTGCTCCAGCCAATTAATGAGTTACAGTAGTCTACTGGTGATGAATGTACGAACCAATTTTGTCAAATTTTCAATTGCTTTAACATGCGTAGATGGTAAAAGCATGATTTCACGACATGATTATCTGAAGATGAAATGACAACTCACTATCACAGTGAACACCCAAAGAAAAAATACTAGGGGACAGTGACAAAGGATAGCCACATTGTTGAACACTTTTCTACATTTAGACTCAGTTCTTTTGAGCTTAACCAGCCTGCTAGGACTCTAAGCATACTATTGAAAGAAGAAATTGTTTCCTCTTGATTATATCTCTCGTAATTAATTGAATATCATCTGCAAAAAAAAAGTGAAAATTTACTTGTTAGTTATCCAATAATCAGGCCAAGGGTGCTCAATACAAATTAAAGAGAATCAGAGACAAGAGCGAGCCGTGAGTGACTCCTCTTTGGGAATCTTTTTTTAAAGAAAGCTCAGAATTCCAGTAGACTGACAGAGGTGTATTTTCAAAGCACTTAGCCTTACAAAGTTCCATAGGTTACTATGGAACTTTGTAAGGCTAAGTGCTTTGAAACTGAGCCCCGCGTGAGCTTGACCTGTAAAATATGACTCAAACCACAGAAACACAGTAGAGTCAATACAGATATCTCTTAAACTTTGCAGTAATTTAGAATGAGAGATTGTATCAAAGGCTGCAGAAAGATCTAATTGTACACAAAGGACATCGTACCCTTGATCTGCCTTGCAGTGGCGTAGCCACAGGTGGGCCTGGGTGGGCCGGGGCCCATCCACTTAGGGCTCAGGCCCATCCAACAGTAGCACATGGTAATGAAAATGCTGCTCTCCACAATACTGGCACCTTTGCATGCTCAGTTTTCAGCACATGCCTGCTGCAGACTACCAAAGTGGAGACTGGAGAGAAGCATTTTCCCACCAGCTGAGATATTTTTTTGATGTGGGGGTGGGGGAGAGAACATTTGGTGCCCACCCATTTCTTGCCTAGGCCCACCCAAAATCTGCTGTCTGGCTACGCCCCTGCTGCCTTGAGTAGAATTTTATCAACTATCTCTAACACAAAGACTCTGTACTGTGATAACACTGATATCCTGACTGTTGAGGATGTAAGATTTTATTAATATCCAAATAATCAGTTAATTGGAATAAGATAACTTTTTCTAGTGTCTTAGCCGATAATGACAAATTTGAAATAGGCCAAAATTCTGAATAGCCATCCTTAGAACTGTTCCCTTTCTTTACTATGGCTTCTTTTAAATAATCTGGAGCATCACCACTATCCAGTGAAAGATTCACTAAGGGGGTCTTTTACTAAACCTTAGCTCGAGTTATCTGCAGCAGGGCCCAATTTATTCCAACGGGCCCTGCTGCAGATAACTCAAACTAAGCTTTAGTATAAGACCCCCTAAATTTGTTAGGATCTGAATAATAGTATCCTTATAAATTGACAGATAACTAAATGGCAAAAAAATCCAACTATATCTATATATATAAAAGGCAACCCCAATGTTCTGAAGCCTCCACGGAAGTTGAAGCGCCCGAGATATCTGGTGTGCCCTGGAGTGTCTGCACCGCCCTCGCGTCAAAACGTCATGACGTCGAGGGCGGAGCTATTGACACTCGAGGGCCGAAACGGCCCACAGCGAACAAGGCAAGTAGCTTCGAGGGACGGAGGGAGGGGGCCCCTTGCTAGCGCCCGTTTCATTCCGCTCAGAAACGGGCATTTTTTCCTAGTAACAACATAAGTCTTGCCATACTGGGACAGATAGAAGGTCCATCAAGCCCAGCATCCTGTTTCCAACAGTGGCCAATCCAGGTCACAAATACCCGGCAAGATCCCAAAACAGTACAATACATTATATGCTGCTTATCCTAGAAATAAGCGGTGGATTTTCCCCAAGTCCATCTTAATAATGGCTTATGGACTTTTCTTTTAGGAAGTTATCCAAACCTTTTTAAAACCCCACCAAGCTAACTGCTTTTACTACTTTGGCAAGGAATTTCAGAGTTTAATCACACATTGAGTGAAGAAATATCTTCTCTGATTTGTTTTAAATTTACTACTTTGTAGCTTCATTGCGTGACCCCTAGTCCTAGTATTTTTGGAAAGAGTAAACAAGCGATTCACGTCTACCCGTTCCACTCCGCTCATTATTTTATAGACCTCTATCATATCTCCCCTCAGCCATCTTTTCTCCAAGCTGAAGAGCCCTAGCCACTTTAGCCACTCCTCATAGGTAAATAAATCCTAATAAATAAATAAGTAAATATACTCTGTAATTTTGTTCTTTATAATAGTCTCTACCATTTTTCCCAGCACCGACATCAGGCTCACCAGTCTATAATTTCCCGGATCACCTCTGGAATAGTTTTAAAAAATCAGCATTACATTGGCCACCTTCCAATCTTCTGGTACCATGATTGATTTTAAAGATAAATTACATATTACTAACAATAGTACTAATGGATTGCAGGATCTATAGAATCTCTGTGGAAGATACTGAACAAAATTTGCTCCATCTAAGTAAACATGTTTCCACGGTTGTTGAAGACAGAGGCTGATCTGCCTTAGATAAATATTAAAGTGACACTCGTTTAGCGGATTCAACTTCAGTCACCTCCACTAGAGACTTGTTCTCAACTACTTCCAAAGAATGAACCAGAAGTCTTCGCTTATTGGTGGTGTAGGAAGTTGAGGTAGGCCTGATCACCTGGGAGGCATTCTCCCTGGGGATAGTTTCTGTGCTGTTTTAGCCCTGAGGCTTCAGACCATGTTCCTTACCCCAATAGAGCCAGGAGTACTGCGCTGTCTTCTGCCCCTAGCTTCAGCCCACAGGCTCTGGCTCATTGGGCTAGCTGGTGAAGATCCAAGTTGGTTACATTGATGATAGTAGCCAGGAAGTGGTTGTGGCTCTGTAAGTGGGCAAGGGAAGTAGGCTCCAAGGTGCTACAAACCATCCTCCTCCAGCAGAGCACTGGGAAATTCCAGTACAAGAAGGAAGGGACCTATTTCATTCAGTGGGAACACAAGACAAGGATTGATACTTTCATGTAAATAAACTTGAAGTACTACTGATCATTTCTCTAACACTACTAGATGTACACAGTGCTGTACACATTATATGCAGGTGCTTTCTCTGTCCTAGTGGGCTCACAAGCTAAGAGGTCCTTTTACTAAGGCGCGCCGAAAAATGGCCTGTGCTGTTATAGGCATGTGTGTCGGACGCACGCAGATCCATTTTTTAGCACGCCTGCAAAAAAGGCCTTTTTTTGGAGTGAAAATGGACGTGCGGCAAAATAAAAATTGGCGCGCATCCATTTTGGGCCTGAGACCTTACTGCCACCCACTGACTTAGGGGTATGGTCTCATGCGTTAACTGGGCGGTAATCGTCAGCGCATGTACATTGCCAATTACACCCCCCCCCCCCCCGGTTAGCGCCAGGCGGTAGAAAATAAATAATATTTATATCTGCGTGTATCAGATGCGCATAAAAAATGGAATTACCATCTGGGGCACATGGTAGCCGGGCGATAGTTCCAAATTGACACGCATTGGACGTGTGTATGCGCCTTAGTAAAAGGGCTCCTAAGTTTTTATATCTGGGGCAATGGAGAGTTAAGTGACTTGCCCAAGGTCATAGGGTGGTGCAGTGGAAATTAAACCCAGGTTTCCAGGCTTAAAGCCTGCTGCACTAACCATTAGGCTACTCCACTCCTACATCTAATGAAGTTGATAGCACTTTAAGAAAGACTAGGAGAGATTTTGGAGTAAATTTTCCCATCTGTGCAAACAGATTGTATGACCCTTTCATCTGCAAACAAGCTCATGAGGGGGTCGTTTTACTAAGCTGTGCTAAAAAGTTACCTTAGCAGGCCCTTACGCAAGTCTTTCCCACGTGCCAAAGTCATTTTTAGCACAATCCTAAGTAGAGGAGTGTGGTAGCCGTGTTAGTCCACTCTTAAGGTTATCAATAGAAATCAAACAAAATAAAACATGGAAAAGAAAATAAGATGATACCTTTTTTATTGGACATAACTTAATACATTTCTTGATTAGCTTTCGAAGGTTGCCCTTCTTCCTCAGATCGGAAATAAGCAAATGTGCTAGCTGACAGTGTATATAAGTGAAAACATTCAAGCATTACTATGACAGTAAAATAGATACCATTGGAGATTCTACATGGAATGTTGCTACTATTGGAGATTCTACATGGAATGTTGCTACTATTGGAGATTCTACATGGAATGTTGCTATTCCACTAGCAACATTCCATGTAGAAGCCTGCGCGGCCACATTGGTGATCTACAAGGGCTGACTTCCACATGGAATGTTGCTAGTGGAATAGCAACATTCCATGTAGAATCTATAGAAATCAAACAAAATAAAACATGGAAAAGAAAATAAGATGATACCTTTTTTATTGGACATAACTTAATACATTTCTTGATTAGCTTTCGAAGGTTGCCCTTCTTCCTCAGATCGGAAATAAGCAAATGTGCTAGCTGACAGTGTATATAAGTTCCTAGCCCATTATAAACCATAAAGCTGTATGTCTCTGTTGATCACCCACCCCTCACCTATCCACACCCATCCTGTTAGAATATCAATGATATGCTTTGATGTCCCCATGCATACAGTGGTGGAAATAAGTATTTGATCCCTTGCTGATTTTGTAAGTTTGCCCACTGACAAAGACATGAGCAGCCCATAATTGAAGGGTAGGTTATTGGTAACAGTGAGAGATAGCACATCACAAATTAAATCCGGAAAATCACATTGTGGAAAGTATATGAATTTATTTGCATTCTGCAGAGGGAAATAAGTATTTGATCCCCCACCAACCAGTAAGAGATCTGGCCCCTACAGACCAGGTAGATGCTCCAAATCAACTCGTTACCTGCATGACAGACAGCTGTCGGCAATGGTCACCTGTATGAAAGACACCTGTCCACAGACTCAGTGAATCAGTCAGACTCTAACCTCTACAAAATGGCCAAGAGCAAGGAGCTGTCTAAGGATGTCAGGGACAAGATCATACACCTGCACAAGGCTGGAATGGGCTACAAAACCATCAGTAAGACGCTGGGCGAGAAGGAGACAACTGTTGGTGCCATAGTAAGAAAATGGAAGAAGTACAAAATGACTGTCAATCGACAAAGATCTGGGGCTCCACGCAAAATCTCACCTCGTGGGGTATCCTTGATCATGAGGAAGGTTAGAAATCAGCCTACAACTACAAGGGGGGAACTTGTCAATGATCTCAAGGCAGCTGGGACCACTGTCACCACGAAAACCATTGGTAACACATTACGACATAACGGATTGCAATCCTGCAGTGCCCGCAAGGTCCCCCTGCTCCGGAAGGCACATGTGACGGCCCGTCTGAAGTTTGCCAGTGAACACCTGGATGATGCCGAGAGTGATTGGGAGAAGGTGCTGTGGTCAGATGAGACAAAAATTGAGCTCTTTGGCATGAACTCAACTCGCCGTGTTTGGAGGAAGAGAAATGCTGCCTATGACCCAAAGAACACCGTCCCCACTGTCAAGCATGGAGGTGGAAATGTTATGTTTTGGGGGTGTTTCTCTGCTAAGGGCACAGGACTACTTCACCGCATCAATGGGAGAATGGATGGGGCCATGTACCGTACAATTCTGAGTGACAACCTCCTTCCCTCCGCCAGGGCCTTAAAAATGGGTCGTGGCTGGGTCTTCCAGCACGACAATGACCCAAAACATACAGCCAAGGCAACAAAGGAGTGGCTCAGGAAGAAGCACATTAGGGTCATGGAGTGGCCTAGCCAGTCACCAGACCTTAATCCCATTGAAAACTTATGGAGGGAGCTGAAGCTGCGAGTTGCCAAGCGACAGCCCAGAACTCTTAATGATTTAGAGATGATCTGCAAAGAGGAGTGGACCAAAATTCCTCCTGACATGTGTGCAAACCTCATCATCAACTACAGAAGACGTCTGACCGCTGTGCTTGCCAACAAGGGTTTTGCCACCAAGTATTAGGTCTTGTTTGCCAGAGGGATTAAATACTTATTTCCCTCTGCAGAATGCAAATAAATTCATATACTTTCCACAATGTGATTTTCCGGATTTAATTTGTGATGTGCTATCTCTCACTGTTACCAATAACCTACCCTTCAATTATGGGCTGCTCATGTCTTTGTCAGTGGGCAAACTTACAAAATCAGCAAGGGATCAAATACTTATTTCCACCACTGTACCTCCTACCCACCCCCATCCTCCCACCCTGTCAGACTGTCATAGTAATGCTTGAATGTTTTCACTTATATACACTGTCAGCTAGCACATTTGCTTATTTCCGATCTGAGGAAGAAGGGCAACCTTCGAAAGCTAATCAAGAAATGTATTAAGTTATGTCCAATAAAAAAGGTATCATCTTATTTTCTTTTCCATGTTTTATTTTGTTTGATTTCTATTGATAGCACAATCCTAAAATGGTTGCTGTTCCATTTTCCAAATTAATGGCCACATGCTAATTATCGCTTATCAAAAAATTAACAAATCTGCAAAGAGCAAACTTAAATGATATGCTCTAAATAGCTCTATAAGGTGACTATCGATAGATACATATTAAATAGTTTTAACAAAGAGGCCTCAATAGCCCAGGGTACCAACTCAGTGGACACACCTGATAAGGCTTTTATCATTGGCCAACAACCCTCTGAAAAACCTACAGAGTGAAATAATTCAAACAATCTGTAGTAAAAAAACACAGAAAGGTTATAATGTTAATTACATATTCAACCAAAATATCAACACAGTCAACATTAATAGAGTTTGTTGATATGATAGTATAAATCGGAAGAGAAAACAGTTATTATTATCAAGAAGAAAAAGCTGACTAAAAAAACTGCAAAACAACTCAACAGTAACTGGAGTACTTAGTTTTAAACCCGGGGGAAAAAAAACATCCGACGGGAGGCGCCTCCACATGAGAAGTTTTACAAACAGTCAATTTCTTGATCTCGTTCCATTTCCATTTCTCTCTCGACAGCCATAGAATTCTCATTGTTTCTTCCTTCTTCAGGAGAGCATACAAACATCTTCCGTATCGCATAGTGGTTAGGGTGGTGGACTTTGGTCCTGGGGAACTGAGGAACTGAGTTCAATTCCCACTTCAGGCACAGGCAGAGCCTTGTGACTCTGGGCAAGTCACTTAACCCTCCATTGCCCCATGTAAGCCGCATTGAGCCTGCCATGAGTGGGAAAGCGCAGGGTACAAATGTAACAAAAATAAAATAGATACTATTGGAGATTCTACATGGAATGTTGCTACTATTGGAGATTCTACATGGAATGTTGCTATTCCACTAGCAATATTCCATGTAGAAGGCTGTGCAGGCTTCTGTTTCTGTGAGTCTGACGTCCTGCACGTACGACGTCAGACTCACAGAAGCAGAAGCCTGCGCGGCCACATTGTTGATCTGCAAGTGGAATCTCCAATAGTGGAATAGTGGTTAGAGTGGTGGGCTTTGGTGCTGGGGAACTGGGTTCAATTCCCACTTCAGGCACAGGCAGCTCCTTGTTACTCTGGGCAAGTCACTTAACCCTCCATTGCCCCAGGTACAAATAAGTACCTGTATATAATATGTAAGCCGCATTGAGCCTGCCATGAGTGGGAAAGCACGGGGTACAAATGTAACAAAAAAAATAGATACTATTGGAGATTCTACATGGAATGTTGCTACTATTGGAGATTCTACATGGAATGTTGCTATTCCACTAGCAACATTCCATGTAGAAGGCTGCGCAGGCTTCTGTTTCTGTGAGTCTGACGTCCTGCACGTATGCAGGACGTCAGACTCACAGAAGCAGAAGCCTGCGTGGCCACATTGGTGATCTGCAAGTGGAATAGCAACATTCCATGTAGAATCTCAAATAGTAGCAACAGTGTAGGAGTGGCCTAGTGGTTAGGGTGGTGGACTTTGGTCCTGGGGAACTGAGGAACTGAGTTCGATTTCCACTTCAGGCACAGGCAGCTCCTTGTGACTCTGGGCAAGTCACTTAACCCTCCATTGCTCCATGTAAGCCACATTGAGCCTGCCATGAGTGGGAAAACGCGGGGTACAAATGTAACAAAAAATATATGCGCATATATGTTTGCATTCTTTATAATGTGAAGTGTTGTGGGCGCTAGTGTAGATCAGTGCTGGCCTCCAGAGAAGTCTAGTCAGCTGGAAGTAAGTGTCATAGGGTTGGGTGGGTTTTTTGTATTTTGGATTAAGTGTAGTTGGAATTTTGTAAGTGGTTTGTTAGCATATTGTGTGTAAATGTTATGACTGTTCTGAGTTTAATACATATTTTCTTCATCTTAGATTTATACCCCTGTAACCATGTTTAAACTGAGTGGTTCCTGATGAAGCCCGAAGTGGGTGAAACGATCTGGGCCCTGTTGAATGAAAGTTAACAGTTGGATTGTGGGGTTACCAAGCCAGTCATGAGAAAGCTAAGTTCACTTATGCTATGCTGTAGCTTGGAAAGATTTTATACTCAGTAATGCTTTGAAACATAGGTTCTATTGTGAACAGTTCTGATTGAGAATAGGTGGGAAAGTTTACCCCATGAAAGAGACAAGATCACAGGCACAAAAATCTCATGTAGATACTAGTGTCTTGGTGGTCAGACCTTGGTGGAAACCTTGGTTTCTGAGGGTATTTCCCACCAGTTAGTCATTGCTGTGCATTTATTTTACACGACACTTTGAGATTGTGTTTAGCTGTTTTTCAGTTTTTGTAGTATTAGATTACCCAAGTAGGATTAACAGCCCATACTGTTTTTTGAATAATTGTCAAAAATCCACAGTTCCAGGAATAATGTGGAGTGGAGTGGAGGAGTGGAGGAATGGCCTAGTGGTTAGGGTGGTGGACTCTGGTCCTGAGGAACTGAGTTCGATTCCCACTTCAGGCACAGGCAGCTCCTTGTGACTCTGGGCAAGTCACTTAACCCTCCATTGCCCCACGTAAGCCGCATTGAGCCTGCCATGAGTGGGAAAGCGCAGGGTACAAATGTAACAAAAATAAAATAGATACTATTGGAGATTCTACATGGAATATTGCTATTCCACTAGCAACATTCCATGTAGAAGGCTGCGCAGGATATTAGACTCACAGAAGCAGAAGCCTGTGCGGCCACATTGGTGATCTGCAAGGGCCGACTTCTACATGGAATGTTGCTATTGGAATAGCAACATTCCATATACAATCTCAAATAGTAGCAACAGTGGAGGAGTGGCCTAGTGGTTAGGGTGGTGGACTTTGGTCCTGAGGAACTGAGTTCGATTCCCACTTCAGGCACAGGCAGCTCCTTGTGACTCTGGGCCAGTCACTTAACCCTCCATTGCCCCACGTAAGCCGCATTGAGCCTGCCATGAGTGGGAAAGCGCGGGGTACAAATGTAACAAAAAAAAAGTGTATAGAATGTTTGTACGTTTGGGAAGCTTGCCAGGTGCCCTTGGCCTGGATTGGCCGCTGTCGTGGACAGCATGCTGGGCTCGATGGACCCTTGGTCTTTTCCCAGTGTGGCATTACTTATGTACAACATATAAACTTGAAAACAGAATGCTTCTCACCATATGTCCACAATCATATCATAGAGAGAACCACACGATGGCAGGAAGTTGCAGTAGAGAGGGTGGGACGCAGCAGAAGGAAGGCCACGGAGATGGTTTCTGACTGTGAATCACTGCGGACTGCAGGATTTTATACTGCAGGAACAAAACGTTTTCCGTTCCCGTGGGGTGGTAAAAAGTTTTGTCCCTGTACATGTGGTGATTATCGGTGTCTTCCAAAGGCCTGGCGCCGGGCCTTCCTTGGAGGCCAGGCCCATGGAATTATGCTTCCCTGCCCCCCCTCTCTCGGCAGCCCTGGCACCTGGTAATTTTGGGACAAGCAGGGCTGGGGCGGACAGTAGGCATGTTCAAAATTCAAATTTCTATTCTCGATTTTTTTTGAGTGTAATAAAATCAGCCAGAATCAAGAAAAGCGCCAAACCCTTACGAGAAAAACTGCATTGGCTCCCAATCAAAGAACGAATTGCGTTCAAAATCTGCACCCTGGTTCATAAAATTATTCACGGTGAGGCCCCGGTATGCATGGCAGACCTCATAGACTTACCAACCAGAAACACAAAAAGGTCATCACGTACATACCTAAATCTCCGCTACCCAAGCTGCAAAGGACTAAAATATAAATCAACATATGCATCCAGCTTCTCCTACATAAGCACGCAACTATGGAATGCACTACCAAACGTCATGAAAACAATGCACGACCTAACAAACTTCCGGAAATCATTAAAAACCAATTTGTTCAAAAAGGCATACCATAACGATCCAACCTGAACCCTGCAACATAACGAAACCTATGCCAGAACTGGACAAAACTTAACTCTCCCTCCTTGATTACCTAACTTACTCTGTCACTCATGAACTTTAATACAATACCACTCTGTATTTCTCATACCGGAATTGGCGATCGCCATCACGGTACTATGTAAGCCACATTGAGCCTGCAAATAGGTGGGAAAATGTGGGATACAAATGCAACAAATAAATAATAAATACATAAATAAAAATGAGAAATAGCACTGTCTTAACTAGGGCCTCTTTTACTTAACTGCACTAGCGATTTACGCATAGCAAATTAAATGGGCTGCGACACATTTGCTGCACCAGGGATCACAAGTTCGGTTTTATTAAAAGAGGCCTTAAAAAATTACAGAAGAACTGAATATATATTTTTGGACTCACTACAACTTGAGCAGCTTCTTAAGGGACATGAAGAGAGTTCTGTGGGTTAGTGGGGTGTAATATAGTATACTAGTAAAAGAAGCCCGTTTCAGAGCAAATGAAACAGGCCCTAGCAAGGTTTTTGTCGCCAACACCCCCCTCTTCCCTCCCTGGCCAACCCCTTGGTTGTTCTGCCATTGCTCCGCCCCCAACGTCATGACGTTTGACGCAAGGGCGGGGCCCGGAGTGATTTGCCACCCCCGCCTCCCTGCCTCCCTCCCTGCCAACCCTTTCGTTGTTCTGCCATTGCTCTGCCCTCGAGGGCGGGGCACAGAGCGATTTCCCCCCCCCCCCGCCTCCCTGCCAACCCCTTCGTTGTTCTGCCATTGCTCCGCCCTCGAGGGCGGGGCCCGGAGCGATTTTGGTGGCTTCAACACCACGAACCTTCAAACCTTTTTGAAGGAAGTCAGAGCTTGGCTTCACTGACGTCAGTGTCCTCAGAACGTTGAGGGTGAGTTTTATTATAGTAGATATGTGCTATATTTAATAGGACCCTGTTTACTAAGCCACGTTTTTAGCGTGCGCTATAAATTGGTGTATGCAAATGCTGGAAATACCCGCACTCTGCAACACAGAAAAATCAAAGCTTGTAATGGACTCTTTATAAACTTTCCCTCTCCTCAACCCCCTCTGTATCTGAAACACAATATCTTGCTCGACCACAATATCAAATTGTATTTGTTTCTCTACCGGACTGGCGCACGCTTTCACGGTATTATGTAAGCCACATTGAGCCTGCAAATAGGTGGGAAAATGTGAGATACAAATGTAACAACCAAACAATGAAAATCTGTTTTGTTCTGCTTCCTGATATGTTAGTAAATGTGAAGAAAGGATATTTCTGCTTGCTATATTGTAGTAATTGCTCAGTGTGAGATTACACCCATAATTAAAACATTCTGGAGATCCTCTTACAAAGCCGCGGTAATAATTTGCCTGCAGTAGTGTGGGTTTGTCTTTTGGGCATGCGCTGGGTCACTTTTTACCGTGGCTGGGGAAAAAGGCCATTTTTTTAAATAGGCCTGGAAAAGGGCGTGCGCAAAACTAGCGCTTGCCTATTTATGGCCTGAGCCCTTACCACCAGCCATTGACTTAGCGGTAAAGGCTCACACGCTACCCACAGGGTAATCATGCAGCACGCCAATGTGGCTTTGCTGCTGATTACAGCTGGGAACGCCCCCCCCTGTGGTAGAAAATAGAAAAATATTTTCTACGGCAAGATTCGGCGCATTCCAAACTCAGAATTACCACCAGGAACACACGCTACCCCGGCGGTGGTGCTGATTTGGTGAATGCTACCCGCACGTTAACCCTCCAACATCTTTGTAAAAGGGCCCCTTAGAGCTGCTAAATACATCAAGCATATCCAAGACATAAAATATTTTAATGGTTCAGGACAAAAATACATTTCACATATGATAATCGCATTCTTCCATTGTTACGTTCATTTTTAATAAGTAGCTTAAAGCTCAATATATTTTACTGAACTGTAACTGGTTATATTAAGCTTTTTGGTACACACCTGGTCATGCTACATAGGGCATATAACCAACACTGAGCACAAAACTCACAAAGGTTAAATGCATACCACAGTGTAAATAAGTTTAACCAATTCCAGAGGTCAGCAACTGCTCTGCCTGGATAATATGACCACAGGTGCAACAAGTGTAACCCAGCAGCAATTAAAAATGCATGCCAAAAAATATAAGTACATAAGTATTGCCATACTGGGAAAGACCAAAGGTCCATCAAGCCCAGCATCCTGTTTCCAACAGTGGCCAATCCAGGTCACAAGTACCTGGCAAGATCCCGAAAAAGTTCAATACATCTTATGCTGCTTATCCCAGAACTAAGCAGTGGATCTTCCCCAAGTCAATTTAATAATGGTCTATGGACTTTTCCTTTAGGAAGCCGTCCAGACCTTTTTTTAAACCTCGCTAAGCTAACTGCCTTTACCACATTCTCTGGCAACAAATTCCAGAATTAAATTACACAAGCTTAAATGCAAGTGTTCCTCCTTTCAAAAATAAAGTATGCAATATTTATGTTTCAATCATTTTTATTAAGGCTCAACACGAAACAACAAGTCAAATACAGAAAACATTTATATGTTATACCCCTCCTGCCCAATTCTTCTCATCCTGCCCAGTCCTTATTCATAGCTAAGCATGAATGTTCATAAGTTGAGTAAATTACTTCACACCATTGGAGACGTATTCCAAAAAGGGGACCAGCAAGCCTGAAATTGTAATCCTGAGGGGGAAGAGATATCGCGGATTGCTATTTGTTCTACATATAACTAACCAATTATCTGAGAGCGCCACCCTTGCAGGGACGGACTGTTAGGGGACAACCATTCCAGCAAGATTGTCCGTTTGCCAATGATGATGGAATAAGACACAAACGTTTTATATCCCTTTGGTGATGGATGCCTTAGGTGAGGAAGCCCAAAAAGCATTAATGGTTCATATAGCCATCCAGATTTATACATGCGAGAAACCATTTTTACCAGGGCTTTCCAAAAGGCTACAATCTGTGTGCAGATCCAAAACACGTAACCCAATGTAGCTCCAGGGGCGTTACATTTCGGACAAGACCCGGTTGAAGAGAAACCCATATGGAAAGCGTGCCTCAGGGACACATATAACCAAAGAACAAATTTATATTGTAGTTCCAAAGCAAAAAATCTGCCTACGTTGATGACTGTATTTATTTATTTATTTATAAAAATTCATCTACCCTCAACTTGACATCAGAAAATAACAATCAAAATGGTGAACAATCATAAAACATTAAGGAGCTCTGTTAAAAAATTGCAGTAAGCACTAACTCATGCTTACCAGAACAAAAATGGCTTAACATAGGGCATGCTGAGGAGTCACACAATTTTTGGATGTGTGCATGCTACCCATGCGATAAAAAAATACAATTTATTTTTTAGCGCTGGGGGCGGGTCTTGAGACAGAGAGTGGTCGTGTTCTGCACTAACCAATTAGTACAAGCCCCTACTACTTACAACATGGGTCACGATTGGAGCTCACACGCTAATGGCCACACACTAATGGGAAAATTAGCAGGTGGCCATTAACATGAAAAATAGCAAAATTGTCCATTTTACCCTACGGTAAAAATACTACTACTACTACTTATCATTTCTATAGCGCTACTAGACATACGCAGCGCTGTACACTTGAACATGAAGAGACAGTTCCTGCTCGACAGAGCTTACAATCTAATTAGGCCAGACAAATAGGACAAACAAGAGATAAGGGAATATTAAAGTGAGGATGATAAAATAAGGGTTCTGAACAAGTGAATAAGGGTTAGGAGTTAAAAGCAGCATCAAAAAGGTGGGCTTTTAGCTTAAATTGGAAGACGGCCAGAGATGAGTGTGCAGGAATGCCCCACATAAGGATGTGCTAAGGCCACTTTTTACCACTGAGTGGTTAAAGGACCCCTTTTACTAAGATGCGCTAACAGATATAACACCCCCCCCCCCCCCCCGTTTACAAACTGTGCTAATAGCTGCTGCTCGGCATTGCCGACACATCCCATTCAAAGTGAATAGGCTGTGTCGGCAATACTACTACTACTACTTAACATTTCTAGAGCGCTACTAGGGTTACGCAGCGCTGTACAAAATAAACAAAGGACGGTCCCTGCTCAAAGGAGCTTACAATCTAAGTAACGAAATGTCAAGTTGGGCAGTCTAGGTTTCCTGGGCAGAGGTGTAGAGGTTAGGTGCCGAAGGCGACATTGAAGAGGTGGGCAATGCTGCTTTGGAAACAGGGGCCTTAACGTGCTATGTGCTAAGAAGCCCATAGAAATAAAATGGACATCTTATCATTTAGTGCACCTAGGGGCCCTTTTATGAAGCAGGAAAAAAAGAGGTCCATGCCTTCCACAAAAAAACAAATGAGCCAAACCAGAGGTGGAAGAAGACCAAGTCCAACTGACAGCACAACAGCTGAGTAGGAGCTTCAAAACAAGTTTATTATGCCCTCCCCCAGCGTGCGCCATTTCCAGCACTGCAAAAATATTTACAGTTTTGTAATGCCGTTGTGTACCCAGTGGTAATCACTTCCTGGTTACCGCTGGATTAGCCCGGGAACTTTTATCACCACCTCAATGGGTGGCGGTAAGTGCTTCCTCCCGAAATGGCCATATGGCAAATGGTTCACTTGCCACATGGCCATTTCTTTAAGGAAAGCAAAACCTGCCTTTTACCCGTTGCGGTAAAAAGGGGCATCGGCACGTGTTTTTTGATGTATGCCAACGCCAGTGCGGGCCCCCTTTTGCCGTAGCTTTGTAAAAGGATCCCCTAGTAAAAAGAGCCCTAAAAAACTCCAGATGACATAACATCAAGGAAAGCGCAAAGCCTTCACTACTTTCCTAAACCACAAACCCAACTCCTCCCCCCTAAGTTCATCCAGAAATATATTGCACTCTAACACAGCTCTTCCCCTTAGTGCCCTCTCTCCACACCTATATTCTTATCACAGCTATATTGGGATGTGCCGAAAGACCTTTAGAGGAGGACTGAAGAGGACATGTAGGTGCATACTGCACCAATCAAGATGCCAACAATTATGGCCAACCACCACGCACAACTTCAACTGAGTTTCCACACAGGCGTCATAAGCTAACTTACCACCCAGAAATGCCAAAAGATCATCTTGAACCTTCCTTAACCTCCACTTCCCCAATAGCAAAGGCGTGAAATACAAAACGTTACACGCGTCAACCTTTTCTCACAAGAGCATGCAGTTTTGGAATACACTGCCGCGCAACCTAAGAACAACCAACAAGCAAGCTTCCTTCCGCAGATTATTGAAGACCCATCTTTTCGTACAAGTCTACGGAAAAAAACAAAACACATAAAGTCCATACTTACTGTTCACTAATGCATCGTACATTCATCTCAGAACTCCCATTCCCGTATTATCACATCACTCATACCTTTACACACAGAAAGTTATATACCATATGACTTCATGTCTTTTTATCGCCCCTAAGCTCCCATTGTTTCCTTCCAAAGTTGCAATGCCTATGTTCCATTATCACATCCCTTAACGACACCTCAATTGTTTCGCTTAACCCTGCATAATATAATCCCTAACTATCTGTAACAAATTGTATTTCCAACATTCAACTCATATTGTAAGCCACACTGAACCCGCAAAAAGGTGGGAAAATGTGGGATACAAATGCAATAAATAAATAAATAAACTTAGGAATGGGCAGCAATTGAACTTTACCCACAGCTCTCTGTTTTCACCATGATCGTTTAGAAAGCATCAGATCTATTAATATAACTACTTCTACTTTCTGCTCGCCTCACCCCACGCCTGGAACAAACTCCCTGAGCCCATACGCCAGGCTCCCTCCCTGCCCATCTTCAAATCCTTGCTCAAAGCCCACCTCTTCAATGTCGCCTTCGACACCTAACCACTATACCTCTATCCAGGAAATCTAGACTGCCCCAATTGACTGTCTGCACATGTTGTCCTTTAGATTGTAAGCTCCTTTGAGCAGGGACTGTCCTTCTTTGTTAAACTGTACAGCGCTGCGTAACCCTAGTAGCGCTCTAGAAATGTTAAGTAGTAGTACTACTACTACTATTTATCATTTCTATAGCGCTACAAGGCATACGCAGCGCTGTACACCATACACACAAAAAAAGTCCCTGCTCAAAGAACTTACACTCTAGATAAGACAGGTAAACAAATAAGGGTAAGGGAATAAATAGGCGAGGTAAAAGGACAGGGCAAATGAGTAGTGGTTAGGAGTCAAAAGCAGTGGTAAAGAGGTGGGCTTTAATATAAAATGATTATCTATACGAAAGATCATTTATTCAAATTATTGACATAAAAATCAACTGACCTAATTTTGGTATTAACAGCATCTGTCTTCAATTGTACAGATTATTTTTCTATTTCTTTTCTTTTCTGTTTTATTTTTTTAATATATAAAAAAAAGCTACATTTAAAGCCATGTAAGAATGCCATCCGTTTCAAATTATGGTTGAATTTGAATGTTACCAAGATCAAGGAATGTTTCCAACAGCCAATCAAAGGAAAGCCTGGAGCACACAATAGTTGACTTTAAAAGCATACTAAATTTTCCAGATTGTCCAACAGTTAAAAAAAAAAAAAGAGCATATTTAAAGCTACGTTTATTTAATTTTCTAGAAGCAACTGGGCCTTTAACAACAGACATTATCAGCTGATTACATTTACATCTGATCGGGTATTTATCATCGTGGGCAGTTATTTCACCATATTAGTGGTTACCATGGCTACTAGTGCTTTTTTTTTTTACTGACTGATTGACGCCAACATTCTTTATTACGTTTAGACAGATGCAAGGAGCCTAATTTCCTAAATCAGTTGTCCTCTTAAATGTAATGGTTTTTGCTCAATGTAACTATTATCAGGCAATGCTGAATGGCACTTATTTAAAAGCTCAGAGCACAGTGTGGACAATAATCTCTTCTGCAAAGTTACAGTGATCTGTTCCGGTGAAACCTTTCCAATTAAATCTTACTAATATAAGATGATAGGCAATAAGAAGGTGTCACCTTTGTGTTTGCTTAGTAACCTTTAAGGTGGACTATCACATCAACCACAGTACTAAAAAAGTAAACACAAATGCGACCTGTTAAATAGCATTCAAGGCCCCTTAGGGGGCCAGCGCTGGCGTCGGCGCGTGTATTACCCATGCGCCAAGACCCCCTTTTACAGCAGCTGGTAAAAGGGAAGTCTTGACTTCCTGCAAGAAGTGGCCGTGTGGCAGGTAAAGCGCTTACCGCGTGGCCATTTTGGGGGCAGTCCTTACCCACCACCCATTGAGGTGGCGGTAAGGGCTCCCGTGTTATCCCGGCGGTAACCGGGCAGCAAGCGGCACTGCTCGATTACCGCCGGGTATACTCCAGTGCTACAAAAAGAAATACTTCCTGTATAGCGTTGGGCTTACCGCTGCTCAGTAAAAGGAGCCCTCTATAACTACGCAAGTAAATTTCAGAACACCCACAAAACTCCCATTTCCCCACCCATAACATGCCCATTTTTGCCTGCGTACATTAGAAGTTCAGTGCACCTCGTTACAGAATACGCTTAGCGAGTTGTGCAAATCATAAACTTCAGACCGCCAAAACACAGCAGCCAGGCTTATATTTGGAAAACCGCGTTTTGACAGTGCCAAACCACTCCGAGAAAAACTGCATTGGCTACCAATCACTACTACTACTACTTATCATTTCTAAAGCGCTATTAGGGTTACGCAGCGCTGTACAATTTAACATAGAAGGACAGTCCCTGCTCAAGAGCTTACAATCTAAAAGACAAGTGTGCAGACAAAGTGGGGCAGTCTAGATTTCCAAAAGGTTAGGTGCCGAAGGCAGCATTGAAGAGGTGAGCTTTGAGCAAAGATTTGAAGATGAACGTATCACTTTCAAAATCTGCACAACTGTTCATAAAATACTTTACGGTGAAGCACCGGGATACATGACAGACCTCATTGACCTGCCAACCAGAAACACTACAAAATCCACACGATCATACCTAAACTTCCACTACCCAAGCAGCAAGAGACTCAAGTGCAAATCCACCTATGCATCCAACTTTTCCTACTTAAGCTCACAAATATGTAACGCATTGCCAAAAGAAGTAAAAACTACGTTCGACCATCTAAACTTCCGGAAAGCTCTAAAGATGGAACTGTTCAGAAGAGCATACCCCACCAACCCAACGTAAAAAACCTGGCCAACAGCGACACATCATAACCAAAGACCGCAATGTACACTACTTGTACCTCATTCCACCACATTATCACTTTGTATTCATTCATACCATGTGTTTGTTTAGACCGGAATCGGCTAACGCCGCTAACGGTAATATGTAAGCCACATTGAGCCTGCAAATGGGTGGGAAAATGTGGGATACAAAAGCAACAAATAATAAATTCTAATTAGTGCTTATTATTGCTTGTTAAGTGCTGTTATCAGCACTCATTAGCTGGTTAAGCTTGTTAAGTTACGCCCATTGTTATAGAATTCATGCCGACTTCAGCGCAGATCTCTAGGTGCGCTATATAGAATCTGGGAGATAGCGGCTAACTGGCTGTATCAGGCGATATAGCTGGTTAAGACATAAGCATCGCCACACTGGGACAGACCAAAGGTCCATCTAGCCCAGCACCCTGTCTCCGACAGTGGCCAGTCCAGGTCACAATCATTTTGTACTGCTTGTCCCAGGAATAGTGGATTTTTCCCTACGTCCATTTAATAACATTCTATGGTCTTTTCCTTCAGGAAGCCGTCCAAACCTTTCTTAAACTCTGCTATCCATGAATATTCAAGTGCTGGCTGGCTAAGTTTAGTGGCCAAATCGGACCGCCTAAATAGCAGTCCTATCTTTGGCTGCTATAAACTCAGGGCCGTGCCGATGCGGTAAGCGAGGTAAGCGCCGCAGGGGGGCGCCCACCTCTGGAGGGCGCCACCGCGGTGCTTACCCTCGCCCCGCGCCGCCGAGGACTTTAAATCTTTTACCTCGGTCGCAGCAGCGTCGGTGAAAGCGCTGCCGACATCTCCCTTCCCTTGCACTCATTGGTTCCCTCAGTGTCCCGCCTTCTTCTGACGTCAGAAGAAGGCGGACACTGAGGGAACCAAGAGCGCGGTGGGGGCGGTCCGCCCCGGGTGTCAGCGGGTGGGGGGTGCTCCGCTCCCGCTGCTCCCACCCTACCTTCTTAAAAAAAAAAGAAATCAGTAAATCGGCGTGGCAGGCAGCGCAGCTTCGCGTCTGCTCTGCTTGTAAAACAAGTAGATCTCCTCGTCGGGCCTTCGCTCACTGGGTCCCGCCCTCGAGGAAATAGGAAGTTACCTCAGAGGAGGGCGGGACCCAGTGAGCGAAGGCCTGCCACGCCGCTTTACTGATTTATTTTTTAAAAGAAGGTAGGGTGGGAGCAGCGGGAGCGGAGCACCCCCCCCCCCCCACCCGCTGTCATCTCGACGGAGCTGGTAGTCGGGTCGGATCAGGGGTGCCCAGATGACAGAAGGGGATGGGGTGCGGAGCCCAGATGGCAGAAGGGGATGGGAGCCCAGATGGCAGAAGGGGATGGGGTGCCCAGATGACAGAAGGGGATGGGGAGGGGAGCCCAGATGGCAGAAGGGGATGGGGAGGGGATGGGGAGGGGAGCCCAGATGGCAGAAGGGGATGGGGAGGGGAGCCCAGATGGCAGAAGGGGATGGGGTGGGGTGCCCAGATGACAGAAGGGGATGGGGAGGGGAGCCCAGATGGCAGAAGGGGATGGGGAGGGGAGCCCAGATGGCAGAAGGGGATGGGGTGGGGTGCCCAGATGACAGAAGGGGATGGGGTGGGGTGCCCAGATGGGAGAAGGGGATGGGGAGGGGAGCTCAGATGACAGAAGGGGATGGGATGGGGTGCCCAGATGACAGATGGGGAGGGGAGCCTAGATGACAGAAGGGGATGGGAGCCCAGATGACAGAAGGGGATGGGGAGGGGAGCCCAGATGGCAGAAGGGGATGGGGTGCCCAGATGACAGAAGGGGATGGGGAGGGGAGCCCAGATGGCAGAAGGGGATGGGGAGGGGAGCCCAGATGACAGAAGGGGATGGGGTGGGGTGCCCAGATGACAGAAGGGGATGGGGAGGGGAGCCCAGATGGCAGAAGGGGATGGGGTGGGGAGCCCAGATGGGAGAAGGGGATGGGGTGCCCAGATGGGAGAAGGGGATGGGGAGGGGAGCCCAGATGACAGAAGGGGATAGGGAGGGGAGCCTAGATGGCAGAAGGGGATGGGGTGGGGTGCCCAGATGACAGAAGGGGATGGGGTGGCCAGATGGGAGAAGGGGTTGGGGTGCCCAGATGGGAGAAGGGGATGGGGTGCCCAGATGGGAGAAGGGGATGGGGAGGGGAGCCCAGATGGGGTCTGGAGCTGAAAGGGGAGGCCCTAATGCAAGGCATGTGGATGAAGGGAGCTGGAACTGGGGGCTGAAAAGGAGGGTAGGTGGGATAAGGGGGCTAGTACTGGGACTGGGGGCTGAAAAGGGACAAGAGCTGAAACTGTGGGGACTGGGGGCTGAAAAGAAGACAGGGAGAAGTGGCTAGGTCTGAAGCTCGGGACTAGTGAGAGAAAAGGGCTGGGTTTGAAACTGGGGGCTGAAAAGGGGACAGGGAGAAGTGGCTGGGGGCCGAAGCTCAAGACTGGTGGGAGAAAAGGGCTAGGGCTGAAACTGGGGACTGGTCGGATAGTGGGGCTGGAACTGGGGGCTGAAAAAAAGGGGCAGAAAGCGGGGACAGATCCTAGATGGAAGGGGGAGTGAGAGGGAGGGCAGACCCTAGATGGATGGGAGAGGGAGGGCAAATGGTGGATTGAGCGGACAGAGAGAAAGGGCAGACAGTGGATGGAAGCGATAGAAAGGGCAGACAGTGAATGGAAGGGGGGAGAGAGAGAGGGCAGACAGGGGCAGATGGTGGATGGAAGGGGCAGAGATAGAGGGCAGATGTAGATGGAAGGAGCAGGGAGAGAGGGCAGACATTGGATGGAGGGGACAGCAGAGAGGGCAGACACTGGATGGCAGAGAGAGAACAAAGACAGATGCTGGATGGAAGGAAGGAAGACAGTGAAAAGAAGATGAGGAAAGCAGAAACCAGAGACAACAAACTGTAAATAAAATATTTACTTTTATTTTTTTGCTTTAGGATATAGTAGTATTGTAGCTGTGTTAATAAATGTTTATAATAGGTAATCTTTTTATTGGACTAATTTTAATACATTTTGACTAACATTCGGAGAACAAAACCCCCTTCCTCAGGTCAGGATAGGATACTGTAACAGCACTATACTGTATTGACCTGAGGAAGGATGTTTTGGCCTCTGAAAGCTAAATGTATTAGTCCAATAAAATGGTATTATTTTATTTTCTATATTTGTTTTATTTCTATTTGTTAATTTGTAAAGTGGTGATTGGTTCTTGTTAGTTTTTTTCAAATTTACATCTGCAGTCTTTATATTTTGCACAGTACTAGGGGACATTTTCTGTTTCTGTGGTGTTGCATTGTATGCAGAGTCTGGCATCTTGAGGGTTCAGTTTAATTTTTGTCTAAATAGCGTTTGGAATATGTCCACTTTGAGAATTTACATCTGCTATCTTATTTTGCAATGTATAGCAATTTGTTTCTAAGAATATTGCTGACAATTCCTGTCAGTGTGGCAAGTGGTGAGCGATCATTTTCACCGGGGGGGGGGGGGGAGGGCGTGATCATTTTCACGGGGGTAGGGGCGCCAACTGATAGTCTGCAGGGGGGCGCCAGAGACCCTAGGCACGGCCCTGTATAAACTTAACCGGTCAGTGTTGATTATTTACTTACCCCCCCCCCCCTGTTTACTAAGCCGTGCTAGCAGTTGCCATGTTCTAATGCCAACACAGCCCATTCACGGTGGTGGTGGTGGTGGTGGTGGGGGGGTGTTAGCCAGTTAAGTTTTGAGCTGGCCAAAAAAAATCTCAGATATTCAGTGCCGGTCACCGGAAATGGGCCGACATTGACTATCCGGGGTCAGCTCCGATCACAGTACTTATGTGAGCTACCTCCCACGGTCTGAATATTGGTCTCAAATATATATTTAAAGAATAGCACATGGCAGTCTAAGCAAAAATGTAGCATCCTATGTCTACCGACCAGAATGTGTATATTAATAGTGTTTGAAGTGGCACACACCCTTAGCAGAGGCATAGCCAGACTCGGTATTTTGAATGGGTCCAGAGGTAAATTGGATGGGCCCTTTCACGTGCATGTGCGCCCCCCCCCCCCCCCCCCCCCACAACCAGACACCACAAATATCTTCCCGGAGGTATTTTTTAAGAACATAAGAATCATTTTTCATCGCACCCGTAAAAAAATGACTTTTTAAAATTTTTGCCGAAAATGGAAGTGCGACAAAATGAAAATTGCTGCGCGTCCATTTTGGGTCTGGGACCTTACCGCCAGCTATTGACCTGGCAGAAAGGTCTCACACAGTAACTGGGTGGTAATGGTCTACGCATGTAAAATGCCGATTACCGCACGATTACCACCTGCACACCAGAAACTAAAATTATTTTCCGGTGCGCGTAAAAAATGAAATCACTGCATGGGCCATGCGGTAGCCGGGCGGTAACTCAGAATTGGTGCGCGTAGGCGCTTAAGCGGCTTAGTAAAAGGGCCCCTTAATGTGGAAGTTCAAATCCACTGTTTATTTATTTATTTATTGCATTTGTATCCCACATTTTCCCACCGTATGGCAGGTTCAATGTGGCTTACATATTGCTAAAAAGACGGTTACAAAATTTAGATTTGTAGAAGTCTAGTACATAATACAGAAGTACAATAAATGCTTAGGTTGATATATTAGCATATTGTGAGAGAGATTAATATTATTGTTTTCCATTTCCATTTTCATAATGTAAGGTGGTGTGGGATTACGCTAATCCAGGGGGAAAAGACTTCTTGAAAAGATGTGTTTTCAGTTTTTTTTCTGAATTTCAGTTCTTTGAGTAGTGAGTTCCAAAGTTGTGTGCCTATAAACGAGAGGCTGGCGGCATGTGAACATTTGTATTTTATACCTTTGCAATTGGGGTAGTGAAGGGTTAGGTAGGTTCTTGCTGTTCTTGTCATGTTTCTTATTGGTAGATCAATAAATTCCGTCATGTAATCTGGTGCGAGTCCGTAGGTGATTCGGTGGACTATTGTGCATATTTTGAATGTTATGTGAGCGTTAATAGGAAGCCAATGCAAGCTTCTTAGGAGGGGTTTTGCGCTTTTGAAGTGTGTTTTTATGAAGATGAGTCTGGAAGCCGTGTTTTGTCCTGTCTGTAGTTTTCTTATGATTTGATCTTTGCAGTCTATGTAAATACTATTGCAGTAGTCTACATGGGTTAGCACTATGGTTTGGATCATTTTGTGGAATGAATCCCTGGAAAAGTAACGTTTTATACGTTTGAGCTTCCACTTAGTGTGGAACATTTTCTTGGTCGTGCTCTTAGCTTGGCTTTCTAGCGTTAGGTTGTGGTCAGTTGTTATGCCTAAGATTTTCAAGTGGTCTGAGATTGTGAGGGATGAACCCTGTGCGTTAATTGCCATTTATTGTATTGGGACGAGAGAACAAGATATTGGGTTTTATCTCTATTGAGTTTTAACTTGAATGCCGATGCCCAGGGTTCCATGATGGTCATGCAGTTTATTATTTCCTTGGTGATTTCTGTGGGGTTCTGTTTGAAGGGAATATAGATGGTGATGTCATCTGCGTAGAGAAATGGATTGAGGCCTTGTTTGGATAGAGATTTTGCCAGTGGTGTCATCATTAGGTTGAATCATATAGGTGAAAGCGGTGATCCTTGTGGTACTCCACATTCCACTTTCCAAGGTGGAGATATATCTGGGTTTGATTTGACTTGGTATGTTCTGGATGGCAGAAATCCCTTGATCCAGGAGAGTTCTTTTCTTGTAATTCCTATCTTGTCGAGGATTCTCAGTAGTATGTGGTGGTCGACCATATCAAATGTGTTCGATAAGTCAAATTGAAGTAGGAGGATGTTTTTACCCCTTGCTATTTCCTGCTTGAATCTGGTCAGGAGTGTGGTTAGTATTGTTTCTGTACAGTGCTGAGGTCTGAAGCCAGATTGAGACTTGTGCAGTATGTTGAAATCAGTGAGGTATTCTGTTAGTTGTTTGGCGACTATGCCTTCTGTCAATTTGGTTGTTAGGGGTATGGATGCTATCGGTCTATAATTTGAGGAGTCTTCTGCTTTTTCTTTTGGTGTCTTTTGTGATGGGAGTTAGTAGGATATTTCCTCTGTCCTGTGGGAATAGGCCTTTTTTGAATAGATAATTAAGGTGGTCTGTGAGTTGTGTGACTTATTGATTGGGGGGGGGGGTTCATTATACAGTTGGGGCAGGTGTCTAGTTGGCAGTGGGTGGAGGAGAATTTTCTGAGTGCATGAGCTATTATTTCGGTGCTTAGATGAGTGAAGTTATTCCAAATACGGTCTGCTAGGTATTCCCTTGGGTTCGGATCCAGTTCATTTATGAAGGTTTCTGGATTAATATTTCCCTGATGCAGATTCTTGCGTAGATTGGTAATTTTTTCTTCAAAGTATTTGGCAAGATTGTCTGCATGTGGGAGATTTGCATCAGTGGCGTAGCCAGACTGCCAATTTTGGGTGGGCCTGAACCCAAAGTGGGTGGGCACAAAATTTTTTCTCTACCCCCCTCCCCCAGCAAAATTTAGTCACACTTTTCAGTGAGCTTTCAGAGGCCAAAACCTCCTGCCTCAGGTCAGTATAATGCTGTTACGGTATCCTCTCCTGACCTAAGGAAGGAAGTATTGGTCTCTGAAACTTTATTAACACAGGTACCATATTACTTTATCCTAAATTAAAATAAAATTATTTTCTTTACCTTTGTTGTATGGCCATTTACTTTTTCTCATTGTGTTGCTCCCAGTCTCTAGATTCTGCTTTCCTTCGTCTTTCTCTTGCCAGGGTTTCCTGTCCATTCATCACCTATGGCTTTTCATCATCTTTTCCTCACCCTTGTTCGCCACATGCCCCTTCCTCTTATTCTCCAGTCTTTCCCTACTCTGTCCTCTCCCTCTTTCCATCCAGCAGCTCCCCTCTTTCTCTCCCCATCCTTCCAGTGTCTCCCCTCTTTCTTTTGCATCCAGCGTCTCCTTTTTCTCCCTACCCTTCCATCCAGTGTCTTCCCTCATTCTCTCCTTATCCTTCCACTCATCTACCCTCTCTCCTGATCCTTCCATCTAGTGTCTCTATCTCCCCTCTCCTTCTATCCAGTGTCTATCTCTCTACCCTTTTCTGTTCAGCCTCCTCCTTCTCTCCACATCCTTCTAGTTTCTCCCCTTTCTCTCTGCATCCTTTCATCCATCTCCCCTCTTTCTCTCCCTATCCTCCCATGTCCAGCAGCTCTCTTCCCTCTAGTCCCTTCTTCCTCTTCCTTCCTTGTCCAGCAGCCCCTTCCTCCTCTCCCTCCCATGTCCAGCAGCTCTCTCCCTTCCATCCAATCCCCTCCTCCTCTCCATCCCATGTCCAGCAGCTCTCTCCCTTCCCTCTAGTCCCTTCCTCCTCTCCCTCCCATGTCCAGTAGCTCTCTCCCTTCCCGCCAGTCCCTCCATGTCCCAGCAGCTCTCCCTTCCCGTCAGTCCCTTCTTCCTCTCCCTCCCATGTCCCAGACGCTCTCTCCCTTCCCTCCAGTCCCTTCTTCCTCTCCCTCCCATGTCCCAGCAGCTCTCTCTTCCTTCCCTCAAGTCCGTTCCTCCTCTCCCTCCTATGTCCCAGCAGCTCAGCCACTTCCCCCCCAGGCCAGCGAATCCACTTCCTTCCCGCGCTGTCGCTGCCCTTTTGTCCCGCGGAGGCAGCGTTCAGCATTTCCTTCCTGCCCTGTCTTCTCCCCAGGCTCCGCTGCATCGTCCCTGCAAGTGGAATTCTTTTCCTTTTCGGCCGTCGCGCTGCGCTGCCATACACACAGGCAGCTTCGCTCCTCCCCCGCCGCATCCATTCTGGCCCTCTCTGATGCACTTCCTGTTAGGGCCGGATGAACGTGGTGGGGGAGGAGCAAAGCTGCCTGTGTGTATGGCAGCGCAGCGCGACGGCCGAAAAGGAAAAGGATTCCACTTGCAGGGACGATGCAGCGGAGCCTGGGGAGAAGACAGTACAGGAAGGAAACGCTGAACGCTGCCTCCGCCGGACAAAAGGGCAGCGACAGCGTACGAAGGATGGGCGGGCCTGGAGGGAAAATGGGTGGGCCTGGGCCCGTCCAGGCCCACCCGTGGCTACGCCCCTGATTTGCATTCGGTGTAGTTACCATTTTGGTGTTAAGTAAGTTGTTTATTAGTTTGTATAATTTATTTGTGTATTTGTAATCTGTGCCTGTTTGTTCTCTGTCTTCCCTCCCCTCTATCCATCCATGTACAGCAACTCTCCATTCTCCCCTGCCCTCTCCTCCATCCATGTCCAGCAATTCTCCTCTCTCCCCTGCACTCCCCTCCATGTCCAGTGATTTCTCCTCTATACCCTGCCCTTCTCTCCCATCCATGTCCAGCGATTATCCTCTGCCCTCCCCCATCCATGTCCAACGGTTCTCCTTTGACCCCCACCCTCCCTCCTATCCATATCCAATGACTTCCCCAGCTCCCCCTTTTCAGTCCCCAAGTTCAGTTCCAACCCTGCCCCACCTGTCCCCCCCCCCCCCTCAGCTCCCCCCCTGTGTTTCAACCTTTTATTTTAAGTTGCAGCGACGGCACTGGAAACAGCACAGCGGGCTCGCCTCCAGCCTTTACCTTCCTCTCAGTGTCCCACCCTCGCGGAAACAGAAAATACATCATCAGAGGAAGTTGGGACACTGAGAGGGAAGGGAAAGGCTCTTTCCAGTGTCGTCGCTGCGAGTTAAAATAACAGATTGAAACGCAGGGCGGCAGGAACGGAGAGGAGGGCTGTCAGGGAGCTGAGGGCGGGAAGGAGGGACTGATAGCTGCCTGCAGCTGGGTTCTGCCGGCCCTGCATTTAGTGGAGCAATGCCCCCCCTCGCCCCCCCCCCCAAACCACACCCAAGGAGGAACAATAAAATGGTCATCACATCACCTGCTTTATAATCTGCCAGCTGCTCGGATGTCTGCCACACACTACAGCCCTCCTCGGTCCTACCTTTAAAGGCGCGCTGCTGGTGATCTAGTGGCCTCGGGGGGGGGGGGGGGGGGGAAGGGGAGGAACCAGTAAGATAGATTTTCCTGCAAGAGGTATTCAGTATATGTAGCTTTATCTCATGCTTATTCATTGCGGTAATCTTGACAACCTGACCGGCTAGGTGTGCCTCCAGGAAAGGGTTGACACATCGATTATTATTGTGATGCTGACTTAAGGGAGACAAGGGAAAGGGAAATGGGACTTGATATACCGCCTTTCTGAGGTTTTTGCAACTACATTCAAAGCGGTTTGCATATATTCAGGTACTTATTTTGTACCAGGGGCAATGGAGGGTTAAGTGACTTACCCAGAGTCACAGGGAGGTGCAGTGAACTCAGTTCCCCAGGATCAAAGTCCACTGCACTAACCACTAGGCTACTCCTCCACTCTGATAGTAAAAATTTTCCATTAACAAAGAAGCCAACTAAGGGGTCCTTTTACTAAGCTGCTGTAAATTTGGGCTGAGCACAGGGCAAAGCCCCATGTTACTACACGCTAAGCCCAGATGTACCATTGCAGTACATTAAGGATTTTTTTTTTTTGCGTGTCCCGTGCTAATTTTCCCATTAGTGTGCAGGACCTATGTAGGAGGTGCATTATCCAGTTGGAGCATGTGCAAGCTGGCTAACGCTCCTATGCCCATGCCATGCCCCCTCCCAAAACATATTAAAAAAAAAACAGTGCACAATCAACACATGCTAAGAGACAAATTACTGCAAAATGCTTTAACATGTTTTGTGGTAGGCTTTATTCCTGCATTAATCATGAGTTAGTGCTTAATATGATTTAGTAAAAGGGCCCCTAAAAAAACAAAATTGAAATAATACCATGTTATTTTTAAAATGCCAGTCCTAGGTCTGACGTCATACGAAATATTAATTTGGGTATACTGCCAAAGTTGGCTTTTTGAAAGTGACCTAAAAATACTCAGGAAGTGAAACATTTCCGTTTTGCTAAAGCAAATAGTTCTAGATATTGAGACCTCTCATACCTTGAGTGGAGTGGAGGAGTAGCCTAGTGGTTAGTGCAGTGGACTTTCATCCTGGGGAACTGGATTCAATTCCCACTGCAGCTCCTCGTGACTCTGGGCAAGTCAGTTAGCCTTCCATTGTCCCATGTACAAAATAAGTACCTGAATCTATGTAAACCACTTTGAAGGTAGTTGAAAAAACCTCAGAAAGGCGGTATATCAAGTCCCATTTCCCTTCCCTTTTCCTGAGGATGAAAACAAATCCTGGGGGGTTCCCGTGGAAGTGTACGCTGCACTTCTGTCAGCCTCTCACCTACCGAGTACCAAGTTCTTTGAGTGCTGTCTCCTCCTCCTCCTTGCTTTAACAGCACAGATGCAGAAAGTCTCCGTTAAGGAGGTGGTAGAGACACAAATGGTGATGGAATTCAAAAAGGCATGGGATGAACACAGGGGATTTCTAATTAGAAAATGGAAGTTATAAAAAAAAACCCTAAACTTAAATGGCTGCATGTGTGTGGATGTGTTGAGTAACGCTTAGATGGTGATAAACTAGGGCCGATACCGGGCAGACTTGTAATGTCTGTGTCTCATATATGGCAATCTGGTTTAGGATGGGCTGGAAAGGACCTAGACAGCAACTTTAGTGGCTGAAAAATGAGGACAGTGATGGACAGACTTTTATGGTCTGTGTCCCGCAAATGAGAAGACACATAGGCTGGAGTGGGCTTCAGCGACAACTCCAGCAGTTGGAACATAAGGATGGGGCTGGGCGGACTTCTATGGTCTATGTCCCAGAAATGACAAATAAAGACTGTAATCAAGTATATAATATCACGTTCATTGTTGATTTAATCATGAATTGATAATGAGTTTAACTACTGGGCAGACTGGACGGACCATTCAGGTTTTTTTTTATCTGTTGTCACTTACTATATTACTATTAATCCGCTGCAAATCGAACCCAGAGAGAGACAGAGAATTGACCAGAATTTTTTTTTATGTACCATTAAATTCTTGCGGGACTGAGTGGGGACAGGTTAAAGTCTTGTAAGGGATAGGTAAGATTCCCGCGGGGACGGTTGTGGATCGGTAAGATTTCTGTCCCTGTGCAACTCTCGACTATAGAAGGAGATCAATTTTGCTGCCCCAACATCCTTTGCTCCCTGTGTATTTATTTATTTTTATTTAATTGCATTTGAATCCCACATTTTCCCACCTATTTGCGGGCTCAGTGTGGCTTACAATACATTGTAAATGATGGAAATACAGTTTCTTACAATACGATTATGGGTTATATTGTGAATAGATTAGGAAGACAGAGTCAGATCAGTCGCCTTTGGAGCGTAGAAATTAAAGGATATGGTGTTGGGGAATAACTACACTGATCGAATAATAGCAAGTGAGCGATGGGGTAGACAGTTTTTATCTGTGGGTAGATATTGAATGGGAAAGAGTACTGGGACGTGGGGTACGTGGGGTAATATCTTGAGGCATTGTTATGATGTATATGGGATTTATATGTTTTGATCCTTGCGGTATGTTTTGTCAAAGAGATAGGTCTTCAATCGTTTGCGGAAGTCTGTCAACTCATAGACCGCTCTCAGGCCGCGTGGCAGTGCGTTCCAGAGTTGCGTGCTCTTGTAGGAGAAGGTTGATGCATGTAGTCCTTTGTACTTTATACCTTTGCACTTAGGGAAGTGGAGGTTGAGGAAAGTTCTGGATGATTTTTTGGCGTTTCTGGGTGGCAGGTCTACCAAGTTAGACATGTATGCAGGGGCATCACCGTGAATGATTTTGTGCACTAATGTGCATAATTTAAAGGTGACACGTTCCCTGAGTGGGAGCCAGTGTAGTTTCTCGCTTAATGGTGCTGCGCTTTCGTATTTTGGTTTTCCGAAGATGAGTCTGGCTGCTGTATTCTGGGCTGTCTGAAGTTTTCTCATTATTTGTGTGGCTGCATTACCCTTGGTTCTGCCCTGCATACCAAGCAGTGTGAGCTGGGAAGAACTATATACAGTAAATGTCTCCTTTGTGGGTTTGACCATTTCCAGTAATTCAAAACCAACATTTTTTTTCTGGATGGCATTGTCCAACACATCTGTTCCCTTAAGTACATCTAATTAGCTGACTATTTTTAGCTACCCTTAGTGTGTCTTTTTCCTTCCTCCCAGTCCCCTTTGCTCATTCACTGCTTTATGTTGAGGAGTGTGGTAGCCGTGTTAGTCCACTCTTAAGTTTATCAATAGAAATCAAACCAAATAAAACATGGAAAAGAAAATAAGATGATCCCTTTTTTATTGGACATAACTTAATGCATTTCTTGATTAGCTTTCGAAGGTTGCCCTTCTTCCTCAGATCGGAAATAAGCAAATGTGCTAGCTGACAGTGTATATAAGTGAAAACATTCAAGCATTACTATGACAGTAAAATAGATACCATTGAAGATTCTACATGGAATGTTGCTACTTTTGGAGATTCTGCATGGAATATTGCTACTATTGGAGATTCTACATGGAATGTTGCTATTTCACTAGCAACATTCCATGTAGAAGGCTGCGCAGGCTTCTGTTTCTGTGAGTCTGACGTCCTGCACGTACGTGCAGGACGTCAGACTCACAGAAGCAGAAGCCTGCGCGGCCACATTGGTGATCTACAAGGGCTGACTTCTACATGGAATGTTGCTAGTGGAATAGCAACATTCCATGTAGAATCTATAGAAATCAAACAAAATAAAACATGGAAAAGAAAATAAGATGATCCCTTTTTTATTGGACATAACTTAATACATTTCTTGATTAGCTTTCGAAGGTCTCCCTTCTTCCTCAGATCGGAAATAAGCAAATGCGCTAGCTGACAGTGTATATAAGTGAAAACATTCAAGCATTACTATGACAGTCTGACAGGGTGGGAGGATGGGGGTGGGTCGGAGGTATGCATGGGGACATCAAAGCATATCATTGATATTCTAACAGGATGGGTGTGGATAGGTGAGGGGAGGGTGATCAACAGAAACATACAGCTTTATGGTTTATAATGGGCTAGGAACCCCAGATCCTTGTTAAGTCCTTTCTGTTGGGTGTTAAAATATTCAATCATTCTGACTTCAAAGGTCTTACGTTCTTGTATGGTTTTAAAGTTACCTTTCAGGATTCTCACTGTGAAGTCACTGGTACAGTGTCCTGGTCCTGTAAAATGCTGAACTGCTATGTTGCAATGGTAGAGAGCTTTACAGCACAATCTGGAAAAGTATAATTCTTGCATATACCCTGCAACTCATTTATATAAATACCTACAATCACTTGTACCTGCCACAGCCATAGGAGCCAGCCCCGTGGGAGCTGTGGATGCTTGAGCACCCCAAATATTGAACAAACTCCCTGACTGTGTCCAGGGAGAGGTAATTTCCATGAGGTTTAGCACCCCCAATAATTTATTTTTGTATTTTCATTTTTACTACTCCTAATCTATCTATCTATCTATCTATCTATCTATCTATCTATCTATCTATCTATCTATCTATCTATCTATCTATCTATCTATTTATCTACCTATCATTTCTATAGCACTACAAGGCAGCGAAGGGCAACAACAATGATAGCAGGGATGGGACGACTTCCCTATGAAGAAAGACTAAGGAGTCTAGGGCTTTTCAGCTTGGAGAAGTGACGGCTGAGGGGAGACATGATAGAGGTATATAAAATAATGAGTGGAGTGGAACAGGTAGATGTGAAGCTTCTGTTCACGCTTTCCAAAAATACTAGGACTAGGGGGCATGCGATGAAACTACAGTGTAGTAAATTTAAAACAAATCGGAGAAAAGTTTTCTTCACCCAACGCATAATTAAACTCTGGAATTCGTTGCCGGAGAACGTGGTGAAGGCGGTTAGCTTGGCAGAGTTTCAAAACGGGTTAGATGGTTTCCTAAAGGACAAGTCCATAAACCACTACTAAATGGGCTTGGGGAAAAATCCACAATTCCAGGAATAGCATGTATAGAATGTTTGTACTTTTGGGAAGCTTGCCAGGTGCCCTTGGCCTGGATTGGCCGCTGTCGTGGACAAGATGCTGGACTTGATGGACCCTTGGTCTTTTCCCAGTGTGGCATTACTTATGTACTTATGTAAGGCATGTGCAGTGCTGTACACCATACACAGAAGACAGTCCCTGCTCAAAGAGCTTACAATCTAGATAAGACAGGTAAACAGACAGAACAATTAAGGGTAAGGGAATAAGAGGTGAGGATAAAGGACAGGGTAAGTGAGTTAGGAGTCAAAAGCAGTGGTAAAGAGGTGGGGTTTGACTTGGACTTGAAAACGGCTCTATCTATAGCACTACTAGACGTATAGTCAACACTGTACATATTATATGCAGATACTTTCTCTGTCCCTAGAGGGCTCACAATCTACGTTTTTGTACCTGGAGCAACGGAGGGTTAAGTGACTTGCCCAAGGTCACAAGGAGCTGCAGTGGAGGAGTGGCCTAGTGGTTAGAGTGGTGGACTTTGGTCCTGGGGAACTGGGTTCAATTCCCACTGTAGGCACAGGCAGCTCCTTGTGACTCTGGGCAAGTCACTTAACCCTCCATTGCCCCAGGTACAAATAAGTACCTGTATATAATATGTAAGCCGCATTGAGCCTGCCATGAGTGGGAAAGCGCGGGGTAGAAATGTAACAAAAACAAAACAAAGGGCTGCTTGAAAATTAATGACATCTCAGGTACCACCATCCCCCATAGCACTTATGCAACTGGGCATGCCTACCAGAGATGAAATAGGGAACCTATTCCCCCACAACTTCTCCAGCATTTGTCAGATGGAATCACACAAAAACAGAAGTAAGGAAGAGGTTAGGAACTACAGGCCACAGTAAGTCTGACTTCTGTGGTAAGTAAATTAACAGAAACACGTTTAAAACAGAGAAAGCAGTTTTTGAAATCCAGTGGATTACAGGACCCGAGGCAACATGGTTTCACTAGATGCAGGTCTTTAGTTCGACAAAGCTGATTAATTTCTTTGGGTGACCAGAGAGCTGGATTGAGGGAGAGCGCTAGATGTGGTATATTTAGATTTTAGCAAAGCCTTTAACATGGTTCTGCATAGATGACTAATAAATAAACTGAGTGCCCTCGGTATGGGCCCTAAAGTGACTGACTGGGTTAGGAACTGGTTGAGTGGAAGGCGACAGAGGGTAGTAGAAAAGGATGTTACCAGTGGTGTGCCACAAGGTTCAGTTCTTTGGCTGGTTCTTTTTACCATTTTTGTAAGGAGGGTTCACCTCTTTCTGGATGATACCGAAATCTGCAATCGGGTAGACACCCCTGATGGTGTGGATAACATGAGGAAGGACTTAGTGAAGCTGTTGGAATGATCTGGAATTTGGCAGCTTAGACTTACTACTACTACTACTACTATTTAGCATTTCTATAGCGCTACAAGGCTGCACAAACATAGAAGAAAGACAGTCCCTGCTCAAAGAGCTATGTAATAAAAGTGAGCCAAGTATAGGACAATCAAGCCATTGCGACATCACTGATGAGGTTGGCTCTTATTGGTGGCCTGAGGCATTATGACATCACAATATTAGCTCTGGTTACAAGAGACTACTACTACTACTTATCACTTCTATAGCGCTACAAGGCGTACACAGCGCTGCACAAACATAGAAGAAAGACAGTCCCTGCTCAAAGAGCTTACAATCTAATAGACAAAAAATAAATAAAGTAAGCAAATCAAATCAATTAATGTGAACGGGAAGGAAGAGACGAGGGTAGGTGGAGGCGAGTGGTTACAAGTGGTTACGAGTCAAAAGCAATGTTAAAGAGGTGAGCTTTCAGTCTAGATTTAAAGGTGGCCAAGGATGGGGCAAGACGTAGGGGCTCAGGAAGTTTATTCCAGGCGTAGGGTGCAGCGAGACAGAAGGCGCGAAGTCTGGAGTTGGCAGTAGTGGAGAAGGGAACAGATAAGAAGGATTTATCCATGGAGCGGAGTGCACGGGAAGGACGAGTGTGGAGAGATACTGGGGAGCAGCAGAGTGAGTACATTTATAGGTTAGTAGTAGAAGTTTGAACAGGATACGAAAACGGATAGGGAGCCAGTGAAGCGACTTGAGGATAGGGGTAGCATGAGTAAAGCGACCCTGGCAGAAGACGAGACGGGCAGCAGAGTTAATGCTAAAATTCACAGGGTCATGCATTTGGACTGCAAAAACCCAAGAGAATGGTACAGTTTAGGGGGTGAAAAACTTTTGTGCATGAAAGAGGAGCGGGACTTGGATGTGATCGTATGTGATGATCTTAAGGGGGCCAAACAGGTAGAAAAGGCAACGATGAAAGTGTTGGATTATTTGTAGTAAATAATTAGCAGATTTTAGTACACACAGCTTCAGCTTTAGAAATGTTAATTTCTTTCTTCATCTCTCTCTCATTCACCCCTGAATAATTCACTGCTGAGTCACTTTAAAGTTGAAGTAACAAAACATCTGTTTACTCACAGTTTGCAGTTAGATTATAATCAGACAGGCTTATATATACATATTACTATACATTTGTCTTATCAGCTCCTTCCATGTGCTTAGATGGTAATGGATGCTCACACCACCATAGATCCTCTCAGGTTAGGAGAGATCATGAGCTCCATGTGCTCCATGTGCTGCATGTGCTGCATCTATCCCCCACAGGAAGTTGCATAGCTGTGTGACCTCTCTAAGTAATTCACATCAGAGGTCACAGAGTAATCACAGAGAAATAATAGGTGACAGGCAATGCATGTATAATACAATTACATTCCAACAAACCCCTTCTCATGCATAACTGTCATGCAATTATTTATTCATACAAAGTCCAAGCTTTATACGCAGATTCACAAAATGTTCTCTGGGTAACGGTTTTGTCATGATGTCAGCTGTCATCTCACTGGTGTGACAATAGTGTAGACTGATGACCCCTTCTTTTGCCAACTCTCGCACGTTGTGGTATTTCGTTGCGATGTGCTTGGTGCGTGACTGAACCTTGTCATTCTGTGACAGTCGGATGCAGCTCTGATTATCTTCCATTATCTGGATTGGTCTCTTTTCAGCTATTCCAAAATCCAGCAAAAGTTTTTCAATCCACATCAGTTCTCTGCACGCTTCCGATACGGCCACATATTCAGCTTCTGTAGAAGACAAACTCACAATACTTTGTTTATGACTGGCCCATGAAATTTGTACATTTCCATACATAAACACATATCCACTTGTGGATTTATAATCAGAATGATCCCCTGCCCAATCTGAATCACAGTAACATATTAGTTTTGGATTACTATTGGCTGAAACCTTTAATTTACAATCAATGGTACCCTTTAAATACCTTACCATCCTTTTAACTGCAGTCCAATCTGATTTGGTAGGTGAGCTGACCCTTCTGCTCAAAATTCCTACTGCATTTGCTATATCAGCCCTGTATGTGGTAGCTAGATATAAAAGCTTACCTATGGCTGATCTATATTGGATGTTATCTGGTAAAGGTTCTCTTACTGTTTCATCCTTCAGAAAATCAGTGATCATGGGAGTGCTTACAACTTGGGCATCTTGCATACCTAAACTTTCAATAAGCTCATTTATTTTCTGCTTCTGGCTTAGAAGATAAGAACCATCATTTTGTTTCTCAATTTCTATACCAAGATAGTATGACACATTACCAAGTTCTTTTATCTCAACATTGTGGTTTAAACACTTTACAATGTCCTTGTACTCTTGCTCACTTTTGCTTGCAATGAGCAGATCATCAACAAAAGCTAAAATGTATGCATATTGTCCATTTGTGCACCTAGTGTACAAGCATTTATCTGCTTCACCTTGCTTAAATCCTAAATTTGTCAATATTTCATGCAATTTTTCATTCCAACATTTTGCACTTTGCTTTAATCCATAAAGACCTTTGTTTAATTTACACACTAGCTGTCTTTGTTTTGTATTTATGAAACCTGTTGGCTGTTCCATGTACAAGTCTTCAGTTATATCTCCGTGAAGAAACGCTGTTTTCACATCAATGTGGTTGACTTGCATGCCTTTTGAGACTGCAATGCTCAGAAGTGTTCTGATTGTCGTGTGTTTCACTACAGGTGCAAACACTTCATCAAAATCTTCTCCATATTTTTGAAGATATCCCTTTGCCACTAATCTGGCTTTATACCTTTCCACTTTTCCTTGTGCATTCCTTTTTAACTTGAATACCCATTTGCATCCTATAGCTTTCTTGCCAGGAGGTAATTTTGTAAGAATCCAAGTATTATTTTTATCCAATGCATCAATTTCTTCTTGTGCAGCTTTATGCCATTCAGCAGCTTCTTCTGCTGGCATTTTCTCAATCTCATCCCATGTTAAGGGCTCTTGAGCTTCTGCTGACTTTGTTAGGTAAGACAGTCTTGGGGGTGGAACACCTTTGTTTTCCCTGGATGAGCGTCTGACAACAGGTTGGTCTGACCTTTCTGCATCCTCTAAATCTGAGAGTACTTCTCCAATTGATTCCCCTTCTCCAACTGTACTGTCTTCTTCAATGATCCTTTCTGTGTCTGCTTCCTCTGCCTGTTCCTCGTTAGATACAGATGAGTTGCTTTCAGACATCTGCCTTGGTATGGCATTTATATACACTGGCATGTCTATTATGGTTCTAGTTTCATATTCTGGATGATAAGGCTCATCTGGGATAATCCAGCCTTTATCAACCCTTTTGTTTTCATCAAAATATGTAACATGTCTTATGCCAACAATGCCAGTTTTCAGATTCAAAATTCTATATCCTTTGTGTCCTGGAGCATAGCCAACTAAAATGCCCCTTTCTGTTGTGGAATCCAGCTTATGCCTTCTTTGCTTTGGTACATGAGCATATGCTGTACTTCCAAATGTTCTTATGTGTGACAGGTTTGGCTTCCTACCATGCCATGTCTCATGTGGTGTGCGCTCAGCGCCTTTAGTTGGCATTCTGTTTTGTAGGTACACTGCTGTGAGAATGGCTTCCCCCCATAGTCTTTTAGGGAGATTGCTATCTGACAGCATACATCTGGTCATTTCCACAAGTGACCTAAATTTTCTCTCTGCAACAGAATTTTGCTCTGGTGTATAAGCTACTGTTGTGATATGCTGAATGCCTTCTTGTTGTAGAAATGTGCGCATGCTTTGTGAAGTGAACTCACCACCATTGTCGGTCTGAAGAACCTTTGGTTTTCTTTCAAATTTGTTGCTCACCATGGCTACGTATTTCTTCAGCATGTCTGTGACTTGACTTTTTTCTTTCAGCAAATAGGCAAATAGGCAAATAGCAAATAGGAGACAATATCTAGAGAAATCATCCAAGAATATTAGCACAAATCTGTTATTTCCCAATGATGGGATATTAAACGGTCCACATAAGTCACTGTGTATTAAGTCCAGTACTTTATTACTCCTATTTCCTGTGTATGCAGGAAATGAGGGTCTCACACCTTTTTGAGTAACACAGTCTATGCATTTCTCCATATTACCAGCATCTGCACTTATCTGAATGCCGGTGGCCAGTTGCTTACTGTAAAGATCCTGGATCACCTTAGAATCACGATGTCCCAGGCGGCGATGCCAGATTTCCAGACTACATTTACCATCATTCTTCCTTACTTGCGCCAGATGTGAGGCTTCACCTGAAATGTTCAGCTTATAAACATCATTATGCATAAAAGCTTCAGCATACACTTCATCATTTTTAGAGATTGTGCACTTACTGTTTTCAAAATGAATCACAAATCCCTTCTTATCTAAAGTAGATACACTAAGCATATTGCAAACTGCTTGGGGAATATACAAGACATCACTTACAGGAATTTCTTTAACTTCATTAGACACTTTGCATTTTAAGAATCCAATACCTTTTGCTTGGATCTGAGCAGTCCCTGCGTTTGCAGTTTTAAGAATACCTTCCTCTGGACACATTTCCTGAAAGAAATCTTTACAATTGGTTAAATGGCATGTGCTCCCTGAATCCAAAATCCAAGTACTTTCATTTGAATTATTATTTACCATAGTCAAAGATTTTTCTGCCATTAGAAAGCCCTTGTGTTTATCTTTGTCCTTCATACATTTCCTGGTTGGAGAATTCTTTAGTTCCATTGGCTTAGGTGAGCTAGAGGGAGTGTTTTGTGTTTCCTTACACCATTTAGATACATGTCCCTCCTTTCCACATGAGTAGCAAATCAGCTTGCCCTTGGGTGGAGTTTTCCCATAGCTCCGCCTTCCTCTGTTCTTTGCCAAGAAATTTGTTTCATTTCTCTCTGACTGACTTTGAGAACACATCTCCTCAGAATCATTTATTATGCATTCCTGCCTTAGTTTTGATGTTGCCTGTTCAAAAGATTGCCCTTCAATGGCCTCATTTACAGACCTAAAAACATCAAACTTCTTTGATAGTGAGGTAAAAAGAAATGCTCTTTTCAATGCATCACACATGGGAATTCCAGAAAGTTCTAACTTTTGAAATGAAGACATAAGATGCATAATGTGATCATTACATTTACTTTTATCCCTTAATTTGGTTTCATTCAACTCTGCCAACCAAATTGGTTGCTGCTTTGCATATGTAGTTGCATACATAGTTCTCAGCTTACATAAAATGTCCTTTGGTGTATCTTTTCCCTCCACTAATATGGCTTGTTTCTCTGAGAGAGCTTCCAAAAGCATGCACTTCACATAATAGTTTGCATTGTCCCATTCAGCCATATTTTCAGCTGTTCTGTCTTGGTCTAAGCATATATTTAATCCTTTTGCTCGAAGGAGACATATAAATCTTAGTTCCCACTGCTGATAATTAAACTCAGTTAATCTAGGCACCTTGAGAGAATAGAACAATGGTGAATTTCTTCCCTCAGCCATTTTCTTAGCCTTCTGTCTGCTGTGTGGGGGGAGAGAGAGACAGACTGAATCTTTCCTTTAAAACTTAAGAGAAAAATGTGGCCTTTTTTTTCTGCCTGGTAATATTTCTCTTCTTTTTCAATTCCTGAGCCCTGGGCCCGTAACCCTTTTGTTGGATTATTTGTAGTAAATAATTAGCAGATTTTAGTACACACAGCTTCAGCTTTAGAAATGTTAATTTCTTTCTTCATCTCTCTCTCATTCACCCCTGAATAATTCACTGCTGAGTCACTTTAAAGTTGAAGTAACAAAACATCTGTTTACTCACAGTTTGCAGTTAGATTATAATCAGACAGGCTTATATATACATATTACTATACATTTGTCTTATCAGCTCCTTCCATGTGCTTAGATGGTAATGGATGCTCACACCACCATAGATCCTCTCAGGTTAGGAGAGATCATGAGCTCCATGTGCTCCATGTGCTGCATGTGCTGCATCTATCCCCCACAGGAAGTTGCATAGCTGTGTGACCTCTCTAAGTAATTCACATCAGAGGTCACAGAGTAATCACAGAGAAATAATAGGTGACAGGCAATGCATGTATAATACAATTACATTCCAACAGAAAGGTAGAAGATGCCCCCCGATATTCAAACCTTCTGTAGATATCTCAAACACTATAGTTAAAAATTTCTTCCAGATTAGTCAATGGCATTTCTCTTCTCTCTCCAATATCTATATATATAAAAGGCAACCCCAACGTTCTGAAGCCTCCACGGAAGTTGAGGCGCCCGAGATATCCAGTGTGCCCTGGAGTGTCTGCACCGCCCTCGCGTCAAAACATCATGACATCGAGGGCGGAGCTATAACACTCGAGGCCCGAAACCGAAACGCCACAGGCACGGCCACGGAGGTGCAGCAAACAAAAAAAAAAACAAAACCCTACCCACACACAGCGACGCCAACACCGAACAAGGCAAGTAGCTCGGAGGGAGGGGGCCCTTTGCTAGCGCCCGTTTCATTGCCCTCAGAAACGGGCATTTATTCCTAGTATATTCATAACACACAACACTATGTAATAAATGTGGATCTTCAGATTTAAACTGGCAGCATACACCTTCTAGGAGACTTGTTCCAGCATTTTTGGTGTTCATTAATCACATCCTCATTGATCCAACATTTTAACTTTTTCTTCAAATCTTAACGATCTGTTTTTTCAAAAACTCCATCTTGTTCCCCTAAAAAACTTTTTTTTAAACTTATTTTAGATTTTATACAAATATGTAATAATCATGACACTTAGCTTTTAAATAACGTTCAGCAGCGATTTTTCTCCTGAGTCAAACCCCCGCCAACATGGCCAGGTTTCGAAAATCTTCGTCAGGGAAGAGGTTCGCATTTGAAAACTTGTAAACACATATCGAAAAAAAATGGCTGCAACATATCTACAGAAGGGTTGATGTATAATCTCCACACGTTTGAATAGAGGCCCCGATATTCAAAAGCATTTAACTCACCAGGATTGGCACCTGGCTGGTTAAATGCTCTATAACTGGGTATCCACGAATTTTCAGCAGGACATGGCTGGTCATAACCCGCTGAAAATTTACAGCTTGCGGCTAGCCGGTTATATCACACTGTGAGACTTGATCAAATTGATTATTTAATGGAGGAAAAGACCTCAAAAGTCCTTGCTCAGCGGCAGACCAGAATTTCAAAGTGCCGGTGTAACAAGTAGAAAGATTTAAATATTTCACAGTGAGGATTATTTGTAAAACTACAAGATGACTGATGGTTTTAACTTCTTTTCAGGATTGTGGCACAACAATAAGATTAGAAAGCGCTTAGTCCCCTGAAGAAGCTCAATGCAAGAGTGAAACGGACAGCCCCGTTGGGCAGAAAGTGAAGCTAAGTGTCTTGAAACGTTCGTGTCACTTTTGAATAATGAGTGAGGTTAATTAATTAATTAATTTATTTGTAACACTTATACCCCATGTTTCCCCACTTATTAGCAGGTTCAATGCAGCTTACATAGAATATCAGGTTTACAAAGTGACATAGGATATGGCTGTAATATAGTAGATAAAGAGGTGATCGTTTAGATGAGGGTAGGTAAGGTGGGTAAGGGAGGAGAATGGTAGAGGTAGGGGAGTGGGAGGAGGGTGTGTATTGGGATTAGCGTGTTGTTAAGTGTGGGAGAAAGTATATAGGGAGGGGTAGGAACAGGGATCATAGTCTGATCAGGGTAGCGCAGATGGACTCATAGTTTAAGTCGGGTCATTTGTGTAGGCTTGTTTGAAAAGGTACGTTTTTAGTAACTTCCGGAAGGGTAGACGATCAGTGACTATTCGAATGGATCTTGGTAAGGCGTTCCAGAGTTGGCTGCCTATAACGGAGAAGTTGGATGCGTAATATGTTTTGTACTTAAGTCCTTTGCAATTGGTAAGATGTAAGTTGAGATAAGTTCGAGAGGATTTAGAGCTGTTTCTAGCTGGAAGGTCAATCAGATTGTACATGTAAAGGTTAAGTGCCTTTAATAATATAATCATGTTTTAGAATCTGAAGAGAAAAGAAAGATAGATAATTTATTGAAAATATATATTTTTTTTAAATCACTAAAATAAATAAAAAATATGGAGGTTTTTGACCAATGATAATACTGGAGTCTAAGAAGTGCCGGCACTTAGAAATTGAGGTCCCTTCCTCCATTAAATAATCAATTTGATCAAGTCGCACGGTGTAAAATTTAGTTACAATAATAGAGTTTCAGCTTATCATTTAATCATGCACTAACATTACCATTAGCACATGGTCATATACAAAAATAGGGCATCAGTACTTATCACCACCCATTTTATGGGTGGCAAAGGCTCACGTGCTAATCTTACTCTAATCAATTAGAGTACAGTAATGCAGATACACTAAGGAGCTGACCAAAGACGAATCAACACTGGAGATATGAATCCAACAGTCTTTATTGATGTAAATAAAAGGATGACCCAGCACGGGCCGTGTTTCGACGCATGCAAGCGCCTACTTCAGGGGTCAAATAATGTACTCCGGATTGAAGCATGGGGCCACAGCTCTGTCGGAGTACGAAGCTCTAGACCATTCGAAAAAGCTGTAACACTAAAAACAAAATGAGCACACACTTGCAACGACCGCAGGAACAAAACTTGCAGCGGGTAAAAAGGCCGAAAAAAAAGAAATGGCCATGCGGTAAGATTTCACCTACCACATGGTCATGCGGGGGGAGGGGGGGGGGAGGGGGGAGCACTTACTGCCACCCATTGAGATGGTGGTAATGGCTCCTGAGCTAATCCAGTGGTAACCAGGTAGCACACAGCAATGCCTGATTACCGATGGGTTAGCGCCTGTGGAAATATCATATATAATAATTTGCACCTCTAACGTTCCATGTCTGGCTGCCTGGGTTCGTAACATCTCCTGACGTCAGCCAGCCTCCAGCGTTCCATTCCCCCTCACTGTCCTGCCCTCGCGTAATGACGTCAGAGGGCGGAACACTGAGAGGGAAGGGAACGCTGGAGGCGAGCTGACGTCAGGGGGGATGTTACGAAGCCAGCGCCAGCCAGCCAGAGAACGTTCAGGTACAAATCAAGGGGAGGAGAGAATCGCGGGACATCGAGGGGAGGGAGGGAGGAATGGGAGGGCAGGGCAGAGGAGAATTGATGGACATGGATGGGATGGGAGGACAGTAGAGGAGAGAATCGTGGGACACGGATGGGAGGGAAGAGGAGAATCGCTGGACATGGAGGGGAGGGCAGGGGAGAGAGAAAAAAAAAAGCTTACATGACAGCCTTCCTAGGGCCCGTTTCATTGTTGAGGAAACGGGCATGGTTCCACTAGTTTTTGAATATTTCCACTAGTGCCGGAAATGCCGCACGCTGGGGGTGTAACTACCACTGGCACCCACGTTGGACTGGCGGTAGCTCCAGATTGGCATTCGGTAAGATTTTATCATTGACAATTAGGAAAACAAATATGCTTTCACTTAAAGAAATGCAAGAAGAAAGGAAATCATATAATCAAACCGTGGGCCCTGTTTACTAAGGGGTCCTTTTACTAAGGTGTGCCAAAAAATGGCCTGCACTGTTGTAGACATGTGTATTTTTTATTTTTGTTGCATTTGTACCCTGCGCTTTCCCACTCATGGCAGGCACAATGCGGCTTACATGGTACAATGGAGGGTTAAGTGACTTGCCCAGAGTCGCAAGGAGCTGCCTGTGCCTGAAGTGGGAATTGAACTCAGTTCCTCAGGACCAAAGTCCACCACCCTAACCACTAGGCCACTCCTCCACACACACAGGTCCATTTTACTTTGCACCTGCAAAAAAGGCCTTTTTTTATGGGCTGAAAATGGATGTGTGACAAAACGAAAATTGGCCTGAGACCTTATCGCCACCCATTCCCTTAGCAGTAAGGTCTCACACGTTAACCAGGCGGTAATCATCAGCATACGTATGATGCCAATTACTGCCCGGTTAGCGCCATGCGCCTGAAATGTTCTGGCGTGCCTACTGGACGTGCATACAAAATGAAATTACCACCCGGGCCACTCGGTAGTTCTGAATTGGCGTGCATTGGGAGCACGTTGGAGCCTACTTGGCTTAGTAAAAGGGCCCATAAGCCATGCTGTAGGCACGCTAACTTTTTAGCGGGCGCTACAAAATTAGCACGCGCTACTGCTAGAGACACCCATATATTCCTATGGGTGTCTTTAGCATTAGCACACGCTAAAAAGTTACCGCGCCTACAACACAGCGTAGGAAACAGGACGCCAAGTTTTCATCCCTTCCTTTCTTCTTATTCTACTACTACTACTTATCATTTCTATAGCGCTACTATTCCAGGTAAAGAAGGCATTAATGGGGGGAGGAAGAGTAAGGTTTTGTTATTTTAAAGTAAACATAGTAGATGACGGCAGAAAAAGACCTGCACGGTCCATCCAGCCTGCCCAAGAAGATAAATTCATATGTGCTACTTTTTTATTTGTACTGTCCTCTTCAGTGCACAGACCGTATAAGTCTGCCCAGCACTATCCCTGCCGCCCAACCACCAGCCCCGGCACAGACTGTATAAGTCTGCCCAGCACTAGTCCCGTCTCCCAACCACCAGCCCTGACACAGACCGTATAAGTCTATGTATGTTTACTATGTTTACTAAGCTGTAGTAAAAAGTGGTTTTAGCATACTAAGGCTGGCTTTACTGCAATAGGCTGATTTTCCATTTTCAAAATTAATAGCCATGCGCTAATGTTGTCATTAGTGCATTGCTATTACAAAGAAGTAGCACTTGAGCCCCCAGGAGAAGATCTCAGATATCCACACTCAGTAGGCTATACCCCTGTCTGTAGTCTCTTATTTCATGTCCCTGTTTAACTTAAGGTGAGCACTAGATTAACATCCAATCTACCAAACTTGATATAAACACAAAAAGATCCAGAGCTATTTTTTCACTCCTTCTAACATATAAGTATTTGGATTACTTTTTCCAGGGTTTAAAACATAGAAAGAGAGTCAGATTAAGTAGATCAGAACTTCTATGCAAATGAGCCTCAAAGCTCCATTAGTGACTTCTAAACCAAACCCTCCAGAACAGTCTTTTCTAGCTTCATTTTCGAAGAAATTCACCTTCAGGCAAACCCACACTTATAGAACCTAAAACCTGAACATTTTGGCAGGCATCCTTAGCAGGATGAAAAAGGAGTAGGAAGAACTATTTAAACAAGTACTTGGGTAACCTCTTTGATGTGGAGATTTGTTTGAGCTATTAACTTTTCATAAGAATGTATTTTAACCTTATCGTTCTACAGTGACCTCTTTGTGAGCTGGAGCTGCCCTTAGGTGTAATATTTTGCTGTCAGTATTTCAGCCTGTTTTAGCTTTTCTTGCCTGAACTAATGATCGGGCTTGTCAACTTCCAGACAAAGGGGTCTATCCATTAAGCTAAATGAAAAAAGAGGGAGAGAGAGAGAGAGAGAAAGAATGAGAATATTTTTTGCTACCTTCCCCTCCTCTCCGCCCAAAAGGTTTCCAGATACTAGGGTTATCACAAGGACATATTGTTGGAAAAGCACTTTTTATAAATCCAAAGGCCTTTCATTTGAACATCACACTATGGGGCCCTTTGACTAAGCCACGTAGGCGTGTATGCGTGCCCTACATATGTCAGTTTTGAACTACAACCAGGCTACTTCGTGGCCCAGGCGGTAAGTTCATTTTTGACGCGTGTCCGCTACAAGCGCCGGAAAATATTTCTTATTTTCCGGTGTGCGGTGCTAATTGGGCAATAATTGGCATTGTAAGTGTGCTGATGATTACCGCCTAGTTAAGTGTACAGCGCTGCATACGTCTACTAGCGCTATAGAAATGATAAGTAGTAGTAGTAGTAGTTAACGCGTGAGACCCTGCCGCTAGGTGAATGGGTGGCAGTAAGGTCTCAGGCCCAAAATGGACGCATGCCAATTTTCATTTTGCCGCACGTCCATTTTTGGCCAAAATAAATGGTCTTTTTTTGCAGGCGCACTGAAAAATGGACCCGAACGAACCCAATACAAGCGTCTACACCAGCGCAGGCCATTTTTCGGCGCACCTTAGTAAAACAACTCCTATGTAGGTTGTCCATAAAGTCTTTTTCAGGTATTTGTGCCCACATACATACTCAAATGGGCTCTGTTAAAATACCAACCAGCGTAAAAGTCTGCACGGTGAGATGATGGGGTATACTTTGCTAGGAGGCATGTACAGGGGCAGAGTATGAGCTAGGAATATGTGTAGATTAGAAAATATTCTTATCCATGTGCATACATGTATAATCTAGGTGCAGACATTTGCGTGTTTCACCATTGTTAGTGAAGCTTCATTGGCTGCCTGTCGATGCGTGGATTATGTTTAAGCTTTGTTGTTTGATTTGTAAAACTTTATATGGGTATTCACTGGTACTTTATATGGTACTTTCCATCCCTAGTGCGCCATCATTTCCGGCGCTACAAAATGTATTTATTTTTGTAGCGCCGGAGTGTACCCGGAGGAATGGGGCAGTGCTGACGCAGGAGCCCTTACCGCCACCTCAGTGGGTGGCGGTAAGGGCTCCAATTCAAAATGGCCGTGTGGCAAGTGCCATTTCCTGTAAGAAAGCGAGACTTCCCTTTTAGCAGCTGCGGTAAAAAGGGGCCTCGGCACGCGTGTAAAACACACACCGATGCCAGCGCTGGCCCCCTTTTGCTGCGGCTTGGTAAAAGGGGCCCCTCTTGCGTTCCATAAATGAGTGACCGAAATACTGGTCATCTTCTCTTGGCATTTCCGCCTGTGAAAGGTTTAAGAGTTAAGTCGGTTCATGAAAAGCCATTTAGCTGTTACTCAATGAAAGTATTGAATTCGTTACCACTTAACATTCAATTAGCGCCTACTTATTTCTGCTTTTGGAAAACATTGAAATCATAAGTTCTATTCTATGTAATTTTGAAATAATATATAGTAGTGTTATTCTGATGATGATGTTATCCACTTTGAAGCTGCTTGGCAGGAAAACTGATAGAGACTAGAACAGGGAAAGAGGGACAACCACAGCCCCAGATGAAGATACAAAGGAGGAGGAGAAAGAGGAAGGTAATAAGGCCTTTGTGTTTTTAGGTCTAGAAGTACCTTATGAAAGGTTATTCCAAAAGTGTTACAATTTACATCAGTGACCCCTTAGGCAGCAGGACGGAGGGGGCCAGCAGAGTCATGGCCAGATCAACCTTTTCCCTATCCTGGCATCAGCAACTGCAAAGCTTGAAGGGACAGAGGTGGATGTTGGTTTGTTGGGTCCCCTCAACCACAAAGGTGCGCAACTGCCTACTACTGACATTGCATTGACCCAATAGGGCACCCTAGGAGGCACTACTGTGGACTTCATATAAATGGTCCCAGGTACCCATCTCACCATTACTCCCTTATCTTGTCTGCTGAGCCCTCCAAAACCCACCCAAACCCACTATCCCCAACAGTACACCACTACAATAGCTCTTATGGGTGAAGGGGGCACAAATAAATGGGTACAGTGGGTTTCTGGTCAGTTTTGGAAGGCTCACAGTTTCCACCACAAATATAACAGGTAGGGGGAAGAATGGGCCTGGGTCCTCCTATCTGCAGTGCACTGCATCCATCCATCACTTCACGACTCCAGGGATCTGCATGCTGCTCTAATGGACCTGAGTATTACATATGAGGCTGGCATAGAGGCTGGTGAATATTATTTTTATTCATATTTTGGGGGGATGGGAGGGGGTTAGTGACCACTGGTGGACTAAGAGGGGAGCTCATTCCTAAATCCCTCCAGTGGTCATCTGGTCATTTAGGGCACCTCTTTGTATCTTATTCATTAGCAAAACAGGTCTGGACCAAAACGTTGAAGTTTTCACCCTAGACATTTTCTGTCTCTATGGATAACACTCTCATTCTCCCGGTCTCATCAGCTCATAACCTTAGGGTCATCTTCGATTCCTCTCTCTCCTTCTCTGCACATATTCAACAGACCGCTAAAACCTGTCATTTATTTCCCTATAATATCACCCAAATGTGTCCTTTCCTTTCTGAGCACACTACCAAAGAACTTATCCACACTCTTATCACCTCTGATCCTCTCAGCCAACGGTCCAGCACTGAGATGTTGATATGGTGAAGATCAGAGGTCTGATGGAGGATACACCCCAGCCTGAAATGAAAAAATTGTCATCCTGTGAATGCGAAGCAGCCCTCCAATGGTATTTAAAGTCTTAAGCCTTCAGATTCAACCGTTCTTACTGTAGAACGCTCTCCCCTGGAAAAGAATAAAGGATTCTTTGTGAACGAGTCAGAACTTCTTCTCTGCTGTGATTCTAGAACCAGTGGCTCCTTTGCTCTCAGCAGAACAGGCTACCTCATTACCAAAGAGAAGAAAGACATGTTGCTGCATCGGGTGCACTTGGTAGCCTATATTCGATGACATGCTACACATTCTAAATTCGGTCGAACTCCACTTGATCGAAGAGATTCCCCATGCTGAAGACAAGCTGGACTAACTCTTCAACATTACTGGCGTGAAGAACCAAGAAACAAGCCAAAAACTCTCGGATTCTGACTCTGCATCTTCTTTATCTGTTGCAAACAGTGGTCTGCGTGCCCTGAATGTTACTTGTATTTGCAACTTGCCAGGTGGTGAAAGATTGGCAACAGCATGCAAGCAGGATTTTCATAATCTTTATCTAAAATGTGCTGTTAAATAAGATCCACCAAAAGTATATTCCTAGTTTTTTTTTTTTTTAATATTGTAAACTGCCTTGGACCAGCATTTTTTGGGTAATGGCAGTATATAAGAATCTGTATTGTATTGTACTGTGTGGGGAGAGAGAGACAGGAAATGCTGGATAGAAGGATGGGAAAAGAGGGGAAGAGTCTAGATGGAAGGCGGACGGAAAGAGGGGAGAAGCTGGATGGAAGGGTCGAGAGAGGAAGAGGGGAGATCCTGGATGGAAGATTGGGGGGAGAGAAAGGGGAGAAACTGGAAAGAAGGGAGAAAGGGAAAGCGGGGACATGCATGATGGAAGGGGAGGGAAAGAGAAGGTTTCTGTCGTCTTATGACTGGTGTAAAGTACGTAGAAGGACCAGAAGGTAGATTTCCTGGTAATAAGCGGAAAGAGGTATTAGAAGATTTATGGGGGAGAGGGAGGGAGGGAGAAAAAGACAGAGAAAGAGAACAAATTTTGCTGAGGTGTTTTATAGGTTCTGAAGCCTCATCTCTTCCAAAAGGCATACAAGGAAAATACATAGCCTACAAACCACTTCAACAGCTCACACAATGACCAAAGCTCACCTCTAACTGACCTAACACTTCCCTGTCTATCCTCCATTACCCAATCTTTAAACAGCAATAATTGTACTCGTCATCAGGAAATGACTATGCTTATCTTCTCTTAACAACATTCAAACTATAAGAAATGTACTTGTTAATACGAAATGATTATGTCATAACCACACTCTGTAAGCCACTTTGAGCCTACAAATAGGTGGGAAAAGGTGGGATACAAATGCAATAAATAAATAAAGATGGAAGAAGTGTCTCAGTGCCTGTTTTTTTTTTCTTTTTGTGTCTGTGACGCCAACAGAAATGAGTTATTCTGATTTTATATAACTAAGCGAAAAAATATGTTTTTATATGTGCAGCCAAACCCTGGCCTGTAGTTTGACTCTTTTGGTTGAGTGGAGGAGAAAGTGACACATTGATTACCATATAAAAACATCCACAGAGGGAGAGCCTTGAAGCAATCCTTTCCCTGTCCCTCAAGTGCTCTTTACCTTCATCTCTGCAGCCCTTGGTAAACCTATCAAAAGACAGTTGCCTGAGGGACCAGCTAATATATGCTCATTTTCAAATGTATATGCACAACTGCTCTCACAAATAGCAGATATCAAAGAGTCAGATACTGTGGACACGTGTACTTTATACTTACTGATTTTCAGAGAAAAACAATGCAGCTTAGTCTGATGTGTGTACTTTGATACTGCCTGCATTCAACTAAGCAGACTGTTTAGAAAATGTCTCATTGCATTTCAAATGTATGTAACATTTATTTATTTATTTATTACATTTGTACCCCGTGCTTTCCCGCTCATCGCAGGCTCAATGCGGCTTATATAGTAACAAGAGAGAATACAATCTATAATATCAGAATCAACAAAGGAGGTATGTGGTAGGACAAATGAACAAGGAAGGGGTGAATGGGATAAAAGAGGTATGAGAGAAAGGATAGGTAAGGAAGTGGAGTGATGAAGAAGAGGTAGGGGAAGAGCAAGGAGGGTAAGAAGATTGGTAGGAGGTACTTTCTGAGTCAGAAGGAGTGGCCTAGTGGTTAGGGTGGTGGACTTTGGTCCTGAGGAACTGAGTTCGATTCCTGGCACAGGCGGCTCCTTGTGATTCTGGGCAAGTCACTTAACCCTCCATTGCCCCATGTAAGCCGCATTGAGCCTGCCATGAGTGGGAAAGCGTGGGGTACAAATGTAACAAAAAAATTATTGTTAATGATTAGATGAACCAGTAAAAGGATGGGTTGCTTAGGTTTGCCTCTGGTAGGTCAAGTCGTTCGGGTAAATCTGTTTGAATAGATGGGTTTTCAATAGTTTCCTAAAGTGAAGGTATTCATTAGTTGATCAAATGTATCTAGGTAGAGCATTCCAGAGTTGGGATCCCAGGTAGGGGAAATTAGATGCATGATATGTTTTATACTTTAGTCCTTTGCAATTGGGAAGGTGCAGGTTAAGGTATGTTCTTGAAGATGTTGACCTGTTTCTAGATGGGAGATCTAATAGATTGACCATGTAATTTGGTGATACTCCATGGATGATCTTGTGGATTAGTGCAATGTTCCCTTTAAGCCGTGTGTGCATTTGCACGCACAACTTTTGTCATGGCTGTGCACAACATTTTCATGTGGGGCACCGGTATTTACCTGCTGCTGCTGTGCATCAGCCTGTAGGAGTCTTTGTTGAGCAATGACTGACAATTATCCTTCCAGTTGAGCCAGGGAATGGAAGACCTGAACAGGGAATAGAATGCAGGTGACACCAGCTGCCTCAATTTAAAAGAGCATTAGTAATAACTTTAAAACCGTGCTCAATAAATTACAGAAGACGATCTTAAAATGTACAGATTTATCTCTAAGCTAGTGATTGCCAGGGTGTTGAACCTCTTGAAATGTTGCCTATCCCATGATCCACTCCATCAGTCAGGGAATGGGATCTGGTGAGTGCAATGAGAGATACAGTTGTGGCATATGCGAAATGAAAAATTTAAGGGCTGATTTAGTAGCAAATGTTTCCATACTTAGCACCAGATTGGAAGATATTGACTGGTTCTAGGAATGAAGCATTGCACAGAAGTCAGGCGCATGCCGCATTTGTGCACACGTTAACCTACCGTCATGAAGGTGTCTTTTTTAGAAGCATTATTTGGATTATAGATGTGCCTAGAGACCTTAGGATCTTTGCGGTGGGGATGCTCTACACTAATCCATAAGGCCCTACCATTAGCATCTCTAATTTGAATTGTAGAGTGATTTCACTTGCAGCTGGGTTATTGCTCTACTACTACTACTACTACTTATCATTTCTATAGCGCTACTAGATGTACGCAGCGCTGTACACTTGAACATGAAGAGACAGTCCCTGCTCGACAGAGCTTACAATCTAATCAGGACAGACAAACAGAACAAGAGATAATGACAAACTGTAGCAAGATTCCAGAATCTCAAAGAGTAGCAAGATTCCGGAATCCCAAAGTGTACCAAGATTCCGGAATCCCAGAGACTACTACTACTACTACTTAGCATTTCTATAGCGCTACTAGACATACGCAGCGCTGTACACTTGAACATGAAGAGACAGTCCCTGCTCGACACAGCTTACAATCTAATTAGGACAGACAAACAGGACAAACAAGAGATAAAGGAATATTAAAGTGAGGATGATAAAATAGGGGTTCTGAACAAGTGAATAAGGGTTAGGAGTTAAAAGCAGCATCGAAAAGGTGGGCTTTTAGCTTAGATTTGAAGACGGCCAGAGATGGAGCTTGATGTACCAGCTCAGGAAGTCTATTCCAGGCATATGGTGCAGCAAGATAAAAGGAACGGAGTCTGGAGTTAGCGGTGGAGGGGAAGGGTGCAGATAAGAGAGATTTACCCAGTGAACGGAGTTCCCGGGGAGGAATGTAGGGAGAGATGAGAGTGGAGAGGTACTGAGGAGCTGCAGAGTGAATGCACTTATAGGTCAATAAGAGGAGTTTGAACTGTATGTGGAAACGGATAGGGAGCCAGCGAAGTGACTTGAGGAGAGGGCTAATATGAGCATAACGACACTGGTGGAATATTAGTCGTGCAGCAGAATTTTGAACAGATTGAAGAGGAGAGAGATGGCTAAGTGGGAGACCTGTGAGAGAAGCAAGTTGCAATAATCTAAGCGAGAGGTGATAAGAGTGTGGTTCTGGTAGTGTGCTCAGAAAGGAAAGGGTGAATTTTGCTGATATTATAGAAAAAGAAATGACAGGTTTTAGCAGTCTGCTGAATATGTGCAGAGAAGGAGAGGGAGGAGTTGAAGATGACCCCAAGGTTAGGAGCTGATGAGACAGGAAGGATGAGAGTGTTATCCACACAATTAAATAAAGAATGGGGGAAGAGGAGAGGTTGGTTTAGGGGAAAAGATAAGAAGCTCAGTCTTGGTTGTTTAGTTTCAGATGGTGCTGAGGCTTAGCCCATTTCTTAGGGGATGGGATTTGATATGCTGCCTTTTTGTGGTTATAATCAAAGCTGTTTACTTATATATAGTTTTTGTACCTGAGACTATGGAGGATTAAGTGACTTGTTCAGAGTTACAAAGAGCTGCAGTGGGAATTGAACCCCCTTCTCTTGGTTCATCAGACCATTGCACTAGCCATTAGACTATCCATCCACTTAGTACAGTGTAGTAAAAGGATTGGAGGAGTGGCCTAGTGGTGGACTTTGGTCCTGAGGAACTGAGTTCAATTCCCAGCACAGGCAGCTCCTTGTGACTCTGGGCAAGTCACGTAACCTTCCATTGCCCCATGTAAGCCACATTGAGCCTGCCATGAGTGGGAAAGCACAGGGTACAAAAAAAAAAAAAAAGCCCAGTGCTAGATGGTTAATTTTTTTCCCCTGCCCTAGCTCAAGCTAACTATAGGAATCTAAATTTAGATGTCTGGTAAACAATAGGCACTTAAAATTTAGGTGCTCAACCCAATTTTCAAAAGAGAGAGAATCAATTAGGCTTCATAATGCCTTAATTTAGTTGCCTAAAACCTTTGAAAATGGGCAGCTATGTATTTTAGCCTGATGGTTCATCTCTACCCTGTAGTTATCATTCTGTGCTTTCACGAGGTATCTTCTAAGTGGTGTTATAATTAGGAACACAAACAGTGAGATATCCAGCTGCTATGAAGGAGCCAGCTGGTCCTGAGAAACCCTGCTGCGTTTCTTCTCATTATGTCAAGTTGCATTCTGCTAGGTTGTGAATGAATGCTGCTGGCACTGGATCCCAACCTGGGTCTAACTGAACTGGAAACTCAAAAGAGGAGGAGACTGCTGCTTGCTCCTACCCCCCCCCCCCCCCTCCAGTATCTATCCCCCCTTCAGTCTGTTCAGAACTCTGCTGCACGTCTCATATTCCGCCAGAACCGATATACTCATATCACCCCTCTCCTCAGGTCACTTCACTGGCTTCCGATCAGATACCGCATTCATTCAAGCTTCTCCTTCTTACCTACAAATGCACTCAGTCTGCTGCCCCTCACTACCTCTCTACCCTCATCTCCCCTTACGTTCCCGCCCGTAACCTCCGTTCACAGGATAAATCCCTCCTCTCAGTACCCTTCTCCACCACCGCCAACTCCAGGCTCCGCTCATTCTGCCTCGCCTCACCCTATGCTTGGAACAACCTTCCTGAACCCTTACGCCAAGCCCCCTCCCTGCCCATCTTCAAGTCTTTGCTTAAAGCCCACCTCTTCAATGCTGCGTTCGGCACCTAACCCTTACCGTTCAGTGAATCCAGACTGCCCCAATTTGACTGCCCCTATCGGACCGACCGTTCACTTGTCTATTAGATTGTAAGCTCTTTGAGCAGGGACTGTCTCTCTTTGTTAAATTGTACAGCGCTGCGTAACCCTAGTAGCGCTCTAGAAATGTTAAGTAGTAGTAGTAGTAGTAGTAGTATGAGGAATGTATAAACAGCAGGTGAATGTCTTTCAATTGAAAGTGATTTAACCAGGCACTGGTGGGAGAGGATCCTGCCTGACTGAATTGTGTTAGCAGGCCCTAGAACAGACATCAGTGAGCTTTAACCAGATAGTAGGTGCAGGGCCTACTGGCTAGTGCAATGTCCTTAGAGCCTGGGGGACTAAGTTTAATTCCCACTGCAGCTCCTGGTCACCCTAGGCAAGTTACTGCACTCCCTATTGTCCCAGGTACAAAACTTAGGGGTCCTTTTACTAAGGTGCGCCAAAAAGTGGCCTGCACTGGCGTAGATGTGTGTATTGGATGTGCGTAGGTCCATATTTCAGTGCACCTGCAAAAAAGGCCTTTTTTTCAGCCGAAAATGGATGTCCGGCAAAATGAAAATTGGCGCGTGTCCATTTTGGGCCTGAGACCCATTGACTTAGCGGTAAAGTCTCACGCATTAACCGTGTGGTAATCGTCAGCGTGTGTACAATGCTGATTACCGCCCGGTTGGTTAGCGCTGCACACTGGAAAATAAAAAAATGTTTTCTAGTTTGTATAGCGGACACGCGTCAAAAATGAAATTACCACCCGGGCCACATGGTAGCTGGGTGATAGTTCTAAACTGACGTGTGTAGGATGCGAATACATGCCTATGTGACTTAATAAAAGGGCCCCTTAGATTGTGAGCCCACTAGGGACAGAGAAAGTACCTGCATATAATACATTAAGTGCTTTGGTTATACCACAGAAAGGCAGTATATCAAATCCAGATAATACTAGTGGATATCTGCATTGACTACTATCCAGTTCACGGGTGGACAACTATAATCCCTGAGGGCCAAACCCAGTTGGGTTTTCAAGATTTCTGCAATGACTATGCATGAGATTGATTTGCATGTGCTACTTCCATGGTATGCAAATAGATCTCAAGGACGGTGGTTGCCCACCCCTGATCCAGTTAGGGTCAAGGTAGAGTTACCCAGGCACCACAGATATTCAGCAGTGCCACCTGAATATCTATCCAGTTAAATTAGGCTGCCTTAAGTTAACAGGGTAGCTATCCAGGTAATGCTGTTCAATTTAGTGGTACCCAGGTAACTCCTAGCAGCCATCTTGTGTCCAGATCAGTGATTCCCAAATCTATCCTAGATGAACCCCAGCCAATCAGGTTTTCAGGATATCCACAATGAAAAGGCACGAGATTGATCTGCATACACTGCTTCCTGTTGCTATACAAATTGATCTCATGCCTATTCGTTGTGGATATCCTGAAAACCGGGTTCTCCCGGGGCAGGTTTGAGAATATTGGCTTAGATATTCAGTGGATAGGGACCAGATTCTGAATATCTGATTTTTAATTCAGCCAGCAGCGACCAGCATTTAAAGAAAGGCTGATCACTTGCCAGCTGAAAATTGACCAGCAATAATAATAATCAGTTTCTTCACCCCATAAAAAAAAGGAACTCTCAGATGTGATACCTGTAATTTCATAAATTCTTAAACAAATAGAAACCCTCCTGGGGGGATAAGGTATGCGCTTCTTGGAGATAAGATTCCAATTGCTCCTTCTCTCTCTTCTTAAGTTATTATTATGACCAACTGTCCCCATCAGGACCCGATACAAGTGTTGATGGAAGCCGAGTAACACGTGCCTCGTGACAGCGTTTTCTTGCATCTGCTGGGCAGCTGTTATTTTAATGCAGCAGGCTCAATCTGCTCGCATTTTTGCAGGACAGTGGGCAATGCGCACAAAGGATACTTGTCGGAAGACTGTCTTGGCAGTGTCTCTCATCATCTGCCAGTTGGAAGGAAGGGACAAGACGGGTAACCAAAAGATCAAACACTTAAAAGTTGGTCTGAAGGACATAAGTGCTTCTGCATTTTCAGAGTAAACAGCTCACACATGAAGCCTGCTTATGTTTTAACACAGCAACATAAGTACAAAACATTCAAACAGATATTTCTCCACACCAGTAGCAATCTTTATTTCAATACATTTATTCTCCTAATAGCTTATTCTACAAAGTGCAGGATTTTTTTTGTTGTTTTTTGAATGTTGCCCTACTGGACTGTTCTTGTTGCTCCATCTGACCATGTGGCTCAGGAAATGATCAGATAAGTCTTCTGATCAGGGGCGTATCTGAGATTCGGCGGTAGGGGGGGGCAGGGGCTAGAGTGAGGGGGCACATTATAACCCCCCCCTACCGCTGCCGCCCCCCCGCCGCCGTCAACCCTCCCCCCCACCGCCGTTAACCCTCCCCTGCCTACCGCCAACCCTTTCCCCGCCTACCGCCGTCACCTACCCCGAGGTCCGCTCCTGCCGGTTTTTTAAACTATTACTTCAGCTGAAGCCCAGCCGAGGTCTTCTTTAACTTCATCTTCATCCTCGTGCAGTTAAAGCTGCATGATGCATCCTTCCAGTTGGACGGAGTTTGACGTCGCAGCACGTTGACGTCCGTACAACGTGCTGCGACGTCAAACTCCATCCAACTGGAAGGATGCATCATGCAGCTTTAACAGCACGAGGATGAAGATGAAGTTAAAGAAGACCTCGGCTGGGCTGGCGGGGGTTGGGGTCCCCCTTCAGCTGAAGTAATAGTTTAAAAAACCGGCAGGAGTGGACCTCGGGGTAAGTGATGGCGGTAGGCGGGGGAGGGTTAATGGCGGTAGGGGGGTCCAGGGCTTCTGATACTTGTTTATTTTTGTTACATTTGTACCCCGTGCTTTCCCACTCATAGTAGGTTCAATGTGGCTCACATATTATATACAGGTACTTATTTGCACCTGGGGAAATGGAGGGTTAAGTGACTTGCCCAGAGTCACAAGGAGCTGCCTGTGCCTGCAGTGGGAATTGAACCCAGTTCCCCAGGACCAAAGTCCACCTCGCTAACCACTAGGCCACTCCTCCACTCCCTGTAAATTTTAGCATTAAAGTTTCCTCTTTTCTCCCATCACATCTCTTTCCTACCCAACAACCAGGCACTGCAGCTGTTATTCCCATTCTGAGAATAGATGCTGAGAAGTTCCGAAAACTCAGTTGTATTTTCATGAACATCTACTGCTCTGGCTTAAATGAGGAATTTGATTGAATGATTCTAATTTCAACTGATTGGCTGCTCTCTGTCACATGATGGAGATGGACACACCAACACCATTTTCTTTTTGTTGTTGTTTTTTTTTTTTTGTATAGTTGTAAGAAGGAGATTGGTTGGAGTTATCTGTCTATAGTAAAGGGACATTTCTTTGCAGTGGTGTACTCCAAACTAAACTGAATACACCCTGATGAAGAGCAGAAGCTTGAAATGCAGTGCTCTGTTGAAGTCTCTCAGTATAAACATTAAGATAAGTTTGTCATTTTGATTTTTTATTTGAACACTTAGACATTAGTATATAATACACAGCAGAGGTGTAGCTATGGGTGGGCCTGTGCCCACCCAGGCCCACCCATTCTTGGCCCAGGCCCACCCAGTGGCGGCACCCCACATCAACTTCTCTCCTCCTCCTCCTCCTCCATGGTGTCCCAGCATCTGCCTGCCTGTCGCTGAACCCCGGCCCTCCCTGGTGTACCTTAAAGGCCTCACCAGCGCCTGCAATGATTCAATTATTGCTGCCTTTGCTGGCCCTGCGAGCTTCCATCGGTTGGATCCCATCCTCGCCTTCATCATTTCCTGTCTGGTGGGGGGTTAGACGAGGGGGGGGGGGTTAGACAGGTTTGAGATCCACGGGTTCTCCAGCCCCCTATGAACTTGTGTCGAGGGGTTGGAGGGACTGGAGGTGTGCTGGACCTCCAGCCCTGTGTCGCTGGCTTGGGGTGGGGGTTCGGTGGGGGCACTAAGCTGTTTGGGGTCCGGTAGTCCCATGGACCGCCAGCCCCTATGTTTGACAGGTCTGTGCTTTTGACAGCCTGGACCTGTCAAACAAGCATGGGAGGATTGCTCAGGCACAATCCTCCCGCACTTTATGATCAGAGATAATAGCGCGCCTAAATTTGCATGCTATTATCTCTGATCTTAGGGGCGATAAAGTAGGGCCGCTGAGAGACTGGGCCGGGCCCGGGGCAAGGCCACCCCCAGGGCCCCACCCCCGCCACCCCCCAGAGGTTGTCGTCGCTGCCGCCTCATAGCGCCTCACCTCGACCTCGCTCCATGTAAAAGAAGCACAGCACTGGCAGTCTGCAGATCGCCTCCCTTCAGGCTTTCCCGCCCTGTGTCCTGCCTTCGTGCAAGTTACGTCAGACGAGGGCGGGACATAGGGAGGGAAGGCCCGAAGAGAGGCGATCTGTAGACTGCCGCTGTTGCGCTTCTTTCACACGGAGCGAGGTCGAGGTGAGGCGCTATGATTTGAATTCAGGGGGTCGTGGACGGGGGGGGGGGGGTGGAAGGGACTACGGCGCCGGGCCCCCCTTGGAGGTCCGAGCACGGGGAATTTTGTCCCCCCTGCCCCCCCTCTCGGCGGCCCTGAGGTAAAGTCCCGCACCCCGCTGCTGCGCTTCTTTCACACGGAGCGAGGTCGAGGTGAGGCGCTATGATTTGAATTCAGGGGGGCCCGGCCCGGTGGTGGACGGAGGGGGGCGGGTGGAGGGGACTGCGGTGCCGGGCCCCTCTTAGAGGCCGGGGCCCGGGGAATTTTGTCCCCTCTGCCCCCCTTCTCGGCGGCCCTGCGGTAAAGTCCCGCGCCCCGCTGCTGCACTTCTTTCACACGGAGCGAGGTCGAGGTGAGGTGCTATGATTTGAATTCAGGGGGGCCCGGCCCAGTGGTGGACGGAGGGGGGCGGGTGGAGGGGACTGTGGTGCCGGGCCCCTCTTAGAGGCCCGGGGAATTTTGTCCCCTCTGCCCCCCTTCTCGGCGGCCCTGCGGTAAAGTCCCGTGCCCCGCTGCTGCGCTTCTTACACACGGAGCGAGGTCGAGGTGAGATGCTATGATTTGAATTCAGGGGGGCCTGGCCCGATGGTGCACGGAGGGGGGCGGGTGGAGGGGACTGCGGTGCCGGGCCCCTCTTAGAGGCCCGGGCCCAGGGAATTTTGTCCCCCCTGCCCCCCTTCTCGGCGGCCCTGTGGTAAAGTCCTGCGCTGTTCCAGCGCTATTTTTAGAGTGCTGTTTGGAATAGCGTGGGGCTTTCGATCATCTGGGCATAAAATACATTGATGGAGAACTAAGGCTTTTCACACATTGACTTTGAGGAAAACCTGTCTCAGAGAATGTGTTATGGCTTTATTGCACGACTGTTTTCAATGTATTATATATTCCTTTCTCAGCAGAAGTGGTAAAACTGTTTTCTTTCCTTTTCTGCAACACATTTCTCGCTACCCCTAAAGCAAACAATTTTGGCCGTCCTTCTTCTTCCTGCTTGTCCTAGTTGATTGTATTGAATGACATTCCCTAAGCTGGTCCTCCCAGACATTGTTATTTAATGATTCAGAAGCCAGCTGCAAGTATGAATTTCAGCATGAATTATCTGATTCTTATACACTGCAGATCAGCAAACTATTCAAAACTGAATATTTTTATTTGCATGACTAGCTTGTTAACCATGAACTTGAGCGCAGGAGATGGTAACTAAATGCACTTAGAAAAGAGGTTTGTTGATTTTTCTGGCCTGATGGTTTCCTCCTGCTACTCTGGGCTTCCAGCTCAGTCGGAAACAGGACTGGGATCTGGCGCCGTAAGCTTTTATTCACAGCTTCCTGGGGATTTTTATCCTACATTGTGTCCCCCGAGTTAGACCAGTGATAGTAGTTACAATCTTTAGCCAGGGACTTTTAGAATCTTGCAACAGTGAATGAAAAATCCAAACCCCTAAGGGCCCATTATGTAGTAAGTAACACTCAAAGGGGTTTTCCGTGGCTCTAACGTGAGCCGTTAGCAGCCACTGACAACCCTATGCAAATGTATTACAGTGAGCTTATTAATATTCTAATGAGCATTCCGGGCGATGCCCAACTTCACAGCACCTAGCTCTAATGAACAAATTTTTATGGCTGCTCTGGAGCTGATGGAGAGGAGGGAAGCGCAAATAGGCAGCTGTGAAGGCTACCTGCTGGTGCTCTCTACCTCCCCCTGCACCATGACCTCTCGAATCTTTTAAAGATTCCCTGGTGGTCTGGTGGACCCCGCACCCCCTCCCAACCCCCTCAAGTAAAATCACCATGGTGGTCCAGTGGACCCAACCCCCCCCCCCCCCACACACACACGCCTCCTACATAAGTACATAAGTATTGCCATACTGGGAAAGGCCAAAGGTCCATCAAGCCCAGCATCCTGTTTCCAACAGTGGCCAATCCAGGTCACAAATACCTGGCAAGATCCCCAAAATGTACAAAACATTTTATACTGCTTATCCCAGAAATAGTGGATTTTCCCCAAGTCCATTTAATAACAGTCTATGGACTTTTCCTTTAGAAAGCTGTCCAAACCTTTTTAAAACTCCGCTAAGCTAACCACCTTTACCACATTCTTTGGCAATGAATTCCAGAGTTTAATTACACGTTCAGTGAAGAAAAAGTTTCTCCAATTCGTTTTAAATTTACTACATTTTAGCTTCATCGCATGCCCCCTAGTCCTAGTATTTTTGGAAAGCGTGAACAGACGCTTCACATCTACCCGTTCAACTCCACTCATTATTTTATAGACCTCTATCATATCTCCACTCAGCCGCCTGGACCCCCTTGCCAAGATCTAGCTGCTGGTCTAGTGACCCCCTCCCTCCCTTTACCTTAAAAAGTTGGAGGCAGGAATGCACTGGGTGGTGCTAAGCTCCATATAAGTCGTTTTTTTTAATGGTGCTTGGCCCTGTCCAGTGCATCCCAGAATGCACTGGGCAAGGGCTGGGTGCCACCATTTTGTTATGGCCAGGCCCAGAGGCAGGAGGGAGAAGGTGTTGTTCCTGCCATCCTGCCTCCAACTTTTTAAGGTACGGGGTGAGGGGGTCACTAGACCAATAGGTAGATCTTTGCTAGAGGTTCCAGGAGGGGGTGCAAGGAGGATCAGGTCCACTGGACCACCACAATGATTTTACTTGGGGGGGGGGGGTTGGGAGGGGGTTACAGGGTCCACCAGACCACCAGGGCTCTTATGCATGGGGGTCTGGGAGTGGGTGAGGGGTGTTGGGGTCCATTGGACCACCAGGAGATTTTAAAGAGATCTTTGGGGGGGCAGATCTGGAGGTGGTCCAGGTCGGTTAGATTTGGGTGGTTCACTGGACCACCAGGGATTTGGTGCAAGCTGTCAAATACATTTGACGTCACTGCCAAATGCATTTGACAGCTTCCAGTTGCAAACAACGATCGATGCACCCGGTAATTTTTTCAGCAGCACCGGTATTTACCTGCTGCTACTGTGCATCGGCCCCTTGGTGTCTTTGTTGAGCAATGACAATTATCCTTCCAGTTGAGCCAGGGAATGGAAGACCTGAACAGGGAATAGAATGCAGGTGACACCATGTCAGACTTTCTAGGGCAATCTGGATTTGTGATCCCTTGGGCCACTGCCGAGGAGCGGCAGGAAATCCCCAAACAGGAGACCAGGCAAAACTCAGACAGGCTGGTAGGAACAGGACTGGAACCGCCAGACTGGAGCTGAAGTAGAGTAGACTGGAACAGGCAAGGCAGGAAGGCTAGGCTTCACCTGCGCTTGACCGCCGTTCCCCAGAGGTTGAGCCCCCGGGTGCGGGTGGCCGGCAGGACTATGAGACAGAAGGGAAAACCCAGAACTGCAGGGTCCAGCAGGTGGCCAGCAAACAGACAAGTAGCCCAGGAAACAAGCAGGAACAGAGGCAGGCAGTAACAGTAGAATACTCCAGGAACCAAGCGGGGTCAAAGGTAGGCAGCAAACAGAAGAATACTCCAGCAAACAGTAGAATAATCCAAGAACCAAGCAGGGTCAAAGGCAGGCAGCAAACAGTAGAATACTCCAGCAAACAGACAGGGTCAAAGACAGGATAAGAAGTAACAGGGTAGCACTGCAACAACATTCGCTGACGAGAAGCTCATCAGACGACCTCTGTTGCAAAGGCAAACCAGAAAGTTCCCAGGTGCCTGATAAAGGCAATCCCAGCTGAGGTCACGAATAAGGGTGAGGCTTGATTGCAGGAAGAGCAGAGCACGGCTTGGCAAGAACCAGATCCAGGAACGGACTAGCCTGGACTCGACAGGATTTCAGGATTTCCCCCTAGGCTTCAGGATTTACACATAGACTTGGCATGGCTGGAGGAACCCCAAAGCAAGTCCAACCGGGAACATAGTCACAATCGTGACACACCAGCTGCCTCAAATTTAAAAGAGTATTAGTAATAACTATAAAACTATGCTCAATAAATTACAGAAGACTACCTTAAAATGTACAGATTTAAATCTAAGCTAGTGATTGTCAGGGTTTTGAACCTCTTGAAATGTTGCCTATCCCATGATCCACACCATCAGTCAGGGAATGGGATCTGGTGAGTGTAATGAGAGATACAGTTGTGGCATATGTGAAATGAAAAATTTAAGGGCTGATTTATTAGCAAATGTTTCCATACTTAGCACCAGATTGGAACATTTAGGTCGACCTTAGAGATGGTCATCCTTAGGTCGTCCTTAGAGATTATCGTCCCCGGTTTTCGGCCATAATGGAAACCGAGGACGACCATCTCAAAAACAACCAAATCGAAGGCATTTGGTCGTGGGAGGAGCCAGCATTCGTAGTGCACTGGTCCCCCTGACATGCCTAGACACCAACCGGGCACCCTTGGGGGCACTGCAGTGGACCTCACAAATTGCCCAGGTGCATAACTCCCTTACCTTTGGTGCTCAGCCCCCCAACCCCCCACCCCAAACCCACTCCCCACAACTGTACACCACTACCATAGCCCTAAGGGGTGAAGTGGGGCACCTACATGTGGGTACAGTGGGTTTCTGGTGAGTTTTGAAGGGCTCACATTTACCAGCACAAGTGTAACATGTAGGGGGGGGGGAATGGGCCTGGGTCTGCCTGCCTGAAGTGCACTGCACCCACTAAAACTGCTCCAGGGACCTGCATACTGCTGTGATGGAGCTGGGTATGACACTTGAGGCTGGCATAGAGGCTGGCAAAACATTACATTTTTTTTAGGGTGGGAGGGGGTTGGTGACCACTGGGGGAGTAAGGGGCGGTCATCCCCGATTCCCTCCTGTGGTCATCTGGTCAGTTTGGGTACCTTTTGAGGATTGGTCATGAAAAAAAATGGACCAAGTAAAGTCGGCCAAATGCTCGTCAGGGACGCCCTTCTTTTTTCCATTATCAGCCAAGGATGCCCATCTCTTAAGCACGCCCCAGTCCTGCCTTCGCTACAGCTCCGACACGCCCCTGTGAACTTTGGTCATCCCCGCGACGGAAAGCAGTTTAGAATCCTGTAACATAGCAGGCTTTGATCCTGGTGACCTGAGTTCAATTCCCACTGCAGTTCCTTGTGACCTTGGGCAAGTCACTTAACCCTCCATTGCCCAAGGTAGAAAAATTTAGATTGTGAGCCCTCTAGGGACAGAGAAAGTACCTGCATATAATGTGTACAGTGCTGCATACGTCTAGTGGCAGTATACAAGTGATTATTAGTAGTAGTAGTGGAAAAACATTATTTCCACACAAGACTAGCTACCAACATCACTATTCTGTGGCCTCTGAAGGGTCTCCCAGTGAAACATAAAGTGAGAACCCTCTCTGATGCTGCTTGACACTACTTGATACACTGCTCTAAAGGGAATGGGACTGCCTTTCTGTGGTTTTTCCAACTACATTCAAAGTGGTTTACATCAGGGGCGTAGCTACTATGGGGCCACGGGAGCCTGGGCCCTGGACCCCCTGCTGCGACCGTCTCGACCCCCCCCACTTCCCGCTGTCAACCCTCCCCCGCTGCCATTGCATACCTTTGCTGGCGGGGGACCCCAACCTCCACCAGCTGAAGTTCTCTCCTTGGCCGCGCGGCGTTGCTTGCTGAATGATCTGATCAAGTTTTTGTGCATGCTTCTGACAGGACGTCAGACGCACACACAGAAACAGATTCAAACTTGATCAGATCATTCGGCAACGCCGCACAGCTGAGAAGAGGACTTCGGCTGGCGCGGGTTGGGGTCCCCCGCCAGCAAAGGTGAACGGCGGGAGAGGGTTGGCGGCAGGAAGGGGGGGTCAAGAGGGTTGCGGCGGCGGCAGGGGGTCAGCAACACCGTGCGGCCGAGAAGAGGACCTTGGCTGGCAGGGGTTGGGATCCCCCGCCAGCAAAGGTACTCGGCGGGAGAGGGGGTCGCTGCGGCAGAGGGGTGAAGGTTGGTGGCAGCGGTGGGCGGCTAAAATGTGGACCCCCCTCCCATCAAAGTCTGGCTATGTCCCTGGTTTTCATTATATACAGGTACTTATTTGTACCTGGGACAATGGAGGATTAAGTGACTTGCCCAGAGTCCCAAGGCGCTGCAGTGGGACTTGAACCCAGTTCCCCAGGATCAAAGGCTGCTGCACTAACCACTAGGCTACTCCTCCACTCCACAGCATATTCACATATCTTTAAGTGAAGGAGAGCTGATTAAAAGGAGCGAAAGTACTGTGTAAATAGTTTGTGACTGCTGTCGCTGCTACTGTGATTTATTGCTCTGCTTAAAGACATTAGTAAAAGAGTTGGTTCAGAACAGACTTAAAGTACTGGTCTGAAGTACTGTGTGAAAGCAGAGTGCAGTCTGTAGGCTTTTGAATGAACCTTCTGTCTGTCAAGTTCGTCTTGCCGAACATTGTGCTCATTTATTTTTTTGTCGCAGGACCAGTTATGTGCAATGCACTCCTTTTAGAAATACAGTAGGTTAAATTGCCTCTACATCGATGCTTAAGAAACAGTTCAACACTTTTTTTTTTTGTTGCATGGGGCATTTTGCTAATTATGTAAGCTGATTCTGTGCTGAACACTGTCTCCCCAATATTGAGACAGTGGAGTTAGACCAGCTAAATCTCAGTGTTGCTAGTGAACCTGGAAATTCAATGCCGGGGGCAGTATCCGACCACCAGCATTGAATTTCCGGGGTTTTTTTTTTTGGCACCTCAAACAGTTAAGTCGATATTCATCGGCTGACCGGCTAGGTTCTAGTGGCCAAAGATAGACCTACTGTTTAAGTGGGTCTATAGCAGGTCTATCTAGCTGCTAAACTTAACTGGTCAGCTGCTGAAAATCAGCAGTAACCAGCTATGTCACTGGATATAGCCGGTGACCAGGATATTTGGTGGATAGCCAGCTTGAGTGTTCAATACTTTTGAACATCAGGTGCTGTGTTTCTTTTAGGGATTGTTGTATGTTTTTTGTTTTATTGCATAGTACGTTTTACTTTTGAGTTATGTATTAATCTTTATGGGTGTAAGTTGTAACCCATTTAGATGTTTTGGATAGGCGCAGGGCTTTTTTTGAGGGGGTACTTGGGGGTACTGAATACCGTGACCTTTTCCATTGTCTGCTAAAATTGACCCATGGTACCAAACTTTTAATGAAAGAGGTCGGGCTCTACATACCAATTCTGCCTTGTCATAGATTGTGTGACTGGTTGCAGGGGGCCTGGCTATTGTGGGGTGGGTCCCTCAGTGATCACTCCACCCCTGAAGGGTGGCCTAGCATTTGAGTACCGGCACCTCATTTGCTAGAACAAACGCACTGGATAAAGAGACCCACATGTGGGTGATCAGGTCTTTGTGACATCACTGATGAGGTTGGCTGTTAGCCATTGGTGGAATGAGGCATTATGACATCACATTATCAAAAGTGAGCCAAGTATAGAATAATCAAGCTAATTACAGGGGTTAACAGTAAAATAACATGTCTTAACAATAGCTCATGTTGATAAGCCTCCTAAATGAAAGAAAAAAGAAATGCCTGTAGAAATCAAAATCACTGCTACATGTGATAAAAGCAGGGCTTTTTTTGAGGGGGTACTTGGGGGTACTGAGTACCGGCACCTTTTCTATTGTCTGCTAAAATTGACCCATGGACCCCAAGTTTTAATGAAAGAGCTCAGGCCCTACACACTAATTCTGATTTGTCACAGATTCTGTGACTGGTTGCAGGGGGCCTGGCTATTGTGGGGTGGGTCCCTCAGTGATCACCCCACCCCTGAAGGGTGGCCTGGCATTTGAGTACCGGCACCTCTTTTGCTAGAACAAATGTACTGGATAAAAGGGACCCATGTGTAGGTGATCAGGCCATTGTGACATCACTGATGAGGTTGGCTGTTAGCCATTGGTGGAATGAGGCATTATGACATCACATTATCAAAAGTGAGCCAAGTATAGAACAATCAAGCTAATTACAGGGGTTAACAGTAAAATAACATGTCTTAACAATAGCTCATGTTGATAAGCCTCCTAAATGAAAGAAAAAAGAAATGCCTGTAGAAATCAAAATCACTGCTACATGTGATAAAAGCAGGGCTTTTTTTGAGGGGGTACTTGGGGGTACTGAGTACCGGCACCTTTTCTATTGTCTGCTAAAATTGACCCATGGACCCCAAGTTTTAATGAAAGAGCTCAGGCCCTATATACCAATTCTGCCTTGTCATAGATTCTGTGACTGGTTGCAGGGGGCCTGGCTATTGTGGGGTGGGTCCCTCGGTGATCACCCCACCCCTGAAGGGTGGCCTGGCATTTGCGTACCGGCACCTTTTTTGCTAGAAAATATGCACTGGATAGGCGGGATATAAATTTGATAGATAAATAGAATTGCTTCCAGCCTTCTGTTGTCAAATCTTTTTATATATGAGGTTTGATCTGATACCAGGAACATACTAGGCAGCCACCTAGGTGAACTCTAAAACACCCTGGTTACACATAAAGGTAGCATGTGTAAACATCTTAATCCTGGCTTTACAAAGCCAGAGAATTTACATATCTAAAACCGATGTGTTTTACACGCATGCTCCCTTTTATCACAGCTGGTAAAAGGAAAGTCTCGTCTTCCTAAAGGTAATGGTGGTGGTGGTAAGGGCTCCTGCGTTAACCCGACGGTAGCTGGGCAGCGCGCAGCACTGCCCAATTACCGCTGGGTACACTCCGGCGCTACTGATGGTGCACTAAGGGTGGGAAGTACCACCGGGCTGCTATCGTAGCCCGGCGGTACTTCCTGTACAGCAAGCGGTAAGCCCACGTTGGGCTCACCACCCCTTAGTAAAAGGCAGGGGCATAGCCAGACCTCAAGGTGGGAGGGGGCCATAGCCCAAGGTGGGGGGGGCACATTTTTGCTGCGCCCCACCACCATACCCCTCTGCCGCCGACGTCCCCCTCTGCCGGGGTCCCCAACCCCCACCAGCTGAAGCACCACCGCCGCAAATACCTTGGCTGGGGGGGGGGGTCCCCAACTCCCGCCAGCTGAAGACTTAGTCCAGCGCTGGTCTCAAGCGCTGCCACATTGCCCCGCCCTGCTCTCTCTTCCCCTCATGTCTGGCATGCTCCTTTTAGTGAAACTGAGCATGCTCAATTTCACTAAAAGGAGCATGCCCTACGTGAGGAGAAGAGAAAGCACAGCAGGCGATGCAGTGGTGGCGCCACAGACCAGCGCTGGACAAAGTCTTCAGCTTGTGGGGGTTGGTGACCCCCACCAGACAACCAGGGGCCCGGAGCAAATTTTGGGGGTGCCCTGGCCCCACCTAGCTACGCCAGTGGTAAAAGCATCCCGTAGTTAGGGGCTGATTCGGCACTTAACTGCATACATGCCGACTCCACCTCTGGACCACTCACAAAATAGTGGGTTTTTATCTTGGGGGCTAACTGTGAATATTCAACGATGCTATCTGGCTAAGCGCTGCTGAATATCCACAGTTAGCTCCAGACAAGTGATTTAAATGGCCAAATGCCTCTCTTGGCTATTTAAATTACTTTGCACATCAGCCAGTCTGAATTCTATCATGTAAGTCTTTTTGAGGAACGATTGTCTCCTCTCTGTCTGAATTAGAAATTCAGATATTGCCATCTGCTGGAGTTGGAGGAAAATAACAATCACATTGTACAGTTGTAAGGATAAGAATTTCAGAGCCACTAAGCTGCAGTGGGACCTAGTTACTAATGACACACATTCGTGGCTAGTGTCTGCTAATGCAATAATGCTTGTTAGTTACTCTCATGTGCCACAATACACACAACATAAGACAGAATGAGCTTGGTTTGTTACGGCCATTGCTTTCAATGGAAGATGCATCTGAGGGCATGGTTTTAGCAAGTACATGCCCCTGAAGATACAATAGGTATTGCTTGTGTTACGCTTAGTTATTGAAAGAGCTCCAGGGTTGTGAAAAAAAAGTCACTAGTGTATTTATTCTATGCAAGAGCTGCAGGCTATTGAAAGTAATTTTAAGCTTTAAGTGTTATGTCTCTTGAAACACACATGCCTAATGGCTTTTATGTAATCCTGCCACTGAATCTTGTTCTATACTAAAGTAAAAGGACAAAAAAAAAAAAAAATATATATATATATATATACACACCCTCACTTAATATAAGTCAATAAATATTGGAGAGAAATGTAAATATGTGTAGCAGACTCCCTAAACAAATAAGTTACAAAAAAGTTTGTGTTGACTGTACCGAGAAGGCAAGTTGGCACCAGACACATATAAGAACAAGCTATAAGACCTCGTATAGCACTCAGCTATTTCGGGGCATTGGGGAGGAATAGATAATGCCCTGTTTTGCATACATTTGCATGCTACTCGTGGCAGGGGCGTAGCTAGGTGGGGCCACGGGGGCATGGGCCCCAGCAGATTTAGCCCTGGCCCCCCTGCTTTCACCCCCCCCCCGTCGCTGACCCTCCCCTGCCACATTCGACCCCCCTCCCGCTGCTGCCAACCCTCCCCCGCCGCCGCCATCAGGTACCTTTGCTGGCGGGGTCCCCAACCCCCGCCAGCCGAAGTCCTCTTCAGCACCAGTCTCTGGCGCGTTGCTGATCTGGATTCTGTTTCTGTGAGTCACAGAAACAGAATCCAGATCAGCGAACGCGCCGGACTCGGAGTCTGGCGCTGAAGGAGAATTCGGCTGGCGGAGGTTGGGGACCCCTGCCAGCAAAGGTACCCGGCGGTGGCGAGGTAGGATTGGCGGTGCCGCCGGGGGGGGGGGGGGGGTCGAAAGGGACGGGGGAAGGGCGCTGCCGCCGGGGGGGGGCTAAAATGTGCCCCCTCATCTCAGGATTTGGACCCCCCTCCCGCCAAAGTCTGGCTACACCCCTGACTCGCGGTCAGAGCCAAAGAGCTTGCTTCACGCGCTCACTGGCTCTGATCATGGGGCAGGAGCAAATGCGGGTGCGAATAGCCTGTAGCGTCCGCGTTTGCTTCTGATCATTGGGGTATGACTTTTTGTACCCTTTCTGCACTGACAACTCCTATATGACACAAATGTACATATTTGATTCCACTGGAAAAGTTTCCTAGCAATCTTACCTGTGGCATACAAACACTGATAAGCACAGATTTTTTGTACCCTCAAAGAACTGTTAATCTTGAAGATAAAGAACTAAACGTACAGTTTATCAACACCTAAGATTAGAAGCTCTATTTATAATATTATATGGGTGTATACATGCATAAAAGCAAACAGATATTAGAGGTTAAAATCTGCAGTGGATGGATGGATGGGTCAGAGGATCCAGAGGTAGAACAGAACCGAAGATTATATTTCAAAACCTTTTATTACGTCAAAGATTAGGTCTGCACATTGCTAATGCAAATACCCCAGAATTCTATATATGGCACTAAAATTTGCGTGCACAAATTTGGACGCACACGCAATCTGCACACGCAATTTAACTGAGTAATGAGCCAATTAGCACCAATAATTGGCTACCAACAACCAACTGATGTTAATTGGCAACAATTAGGATTTGCACATGCATCGTGCTAAGCACTATTCTATAAAGATGTGTATGCCAATCCTCTAGTGCGTAAGGGAAAAGGATGGGTCAGGGACATTCGGTAAAGATGAGCGTTGTATTATAGAACACCTAATTTACACATGAGTAGGGTTACCATATGTCCGGATTTACCCGGACATGTCCTCTTTTTGAGGACATGTCCGGGCAACCAGGCGGGTTTTGCCAATCTGCCCGTTTGTCCGGATTTCTGGACAAACGGGCAGGCTGGTGGGCGGGCCGTCCTATAGGGCGGGCAGATTGCTAGCCTCCCCTCCCCTTACTTACTACTGCCCTGGTGGTCTAGTGACCTCTTCCACCTTCGGGGCAGGAAAGAGCCCCCTCTTTCCTGTCCGGAGCGCTGCCCTGCATGCATCCTTCCTGTTGGTGATCTCGGTGCCGATTCAAAATGGCCACCGAGAGTTGAAGTGACCTCGCGAGACTTCAACTCTCGGCGGCCATTTTGAATCGGCGCCGAGATCACGAACAGGAAGGATACATGCAGGGCAGCGCTCCGGGCAGGAAAGAGGGGGCTCTTTTCTGTCCCGAAGAGGTCACTAGACCACCAGGGCAGTAGTAAGGTAGGGGGAGGGGGAGTGATGGGGTGTGTGACAGGGGGGAGGGTAAAATGTGACAGGGGTGGAGTGAGGGCGTGAAAGGAGGTGGGGTGGGGCGTGAAAGGCAGCATAGCATGTGTCTTCCTTTTTCGGGGACAAAATATGGTAACCCTACACATGAGGACTTACACCAGGTTTCAGTTGGTGTAAATCCTCACACCCAAAGTTGGGTACAAATCCCAACGTTACATGCTAATCAGTAAATGGCACTCAACTCGGAGCACTGTTTACAGAATAGCGTTCAGTGCATATTGTTTTTCAGTGCCCAAATTGGCGTATATAGCACTAAGGGGACCTTTTACTAAGGTGTGTAGGTGCCTGTGTGCATCCAACGCAACGCTGAATTGGAACTACCGCCTGGTTACCGCATGCCCCGGGCGGTAATTCCATTTTTTACGTGCATCCAAAAGACGTGGTAGAAAATATTTTCTGTCTTCTACCGTGTGGTGCTTATCTGGCAGTAATCAGCAGTCCATGTGCGCTGGCTACTTACTGCTCCTGTTAGCGCGTGAGACCTTACCATTTAGTCAATGGCTGGCAGTAAGGTCTCAGGCTGAAAATGGACGCGTGCTGGTTTTAATTTTGCCACGCGTCCATTTTTGGCCACAAAAAATGCCTTTTTTTCCAGGCACGCTGAAAAAATGACCTGCGCGCCTACAAAACACACGCCTAGACCAGCGCGGGCCACTTTTTGGCATGTCTTAGTAAAAGGGCCCCTAAATGAAGAGATAGATATCCTAGTTGTTTCAGAGATCTGGTGGAAGGACAATCAATGGGGCATTGTGTTAGCAGGGTACAAAGAATATCTTATTTTGAGTGGAGGAGTCGCCTAATGGTTAGTGCAGTGGGCTTTGATCCTATAGACCTGAGTTCAATTCCCATTTCAGCTCCTTGTGACCTTGGGCAAATCACTTAACCCTCCATTGCCCCTCTAGGGACAGAGAAAGTGCCTGCATATAATGTGTACAACACTGCATATGTCTAGTAGCACTATTTATTTATTTATATTTTGTTTGTTACATTTACAGTGGGGGAAATAAGTATTTGATCCCTTGCTGATTTTGTAAGTTTGCCCACTGACAAAGACATGAGCAGCCCATAATTGAAGGGTAGGTTATTGGTAACAGTGAGAGATAGCACATCACAAATTAAATCCGGAAAATCACATTGTGGAAAGTATATGAATTTATTTGCATTCTGCAGAGGGAAATAAGTATTTGATCCCCCACCAACCAGTAAGAGATCTGGCCCCTACAGACCAGGTAGATGCTCCAAATCAACTCGTTACCTGCATGACAGACAGCTGTCGGCAATGGTCACCTGTATGAAAGACACCTGTCCACAGACTCAGTGAATCAGTCAGACTCTAACCTCTACAAAATGGCCAAGAGCAAGGAGCTGTCTAAGGATGTCAGGGACAAGATCATACACCTGCACAAGGCTGGAATGGGCTACAAAACCATCAGTAAGACGCTGGGCGAGAAGGAGACAACTGTTGGTGCCATAGTAAGAAAATGGAAGAAGTACAAAATGACTGTCAATCGACAAAGATCTGGGGCTCCACGCAAAATCTCACCTCGTGGGGTATCCTTGATCATGAGGAAGGTTAGAAATCAGCCTACAACTACAAGGGGGGAACTTGTCAATGATCTCAAGGCAGCTGGGACCACTGTCACCACGAAAACCATTGGTAACACATTACGACATAACGGATTGCAATCCTGCAGTGCCCGCAAGGTCCCCCTGCTCCGGAAGGCACATGTGACGGCCCGTCTGAAGTTTGCCAGTGAACACCTGGATGATGCCGAGAGTGATTGGGAGAAGGTGCTGTGGTCAGATGAGACAAAAATTGAGCTCTTTGGCATGAACTCAACTCGCCGTGTTTGGAGGAAGAGAAATGCTGCCTATGACCCAAAGAACACCGTCCCCACTGTCAAGCATGGAGGTGGAAATGTTATGTTTTGGGGGTGTTTCTCTGCTAAGGGCACAGGACTACTTCACCGCATCAATGGGAGAATGGATGGGGCCATGTACCGTACAATTCTGAGTGACAACCTCCTTCCCTCCGCCAGGGCCTTAAAAATGGGTCGTGGCTGGGTCTTCCAGCACGACAATGACCCAAAACATACAGCCAAGGCAACAAAGGAGTGGCTCAGGAAGAAGCACATTAGGGTCATGGAGTGGCCTAGCCAGTCACCAGACCTTAATCCCATTGAAAACTTATGGAGGGAGCTGAAGCTGCGAGTTGCCAAGCGACAGCCCAGAACTCTTAATGATTTAGAGATGATCTGCAAAGAGGAGTGGACCAAAATTCCTCCTGACATGTGTGCAAACCTCATCATCAACTACAGAAGACGTCTGACCGCTGTGCTTGCCAACAAGGGTTTTGCCACCAAGTATTAGGTCTTGTTTGCCAGAGGGATTAAATACTTATTTCCCTCTGCAGAATGCAAATAAATTCATATACTTTCCACAATGTGATTTTCCGGATTTAATTTGTGATGTGCTATCTCTCACTGTTACCAATAACCTATCCTTCAATTATGGGCTGCTCATGTCTTTGTCAGTGGGCAAACTTACAAAATCAGCAAGGGATCAAATACTTATTTCCCCCACTGTATATCCCACATTTTCCCACCTATTTGTAGGCTCAATGTGGCTTACATAGTGCCGGAGAGGCGTTACAGACTCCGGTGTAAACAAATACAAAATGATGTTGTGGTAAGATAAAGTTCGTGTGGCACAGCCACACTAGGGAATCGTACATAAGTACATAAGTAGTGCCATACTGGGAAAGACCAAAGGTCCATCTAGCCCAGCATCCTGTCACCGACAGTGGCCAATCCAGGTCAAGGGCACCTGGCACGCTCCCCAAACGTAAAAACATTCCAGACAAGTTATACCTAAAAATGCGGAATTTTTCCAAGTCCATTTAATAGCGGTCTATGGACTTGTCCTTTAGGAATCTATCTAACCCCTTTTTAAACTCCGTCAAGCTAACCGCCCGTACCACGTTCTCCGGAAACGAATTCCAGAGTCTAATTACACGTTGGGTGAAGAAAAATTTTCTCCGATTCGTTTTAAATTTACCACACTGTAGCTTCAACTCATGCCCTCTAGTCCTAGTATTTTTGGATAGCGTGAACAGTCGCTTCACATCCACCCGATCCATTCCACTCATTATTTTATACACTTCTATCATATCTCCCCTCAGCCGTCTCTTCTCCAAGCTGAAAAGCCCTAGCCTTCTCAGCCTCTCTTCATAGGAAAGTCGTCCCATCCCCACTATCATTTTCGTCGCCCTTCGCTGTACCTTTTCCAATTCTACTATATCTTTTTTGAGATACGGAGACCAGTACTGAACACAATACTCCAGGTGCGGTCGAGTTGTGTTATGTCCATTACGTTCTTTAGTTTTGTTGTGTTGCAGAGATCAGGCATTTATGTTGGATCGGTAGGGTCTGCCTTTTTAAACAGGTTAGTTTTTAGTGTTTTCCGGAAGATTGATTAGTAGTAAATGATAAGTAGCAATAATAGAGTGAATCGAATTGGAGGAGGAGGGTTGCGCTATATGTTAAAGATGGACTTGAGTCAAACAAAATAAACATTCTACATGAAATGGATAGCAGCATGGAATCTTTGTGGGAGACCTTACCGCCACCCATTCACTTAGCAGTAAGGTCACATGTTAACCGGGCGGTAATCGTCAGTGTGCGTACAATTCCAATTACTTCCTGGTTAGCACCACAAGCCAGAAATTAAAATATATTTTCTGGCACACGTGGAGGGGCATAATCGAACTGGGCGCCCATCTTTAAGGGCGCCCATCTCTAAGAATGCCCCGGCGAAGGGGCGGGGCATCCCGTATTATCAAAACAAGATGGCCGTCCATCTTTCATTTCGATAATATGGTCGGGGACGCCCAAATCTCGACATTTAGGTCGACCATCGTGACATTTAGACCGACCTTAGAGATGGGCGGCCTCGGTTTTCGCCGAGAATGGAAACCGAGGACGCCCATCTCAAAAATGACCAAATCCAAGCCATTTGGTCGTGGGAGCAGCCAGCATTTGCACTGCACTGGTCCCCTCTCATATGCCAGGACACCAACTGGGCACCCTAAGGGGCACTGCAGTGCACTTCACAAATTGCTCCTTGGTGCATAGCTCCCGTACCTTGGGTGCTGAGCCCCCCAAAACCCACTACCCATAACTGTACAACACTACCATAGCCCTTAAAGGGTAATGGGGGGGCACCTAAATGTGGGTACAGTGGGTTTTGGGTGGGTTTTGGAGGGCTCCCATTTACCACTACAAGTGTAACAGGTAGGGGGGATGGGCCTGGGTCCGCCTGCCTGAAGTGCACTGCAGTACCCACTAAAAACTGCTTTGGGGACCTGCATACTGCTGTGATGCAGCTGGGTATGACATTTGAGGCTGGCATAGAGGCTGGGAAAAATGTTTAAAAAATTTTTTTGGGGTGGGAAGGGGTTGGTGACCACTGGGGGAGTAAGGAGAGGTGATCCCCGATTCCCTCCTGTGGTCATCTGGTCAGTTCGGGCACCTTTTAGAGGCTTGGTCGTGAACAAAAAAGGACCAAGTAAAGTCGGCCAAATGCTCGTCAGGGACGCCCTTCTTTTTTCCATTATCGGCCGAGGACACCCATCTCTTAACCACGCCCCTGCCCCGCCTTCAGTACACTGTCGATACACCCCCTTGAACTTTGGTCGTCCCCGCAATGGAAAGCAGTTGAGGATGCCCAAAATCGGCTTTCGATTATGCCGATTTGGGCGCCCTTAGGAGAAGGACGCCCATCTCCCGATTTGTGTCGGAAGATGGGCGCCCTTCTCCTTTGAAAATAAGCTGGATAGTGGACACGCATAAAAAAAATGAAATTAAAACCCGGGCCATGTAGTAGCCGAGTGGTCGTTCCGAATTGGCGTGTGTAGGCGCCTACACGGCTTAGTAAAACGTACCCTTAGGTAGGTGCCCAATTTTGCTTCTGTCTTACTTTTGTATTATTTTGCATCATTGTTCATAGTGTACTTTTAGTTTTGTATAGTCTTTATTTAATATCCATATGCCATGGTACTTTATATCATATTATTTCATATATTTTGATGTGAGATATTTTCCTGTTTTTATTTAGTGATCATATTCATTTTACATATCAATATAAGTAAGGTATTGGAACATAATTATTATTTTGATTTACTTTTTAGCCCCTGGTGCCAGTGGCGTAGCCACAGGTGGGCCGAGGCCCATCCACTTAGGACTCAGGCCCACCTAACAGCAGCACTCATTTAGTGGTAGCTGGTGGGGATCCCAAGCTCTGCCAGTTGAAGACCTCCCCCTGTTGGAGCTGAAAACATTGCTCTCCACTTCAGCAGTCTGAGCTTCCTAAGCTGGCACCTGCGTATGCTCAGTTTTCGGCGCATGCCTGCTGCAGGCTGCCAAGGTGGAGAGCAGTGTTTTTCCGCCAGCTGAGATATATTTTTAAGTTGGTGGGGGAGGGGGTAGAACCAGTGGCGTAGCCACAGGTGGGCCAGGGCCCACCCATTTAGGGCTCAGGCCCACCCAACAGTAGCACACGTTTAGTGGTAGCTGGTGGGGATACCAAGCTCGGCCAGCTGAAGACTTCCCCCTGATGGTAACGAAAATGCTACTCTCCATGATACTGGCGCCTGAGCATGCTCATTTTTCAGCGCTTACCTGCTGCAGACTGCCAAGGTGGAAAGAAGCGTTTTCCCGTCAGCTGAGATATTTTTTGGGTGGTGGTTGGGGAGAACACTTGGTGCCCACCCATTTCTTGCCTAGGCCCACCCAAACTCTGTTGTCTGGCTATGCCCCTGGGTAGAACACTTGGTGCCCACCCACTTCTTGTCTAGGCCCACCCAAAAGCTGCTGTCTGGCTACGCCCCTGCCTGATGCAGCCCTTGTGTGAGCGAAACACTGCCTGTGTCGGGCATTTTGGGCATTGTTTGCATGTTTTCAATAAATTTCATTTTACCGTCCATTTGATCTACTCAGTTTTCATTACCATCTGGTGGATCATTTGCCCTGCTCTTTTCTCAGTCAAAGCCACCTTTCCTAAAAGGACTGATGTCTAGTTTACAGCGGTTAAGATATTGCCAAATAAACTCTCGGGAAGAAAGCAGTGATGCTGATGGAGGAGGTAAGAAACTTTTTATTTTATTTATTTTCAGTTTCCTCCAGCATGAATGAGTAAGCGAAATATCTGCTTTCTGTCTGAAGTGCTTGAATGGAAAGATAAATGTTTCTTTTGCCACTTCCTCTTGCGCTTAATTGGAAACTATGATTAAATATTTAACAGAAGATCTTTTGTTAAGAGTTATCCTGAATGGAAACAAGGCACCATGCTAAGCTAAAGTTAACACTAGGGTTCTTGAGCGTGTGGTATTAAATATATTTTTATACCATTATGTAAGTCAAATGAAGAAAAGTGGAACCCTTTTCCCGATTGCCTGATAGTTTTCTTTACATGGCAATTCAGGTAATTCTGACAAATTTGGGAACAACAGTATAGATGAAATCACTTGATCACTATGCACCCAAAGAAGATACTGAGTTGATTTCACACTGATCTCAGGAAATAGACTTTTCTCCTTAACTTTCAATGGCAACAGCTTCTCATTTTGATTGCTTACTACTAAGTGGAAGCACTTTCCAAGTCTTCAGATATTAATTAACCCAGCAACCTAAAGACAGAGAAAAGAAGCAGATTCAGACACAAATCTTATTTTCATTGTAGGCAGAGAGATTATGAGATGGTTTATGCAGAATTACTTTCGGGGTTTATGTAGGCTAATGGAAGATTCTTTCTGCTCCAAGGCCTATAGTCATGGCTATAAGTAAAATCTTCAATGCTGCTTTCGGCACCTAACCTTTCGTGAAATATAGTATGCCCTATCAGACTGACTCTACACTTGTCTTTTGACTGTACACTTGTCTTTAGATTGTATACCTGTCTTTTAGATTGTAAGCTTCTTGAGCAGGGACTGTCCTTCCATGTTAAATTGTACAGCGCTGCGTAACCCTAGTAGCGCTTTAGAAATGTTAAGTAGTAGTAGTAGTATGTATATATATATATATATATATATATATATATATATATATATATATATATATATATATATAATATGAAATCTTATGGATCTCTCCTGTGAATCAACTCTCTTGAATTTTTGCGCATTCTTCTCTCTGGCTGAAATAGGCTACATTTTTTATTTATTTATTTATTTATTTATTGCACTTGTATCCCACATTTCCCCACCTATTTGCAGGCTCTCTTTTCAGGTAGATAGGTCTCAGCTTAGAGGCAGACTGAATTTCAGTTTACCGTCCCAAAATTCGGGTTCGGGTTTTGGGCGAAAATGCCTGCGCATTTTCAGTTGGAACCGAAAACATGGCCCTGCCTCCACCTCTACTGGCGACCCACCCATGGGAGAAAACTCATCCCCCCACTGGCACGCCCACTAGCTCCACCCACCCTCATCCCCATAGGCCCTCCTCAGGCCTACCTTTTAAAGGCCTACTACTCATACCATTCCCAGTTCCAAAATAGCGGCCTTGACCTCCCGCAGCAGTTTCGCCAGGCTACTGCAGAAAGCACGATCACTATTTTGAACACGAAGCAACTGGGGGCAGGAGCAACACGGGATGCTACTGCCCTAAAGAAGCCACTAGACCACAAGGGCCCTTATTTATTTATTTGCTGTATTTGTATCCCGCATTTTCCCACCTATCTGCAGGCTCAATGTGGCTTACAATACGTTATAAGATAATCACGTTAATGGAATAAGAATTTCAGAATATTGTTACAAATAAGGTGCATAAGAATATATATATTTTTTGTTATATTTGTACCCCACGCTTTCCCACTCATGGCAGGCTCAATGCGGCTTACATGGGGCAATGGAGGGTTAAGTGACTTGCCCAAAGTCACAAAGAGCTGCAGTGGGAATTGAACTCAGTTCCCCAGGATCAAAGTCCACTGCACTAACCACTAGGCTACTCCTCCACTAGCAACATTCCATGTAGAAGCCTGCCCTTGCAGTTCAGCAATGCAGCCGCGCAGGCTTCTACATGGAATGTTGCTACTGGAATTGCAACATTCCATGTAGAATCTCCAATAGTAGCAACATTCCATGTAGAATCTCCAATAGTATCTATTTTATTTTTGTTACATTTGTACCCTGCGCTTTCCCACTCATGGCAGGCTCAATGCGGCTTACATGGGGCAATGGAGGGTTAAGGGACTTGCCCAGATTAGAAGTAGATAAATGGATAAAGCATAACATAATGAGATCAGGCAGTATATCATATTCAGTAATGAAGGTGTAATTAAAATGAACAAATTAGAGGAGTTCCAAGTAATTAAATCTGGTGAAATTTAGGAATCAGTTCGTTATGGAGGATCCTTTTTGTACGTCTTTGTGAACAGGTTAGTCTTCAATAATTTCCGGAAGATTGTCAAATCATGTGTAGTTTTTATGGTGATCGGTTATCAATAGAAATCAAACAAAATAAAACATGGAAAAGAAAATAAGATGATACCTTTTTTATTGGACATAACTTAATACATTTCTTGATTAGCTTTCGAAGGTAGCAAATGTGCTAGCTGACAGTGTATATAAGTGAAAACATTCAAGCATTACTATGACAGTAAAATAGATACCATTGGAGATTCTACATGGAATGTTGCTACTATTGGAGATTCTACATGGAATGTTGCTATTCCACTAGCAACATTCCATGTAGAAGCCTGCGCGGCCACATTGGTGATCTACAAGGGCTGACTTCTACATGGAATGTTGCTAGTGGAATAGCAACATTCCATGTAGAATCTATAGAAATCAAACAAAATAAAACATGGAAAAGAAAATAAGATGATACCTTTTTTATTGGACATAACTTAATACATTTCTTGATTAGCTTTCGAAGGTTGCCCTTCTTCCTCAGATCGGAAATAAGCAAATGTTTTATTTTGTTTGATTTCTATTGATAACCTTAAGAGTGGACTAACACGGCTACCACACTCCTCTACTTATGGTGATCGGTAATTCATTCCATAGTTGTGTGCAGATGTATGAGAAGCTAGATGTATGTATAGATTTGTGCTTGAGTCCTCTGCAGCTGGGGTAATGGAGGTTTAAGAAGGTACGTGATGAACTTTTGTTGTTTCTCTCTGGTAAATCTATCAGGTCAGACATGTGAGATGGGGCGTTTCCATGAATGATTTTATGAGCCAACGTGCAGATTTTGAATACGACTCGATCTTTTAGTGGGAGCCAATGCAATTTTTCTCTAAGGGGTCTGGCACTTTCATATTTTGCCTTTCCGAATATCAGTCTGGCTGCAGTGTTCTGGGTAGTCTGGAGTTTCTTAATGATTTGTGCCTTGCATCCCGTGTATAAGGAGTTACAATAGTCTAAATGACTCAATACCAATGATTGCACCAGTTTGCAGAATGTCTCCCTTGGGAAGAAATGCTTCACTCTTCTAAGTCTCCACATTGCATAGAACATTTTCCTTATAACATTTTTCACATGGCTGTCTAGATTAAGATTTCGGTCAGTTGTTACACCTAGGAGTTTCAGGGTGTCCACAACAGGAAAAGTATGGTTTGGTGAATTTATATTGGTATAATTGATTTTATTATACTGCGATGATAATATAAGGCATTGTGTCTTATCTGCGTTAAGCTTTAACTGGAATGCATCCGCCCATGAGTTCAAAATTTGGAAGCTGAGGTTAATTTTATCTGCAATTTCTGATAAGTCATTTTTGAACTAAATATATATCGTCACTTCATCAGCATAGATAAATGGGTTGAGGTCTTGGTTGGATAATGATCTGGTCAGTGGTAACATCATCAAGTTAAAGAGAATCGGTGAAAGCAGAGATCCTTGAGGCACTCCACATTCAGGTCCCATTGGTGATGATAGAAGGTAGGCCTTTAGAAGGTAGGCCCAGGGAGGGTGAGGGTGGGTGGAGCTGGTGGGATGAGGACATTATAATGCCTTTGTATCGCTCCATGGTGCAACCGCGCCTTGAATATTGTGTGCAATACTGGTCACCACATCTGAAAAAAGATATAGTGGAATTCCAAAAGGTACAGAGAAGGGTGAAGAAAATGATAAAGGGGATGGGACGACTTCCCTATGAGGAAAGGCTGAAATGGCTTGGGCTCTTCAGCTTGGAGAAAAGACGGCTGAGGGGAGATATGATAGAGGTCTATAAAATAATGAGTGGAGTGGAATGCGTAGATGTGAATCGCTTGTTTACTCTTTCCAAAAATACTAGGAGTAGGGGGTATGCAATGAAGCTACACAGTAGTAAGTTTAAAATGAATCAGAGAAAATATTTCTTCACCCAATGTGTAATTAAACTCTGGAATTCCTTGTCAGAAATGTAGTAAGAGCAGTTAGCTTAGCGGGGTTTAAACAAGGTTTTGCCAACTTCCTGAAAGAAAAGTCTATAAGCCATTATTAAAAAGACTTGGGGAAAATCCACTGCTTATTTCTATGATAAGCAGCGTAAAATGTATTGTACTGTTTTGGGATCTTGCAGGTATTTGTAACCTGGATTGGCCACTGTTGGAAACAGGATGCTGGGCTTGATGCACCTTCAGTTTGTCTCAGTATGGCAATACTTTACCTACAAATGCACTCAATCTGCTGCCCCTCACTACCTCTCTACCCTCATCTCCCCCTACGTTCCCGCCCGAAACCTCCGTTCACAGGACAAATCCCTCCTCTCATTACCCTTCTCCACCACTGCCAACTCCAGGCTCCGCTCATTCTGCCTCGCCTCACCCTATGCTTGGAACAACCTTCCCGAGCCCATACGCCAAGCCCCCTCCCTGCCCATCTTCAAGTCTTTGCTTAAAGCCCACCTCTTCAATGATTCGTTTGGCACCTAACTCTTTCAGGAAATCCAGACTGTCCCAATTTGACCGCCCCCATCAGACTCACTGTTCACGTGTCCTTTAGATTGTAAGCTCTTTGAGCAGGGACTGTCCTTCTATGTTAAATTGTACAGCGCTGCGTAACCCTTGTAGCGCTTTAGAAATGTTAAGTAGTAGTAGTAGTAGTATGTGGTGGTATGTTAGTATCTAATTGCAGTAGATAGAATGCAGAAACTTGTGCACATATCATTTGCATACCCGCTTGCAAATACATGCTGGGGTAAATTCTACAAATGACGCCTAAAAGTCGGTGCCAAAGATTTTACACGCTGAGAGCTATTCTATAAGGATTATGCATTATGTACTTAGGGCAGAGGAGTGTGGTAGCCGTGTTAGTCCACTCTTAAGGTTATCAATAGAAATCAAACAAAATAAAACATGGAAAAGAAAATAAGATGATTCCTTTTTTATTGGACATAACTTAATACATTTCTTGATTAGCTTTCGAAGGTTGCCCTTCTTCGTCAGATCGGAAATAAGCAAATGCTTGAATGTTTTCACTTATATACACTGTCAGCTAGCACATTTGCTTATTTCCGATCTGAGGAAGAAGGGCAACCTTCGAAAGCTAATCAAGAAATGTATTAAGTTATGTCCAATAAAAAAGGTATCGTCTTATTTTCTTTTCCATGTTTTATTTTGTTTGATTTCTATAGATTCTACATGGAATGTTGCTATTCCACTAGCAACATTCCATGTAGAAGTCAGCCCTTGTAGATCACCAATGTGGCCGCACAGGCTTCTGCTTCTGTGAGTCTGACGTCCTGCACGTACGTGCAGGACGTCAGACTCACAGAAACAGAAGCCTGCGCAGCCTTCTACATGGAATGTTGCTAGTGGAATAGCAACATTCCATGTAGAATCTCCAATAGTAGCAACATTCCATGTAGAATCTCCAATGGTATCTATTTTACTGTCATAGTAATGCTTGAATGTTTTCACTTATATACACTGTCAGCTAGCACATTTGCTTATTTCCGATCTGAGGAAGAAGGGCAACCTTCGAAAGCTAATCAAGAAATGTATTAAGTTATGTCCAATAAAAAAGGTAACATCTTATTTTCTTTTCCATGTTTTATTTTGTTTGATTTCTATTGATGTACTTAGGGCATAAACCGCGCCTAACTTTAGGCGTCCGCAATTACGCCTGCTGAATGCTGATGTAAATACCGGTGCCTAAATTAGGTGAGCTTCAGCTGATTTCTGGATTTACACACATAAAATTTCGGAATGCCTCAGAATGTCCTTAGCCACGCCCCCCCAAATTTACACATATTAGGAATTATGTATGGACCGTTATAGAATTTGATCTGTGCGTAATCCTAATTAAGGCCAATTAAGGCCAATAGTTGATTGTTAGCAGCCAGTTATTGGCACGGATTGGATTGTTAAGCAAATTAAGTTCTGCGTGCAAATCGGCTATGGCGCTGATTTGCACATACTTTAGTCACCATTTATAGAATCCGGGGGCTACATAAGTTCATTGGGTATTTGCAGAATAGCACACTACTACTACTACTTATGCATAAACACCATTTTTTCAAGTATTTATGCTATGCATGTAATGGGATAGACTCAGTACATGGTGCTCAAAAATCAGCACCAGAGAAACCCTGCGCTCAAAGGTCGCTATGGGCTGAGCACCTTCATAGGATAGTGCATAGCGCTGATTCCCATACCCTTATTTCATCTATTTATGGAGTGGAGGAGTAGCCTAGTGGGTAGCACAGCGGACTTTGGTCCTGGGGAACTGGATTTGATTCTCACTGCAGCTCCTTTTGACTCTGGGCAGGTCACTTAACCCTCCATTGCCCCAGGTACAAAATCCTGTAAGTACCTGATCATACTATGTAAACTGCTTTGAATGTAGTTGCAAAATACCACAAAAAGGCAAGTCCCATTACCCTTTCCCTATTTGAGATTCTACATGGAACATTCCATGTAGAAGCCTGCCCTTGCAGATCAGCAACACAGCCGTGCAGGCTTCTGTTTCTGTGAGTCTGACGTCCTGCACAGGACATCAGACTCACAGAAACAGAAGCCTGCGCAGCCGCACTGCTGATCTGTAAGGGCGGGCTTCTACATGGAGTGTTGCTAGTGGAGGAGTAGCCTAGTGGTTAGTGCAGTGGACTTTGATCCTGGGGAACTTGGTTTGATTTCCACTGCAGCTCCTTGTGACTGTGGCCAAGTCACTTAACCCTCCATTGCCCCTGGTACAAAATAAGTACCTGTATATATATGTAAACCACTTTGAATGTAATTGCCAAATACCACAGAAAGGCAGTATATCAAGCCCCATTTCCCTTTCCCTTCCCCTTATTTGGGTGCCAGAATAGGTAATTCCGCCAGGATATGTAATTCCTGGCACCCAATTTGGACGCACATCCCTGGTATTCTACTAAGCTGCTTGCAAATTTTCGGAATGCTCCTGCCCATCTTATGGCCACACCCCCTTTTTGGGTTGTGCACTATGGGATTTGGGCATCCAGCATCATAGAATGCCTGTGCAAATCCTAATTGGTGGCAATTAACATCAGCAATTAATTGTTAGCTCCCAATTATTGCTGCTAGTTGGCTCGTGAGCCAATTAAGTTGCAGCACATCTCAGATTTATAGAATCCAGGGGGAAATGGGTATGTAAATGTTACCATTTATGTTATTGAATTACTCCCTTAGTGACCTGGGTCATACATGTATTACATATGTACAGTGGCGTAGGAAGGGGGGGGCGGTGGGGCGGTCCGCCCAGGGTGCACGCCGCTGGGGGGGTGTCGGCTCCGCTGATTCCCTGCTCCCTCTGCCCCGGAACAGGTTGCTTCCTGTTCCGGGGCAGAGAGAGCAGGGAACCAGCGGAGCCGACGCAGCTCCCAGCGACGTGCACTAGGGGCGGATCGGCGTTCCCGCCTGGCCCCCTGCTTTCGTATGGCAGTAAGAATGCGCTCCGGGGGTGGGGTGTGCGTGCCAAGGGGGGGTGCGCAGCAGTGACCCGCCCCGGATGTTAGCCGCCCTCGCTACGGCACTGCATATGTAGAAGAGTTAACAGTGAGGACATATAGCCCACTTGAGGCAGAGGCACAGGACAGATTAATCTATAACCTGGACTCTGCCACTGGGCCAGGGCGCCTCCCTGTGTTTGTGGCGTACCTACCTTGGTTGCCACCCGGGTCAGAACACCCCCCCCCCCCTCCAGTCGTGCCACCCCCTGCCCTTCCTCCTCCAAGCAGGCGCATGGATGTCGGCTCTGCTGGTCCCGTGCCCTGGAACAGGAAGTTGATGTCAGGAGACCAGCAGAGCCGACAGTCGTGCGCCTGCTCAATGCACCCCCTTACTGCCTGCACTCGGGGCAGACCGCACCCACCGCCTCACCCTTGGCACAGCACTGTATCCACCCCTCACCTTTCTGTCCTTATTCCTTTATTCAGACAGCCCACAATGATCCATTATCTACAAAAGCTTGAATGAAAATAGCACAGTATTTTTATCAATGTAAAATGGGTGATGATTTCAAAGCAAAAAAAACATATGCTTTTGTAGATTTAGTTATTTGAGGACATGCTATAAAATTTAAAACAATATACAAAATCCACTCTATGAAAAGTGACTAGTACACTTTTTTGTTAAGGGGAAGGAAAAGCCTCAAAGAGCTCAAAATCCCATAAAGAGCCTTTAAGAGCTGCAATTCGATCGCTTAATTGTTCATCGTTGGCAAAAACCTTCCCTGAAGAACTTTCCAAAAAGAACATGTGCCCTTATTATTTATCAATGCATTTCTTAAGCGGTGTAGCACAAAATAACATTTAGCGCTTACCTTTATAGCGTTACTGTAGTGTGCAGATTCAGAGCTGAAACGCCACTGTTCATGCTGTGCACACGCCCCCCAGGCCAACGATGGCCAGCGTTTCGCTTAGGCTGCTTCAGGGTCCCGGTTGGCTTGAGTGTTTTAAGCACGGCACACAATATGCTTGTTCTATGGCTGTCTCCAACACTTTTCCTTCCCCTCAACAAAGAAGTGTGCTAGTCACTTTTCATAGAGTGGATTTTGTACATTGTTTTAATTATATGCTATAAAATTGACTTTAATAGTTGTCCGTGCCTGATATTTTCTTTAAATACACATCAAGAGTGTGGAGAAATCAGGAATGTTTACAATTATCAATAGGAGAGCAGATCTTTTCCATCTTAGAGAGGGTAGCAAGTTTTTCTGCAATAGATTTTTCATACATATGAAATGAACAAACCTGATTCCGCCACTGAATAGCTACGAGAATGGTATGGGATTTGCGTTGCAAGACGTATGAGGAGAGACTTGTTGACCAGAACATGTAAACCCTGGATGAAAGGAGAAACAGGGGTGATATGATACAGACGTTCAAATATTTGAAAGTTATTAATCCGCAAACGAACCTTTTCTGGAGATGGGAAGGCGGTAGAACTAGAGGGCATGAAATGAGATTGAAGGGGGGCAGACTCAAGAAAAATGTCAGGAAGTATTTTTTCACGGAGAGAGTGGTGGATGCTTGGAATGCCCTCCCGCGGGAGGTGGTGGAGATGAAAACGGTAACGGAATTAAAAAATGCGTGGGATAAACATAAAAGAATCCTGTTCGGAAGGAATGGATCCTCAGAAGCTTAGCCGAGATTGGGTGGCAGAGCCAGTGGTGGGAGGCGGGGCTGGTGGTTGGGAGTCGGGGATAGTGCTGGGCAGACTTATACGGTCTGTGCCCTGAAGAGGACAGGTACAAATCAAGGTAGGGTATACACAAAAAGTAGCACATATGAGTTTATCTTGTTGGGCAGACTGGATGGACCGTGCAGGTATTTTTCTGCTGTCATCTACTATGATACTATGTTAGTACAAGGTAGTACTGGATATTTTCAAAGGGCCTGCAGATTATAATGGCCATCAATATACTGGATGTTTCCAGAAAGACACTTTGATTGGAAGTAACACTTTGTGCGAAAGACTTGCTTTTCTAACCACTTTTACACATATCATGTTTCTCATTCCCCAATTACAACTCCACTCCCATCTGGTGTTTTTTTCAAAAAGCTTTAAAATTTGTGGGTTTTTTTTTTTTTTTGCCTTTTGCATCTTTGGGATCCCCGAGCAATAACATTTTCACTTTCCAGAATCTTTCAGGCCTTTAATTCTTTAGCTACATCTAAACAGCAAGGATCAAAACATGTAAGAAAGCGGTAAAATATTCATGACTATGGTTTTGACTTGCACTATTAACTAAAAAAAAAAAAAATCACTCGTTCTCCCACATCAATATATTTTGAATTATACATTACTGCAAAGTGAAGGCTCATTTCTTCTTCGAATGGAATTACTCAGTGGGCCACAATTTACAGGGGAAAGGAGGCAGGCAAAAAAATACTGTGTTTGAAAGTATTAAGGGGCACTTTTACTAAAGCTTAGCATGTGGAGGAGTGGCCTAGTGGTTAGTGCAGTGGACTTTGATCCTAGGGAACTGAGCTCGATTCCTACTGCAGCTCCTTGTGACTCTGGGCAAATCACTTAACCCTCCATTGCCCCTGGTACAAAATAAGTACCTGTATATATGTAAACCACTTTGAATGTAGTTGCAAAGTACCACAGAAAGGCCCATTTCCCTTTCCCACTTTGAGATTCTACATGGAATATTGAGACTCTACGTGGAATGTTGCTACTATTGGAGATTCTACATGGAATGTTGCTACTATAGAGATTCTGTTGCTACTATTTGAGATTCTACATGGAATGTTGCTATTCCACTAGCAACATTCCATGTAGAAGCCTGCCCCTGCAGATCAGCAATGCGGCCGCACAGGCTTCTGTTTCTGTGAGTCTGATGTCCTGTGGCAGGCTTCTGTTTCTGTGAGTCTGACATCCTGCACGTATGTGCAGGACGTCAGACTCACAGAAACAGAAGCCTGCGCGGCCGCATTGCTGATCTGCAAGGGCAGGCTTCTACATGGAATGTTGCTAGTGGAGGAGCAGCCTAGTGGTTAGTGCAGTGGACATTGATCCTGGGGAACTGGATTTGATTCCCACTGCAGCTCCTTGTGACCCTGGGCAAGTCACTTAACCCTCATTGCCCCAGGTACAGAGACACCTTAGATTACATCTTGTCATTTCTACAAGCGATCTGAACTTTCTTTCAGCTACAGAATTTTGTTCTGGTGTATATGCAACTGTCTTTATGTGCTGAATACCTTCTTGTTCTAGAAATGTTTGTATGGTATGTGAAGTAAACTCACCACCGTTGTCAGTCTGTAGAATCTATGGTTTTTTATCAAATTTATTGCTTACCAAGGCTACAAACTTCTTTAACATATCAGCAACTTGATTCTTTTCTTTTAATAGATAGGCCATACAGTATCTAGAGAAATCATCCACAAATATTAATGCATATTTGTTATTCCCTAGTGATGGAATATTAAATGGTCCACATAAGTCACTATGTATCAAGTCCAGTATTTTACTACTTCTTTTTCCTTTATATGATGGAAATGAGGGTCTTACCCCCTTTTGAGTAATACAATCTATGCATTTTTCCATCTTACCATTACTGGCACTTATTTTTATGCCTGTTGCAAGTTGCTTACTTTGCAGCTCCAAGATCACCTTTGGATCTCTGTGTCCCATTCGACGATGCCAGGTCTCAAGATTACATTCTGTATTCTTCTTTGTTTTTATAAGATGTGATGATTCACCTGTAATGTTTAACTTATTTTTTTTTATTATTATTATTATTTTTATTAACACAGTGCAACAGTGTTTTTACAAACTCCACAACTTCCAATTATAGTTATATAGACATTATTATTCATATAACCTTCAGCATAAATTTCATTACCATCAGAAATTGTACATTTACTATTTTCAAAATGAATTGAAAAACCTTTCTTGTCTAATGCTGATACACTGAGCATATTACAAACTGCTCGTGGAACATATAAGACATCTTTTACAAGAGTTTTTTTGACTCCATCTGATACTATGCATTTTAAATGTCCATTTCCTTTTGCTTTGATCATTGTTGAGCCAGCATTTGCTGTGTGAAGACTACTATCTTCTGGTTTCATATCTGTGAAAAATTCTTTATTATTGGTTATATGTTTTGTGCTGCCAGAATCTAATATCCAACTATTTTTATCTGAAGTGTTCTTCATTATATTAAAAGATTTTTCTGTCATTATACAGCTCTTATTCTTACTGTTGTCATGGTCATAATTTTTTCTTTGACCATGCTTATTCTCCATTGGCTTAAATGAGCTAGAAGGGGTGTGGTTTTTCTTGTTACAGTATTTTGATACATGTCCCTCTTTACCACATGAATACCAAATCAGCTTGTTTCTGGGCAGGCTTTTTTCATTATAGCTCCGCCTCCTACTATGCATCGCTGAGAAAAATGTTTCATTCTGATTAATCTCTCTTGGTGAACAGATCTCCTCTGTTATAATACATTCTTGTCTAAGCTTAGAGACAGCTTGTTCAAAAGATTGTCCCTCAATTGCTTCATTCACTGTCCTGAATACTTCAAAACTTTTAGACAGAGATGTAAACATAAAAGCTCTCTTTAAAGCATTGCAGATAGGTATACCCGATAATTCTAGCTTCTTAAACAATGACATTAAATGTGTTATATGATCATTACATTTTTTCTTGTCATTCAACTTCAATTGAATTATTTCTGATAACCATATAGGCTGTTGTTTTGTATATGAAGTACCATACATGGTTTTCAATTTTTGCAATATTTCTTTTGAGGTGTCTGTTCCATCAATCAATATTGCCTGTTTCTCTGTCAGAGCTTCATATAGCATACTTTTGACATAACAGTCTGCAGTATTCCATTCTTCAAAATTGTCAGCATTTCTTACTTGATCCAAACATATATTTAGCTTCTTTGCTTCAATAATACATTTAAATCTCATCTCCCACTGAATATAGTTATATTCATTCAGTTGGGGCACTTTGAGAGAACATAGTAATGGTGCAGCTGCCATCTTGTCTTTTGTGTGGAGAGATAAAAAAAAATTTCTTAATGTTTTTTTTTTTTTTATTTTAGTGGTCTGGGCCCATAACCCAATATGATGGGGAGAAATGAAAAAATAGACTTTTACTTCAGCAGATTTAGCCCATACGCAGCAGAGCTTTAGAAGTGTTAACTCCCATTTTTTTGTTCTCTCTCTCTCTCTCTCTCACACAGACTCTTGAATAAAAAAATTCAATTACTCTCTCTTCTTTAACTTCCAAACAAAAAATGATGTTTACTTACAGTTTCTTCAGATAACTATTTACATCATACTTGCAGTAGACATGGTAAAACTACTGAATACAAAATTCTGTCAGTTGGTTATCATACAGCTTGAAGAGAGATTGCTAACACCATCTTATGCTGACACAGACTGACTCACTCACTGAGCAACTAGAGTGACTCAGACACACCCACAAGACATTACACTATATCCAATGACATCATAGCTCATAGAATTGTTGACAGTTAATGCATGCAGCACTTGTCTTTCACATATTCCTACAATAGTAACATAGTAAATGACAGCAGAAAAAGACCTGCACGGTCCATCCAGTCTGCCCAACAAGATAAACTCATGTGTGCTACTTTTTGTGTATACCTTACCTTGATTTGTATCTGCCATTTTCAGGGCACAGACCGTATAAGTCTGCCTAGCACTATCCCTGCCTCCCAACCACCAGCCCCACTTCCCACCATCGGCTCTGGCACAGACCGTATAAGTCTGCCCAGCACTATCCCCGCCTCCCAACCATCAGCCCCGCCTCCCACCACCGGCTATGCCACCCAATCTCAGCTAAGCTTCTGAGGATCCATTCCCCCGGAACAGGATTCCTTTATGTTTATCACACGCATGTTTGAATTCAGTTACCGTTTTCCTCTCCACCACCTCCCGTGGGAGGGCATTCCAAGCATCCACCACTCTCTCTGTGAAAAAATACTTCCTGACATTTTTCTTGAGTCTGCCCTCCTCCAATCTCATTTCATTCCCTCTAGTTCTACCTCCTTCCTATCTCCGGAAAAAGTTCGTTTGCGGATTAATACCTTTCAAATATTTGAACGTCTGTATCATATCACCCCTGTTCTCCTTTCCTCCAGGGTACACATGTTCAGGTCAACAAGTCTCTCCTCATACGTCTTGTAACGCAAATCCCATACCATCCTCGTAGCTTTTCTTTGCACCGCTTCAATTCTTTTTACATCCTTAGCAAGATACGGCCTCCAAAACTGAACACAATACTCCAGGTGGGGCCTCACCAACGACTTATACAGGGGCATTAAAACCTCTTTTCTTTTGCTGGTTACTCCCCTCTCTATACAGCCTAGCAACCTTCTACTTACGGCCACCACCTTGTCACACTGTTTCGTCGCCTTCAGATCCTCAGATACTATTACCCCAAGATCCCTCTCCCCTTCGGTACCTATCAGACTTTCACCACCTAACACATACGACATCTATAAGTTGAATTTAGCAAGTCAAACGTTGTTAGTAATACTGTTGTATTGTTGGTTTAATCATGAATTGATAATGAATGTGACTACTGGGCAGATTGGCTGGACTGTACAGTACTGTTCCCTCTAAGCTGAGCGAGAGTCCTCCAAATCCATTGCTGCCAGTGGGGGGGCGGTGCTTCAATATTGTGTTTTCAGTCACTAGGGGGCAGGTAGGTTCCCTGGAGTCCTGCAGAGCTTGCCTGTCCCTTTTACTATTGAAATAGGATAGTGAAACAGCGCCCCCTGCTGCTAGGACAGTAGATGGAAAACTCCTGCTCAGCTTAGAGGGAACAGTGCTGGGCAGGTCTTTATCTGCCATCGTTTACTATGTTCCTCTGACTGTAGCCGGCAATGTCCAAATTGGAATGGTATTTTAGAAAGGATGTCCAACTCAGAATATGGACATCCATTTCTTATGCATTTTAGAACAGGATCTGCTGACATACAGCCTGTTCTAAAAAACCTGATGTTATGACCTGGTAAATGTGAGCCCTTGTGCCCAGACTGAGCACGGTGAGGATGGAGTGACACCGCACTTGGTCAGGCAGCCAGACTACCCCTAGCTTCACCTGGGGAGCGACCGCCATTCCCCGAGAGTTGAGCCCTCAGGTGCAGGCGGCCACCAGGACTTCTGAAACCGGTGGGGTTGCACGATCACTGACCAGACAGGCGGGCAATAGACACAGTCCAAGAGCCAGGTAAATGGTATAGCTGAGAATAGTCAAAACACAGTCCAAGGTCAAAGGCAGGCAGCAACACAACGTGTGGTCAAGAAACAAGCCAAGGTCTGGAACACAGGAAACTCTGGAATCAAGATAGCCGACAATGGAACACAGATGTGGACCACAACCTCTACGAAGCAGAAGCCGAAGCAACTAAGGACTGGAGGCAGGGCTTTAAATAGGGTAGGAATTAGGCTCAGACATGTGCAGCTGATCCAAGATGGCTGCCCCATCAGCAGAGAAGCCCAACGCCCAAATATGGACTTCCTTCCTGCAGCTGCCCACTCCAAGATGGCTGCCACAACCTGAGATGTCCATCCCAAGATGGCCGCCCTATCCTGGCGATACCACATCCAAGATGGCTGACTATCTCCGCCGGACCGCAATTCGCCAGCGAATCGGCTGCACAGGCCTGGAGTAGGTGAGGAACGTAACACCTGAGAAATGAATGTCCATGTTCTGGTGATGTCCAGCATGACTCTCTGTTTTATGAAATGAAACATCCAACTTATGAACAGGGAGAACAAAGTACATGGATGTCTTTGTGGCAGCAAAAGAGTGCAAAGGTATAAAATGGTCAGGCTGTCCATGTGGAATAGAGAACATTAGGCTGAGAACCAGGGGATCCAGGTTCAAATCCCACTTCAGTGCTTTTGTTTTTAAATTGTGAGCTCTCTTACTGTACCTGAATATATTCTGTTTCAATAGCTCTCAGGCTTGCAGGTTTCTTATACTTTCAGGCACAATAGGTATTTTTCTGTCCATGGAGATATATATATATATATATATATATATATATATATATATATATATATATATATATATCACACAGAGCTGAAATAGGATTTGAAAATGGGTCCCTTGGTTCTCAGCCTACTGCACTAACCATTAGGTTACTCATCAGCTCTGGATGGAGTTCTATTAAAAAACTTAATTTAAAAAAGATTTTAGTACCATGAATGTCCATAGTTCCTGAAGCTGTCATAGAGCCTATTATCCTTTGCCAGTTTCACATTCGGGAGAGGTAGGGGAACGGCAGCCTCTGGGGATTAAGGAGGTGTTGTGCCTTAGACCTTCCAGTGGACAACTGTTTAATCAGAGCACCTTTCCGTAACCTGGATGTGCCAAGTATGAGGTCTAAATAAAAAATTCCAACTTTTTGGACATAGACTCCCTTCCCCTTCTGAGGCCAAAGCTGGATGTCCATATTTTGGCTCCACCCTAGTCCCAACAAAATACATCCAGACCACACCCACTTGCCATAAGGATGTACTGCAGTGTTAGATGTCTATATCCTAGCTGTATAAAATAGGGATGCAGCAAGGTGGGGGCATGGGCCCCCGCAGATTTAGCCCTGGCCCCCCTGATTTCACACCCCCCCCCGCCGCTGACCCTCCCCACCACATTTGATCCCCCCTCCACCTACAGCTAACTCTCCCCTGCCGCCGCCATCAGGTACCTTTGCTGGCGGGGGTCCTCAACCCCCGCCAGCCAAAGTCCTCTTCAGCACTGGTCTCCGGCACGTTGCTGATCTGGATTCTGTTTCTGAAAGTCCTGACGTCTTGCATGTAGGAACGTGCAGGATGTCAGGACTCACAGAAACAGAATCCAGATCAGTGAACGCGCCGAACTCGGAAACTGGCGCTGAAGAGGACTTTGGCTGGCGGGGGTTGGGGACCCCCGCCAGCAAAGGTAACTGGCGGTGGCGAGGGAGGGTTGAAACTTGGCAGCAGTGGGAGGGGGGTAGAAAGGGACGGGGCAGGGACAGTGGCGCCGGGGGTGTGTGTCAAAAGTGGCGGGGGGTACATCATAGGTACAAAGAACCTGCAGATTTTCCACCTGGTTTTTTTTTCTACTAGATATTTGCTTAAACTCCAAAGTACTAGTGATGTTTTTCTACCAAATCCTAAGATTATTGCTGGGAATGCTTCCATTCAATTACTGCATTTGCTCAAGTTAAATGTATGTGAACCCCCCTCCCCCCATGAGGTGGGTTTTGATGCGAGTAAGAGAACATAGAAAATCCTGGTAAAGTGCTTTTAAAATACAAACAGGTTTATTCTTCCCAAGGTGAACTGTCAGTCTTCTTGCTGTAGTAGAGCAGCCCACGAAATGCTGAACTTAAGTACATAAGTACATAAGTAATGCCATACTGGGAAAAGACCAAGGGTCCATCGAGCCCAGCATCCTGTCCACGACAGCGGCCAATCCAGGCCAAGGGCACCTGGCAAGCTTCCCAAACGTACAAACATTCTATACATGTTATTCCTGGAATTTTGGATTTTTCCAAGTCCGTTTAGTAGCGGTTTATGGACTTGTCCTTTAGGAAACCGTCCAACCCCTTTTTAAACTCTGCTAAGCTAACCGCCTTCACCACTTTCTCCGGCAACGAATTCCAGAGTTTAATTACACGTTGGGTGAAGAAAAATTTTCTCCGATTTGTTTTAAATTTACTACACTGTAGTTTCATCGCATGCCCCCTAGTCCTAGTATTTTTGGAAAGCGTGAACAGAAGCTTCACATCCACCTGTTCCACTCCACTCATTATTTTATATACCTCTATCATGTCTCCCCTCAGCCGTCTCTTCTCCAAGCTGTATAGCCCTAGCCTCCTTAGTCTTTCTTCATAGGGAAGTCATCCCATCCCCGCTATCATTTTAGTTGCCCTTCGCTGCACCTTTTCCAATTCTACTATATCTTTCTTGAGATGCGGCGACCACAATTGAACACAATACTCAAGGTGCGGTCGCACCATGGAACGATACAACGGCATTATAACATCCTCACACCTGTTTTCCATACCTTTCCTAATAATACCCAGCATTCTATTCGCTTTCTTAGCCGCAGCAGCACACTGAGCAGAAGGTTTCAGTGTGTTATCGACGACGACACCCAGATCCCTTTCTTGGTCCATAACTCCTAACGTGGAACCTTGCATGACGTAGCTATAATTCGGGTTCTTTTTTCCCACATGCATCACCTTGCACTTGCTCACATTAAACATCATCTGCCATTTAGCCGCCCAGTCTCCCAGTCTCGTAAGGTCCTCTTGTAATTTTTCACAATCCTGTTGTGATTTAACGACTTTGAATAACTTTGTGTCATCAGCAAATTTAATTACCTCGCTAGTTACTCCCATCTCTAAATCATTTATAAATATATTAAAAAGCAGCGGTCCTAGCACGGACCCCTGAGGAACCCCACTAACTACCCTTCTCCATTGTGAATACTGCCCATTTAACCCCACTCTCTGTTTCCTATCCTTCAACCAGTTTTTAATCCACAATAGGACATTTCCTCCTATCCCATGACCCTCCAATTTCCTCTGTAGCCTTTCATGAGGTACCTTGTCAAACGCCTTTTGAAAATCCAGATACACAATATCAACCGACTCCCCTTTGTCCACATGTTTGTTCACTCCTTCAAAGAATTGAAGTAAATTGGTCAGACAAGATTTCCCCACACAAAAGCCATGCTGACTTGGTCTCAGTAATCCATGTCCTCGGATGTGCTCTGTAATTTTGTTTTTAATAATAGCCTCTACCATTTTCCCAGGCACCGACGTCAGACTCACCGGTCTATAATTTCCCGGATCTCCCCTGGAGCCTTTTTTAAAAATGGGCGTTACATTGGCCACCCTCCAATCTTCCGGTACCACGCTCGATTTTAAGGATAAGTTGCATATCACTAGCAGTAGCTCCGCAAGCTCGTTTTTCAGTTCTATCAGTACTCTAGGATGAATACCATCCGGTCCAGGAGATTTGCTACTCTTCAGTTTGCCGAACTGCCAAACTTGTTACAGTTTGCAGGAGAGGGGATGGGTCCTTCAGCTTCCTGCATGTAAATAGGGACAGACAGATGCATGGGAGCATAGGAGCCAACTTTTCAAAATGATTGGGGGTGCTTAATTTTTATTTTTTTTTACAGGTGGTGCATTTCTCCTCCCCTCCTCTCCCCCCTTCCCGCCTCCTCTCCCCCCTCCCCTCCCCTCCCCTCTCCCTTCCCTTCTCCTCAGAGTTCCAGGCCCCCCTCCCTCTCCAATGAGTTCCAGCCCCCTCTCTCCTCAGAGTTACAGGCCCCCCTCCCTCTCCTCAGAGTTACAGACCCAATCCCTCCCTCCCTCCCTCCTTCCTCAGAGTTCCAGACCCTCCCTCTTCTCAGACTTCCAGACCCCAATCCCTCCCTCCCTCCTTCCTCAGAGTTCCAGACCCCCCTCCTTCCGAGTTCCAGACCCCCCTCTGAGTTCCAGACCCCCTCCCTCCCTCCGTCCCTCCATCCCTCCAAGTACCAGACCCCCCTCTGAGTTCCAGATCCCCCTTCTGAGTTCCAGACCCCCTCTCCTTCCCTCCCTCCCTCTGAGTTCCAGCCCCTCCCTCCCTCCGACTCGAGTTCCAGCCCAACCTCTTCTCCCACTCCCACAACAGTCCTTCGCCTGCCCCTCGCCTTCCTGCATGCCGCCCATAACTTAAAAGTCATCTTATCGGGGTCCCGGTGGCAGCAGTAGTGAAAGGCGAGCATGAGCAGGTTCGGCGAGTTGTCGCTTCAGCTTGCCTTCCCTTCTCGTTGCTCTCAGCTTTGCCTGTGGTCCTGCCCTCATTTCCTGTTTCCGCAAGGGGGGGGACCAGAGGCAGAGCTGAGAGGAACGAGAAGAGAAGGCAGGCTGAAGCGCCGACTCGCTGAGCCTGCTCGTGCTCGCCTTTCACTATTGGACGTTTAAGTTATGGGCGGCATGCAGGAAGGAGAGGGGCAGGCGAAGGACTGTTGTGGGAGTGGGAGAAGAGGTCGGGCAGCGAGCTGGCTCCTGGGGAACTTCCAGTTCCGGCGGGGAAATATTTGGGGTGCTCGAGCACCCACAGCACTCACGGAGTCGGTGCCAATGCATGGGAGTATTTCTACACACTTTGAGCAGATTAATTCACTCAGGGTAATAAAGTTTATGGGTCAAACTATCTATACACACTGTATGGAAAGAGCGGAATCAAAATAAGGGAAATGTAAACCTTGTCCTCATGAGCTTAGGGGACAAATTGGTGGCACATTGGGGATTCAACCAGAGAGTTGTTTTTAGTCTTTGAAAGAGCTTGACTTGTGCTGAACCATCTGTATGGTTCTGGCTTGGTGTGGAGATTGCTCTCTAGTGGGGAAACTCTGGAACTGGTGATTACAGAGCCTTGCTAGAGGCTGGTAAATCTGAATCCTAGCATGGAAAGTACCTTTAGAGGTTTCTCTGAAGACACAGAGAGCGGACGCCATTGGGAGCTGGGCTCAAGGCTAGGAAGCCTTTTGGAGCAGCTCAGGGCAGAAGAAGGAACAGCATCTCATGGGAATAGGCACTGCTTAGGGCAGAAGAAAATGGCCTGCAGGGGCATTATTGTTGCCTGTGGTCGAGAAGAGCAGAGGTAGCCCTCTAGTGGGGAATCTTGCAACTGGTGAATTCAGAGTCTGCAACTGGTGAATTCAGAGTCCTGTTAAGGGCTGGTAATCCTGAAACCCAGCAGGGAGAAACTCCAGAGGCTCCTCTTGAAGAGAAGACCAGTGAGAGTGAAGGCCTCCAGGGTGCGATCGGTGCTAGGGCCGCAGCAGAGGAGGACAGCCCTTGGGAGGACAGCCTGTCCCCAGAGCCCAGGGAGAGCTTCCAGGAAGCTGCAACAGGGACAGCCAGTCTGGGATCCAGCACAGCAGCCACGAGCCCAAGAAGTCTCCAGCAGGACGGGTGAGATCTGAGGGGCCTGGGAGAGGGTGGACTTGCAAAGAAAGGAGAGGAAGGACCTAGGCCACTCAGCCATGCCCATAAACTGATTTGACTAAGCAGCAGGGAAGAGCTTAGAGCTGCTACCTTGGTGAGCAAGACTGATGGGGTCTGAACAGTATGTGAAGGACTAAGTCGCTGATTCTGAATACCTGAGTTCAGGGGCGTAGCCAAACCTCGGCGGGTGGGGGGGTCCAGAGCCTGAGGTGGGGCGGCACTGTTTAGCCGCCTCCCCCAGCCGCCGTTGACCCCCCTCCCGCCACTTTAGACCCACCCCCAAAACCGTCCCCTGTCGCCACCGCCAGGTACCTTGTTTGCTGGTGGGGGTCCTCAACCCCCGTCAGCCAAAGAGTCTTCTTCAGCGCCAGTCGACTCTGGCGCCTTCGCTGTGTGATGATCTGTTTGTCTTGGTATTATAACCAGTAGTTAGACAATAAGACACCCCAACAGTAACAACTCAGCAAGCCACAGTCATAACAGTCCTCATGTACCCAGCCCCCTCACCCCCCCCCCCCCCCCCCAGATGCCTACCATAACACACCAAATGAATAGCACTATGATACTTGGAGGCATAATGCCAGAACATATCAAATAAATTGTAAGTGAGAGAATATTCAAATACCTGTTGCCGGGTTTAGCCGCTACGAGTTAGACCAGATATTCAAAACCGGAAAAGGGGAATTCAGCGGAAAACCAGTCCTAACTGTAGCCAGCCATATGACAGATGCTGACTTGTAAACACAGTGCCGACATGCCCCATTAGACTGGGGAACTGAGGAACGGAATTCGATTCCCACTTCAGGCCCCAGGCAGCTCCTTGTGACTCTGGGCAAGTCACTTAACCCTCCATTGCCCCATGTAAGCCGCATTGAGCCTGCCATGAGTGGGAAAGCGCAGGGTACAAATGTAACAAAAATAAAATAGATACTATTGGAGATTCCAAATGGAATGTTGCTACTATTGGAGATTCTACATGGAATGTTGCTATTCCAGTAGCAACATTCCATGTAGAAGGCTGCACAGGCTTCTGTTTCTGTGAGTCTGACTCCAATCTTCGTGGAAGTTGGTCTCTGCTTATCTGTTGCCCACTGAATACTGGCTTTGTCCGGCTTTGGAGGTTATATAACTGCTTAAGTACTATTTTGGCTAACTTTTGAATATTGGGCAGACTGTGTTCCTGCTTATTTCCTTTTCTCTCCTTCCCCCTCTCTGTTCCTGCCTGCATCTCTACTGGAGCCTCATTTTTTCCTGTATACATATTCCCACTCCTCTACTCCCTTTTTTCCCCCCTCTGTTTATCTTTCTTCTCTTATTTTATTTTTGTTACATTTGTACCCTGCGCTTTCCCACTCATGGCAGGCTCAATGCGGCTTACAAGGGGCAATGGAGGGTTAAGTGACTTGCCCAGAGTCACAAGGAGCTGCCTGTGCCTGAAGTGGGAATCGAACTCAGTTCCTCAGGACCAAAGTCCACCACCCTGACCACTAGGCCACTCCTCCACTGTTGCTACTATTTGAGATTCTACATGGAATGTTGCTATTCCACTAGCAACATTCCATGTAGAAGTCGGCCCTTGCAGATCACCAATGTGGCCGCGCAGGCTTCTGCTTCTGTGAGTCTGACGTCCTGCACGTACGTGCAGGACGTCAGACTCACAGAAACAGAAGCCTGCGCAGCCTTCTACATGGAATGTTGCTACTGGAATAGCAACATTCCAAGTAGAATCTCCAATAGTAGCAACATTCCATTTGGAATCTCCAATAGTATCTATTTTATTTTTGTTACATTTGTACCCTGCGCTTTCCCACTCATGGCAGGCTCAATGCGGCTTACATGGGGCAATGGAGGGTTAAGTGACTTGCCCAGAGTCACAAGGAGCTGCCTGGGGCCTGAAGTGGGAATCGAATTCAGTTCCTCAGTTCCCCAGGACCAAAGTCCACCACCCTAACCACTAGGCCAGTCCTCCACTCTTTCTTCCCTGTGGGTACACCTCTCTCTAGCTCTTTCTTTTATTTCTGCCTGCCTCCTTATGTCCCTGCCTTTTTCTCGTGCCTATAGAAATCAAACAAAATAAAACATGGAAAAGAAAATAAGATGATACCTTTTTTATTGGACATAACTTCATACATTTCTTGATTAGCTTTCGAAGGTTGCCCTTCTTCGTCTGATCATCAGGGCAACCTTCCAAAGCTAATCAAGAAATGTATGAAGTTATGTCCAATAAAAAAGGTATCATCTTATTTTCTTTTCCATGTTTTATTTTGTTTGATTTCTATTGATAATCTTGTGCCTTTAAAATCCCTGTTCCTCCATCTCTCTTTTTTATTCCTGCCTGCTTCCTCTTGCCCCTGACTTTCTCCTGTGTCTCTCTCTCCCCCTTGCTCCATCTCTCTTTCTCTGGTCCCACCTGCCTCTCCTTATTTGTCTCCCTCCACCATCACTCCGCCTCTGCCTGTGGGAGCAGTGGCAGCAGATAGGACATGCAGCTCTGTTCTGTTTTTACTGGGATTCCCTCTGATGCATCATTAACATGCATTGTCAGTCAGGACTGCATCACTGGTAGGGGGAGATTCCAGTGCAGTGATTCTTCCTGACCTGAACTAAGGAGAGCAGGCTAACATCCTTTTGAGCACAGGTAAGGACAACCCTGCTTTTCTCCCACCAGCAAGGCTAGATTAGCGGTTACTGGTTGGATGTACCAGTTGTTCTGCTGCTGAGCTGAGATAGAGTGGAGCTGTTTTTCATTGCGTATCCTTTGAAAGAATAGATGGGATCAAATCCAGAGCGAAGGTGACCTCAAGGGCACTGCACATCTATATTAAACCTTGGAGTGTAAATACAGAATATTGCAGAGTACAGCTTCCTTCGACTTGCTCAAGGTTATCTGTGAATTTTCTAGTGGAGAGCAAAGAGTGTGTAATTCATTGTAAAAACCTAGCGGTGCAGTTTATTGCTTCATTTGTTTGTCTCAGACAAGCGTAACTGTATCTTTTGCTTCCTATAATTACAGTGTTCCTTACTTTAAGAACCAAAGATTAAATTAAAGTGCTAAAAAAACCCCCCATATATCAAAAATCAGCGTCCGTGTGGGCATAAGTGACTTAAAGAGGAAAGGTTTTTGCAGTTTGCAGCTATCAGGGACTTATTCCTGAGATCAGTGGGGACGTCTGATTCTTGCTCTCTGCAGTTGTAAAGAATGGGTTTGCCCTGCAGCTCTTCATTTCCATGTGAGCCAACCTGCATCCACAATTCTGCAAGCTTTGCATTTTAAACATAGAAGCATGGAATCGGAGCTGGATTTAAATAAGTTGCGAAGTGAACACAACGGGGCACTTCTCTTTTCTACATTGATGGTATCAGGGTGTGGTGTATGGGGGTTATTGGTTGGGTGATGTACACAGAGGGTTTGTATGGGAAGGCTGTGCGTAAGGGTGGACGTGGCAGGCAGTATACATATAGGGACGTATAAGGTGGGGCAGAATTGGGTTGTATGAGGAGGGTGTGGGGATATGTGTCTGCATGTGTGTAGAAGGGTGTGTGCGCATTGTGGGGTTCCGCATGTGGAGCCTGTTGTATGTGGGGGATGGAATAAATATGCATGGGTGTTTGTGTGAGTCTGTGTGAGGGGGAGATGAAGGGCTCTGTGAGTGTATGGGAAGTGGAGAGAGGGAGGTGTGTTTGTTGGGGTGAGAAATATTCATGGGTGTTTGGGTATGTGTGGAGATGTGTGTGTGTATATATATATGGCAGGGCGCCATTGCAAGTGGGATTGGTATAGGGTGGGGGTGTGGAATGGGGTATGGTAGGTTGTGTGAGGTTTGTGTGTGTGTCTGTGAGGCAGAGGATGGCAGGTCTGTCATGGGAGATAGGAGAGAAGGATGTGTATATGTTGGGGTGGTGAATATGAATGGATGTTTGGGTATGCCTGGAGGTCAATGACTGTGTGTGTGTGGTGGGATCTGCATGTCTGTGTGACAGAGGCCTGTACTGCATATTCCTTTCTCCCACTCTCTTTTCCCTTCTCCCACACCTCCCCCAATCCCACCCCCTTTCTTTCTTTCCCTAGTTCTCCTCCTCTCTTTTCACACACCCACCCACCCACTTCCTCTCTCTCTCTTTATAGCCCCTTCCTGTTCCTTTTTTCCCTCCTCCTTCCCTCATAGCACTTCCTCTCATCCCTCCCCCTCCTCTGAGCTCCCTTCCAGACACTCCCAAATTCCATTTCTCTTAACTCCTTGTCTCCACAAAGTACTTCTCTGGACAATATCCCACTTCACCCCTCTCTGCACCTAGGGGCTTGTAGTATTCTCCCCTTCTTGTATCTACATCTTTCCTCCTCTGAGTATGAAACAGGCAAAGACTCCTCTCCTTGTATCCTCTCAGTTTCTCTCCCTCAGTAGAGGAGTGTGGTAGCCGTGTTAGTCCACTCTTAAGGTTATCAATAGAAATCAAACAAAATAAAACATGGAAAAGAAAATAAGATGATACCTTTTTTATTGGACATAACTTAATACATTTCTTGATTAGCTTTCGAAGGTTGCCCTTCTTCCAATTTTCCGATTTTCCGATCTGAGGAAGAAGGGCAACCTTCGAAAGCTAATCAAGAAATGTATTAAGTTATGTCCAATAAAAAAGGTATCATCTTATTTTCTTTTCCATGTTTTATTTTGTTTGATTTCTATTGATCTCCCTCAGTATAATTAGTTTACTTCTGACACACTCAGGCTGTGGAGTAATGAGCTCCCAAAGGTTAAAAGTGAATGGCCTTTTTGGAGACTCCTACTCCCTCTGTGGTCAACATCTTACTCTGACCCTACCATCCTCCTTGGACTCTTCCACATGGGCAGCACCTAAGGGAAGAGCCCCCCCCCCCCCCCCCACACGAAATCTCAGGTTTTATATTCCCCTCCAATTTCAGGGAACTACCCTGTACTGTCTATGAGTGACACATCTCTGGAGCAGAATCTTCTTCCTGCTACACAAAAATGGACACACCATGACGTCCTGCTACCTGAACGTAACCATCCAGCTCACAAAGTCACACTCCGGGTTACTCTGTTAGACTCTTCCACTTAGTTGTTGTTCTGTTTAAAATATCACAGTGGAGACGAGATGTATGGTTCTCAAACTAACTACAGAAATTTGATATTGTATTGTATTACATAGTAACATAGTAGATGACGGCAGAAAAAGACCTACACGGTCCATCCAGTCTGCCCAACAAGATAAACTCATATGTGCTACTTTTTGTGTATACCCTACCTTGATTTGTACCTGTCCTCTTCAGGGCACAGACCGTATAAGTCTGCCCAGCACTATCCCCGCCTCCCAAACACCAGTCCCGCCTCCCACCACCAGCTCTGGCACAGACCGTATAAGTCTGCCCAGCACTATCCCCGCCTCCCAAACACCAGTCCCGCCTCCCACCACTGGCTCTGGCACAGACCGTATAAGTCTGCCCAGCACTATCCCCGCCTCCCAACCACCAGCCCCGCCTCCCCCTACCGGCTCTGCCACCCAATCTCGGCTAAGCTCCTGAGGATCCATTCCTTCTGAACAGGATTCCTTTATGTTTATCCCACACAAGTTTGAATTCCGTTACCGTTTTCTTTTGTATTGTAACATTTATATCCCGTGCTTACCCACTTATTAGCAGGCTCAGTCCGGCTTACATAGTATATGATAGGTTTACGAGATAACACAAAAAGGATAAAACAGCTAAATACAGTATATAAAGAGGTGAACAATAAAAGTGGGTAAGTAAGATGTGTAAGGGAGGAAGGTGGTAGAGGAGGAAGTGGGAAGAGTGTGTAAATTGGGATAATGTGTTGTAAATTAAAGAAGAATGAATAATGATGGTTGGGAGAGGGATGAATTCAAAAGGATAAATGAGGAAGCATATTACAAGTTCAGTCATATAATCATATTTGGGTAACTCAGATGGATTCCTAATTTAAGTTGTCATTTGTGTAAGCTTGTTTGAAAAGGTGAGTTTTTAGCAGCTTCCGGAAGGGTAAGTGGTTACCCTTTTATATATGAAACCTGAGTTACACTTCAAGTGAAAATATTTCCTTCCAAGAAGCACGTACGTCTTTCATTAAATTCTGAAATGAAATTGGTTATTATACTGACTCACACTGACGTGTATTGAATGAATATTGTGCTCATTCACAATCACAATGCTGGTTTAGCTAATGATGAATATTGAAGATAAATAGATTGGCTAATGAACATGGCCTCCAAATGGACAAACACTTGAAACTGCTTTATTAGCATGCAGTTCCAATTCTTAAAACCAACAACATATTTATTACCACATGCGACTTGCTTTGGGTAACTTGTTTCGATAGTGTAGGTGTATGAGTGTTTTCAAGGTTTGAAATTTTTTCATTAAACTAAATCAAAATTATGACCATATGTCTGAGATACTTTGGGCAGTAAAGCAGGACTGGGACCTCTTGGTCATCTCTCTCTGTTTAGCTCAGGCCCTGGTGAAACTGGTAAAGATGGCCTCAAAGTCAAGGTAAGAGGTAGAAATATCGGAATAATGTGCCATATCTTTTGGCCAACATACTTGTCGAAGATGCATGACTTCAGTTTCTTGCCATTTTGAGGCAAGGGCACGGAAACAACCTCTTTATTGACTGGTTTAATGTTCCATCAGATATATGCTATATTATAGTGCTGGAAGTCTGAGGCAGATGAAACCTTTCTTAGTTGCTGGAGCTAGTGTTGTTCTAGGTGGCAACAAAAACCACAGAAGTGGACTGGAGAGAGCACAGATATCTCACAGAGAATCACATGAAAAGACAAAGAGTGAGAACGGAGTCAGGCTCTCCAAGAAGGACCAGAGACGCAGGATGAGGGTGGTAAACTTTAATAAAGGATGACTCAACAAGGTACCATGTTTCGGCACACAGGGTGCCTTCTTCAGGAGTAATTAAAAAGACCTTTTTAGATCACGTTGAATGCTGCTACTGCTCCACAGCGGCTGTCCTAATCCTGGGGTCCTCAAATCTGATTCTCGAGGTCTACAACCCAGTCTAGTTTTCAGCATTTCCACAATGAATATGTACGAGATCTATTTACATTCAAATATTTGAAAGGTATTAATCCGCAAACGAACCTTTTCCGGAGATACGAAGGCGGTAGAACGAGAGGACATGAAATGAGATTGAAGGGGGGCAGACTCAAGAAAAATGTCAGGAAGTATTTCTTCATGGAGAGAGTGGTGGATGCTTGGAATGCCCTCCCGCGGGAGGTGGTGGAGATGAAAACAGTAACGGAATTCAAACATGCGTGGGATAAACATAAAGGAATCCTGTTCAGAAGGAATGGATCCTCAGGAGCTTAACCGAGATTGGATAGCAGAGCCGGTAGTGGGAGGCGGGGCTGGAGGTTGGGAGGCGGGGATAGTGTGGGGCAGACTTATACGGTCTATGCCAGAGCCAGTGGTGGGAGGCGGGACTGGAGGTTGGGAGGCAGGGATAGTGCTGGGCAGACTTATACGGTCTGTGCCAGAGCCGGTGGTGGGAGGCGGGGATAGTGCTGGGCAGACTTATACGGTCTGTGCCAGAGCCGGTGGTGGGAGGCGGGGATAGTGCTGGGCAGACTTATACGGTCTGTGCCAGAGCCGGTGGTTGGGAGGCGGGGCTGGTGGTTGGGAGGCGGGGATAGTGCTGGGCAGACTTATACGGTCTGTGCCCTGAAGAGCATAGGTACAAATCAAAGTAGGGTATACACAAAAAGTAGCACACATGAGTTGTCTTGTTGGGCAGACTGGATGGACCGTGCAGGTCTTTTTCTGCCGTCATCTACACTGCTTCTATTTTATGCAAATATATTCACACATATTCAGTGTGGAAATCCTGAAAACCAGGCTGGGTTGTAGATCTTGAGGGCTGGATTTGAGAACCCCTGTCTTAATCTCCATAATCCATTCCTCTGATTCCTTTACTAATGTGGTGCTCTGCTTTATGTCCATAGAGTGAATCATATAACATAAGGTCCATCAAGACCAGCATCCTGGCAAGATCCAAAAAAAGTACAATACATTTTATGCTGCTTATTCTAGAAATAAGAAGGATCCTAAGGAGCTTAGACGAGATTGGGTGGCAAAGCCGGTGGCGGGAGATGGAGATGGTGCTGGGCAGACTTATAGGGTCTGTGCCAGAGCCGATGGTGGGAGGCGGGACTGGTGGTTTGGAGGTGGGGATAGTGCTGGGCAGACTTATACGGTCTGTGCCCGGAAAAGGACAGGTACAAATCAAGGTAAGGTATACACAAAAAGTAGCACATGTGAGTTTATCTTGTTGGGCAGACTGGATGGACCGCGCAGGTCTTTTTCTGCCATCATCTACTATGTTACTATGTTACTAGATTTTCCCCAAGTCCATTTTAATAACGGTCTATGGACTTTTCCTTTAGGAAGCCATCCAAACGTTTTTTAAACCCAGCTAAGCTAACTGCTTTTACTACATTCTCTGGCAACAAATTCCAGAGTTTAATTACATGTTGAGTGATGAAAAAATTTCTCTGATTCGTTTTAAATGTACTATTTGTAGCTTCAATGCATGCCGCTTAGTCCTTAGTCCTCACCTTCAGAGTTCACTCTCATGGATCTTCCTCCACCCCCATCCCGCTATCTGTTGGTGTTCCCCAGGGATCTGTCCTTGGACCCCTTCTCTTCTCAATCTACACCTCTTCCCTGGGCTCCCTGATCTCATCTCATGGCTTCCAGTATCATCTCTATGCTGATGACACCCAGCTGTATCTCTCCACACCTGATATCACCGCGGAGACCCAGGCAAAGGTATCGGCCTGCTTATCCGACATTGCTGCCTGGATGTCCAACCGCAACCTGAAACTGAACATGTCCAAGACCAAGCTCATCGTCTTTCCACCAAAACCCTCTTCTCCTCTTCCTCCACTCCCCGTCTCATCTGCCCGCAACCTCGGAGTCATCTTCGACTCCTCCCTCTCCTTCTCTGCGCATATCCAGCAGATAGCCAAGACCCGTCGCTTCTTCCTCTTTAACATCAGCAAAATTTGCCCTCTCCTCTCTGAACACACCACCCGAACTCTCGTCCACGCTCTCATTATCTCTCGCCTTGACTACTGCAACTTACTCCTCACCGGCCTCCCACTTAGCCATCTATCCCCCCTTCAATCTGTTCAGAACTCTGCCGCACGTCTTATATTCCGCCAGAACCGTTATACTCATATCGCCCCTCTCCTTAGGTCACTTCACTGGCTTCCAATCAGATACCGCATTCAGTTCAAGCTCCTCCTTCTTACCTACAAATGCACTCAGTCTGCTGCCCCTCGCTACCTCTCTACCCTCATCTCCCCTTACGTTCCCGCCCGAAACCTCCGCTCACAAGACAAATCCCTCCTCTCAGTGCCCTTCTCCACCACCGCCAACTCCATGCTTCGCTCATTCTGCCTCGCCTCAACCTATGCTTGGAACAACCTTCCTGAGCCCTTATGCCAAGCCCCCTCCCTACCCATATTCAAGTCTTTGCTGAAAGCCCACCTCTTCAGTGCTGTTTTCGGCACCTAACTCTTACCTTTCAGGAAATCCAGACTGCCCGAATTTGACGGCCCCTATCGGACTGACTGTTCACTTGTCCTTTAGATTGTAAGCTCTTTGAGCAGGGATTGTCTTTCTATGTTAAATTGTACAGCGCTGCGTAACCCTTGCAGCGCTTTAGAAATGTTAAGTAGTAGTAGTAGTAATTCACATTTACCCATTTCACTCCAATCATTATTTTATAGTCCTCTATCATATATCTCCCCTCAGCCATCTTTTCTCCAAGCTGAAGACCCCTAGCCACTTTAGCCTTTCCTCATAGAAAAGCCATCCCATCCTCTTTATCATTTTCATCGCCCTTCTCTGTACCTTTTTCAATTCCACTATATTTTTTTGAGATGCAGTGACCAGAATTGAACACAATATTCAAGGTGCGATTGCACCATGGAGTGATACAAAGGCATTATAATATCCTCATTTTTGTTTTCCATTTCTTTCCTAATAGTACCCGACATTCTATTTGCTTTCTTAGCTGCCACTGCACACTGAGCAGAGGGTTTCAACGTATCATCAACGATGACACCTAGATCCCTTTCTTGGTCGGTAACTCCTATCGTGGAACCTTGCATGACGTAGCTGTAATTTGGGTTCCTCTTTCCCACATGCATCACTTTGCACTTGCTCACATTAAACGTCATCTGCCATTTAGATGCCCAGACTGCCATACTCGTAAGGTCCTCCTGTAATATTTTACAATCCTCTTGCGATTTAACGACTTTGAATAACTTTGTGTCATCAGCGAATTTAATTACCTCACTAGTTACTCCCATCTCTAGATCATTAAAAAGCAGCGGTCCCAGCACAGGCCCCTGGAGAACCCCACTAACTACCCTTCTCCATCGAGAATACTGAACCATATAACCCTACTCTCTGTTTTCTTTCTTTTAACCAGTTTTTAATCCACAATAGGACACTACCTCCAATTCCACCCCCTCAAATTTACTGTGCAGTTACCATACACACTTTCAAAAGCAAATGTGAGATGCGTTAGCATGTCCCACGCTAGACCCGTTTTTGCTGTGTTAGGTACGTGTTAGCACCTGGCGTAACTTAGTAAAAGGATCCCTAAAACAGAACATTGATTACCAAAAATATTCATTCAGCCTTAAGGCATGCTTCTGGCTCCTTATTTACCCCTCTGGCTACCTCTTTCCTGCATCTTTTCATCTACCTTGTCTCTGTCTTTTGTCTCTGCTGCCTCCTTCCCATCGCTGCTCCTCATCTCCAGCTTATTTTCTCATATCTTGGTTGCTTCACCATTATTATTCTAATTGTAACTTTGATTCTTTCTGGCTCCTTTAATATATTCTATTATCGTGCCTCGTATACCTTTCTGTCTTAGCTTTGCCATTGTAAACTGCCTTGTGGAATATTAAACACAGCAAATTAAATGAAACAGAAGAAGGTCATAGCAGAGAAATATGGTCTTGGATGAGAAATTCTGCCCCCCCCCCCTTTTTTTTCCATGTTGCTTCCTGTGTGGCCAAGGAGAATCTGATCTCTGATGGCCCCAGGACTGCAGTGCTCTAAATGAAAAACAGAGCGATCAAATCTCCCAGCACAGATCTGATACACAAGACTCTCTTTTGACTGTAGGCCTAGAAGATTCATCGGTCAGTTTGTTTACAAGCTACAGATCATCATCATAAAAAATAGTGGTTTTAGAAACGAAGACCATTTTTAAAAAATCTTTTATTTATGAATTTTTCATGTACATGTATGCACTTACACAGACATGAGCAAATCAGAAAGACCCTAAGGTTACATCATCATATAGGAAAAACAAATAAAAAGAAAATATTAATATTGCCTTTGTTCACAATATAGTGATCCAAGCACTAGGAAAATTAGAGGGGCATAATTGAACGAAAACGCCTATCTCCATGGGCGTTTATCTCCAAGAACGGGTCCGTGAAGGGGCGGACCGAACTGTATTTTCAAAAAAAATAGACGCCCATGTTTTATTCAACAATGTGTGAGCTGGGCGTTTTTGTTTTTCAGCGATAATGGAAAATGGAAGCGCCCAGCTCAAAAACGAATAAATCCAAGGCATTTGTTCATGGGAGGGGCCAGGATTCGTAGTGCACTGGTCCCCCTCACATGCCAGGACATCAACCGGGCACCCTAGGGGGCACTTTTACAAAACCAAGAAAACAGGTAAAAGAGCTCCCAGGTGCATAGCACCCTTCCCTTGTGTGTTGAGCCCCCCAAATCCCCCTCAAAACCCACTGCCCACAAGTCTACACCATTACTATAGCCCTAAGGGGTGAAGGGGGGCACCTACATGTGGGTACAGTGGGTTTGGGGGGGTTGGACGACTAATAAGCATTAAGCAGCACAATTGTAACAGGTAGGGGGGATGGGCCTGGGTCCACCTGCCTGAAGTCCACTGCACCCCCTAACGACTCCTCCAGTGACCTGCATACTGCTGCCAGGGAGCTGGGTATGACATTTGAGGGTGAAAATAAAAAGTTGTGAAACATCATTTTTTTGTGGTGGGAGGGGGTTAGTGACCACTGGGGGAGTCAGGGGAGGTCATCCCCGATTCCCTCTAGTGGTCATCTGGTCATTTAGGGCACTTTTTGGGGCCTTATTCGTGAAAAAACAAGGTCCAGGAAAAGTGTCCTAAATTCTAGTTAAAAACGCATACTTTTTTCCCATTATCGGTGAAATGCGCCCATCTCTGTTCGGCAGATAACCACGCCCCAGTTCCGCCTTCGCCACACCTCTGACACGCCCCCATCAACTTTGTCCGCATCCGCGACGGATTGCAGTTGAAAACGTCCAAAAATCGGCTTTCGATTATACCGCTTTATTCGTTTTTGTGAGATAAACGTCCATCTCCCGATTTAGGTCGGAACTTGGGCGTTTTTCTCGTTCGATTATAAGCAGGTATGTCAGTCAATCAACTTTACATATAATAACTAAATAGAGCAGAAGAAATGCAAGGATACACAGCCGAGTAGCGTAACTTTCAAGGATAATCACAACTTCTTACTATTTATAAATTCCAATAATTTCCCAGGTTCAAAAAAAAAAAAAACGTAATTAGTTGAACTTAAAGAGATAATACAAGGAAATGTAAGGAGGAAAATTCCTCCTATTTTAACAGTTCTTGGTTTTAATGCCAAAAACTCTTTTCTTCTTTTTTGGGTATCTCTTGATAAGTCCGGAAATATCTGAATTTTAGATCCTGGGATGTGCACACCAGGGGCGTATCTGGAATCCGGCGGTAGGGGGGGGCCAGAGCCAGAGAGGGGGGGCACATTTTTGCCTGCCTCCCTCCCCCCCCCGCCGCCGCCTCTGCCTCTCTCCACCCCCTCCCCGCCGTCAACCCTCCCCCGCTGCTTACTTTTGCTGGTGGGGGGCCCCAACCCCCGCCAGCCGAGGTCCGACCCGCAATCTCCATATTTCGTCTTCCGAAGTTCCTCCGTGGCCATGTGCTTCAAGGAAGTAACGCTGCAGTGCTGATTGGTTGAATCCAGTTTGGCGTCTGACGTCGCAGCACGTCAGACGCCGAACTGGATTCAACGAATCAGCACTGCAGCGTTACTTCCTTGAAGCACATGGCCACGGAGGAAGACGAAATATGGAGATTGCGGGTCGGACCTCGGCTGGCGGGGGTTGGGGCCCCCCGCCAGCAAAAGTAAGCAGCGGGGGAGGGTTGACGGCGGGGAGGGGGCCAGGGCGAAATCTGCGGGGGCCGAGGCCCCTGTGGCCCCACGCAGATACGCCCCTGGTGCACACATGCAGTGAGGCACAGTGGCGTGTTTCATCTTTCCACCATTTTACAGACTTAGGTATGACTATGTGGGAGACATGGTTGAAACAACCATGTCTCAGTAGGGTAGCAGGGTGTCTGGGTGAGTCAGCATAGTATGGATGGTGATTGACCATGTATGTGAGGTGCATGTGTGTGTGTGCGTGTGTGAACCAATGGTATGATGAGCATACCTGTCTCTACATGCAAATATTATCCGGGGATGTGAGGTTGGGATGTCAGAAGGTGGGGAATGTGTGAGGGGTATGCAAATGTTGGCAACGTGTCTTAGGACTCCTGTACTTGTGCCAGCCTTAACCATTAAGCAAAATAAGCACATGCTTATGGCACCAATGGAAGGGGGGCACCAAAGAGTGTTTTCCCCTAACTATCATGCCCTTAACTCTTTCACTGTCGTCTGCCACACCCATTGACAATCATTTTCTATCTATCTATCTATCTATCTATCTATCTATCTATCTATCTATCTATCTATCTATCTATCTATCTATCTATCTATCTATCTATCTACACTGTTGGGCTGTGTGCTTAAGTCATCAGTTGGCCTTGATGATTTAAAAATCAAATTTGATAATTTATTAGTCACAGTGTGATACCCCGAGCAAGGGTTGAGGGTGGGCCTGTGAAATAATACAGCCGGACAAAGGGATATAAATGGAAACAAGTGTTTATTTAATTGAATCCTGAGGCCTGTTACATCACAGGGCCAGGAACACAAGGTAAAAATGCCTCTGTAGTTCAAGAAGCGTAGTCTTAGGCAGGCCTCTGCCTCGCAGGCCCAGAACACAGTCTGTGGCTGGTGGGGTTGCCATGCACCAAAGATAGGGTTACCATATTGGCGGAGACAAGAAAGAGGACAGAAAAAAATCAAAATGGTTGCTACCGTTGCTAAAGAAATATTTAATTGCAGTTAATGAGCACACATCAAACAGTGACTTACTTACAGCACAGCAGTAGACAATCTACTTTTCAAGAAATTCCAGATTTGAGTTTCACTGAGTCTGAACCCAAGCGTACTTATCAGAAAAACGCATATCCCTCAACAACTTTGGCTGGCTTCTGAGATACGTGTCTGGAGTATTGTGTTCAGTTTTGGAGGCCGTATCTTGCTAAGGATGTAAAAAGAATCGAAGCAGTGCAAAGAAAAGCTACGAGAATGGTATGGGATTTGCGTTACAAGACGTACGAGGAGAGACTTGCTGACCTGAACATGTATACCCTGGAGGAAAGGAGAAACAGGGGTGATATGATACAGCCGTTCAAATATTTGAAAGGTATTAATCTGCAAACGAACCTTTTCCAGAGATGGGGAGGCGGTAGAATGAGAGGACATGAAATGAGATTGAAGGGGGGCAGACTCAAGAAAAATGTCAGGAAGTATTTTTTCACGGAGAGAGTGGTGGATGCTTGGAATGCCCTCCCGCGGGAGGTGGTGGAGATGAAAACGGTAACGGAATTCAAACTTGCATGGGATAAGCATAAAGGAATCCTGTTCAGAAGAAATGGATCCTCAAGAGCTTAGCCGAGATTGGATAACAGAGCCGGTAGTGGAAGGTGGGGCTGGTGGTTGGGAGGCGGGGATAGTGCTGGGCAGACTTGTACGGTCTGTGCCCTGAAAAAGACAGGTACAAATCAAGGTAAGGTATACACAAAAAAGTGGCACATTTCTTGGGCAGACTGGATGGACCGAGCAGGTCTTTTTCTGCTGTCATCTACTATGTATGTTACGTGTGAAAGTTTTTGCATGACATATGCTTAAAGTTGTGCTGCCTGAACAAACTTCCTTTGACAGAGTCAACCAGCAGGGGAACAGAGAGGAGTTCAGCAATGCATTTCTTTCTCTTTAGCACCCCCATGTGTCCAGACTGACTAATAAGCCAGAGAGAGTTTCTCTTATTATATGGGTAGGTGTGTTGGTCATAGGCGCATAAAAAAAAAGAGGACATTTCCCTAAAAATGAAAACTCCTAGAGGACATCTCAAAGACATCCAAAAAGAGGACATATCCTCTTAAAAGAGGACATGTGGTAACCTTACCCCAAACCAAACACAGCTTGTAAGTCCTTCTCAGTTCTTCTCTGAGTTCTAGGGTCTGACTCCAGCCAGACCTAGGAAACAGAAGTGGCTTACCTTAGCCAGGTCACAATCATTAAACGTGAGTTGTAGTGGTGTATGCTGGGGCTTCAATTCTTTCTTCCTTGGGCCTCCTTAACCTCAGTCTGGCCCTGTCTTTTATACTTCCTGGTTCTGACTCCATCTCTCCTGATTCACTTTCTCCTGGGGCGGGACCAATGATCTTAAGGTGGCTCAGGCTATTTGAGGGACTATTCTTAAGGGTGAGGTGCAGTGTTCTATAAACCCCCTGACACACTGTAATAAATAAATTCAATATGATGCAAAAATATTCAAGGTACCAGAGTGAGGGAAGCGTTAATTAATTAGGATGTAGATCCACAAACGAGAAGCAGTCTGCCAGATCAAACCTACTTCTAATGACTACAAGTTTCTCTCCGCATTATATACTTTAATAGATATGCCTGGTCACCTGACTGACAAACTTGATTGATCCTGGGCATTTAGCTTGCCCAAGCATGAGTTAGTCTGTTATCTTTACAGTTTATGTTTTTAGAGGCTGGCCAGGACTTGCCCTCTTGACCTCTGTGTTCCCTATTCGGGCTGGGTCCTAGGCCATCTGTTAGGCTCCAGGATTTGGCAAGACCTTACTTCCTTATCTTATTTTCAGCAGAGGGATTGGGGTCCGCAATCTTTTCTGCCTGCTGCACTGTTTCTGGCCTGACCCTGATCTTAGATTAACTATTTCTACTTATTTCTGTAATACTGTGAACACCCATCTAAAATTCCGAAAAGACCTCAAGACTCACCTCTTCCAGAAAGCCTACCCAGCAGACCCGAACTAAGTCATGAACAATGCATCACATCGAACTATGAAATGAACAATACCCTTTCCACATAATCCTATTACTTCAAACTGTACGAATTTTACCACGCCAGTTATAATTAAGTGTACTTCTACCCTTATCCTACTGTGTATTGCTCACTAGAAGCTGTAGTCCCATCCCCGGAGACTTATCAGCCTCATTGGGATTACTTCTCTCTATATGCTACTATATATTCGTCCCAGAAAGGAGGTTTTAATGCCCCTGTATAAGACGTTGGTGAGGCCCCACCTGGAGTATTGTGTTCAGTTTTGGAGGCCGTATCTTGCTAAGGATTGAAGCGGTGCAAAGAAAAGCTACGAGAATGGTATGGGATTTGCGTTACAAGGCGTATGAGGAGAGACTTGCTGACCTGAACATGTATACTCTGGAGGAAAGGAGGAACAGGGGTGATATGATACAGACATTCAAATATTTGAAAGGTATTAATCCGCAAACGAATCTTTTCCGGAGATGGGAAGGCGGTAGAACGAGAGGACATGAAATGAGATTGAAGGGGGGCAGACTCAGGAAAGATGTCAGGAAGTATTTCTTCACAGAGAGGGTGGTGGACGCTTGGAATGCCCTCCCGCGGGAGGTGGTGGAGATGAAAACGGTAATGGAATTCAAACATGCGTGGGATAGGCATAAAGGAATCCTGTGCAGAAGGAATGGATCCACAGAAGCTTAGCTGAAATTGGGTGGCGGGGGGAAGAGGGGTTGGTGGTTGAGAGGCTAGGATAGGGGAGGGCAGACTTATAAGGGGTCTGTTCCAGAGCCGGTGATGGGAGGCGGGACTGGTGGTTGGGAGGCGGGAAATACTGCTGGGCAGACTTATACGGTCTGTGCCCTGGAAAAGACAGGTACAAATCAAGGTAAGGTATACACATATGAGTTTATCTTGGGCAGACTAGATGGACCGTGCAGGTCTTTTTCTGCCGTCATCTACTATGTTACTATGTTATTCTCTTTTCCGGAACCTTATCAGCTTCCTTGCACCTACTGTTACTCTATTTTCCACTCTGTATATATTCCCGGAGTTGGTTCTCTCCTCTCCGGAACCTGTAAGCCACATTGAGCCTACTGCTATGCGGGAAAATGTGGGATACAAATGTAATAAATAAATAAATACTGATTTGCTAGTTAATTAGCCTTGTCTTAATGTTAGTTTCTTTACAATGATATTCTATATTCTATTGTTAGTTTCCTTACATCTGTGTTGTTCTTCAATTCTGTTAATTCTGTTTCATCAGCCTTAATCCCATACTGGGTCAGACCAATGGTCCATCTAGCCCAGTATCCTGTTTTCCAAACAGTGGCCAAGCCAGGTCACAAGTACCTGTGTGTCTGTGTATCACAGATGTGTGTGTGGGGGGTGGGCATGTGTCTTGCACTTTCTCCTGTCCTGTACAAAGTCACTGTCCCTCTCACCCTTTTGCAGTACTCTCCGATGCTCTCTCTCCTTCTCTGCTACTCAACCATTGTACTGTGTCTGCCTTCCTGGCTACCTCTCCCTCACTCCTTTCATCTCTTTTTTTCTTGCATTTTTCCTACCTTCCCTGCTCTTTGCATTCTCACAATTCACCTCCTCCCTTCCTCTCTTCCCTGTCCCTGCACTTTCTCCTTTCCTTCCCTCCTTTCTAAACTCTCCCCTTCTATTATGCTCCACCCCCTTACTTCTCCTCTCTTTTCCTCCTCTCTAGGCCCACTCTCCCTTATGCTATGTCCCTTTACCCCTCCCCTCTCTCTTTTCTTTCTCTAACTCCATCCTTCCCTTATACTTTGTCCCTTTACCCCTCCCCTCTAAACCCATCCCTCTATTTATGCTGTGTCCCCCTTACCCTTCTCCTCTGTCTTTACCACCCTTTCCTCTCTAACTCCACCCCTTTATGCTATGTCTCCTTACCTCTCCCTCTTTCCTCTCCTCTAACCCCAACCCTTCCATTATGCTTCACTTTCACCTTTCCATTCCCGTTTTTCCTCCTCTCTACCCTTTTCCTCCCCTTTTCCGATGCTCTACCATTCTTCTCCATTCTCCAGCAGGACTTGGTGACTCCCACCAGCTCTTTATGCTGCAGGGATTCTCTTCATTCTGGCAGAACTTGCAGACTTCCTGCTGGCTTTTCTCTGCTGCTGATTTGCCCTGCTCTGGGAGATGGAGTGAAATCCTGGGCATCTCTGAGTGTGCAACAAACAGATGTGTACACAGATTTATGTCTGCCGAGAGTTGAAGCGGCCTCGCGAGACTTCAATTCTCGGCGGCCATTTTGAATCCCGAGACCGTCACAGCAACAGGATGCAGGGCAAGGACAGAGCTCCGGGCAGGAAAGAGGGGGCTCTTTCCTGCCCCGAAGAGGTCACTAGACCACCAGGGCAGTAGATAGTAAGTAAGGGGAGGGGAGGTGACCCAGGGGAGGGGAGGTGACGGGGGGCAGGGGAGAGGAATATGTGACAGGGGGCGGGATGAGGATGTGAAAGGGGCGGGGTGTGGGGGGGCAGGGGCGGGACATGTGTCCTCTTTTTGAGAGGACAAAATATGGTAACCCTATGTATAATGAACTACAAGTCCCTGCAGTTTGGTAGTCTTTAGGTGATTGGCCTTTTCTGAGTACCTGCGCTCTATTCCCAGTGCCTTGTGGGATCTTTCTCGTTAGCTTGTCTGCCCTATGCATGCTGGGAGGGCAGTTCCGCCCCTCCCACTGAATGCTTGTATGACTGAGGCAAAGAGTCCAGAAGGCAGTGTACTGAATGAGCTGCACTTGAACGACAGAGCCAGCCTGTTGAGAGAACTGTAATCTCTCCATGCTGAGGCAGTGCTACTGCTGCTTGTCTTCTCAAACCCTAAGCAATCCATGGGGTTTTTCACCCTATAATGTTTTTATATTACCGGCCAGTGACAGTCCATCCTTCTTGCGAGAGGGGGCTAATCACAGTTCGAGCTCACGCTGTAAAGGCAGAAATCCTGATCCAGCTCATTACAACTGGCAATGTCTGTTTTTCTTTGCCTTGTCATCAACTGCATTAAAGGACGAATTTGGATTAAGAATTGGTGTCCTGGCTCTCTCTGGTAATAAAAGTACTGGGTTTCACTTTCTGAAAGCAAGCAATGCTGTGTAAAAGTCAGAATATATTATGTGACTTCTCTGTTGCTGCATCTGAGTCCAGCAAAGATTTTGTTCCATAGTGTATAATGCTTGCTTTTATTTTGCTGCTGTTACTTTGAGCGAAATTCTTTTTTTTTTTTTAGCACTTCAGGATCGGGTTAGAGAGAGAACCAGGAATAGCCAGAGATTCATCGAATATTTCAATAAGCAGCTTCTGGGGAAGTTTTGCAAAGCTTATTGTTCAGTCTAGGATATAAAGTGAACATAGATTTTAATTCTAGGCATGCTTTACTGCTGCATCTGGCTGCTCAGAAGGCTGAGGTAACCTGCATGGGAGTGGCCATGGTTTTAAGCCTAACTTCAATGAAAATGGAGCAGCCAGATAGTTTGGATAACAGCTTCACCAGTTTTGCAGTGATGTGACGGTAGGACATGGGAAGGGTTCGTTACTAGTCTTGGAATAAATATGGGCTTTGGAATTAGTGTGGAATAAAGCTGAAGATCGTAGTGTGTAGAACAGCCGAGGAGGCTGAGGCTGGCACTAAAATAGAATTTCAAAATGCTTGGGTTAGATATAACATCAGAGAGTTACCCAGTTCCAAGAGGGCGATTTAGGCCAGTCCTGGATTTCAGCCAGTCAGGATTCTCTATGAGATCAGCAAGATTGGTCATGTTACTCCTTTGCTGTTTGATCAACATTGATCGACAATTATCTTTTGAATACGTTTCAAAATGTGCCTCCTCTCTTATCCTGCATATTACACAGGACAGCCGCAACACCTGACATCTCCTGATATGTCTATAAGGGAAATCAGATCAATATTAGTACTCCCTTTTTATTCTTACCATCTGACCATGTGACCCCCTTATTTGATCCAACTTCACTGGTTTCCTTTAAACGATAGAATGGAATTTTAAACATTGCTTTTTGTCATAATTATCTAAAACAATTTGTTTCTTTACATGTTCCAAGTAGACAACTTCAACCAGGCCTGGAATCAAAATTAATTAGACCTTCAAAAAGGTTTTTGCCACTTAAATACAATTCATAATAGAATGTTAATTGGCAAAGGTTCAGAATTGTGGAATTCTCTTCCACAATTGAGTAACATAACGTGGAGGGGCATAATCGAACGGGGCGCCCATGTTTTCCTGAGGGCGTCCTCGCAGGACGTCCCCGCGAAGGGGCGGGGAAACCCGTATTATCGAAACAAGATGGGACACCCAAATCACCACATTTAGGTCGACCTTAGAGATGGTTGTCCCTAGAGATGGTCGTCCCCGATTTTTGGTGAAAATTGAACCTGAACTCAGAAATGACCAAATGCAAGCCCTTTGGTCGTGGGAGGAGCCAGCATTCGTAGTGCACTGGTCCCCCTGACATGCCAGGACACCAACCGGGCACCCTAGGGGGCACTGCAGTTGACTTCAGAAAAAGCTCCCAGGTGCATAGCTCCCTTACTTTGTGTGCTGAGCCCCCCACTCCCCCCCCCAAAACCCACTCCCCACAACTGTACACCACTATCATAGCCCTTAGGGATGAAGGGGGGCACCTAGATGTGGGTACAGTGGGTTTGTGGTGGGTTTTGGAGGGCTCACATTTACCACCACAAGTGTAACAGGTGGGAGGGGGGATGGGCCTGGGTCCGCCTGCCTGAAGTGCACTGCAGTACCCACTAAAACTGCTCCAGGGACCTGCATACTGCTGTCAGGGAGCTGGGTATGATATTTGAGGCTGGCATAGAGACTGTACAAAATATTTTAACATTTTTTTTGAGGGTGGGAGGGGGTTAGTGACCACTGGGGGAGTAGGGGGAGGTCATCCCCGATTCCCTCCGGTGGTCATCTGATCATTTAAGGCACATTTTTGTGGCTTGGTCGTAAATGAAAAAGGACCAAGTAAAGTCGGCCAAGTGTTCGTCAGGGACACCCTTCTTTTTTCCGTTATCGGCCAAGGACGCCCATGTGTTAAGCATGCCCCAGTCTCGCCGACACGCCCCCGGGAACTTTGGTCATCCCCGCGACGGAAAGCAGTTGAGGGCACCCAAAATCGGCTTTCGATTATGCTGATTTGGGCGACCCTGGGAGAAGGACGCCCGTCTCCCGATTTGTGTCAAAAGATGGGCACCCTTCTCTTTTGAAAATGAGCCCAATTGTAGCATAGTAGGTGACGGCAGAAAAAGAACTTTACGGTACATCCAGTCTGCCCAACAAGATAAACTCATATGCTCTACTTTATATGTATATCTGACCTTGATTTGTACCTATCATTTTCAGGGCACAGACCGTAGAAGTCTGCCCAGTACTAGCTCCGCCTCCCAACCACTAGCCCCGCATCCCAACCACCGGCGCTGCCACCCAATCTCGGCTAAGCTCCTGAGGATCCATTCCTTCTGAACAGGATTCCTTTATGTTTATCCCACGCGTGTTTGAATTCTGTTACCGTTTTCATTTCCACCACCTCCCGCGGGAGGGCATTCCAAGCATCCACCACTCTCTCTGTGAAAAAATACTTCCTGAAAATTGATAAAATCATTAACTACTTGAGCTATTAGTATCAACACCATTTAAAATATGGCTATTTTTGAAGTTTCTTGGTACTGACTTGTCAGAAAGTAGGAATAACCGAGGGCTTCTTTTACAAAGCCGCGCTACCAATCCTTGGAGCGGCAAATGAGAGAAATCCCATTCAATTCCTATGGATTTCCTTTCATTTGCTGCACGGGAATCACTAGCATGGCTTTGTAAAAGAAGCCCGATTGCCTATTTGTCTTGAGAAATTGTCCGTATAAGGAGATATTTATTTAGTCATAAATTGTTATTATTGATGAGCTTGAGGGATGGAAAGGGAAGGGTAGTTGTGGAGATTTGTGTTCTTATAATTATTATTATGTTGTCTAGGAATGAAATGTACTTACTCGCGAATGTTTTTTGAATTCTGTAAATGATCAAATTGTTTTGGTTATCCTGTTGGAAATTTTTGGCATTTATTTTTGAAGCATAGGGACATCTCAAAATGACCAAATGGACATCCGTGTGCTTGAAACACCTACATCCCAATTTTGTAAAGGTAGAAAAGGGATGTCCACCACTGCAGTACATCCAAATTACAAGGGGGCATGATGTGGCCGTGTTTTGGGCTGGACTAGGGAGGTCCCAAAATCAGGACCTCCAACAGCGATTACTGAGGGGCCCTTTTACTAAGCCATGTAGGTGCCTACAAACGCCCAACACGCATCAATTTGAAATTAACGCCCAGCTACCGCATGGCCTGAGCGGTAATTTCATTTTTTACACATGTCCACTGCGTGGCGCTACTGGGCGGTAAAAGGCATTCTACACGCGTAGACCATTACCGCCAAGTCAATGGGTGGCAGTAAGGTCTCAGACCCAAAATGGACATGCGTCAATTTTCAATTTGCCGCACGACCATTTTCAGTCAAAATTTTTAAAAAAGGGCATTTTTACAGGTGCGATGAAAAATGGATCTGCGCGTGTCCAAAACATGCGCTTACACTAGCCCAGGCCATTTTTCAGCACACCTTAGTACAAGGACCCCTGAAAGGGAAGAAATGTCCAGGCCTAAAAAGAAGGATGTTTTCATCTCAACCACCAGTGGGAGGTGGTGGAGATGAAAATGGTAACAGAATTCAAAAATGTGTGGGATAAACGCAAAGGAATTCTGTATCGAAAGAATGGAACCAATTTTACGGTGATTAGATGGCAACTCCAGTAATTTAGTCTGTGCCCTGATCATGGCTGGACAGATTTGGATGGGCTGAAGCGGGGCTTTGAAGACAGCAGCAGTAGATGGAGAACAAGGCCAGTGCCGGGCAGACTTCTATGGTCTGTGCCCTGAAAATGGCAAGGACAAATAAAGATCAAGTATACATCTGTAGGGAGGGATTAAGGCATGACACTTCCTTAATTTGCCAGTGGTTGCTGTCCCCTTCCCTCTCCCCTGAAAGTAAACTGAAAGGGGATACCAGGCTCTATGACAGCTTCAGGTAACATAGTAACATAGTAAATGACGGCAGATAAAGACCTGTACAGTCCATCCAGTCTGCCCAACAAGATAAACTCATTTTACATGGTATGTGATTATATGTATACCCGAGTTTGATTTGTTCTTGCCATTCTCAGGGCACAGACCGTAGAAGTCTGCCCAGCACTCTTCTTGCACTAAAAGTTCTGAAGATTCTGGAATCCTAAAGAGTTACAAGATTCCGGAATCCCAATTAGTAGCAACATTCAATGTAGAACCCCAAAGAGTAACATAGTAACTTAGTGAATGATGACAGATAAAGACCTTACGGTCCATCCAGTCTGCCCAACAAGATAAACTCATTTTACATGGTATGTGATACTTTATATGCTTAGCTGAGTGTGATAGGTATTGTAAGCATTCTTAGCAAAGCAGGAAGTTAAGTCTGAGGAGTAGCCTAGTGGTTAGTACAGTGCAGTGGCGTTCCTAGGCTGCCTGACACCTGGGGCGGATCGCCGATGCGCACCCCCCCCGGCGAAATTACACCCTCCCCCCGGGTGCATTTTTACCTGCTGGGGGGTGCCGCGCGCCTGTTGGCCGAGTCCGCTCGTTCCCTCCCTGCTGCTCCCTCTGCCCCAGAACAGGAAGTAACCTGTTCCGCGCAGAGGGAGCAGCAGGGAGGGAACGAGCGGACTCAGCCAACAGGCGCGTGGCACCCCCCCCCCAGCGGCGTGCACCCGGGGCGGACCGCCCCCACCACCCCCCGCCCTTGGTACGCCACTGGTACAGTGGACTTTAAACCAAGGGACTCAGGGGAAAGGGAAGGGGACAGCAACCAATGGGGAATTAAGGAGATGTCATGCCTTAACCCCGCCCTACATATGCATACTTGATCATTATTTGTGAATAGATAATATGAATAACTTTCTCTACTGCATTCCCTAAGAAAAGTAGGATCAACCCTGCCAGCAAAATTTGGAACCATTGCTAACCCTCATGCCTAATATTAATCCTGACGACTAAATCTAAGGAAATCATGCACGAGCGAACCAGACTCTCTGACTGGTATGAGAGCCGGGACAACAGCTACTCATTATCTGCTGATACAGAAGTCACCATAGCAACATGCTTTGAAAAGCAAAAACAAACCAAACATTTTCTACTGTATTTGTATGTGGTTTTTAACATTTTTTTTTTTACTTTGTGTGACATTTGAAATGTTAGTTGTAATCACAGCTGTCTGAGCAGACATGTCCTCTGCTAGGTCTTTGACATCTGACTCCTAGTGCAGGGCTCTGATCTCTCTGTAAATATCACTCACTGCTTGCTATTTGACAATATTTAATGCACTTATCCGATTAGCATGTGCTACGGACCACCTCGGCAGCTTCCTTGCACCTACTGTTACTCTATGTTCCACTCTGTATATCAGGGGCGTAGCCAGACTTTGGCGGGAGGGGGGTCCAGAGCCCGAGGTGAGGGGGCACATTTTAGCCCCCCCCCTCCATTGCCGACGCCACCACCACCAACTTTGCCCCCCCCTGCTGACGACCCTCTCTGGCCCCCACTCCCGCCGCCAACCCACTGTCGCCTACCTTTGCTGGCGGGGAACCCCAACCCCCACCAGCCGAGGTCCTCATCTTCACGCAAAAGACTTCCTTCTGTTTCTGACGTCCTGCACATACAATGTGCAGGACGTCAGACTCAATGTCAGAAACAGAAGGAAGCCTTTTGCGGGAGGACCTCGGCTGGCGGGGATTGGGGTCTCCCGCCAGCAAAGGCAGGCGGCGGCGGGTTGGTGGTGGGACGGGGGGGCCAGAGAGGGTCGTCGGCAGGGGGGTCCAGGGCGAAATCCACGGGGGCCCAGGCCCCCCAGGCCCCACGTAGCTATGCCACTGCTGTATATATTCCCGGAGTTGGTACTCTCTTCTCTGGAACCTGTAAGCCACATTGAGTACATAAGTATATAAGTATTGCCATACTGGGAAAGACCAAAGGTCCATCGAGCCCAGCATCCTGTTTCCAACAGTGGCCAATCCAGGTCACAAATACCCGGCAAGATCCCAAACATGTACAAAACATTTTATACTGCTTATCCCAGAAGTAGTGAATTTTCCCCAAGTCCATTTAATAACAGTCTATGGACTTTTCCTTTAGGAAGCTGTCCAAACCTTTTTTAAACTCCGCTAAGCTAACCGCCTTTACCACATTCGCCTACTGCTATGCAGGAAAATGTGGGATACAAACGTAATAAATTAAATAAATAAATAAATGATTAGCATGTGCTAAACGCTAGAGACGTCCATATTTAATGCACGCGCTAAAAACGCTAGTGCGCCTTTGTAAAATAAAAACCCTAACTACATAGTGCCAAGGAGGTCAGAGCACATATTGAGTGGCCTGATCTGGACAGCGCCGGGGTGGTCTGTAGGTGAAGCTTGGGCTGAGATGGAGGCTATCCAGGGAGCGGTGATATTCAGTCATCTAACCAGATACCAAACCGAATAAAGGGCTTCTTTTACTATACTGTGCTAGCGATTCCCGGCGCAGCATATTTGAATGGGCTGCGTCGCATTTGCCGCACAGGAATCATGAGTGTGGTTTCGTAAAAGAGGCCCTAAATTAGTCTGTCCCAGCTTTATCCACATAGCTATCTGGTTAGTGGTGTGAGTATTGCTGCTAATTAGATAGCACCAATAGATTTGAAAGCCGGTGCTGGGCTGACTTCTACGGTCTGTGCCCTGATTGAAGCTTAGAGTTGGATGGGCTGCAGTGGAGCTTTTCAAGGGCTTTGACGACAACTTCAGAAATTTTAGAACAAGGCCAGGGCATCTAAATGGCAGATGACGTTTAATGTGAGCAAGTGCAAAGTGATGCATGTGGGAAAGAGGAACCCGAATTATAGCTACGTCATGCAAGGTTCCACGTTAGGAGTCATGGACCAAGAAAGGGATCTAGGTGTCGTCGTTGATGATATGTTGAAACCTTCTGCTCAATGTTTGGCGGCGGCTAAGAAAGCAAATAGAATATTAAGTATTATTAGGAAAGGAATGGAAAACAAAAATGAGGGCGTTATAATGCCTTGGTATCGCTCCATGGTATGACCACACCTGAAATATTGTGTTAAATTCTGGTCACCGCATCTTATAAAAGATATAGTGGAATTAGAAAGGGTATAGAGGAGGGTGATGAAAATGATAAAGGGGATGGGACGACTTCCCTGTGAGGAAAGGCTAAAGCGGCTAGGGCTCTTCAGCTTGGAGAAAAGGTGGCTGAGGGGAGATATGATAGAGGTCTATAAAATAATGAGTGGAGTGGAGTGGAACGGGTAGATATGAATCGATTGTTTACTCTTTCCAAAAATACTAGGACTAGGAAGCACGCAATGAAGCTACAAAATAGTAAATTTAAAATGAATCGGAGAAAATATTTCTTCACTCAACATGCAATTAAACTCTGGAATTTATTTCCAGGGAATGTGGTAAAAGCAGTTAGCTTAGTGGGGTTTAAAAAAGGTTTGGATGGCTTCCTAAAGGAAAAGTCCATAGACCGTTATTAAAATGGACTTGGGAAAATCCACTGCTTATTTCTAGAATAAGCAGCATACAATGTATTGTACTTTTTGGGGATCTTGCCAGGTATTTGTGACCTGGATTTGTGATCTTTGGTCTGTCCCAGTATGGCAATACTTATGTATTTATGTACTAGGGCCAGGCAGACTTCTATGCCCTCTGCAATGAGTTTAACTTGTTGGACGGAGTGGGTGGTCTTTATCTGCCGTCCTCTACTATGTTACTATGCAAAGTTAGTCAGTGCTCAAACTGGATATTCAGTGCCCAGCTAGTACTGGAGACCAGTGCTGAATATCTACTGTTATTTTAACTGTGGCAGTAAATTGTTTTAAAAATGCCGACTGCCGCAAACTGAGTAAGGACCACAATCTAATCAGTGCTTGTGATTGTAGGTTCAACTGATAAACAATGACAAAACACTCTCAATGCAAAAAATGTCAATTGTCTTTTATGGGATAAACACTGGAAAACACCACTTCCCTCAGTACTCTCTCCTCCTCCCCTTGCTTAAAGTGTAAGAGTGTAGTGGCCTAGTGGTTAGGGTGGTGGCCTTTGGTCCTGAGGCACAGGCAGCTCCTTGTGACTCTGGGCAAGTCACTTAATCCTCCATTGCCCCATGTAAACCACATTGAGCCTGTCATGAGTGGGAAAGCACATACAGTGTAGTAAATTTAAAACAAATCAGAGAAAAGTTTTCTTCACCCAACGTGTAATTAAACTCTGGAATTCGTTGCCGGAGAAAGTGGTGAAGGCGGTTAGCTTAGCAGAGTTTAAAAAGGGGTTGGACGGTTTCCTAAAGGACAAGTCCATAAACCGCTACTAAACGGACTTGGAAAACTCCAAAATTCCAGGAATAACATGTATAGAATGTTTGTACGTTTGGGAAGCTTGCCAGGTGCCCTTGGCCTGGATTGGCCGCTGTCGTGGACAGGATGCTGGGCTCGATGGACCCTTGGTCTTTTCCCAGTATGGCATTACTTATGTACTTATGTACTTAGTACCTGCTGCGTGAAAGCACAGCTCAACGCTGCCTTTTGTGTACCCTCATAGAATCCTTATGGCCCTGTTTACAAAGGCGCGCTAGCGTTTTTAGCGCACACTAACCATGCAGACGCCAATAGGAATATTATGAGCCTAAAAAGAAGGATGTTTTCATCTCAACCACCCGTGAGAGAGAGAGGTGGCAGAGATGAAAATGGTAACAGAATTCAAAAATGTGTGGGATAAACACAAAGGAATTCTGTATCGAAAGAATGGAACCAAACAAACTTATGGTGATTAGATGGCAACTCCAGTAATTACATGGTTTTTTAAATATGAGTTATTTGCATATGTCTCCTGATAAACATTCTGAAACAACAAAACTGTGATATTGACAAGGGCCAGAAAGTCAGCATAAAAAAAAAATGAATTACCTCAAGGGAATGGGTATCAGTAGTAAATGTAGATGACTATAGGAATATTATGGGCATCTACTAGGTTAACGTGCGACAATTTTTATCGTGCACTAAAAATGCTAGTGCACCTTTGTAAACAGGGTCCTTAATTAGCTGGAAAATAAGCACCTAAGCGTGCAATTTATAAACTCCTTAGAACTGAAGCCCTACACGGGAGGTGGTAGAGATGAAAATGGTAACGGAATTCAAACATGCGTGGGATAAACATAAAGGAATCCTGTTCAGAAACTTTGGACTTCTCAGAGTTGTTCTGTCAAAGGACCTATAGAGCTTCAAATCCATCTACAAAGAGTAACATAAGAACGTAAGCATTACCATACTGGGACAGACCAAAGGTCCATCAAGCCCAGCATCCTATTTCCAACAGTGACCAATCCAGGTTACAAGTACCTGGCAAGATCCCAAAACAGTACAATACATTTTATGCTGCTTATCCTAGAAATAAGCAGTGGAGTTTCCCCAAGTCAAGTTATCCACACCTTTTTTAAACCCCACTAAGCTAACTGCTTTTACCAAATTTTTTGGCAACAAATTCCAGAGTTTAATTACACATTGAGTGAAGACATATTTTCTCTGATTTGATTTAAATATTGTGTGCCCCCTAGTCCTAGGTTTGACTAGATTTTGTATAGAATAGTTTTCAGTTTTAAATAATTATACAACAAGTCAAAAGGCAGTACATTGCCACAGTTTATGGCCTTTCTGATTCTGAAAGAGACATCTAGCACTTGGAAAACATTTTTAGGTGCAAAAAGAGACTGTTATTTGAGTAAGTATGCAACATCAGCATGATAACCTAGATAGGGCTCTTAAATACTATTGTTTTCAACATTAAACTACGATTTGATGGTGTGGATATTTGATGTAGCAGAGGTAGACCACGAAAACAGGAATAAGAACTGATCTAAATTTAGTTGATGCCTTGCTGGCTGATAATCCTCTTTCAGTGAAGTATGCAGCCTGGCGATTAGATAGCTTGATCTCTTAAATTGGACCCCCCCCCCCCCCCCCCTCTTTACAATGCTGTATTCGAAGAGATGAGCTACACATTGTTAAGGCAGAAAAAATACTGAGAATGCTTATTTTAGGGTGGGCTACTTTTATTGGTTAAATTTGTAAGAAACCTAACAAGTCCAGAAATGATTACGGTTGAGACTTAGTTCTTGTAGGCATCTTTTGGCAAAAGTTATGATAAGATAGAGGAGCCCATGTTTAAATTAACCCCTTAGAATTGCTCCACCATATTCTCTTACATGCATCCAGGACAAGAGGATGACCACAACGGCAACTGAGAAAGGCATGACCTATTTGAAAATAGTTAGTAACTATAGAAAAATCTATTTGAAAATCATCAGTAAATATGGAAAAATGATTTATAGCCAAAGACACCATACTTCTACTGGTAGTCAATCAATGAGTGATGAGATCAAGGCTGTTGAATGAGAACAAGAGAAAATTATTTGTGATAGCTATGGGTGTCGTATTTGTGATGATTGATGGGAGCATGCTCATTGTGGTAGAGAACCAAGGTTATCTGTTTCTTGTAACGATCTCATCTCAACAATCAAACAACAGAAAGGGTGAAGACCATGACATGACTGAGGATCTATGCACAGTCAGGAGTATCAAGGCCAAGAAATGATGCTTGGACTTTAGCATCAGAAAATAATGTATACAAATGAGGGCAGAGTTTTACAGATGGTGAAGATGCAACTCATAAGAGGACTGGACTGCCACGAATGTTTTAAAGTCAAGTTAGCATGTCATTACTTTCAAAGTATTCACGAAGAGGAAGACAAAGGAGATAACACCATTGGACCTCATGCACAATGATCTGATGCAACCACTTAACATGCAGACCTGAGGTGAAATAAGGTACATTTTTAATTTTGCCAACAAAACAAGATATGTGGATGTAGTCTTCCGGCAGTACAAAGAAGGTGTTCTGAAGCATGCAAGAGGCTGAGCAACAGATTTAGAAAACCCTATAGGAAATCCAAACCAACAAAGGACCTGAGTTCTGTTCCATGGCCTGGACCATGCTCGGTACAGCTCAGGAATTGCGCATGAATGTGCGATGGTGTATACCTGAAGTTGGATTCCCAGTTCAGGCACAGGCAGCTCCTTGTGACTCTGGGCAAGTCACTTAACCCTCCATTGCCCCATGTAAGCCGCATTGAGCCTGCCATGAGTGGGAAAGCGCGGGGTACAAATGTAACAAAAATAAAATAGATACTATTGGAGATTCTACATGGAATGTTGCTACTACTGGAGATTCTGTTGCTACTATTGGAGATTCTACATGGAATGTTGCTATTCCACTAGCAACATTCCATGTAGAAGCCTGCGCGGCCACATTTGTGATCTGCAAGGGCCGACTTCTACATGGAATGTTGCTAGTGGAATAGCAACATTCCATGTAGAATCTCAAATAGTAGCAACAGTGGAGGAGTGGCCTAGTGGTTAGGCAGGATTTCAACTGTTGGCATTTATAGACAAATGGGGGGATGGACAGAGGCCTGATGGTTCACCATTCTGCCCTGATTGCCCCTGCCTGATCCTGTCTTCTCCATTTAACTCTACTTTCTGTTTTCTATCTTTCAACCAGTTTTTAATCCACAATAGGACACTACCTCTTATCCCCTGACTCTCCAATTTCCTCTGGAGTCTTTCATGAGGTACTTTGTCAAACACCTTCTGAAAATCCAGATACACAATATCAACCGGCTCCCCTTTATCCACATGTTCGTTCACCCATTCAAAGAAATGTAGTAGATTGGTGAGGCAAGAATTCCCTTCACTAAATCCATGTTGGCTTTGTCTCATTAATCCATGTTTTTGAATATGCTTTGTAACTTTGTTCTTTATAACAGTCTCTACCATATTCCCAGCACCGAGGTCAGGCTCATCGGTCTATAATTTCCCGGATCTCCTCCTTTCTGAAATGGGGAATACATACATGTGTATGTTTTTGGTCCATGGCCAAACCACACCCCCTTTCCATATACAGGTAGCTCAGATTTACATGTGTAAATCTCAGCTTTCTAAAATTGGGTTTTCTATGTGTTTTTTTGAAATATATATTTAAACACGAATATTTATACATGTAAATTGCATATAGACCTTCTATAATAAGGACCAACATGTAATAAAGCACAGTGTCAAATTAAGAATGGCTGAAAATCCACCTTAAAAGAAATGAAGCAGGCAGTTTCAACGAGCAGTTGGTACAAGTGCTGTTCGAGAAATATGTGCTGAAGTTTGCCAAGTTTACAGGACTAGTATGGCAAATCTGAGCAGACATTTCTTGAGAACACTTGTTATATCAGCTGCTATTTAATACAGCTGACTGATGAAGCATGGTTCATGTTGATACATGACATTCCTGAACCTTTGATGGTGCTATTTGGTCAACGAATGAGTCTTCTTGTTGGATAACTGTTTTTCTGTGATGTGTTTTGTGACATTTGAGGGCTTTTTTTTTTTTTTTTTTTTGGAATTTTGTAATTTGGTTTCAGAATCGATTAGTTCTTGAAAGTGTTTTTTTTTCGGGAGTGATTGAGAATTAATCAGTCCTGTTCTGTGGTCGTAATACCACTTGGACTTTTTTATTCAAATATTCCTCTTTTATCATTTCCTTTTTCACATTTTTCTTTTTTTTTCTTCTTCAAGTTTTTAAAATATCTGGTGTAACGATTACTTTATGAAACATACTGTGTGAAATTTGTAAGTTTGTGACTTTGCTTTACCCAATGGATTGCATATATAAATCATGGACATATATATCCACTCCTACCCTAGCTGATATAATATTTAACCATCTTTCTGACCTCATATGCACCTTTCTTTAAATTAGTCACGCTGGGCCCTATTTACTAAGCAGCGCTATAGGAGTGTAAATGTTTTTAACACTTGTTAACCATGTAATGCATTAACCGTATACATGCCTACAATATCCCTATAGGCGCCTACATGGTTAGCGCGTGAGCTAAGTGCAGGCGTACTAAAAACATTAATACACCTTAGTAAACAGGGCCCCTTATTTTCTAACTCCTCCTACTCTCTTACCTATCTATACTAGCCGTTGAGGCCGTAAAAACGGGCTAGTAAAGGAAGGGGGGGTTTGAAAGGCCCCCCCCGGCTAGGTTGCCGCCGCCGCCCCCCCCCCCCGGAGTCCCCTCCGCCACCCCTCCACCCGGGCACCTGGCTTCACTATTCAAACCGGCGGAACGTAGCACACAGCTATCTGAGCTGCCGTCGGCCTTCCTTCTTCTCTGCGTGTGTTCCGCCCTCATGTGACGTAACGACGGCGAGGGCGGGACACAGGCAGGTAAGGAAGGCCAACAGCAGCTCAGATGAGCTGTGTGCTGCGTTCCGCCGGTTTGAATAGTGAAGCTACCCGGGCCGGGTGGAGGGTGGGTGGGGGGAGCGGTAGCGGCAACCCTGGGGGGGGGGAGCGGTGGCGACGGCGGTTCCCTCACTCGCAGGTGTGCAGGTTCCCTCTCTGTCCCGCCCCCGTCATCACGTATTGACGCAGGGGCGGGACAGAGAGGGTCTCTACTGCGCATTTGCGAGTGAGTACGCCTCTTGCCATTTATATGTTTGATGTTAACCATCTCTCTGACCTCATGTGCAACTTTCTTTAAATTAGTCACCTTACTTTCTAACTCCTCCTACTCTCTTACCTATCTAGCACTTGCATGTTTTTCAGCCACAATGGAACAAAACAAAAGTGTCCAGGACTAAAACTAAGATGTTTTGAGCTAGACCTGTTTTTGTAATGTATAAGGCACAAAAGGGTGCCCTAAATGACCAGATGACCACTGGAAGGAATCAGAGGTGACTCCCCAATACACCCCCCAGTGGTCACTGACCCCCTCCCACCCCCCACAAATGTGAATATAAATACGATTTGGCAGCCTCTGTGACAGCCTCAGATGTTAGAGCCAGGTCTGTTAGAGAAGTATGCAGGTCCCTGGAGTAGTGTAGTGGTCAGTGCAGTTCACTATGGAGTGGGTGACTCAGGTCCCTATCTCCCTCTACCTGTCACATTTGTGGGAGAGAGCGCTCCAAAACTCACCAGCAACCCACTGTACCCACATATAGGTGCCCTCTTCACCCATAAGGGTGCAATGGGTTTTGGGTGGCTCAGCAGACAAGCTAAGGGAACAATGATGAGATGCCAAGCCCCCTCCCTGCCCATCTTCAAGTCTTTGCTTATAGCCCACCTCTTCAATGCTGCGTTCGGCACCTAACCCTTACCGTTCAGTGAATCCAGACTGCCCCAATTTGACTGCCCCTATCGGACCGACCGTTCACTTGTCTATTAGATTGTAAGCTCTTTGAGCAGGGACTGTCTCTCTTTGTTAAATTGTACAGCGCTGCGTAACCCTAGTAGCGCTCTAGAAATGTTAAGTAGTAGTAGTATGTGTACCTGGGAGCATGTTTTAGAAGTACTGCCTAGGGTGCCCCATTTATCTCCTGGGATGTCTGGGAGACCAGTCTACTAAAAATGCTGGCCCTTCCTACATCCCAATAGCTTGATTTTCTCTGTTTTTCACTTGGACGTTTTTTTTTTTTTTTTAACGAACCATAAAAACAAAACATCCAAACCACAAATCCTTGTTAGAAACTGTATTTTCGAAAACAAAAGATAGACATTTTTCTTTTTTGAAAAAGAACTTCTTTCCTATTCAGATTGTGGATGTTTTTTTTGCAAAACGTCTAAAGTTGGACTTAGACGTCATATCGAAAATGCCCCTCCACGTAATTTTGTAAGTCGAAGTGCTTTGAAAATACGCCTCCGGGTGTCCAATTCTTTCATGATGGCTTTCAAACACTTGTCCATTGTTGGCAGAAATATGCGGCCAATGGTGGCAACTATATAGAAAAGTAAATCATGTTATCAAGGAGCACGTTTCAAGCATTATTTTCATTTTTTATTCATTACAATATCTTCATTTAAACAAAATTATTTATTTATTTGTTACATTTGTACCCCACATTTTCCCACCTATTTGCAGGCTCAATATGGCTTACATAGTGCCATAGAGGCTGTTGCCAGTATGGTTGGTAACTGATACAAAGTTATATTGTGATCAGGTGAGGTAGGTTTGGACCAGGTATCAAGGGGTCGAAAGAGGTGAAAATTATAAATTGTCCAGTACGATCAGTGGTGTGCTGGTAAATTTTTAACAACAGGCTCTCTCCCCGGTCCACCTCGGCGCCCCCCATCCACCTCTGCGCCCCCCCCCCCCCCCCCGTCCACCACTGCGCCCCCCATCCACCACTGCTCCCCCCACCCGCCTCTGCACCCCCCCAAAATTGCAGAGCTGGCTAAAGCCGTGGGGGGGGGGGGGGGGGGCAATGCATGACTCTCTCCAGGAAAAAAAATTTAAATGATCCCAGGTTCCAATCTAATTCATGTTTAATATGGGACAAAATGCCATAAATAAGTAAATAAATATAAACTTTTAACATTCAGCACCTGATTCTCAAAGTGGACATATTCCAAACACTATAATGAAAATAAAATTATTTTTTTCTACCTTTGCTGTCTGGTGACTTTGTTTCTCTGATCATGCTGGCCCAGTATCTGATTCTGCTGCTCTCTATCTGTTCCCTTGACTCCGTTTCTAGGGCTTCCTTTCCATTTATTTATTTTCTTTCCTTCTTTCTTCTTCATTTCTGGTCCTCCACAGACTTGACTGTACAGTGGATCCAGCTTCTGCCTATTTTCTCCATCCATGTGCAGTTTCTCTCCTCACTTCCTTTTCCCTCATCTAATCTCCTTCCTCTATCTTCCCTCCATGTCCAGCATTTCTTCTCTCTCGTTCCCCTCCATCCATGTCCAGAATTTCTCTTGCCCTCCCCTCCATCCATGTCCTGAAACTCTCTTCTCTCCCCTGCCCCTCTCTATCCATCCATGCCCAGCAATTCTCTCCCCTGCCCCCCTCTACCCATGCATGCCCATCAATTCTCTCCCCTGCCCCCCTCTACCCATCCATGCCCAGCAATTCTCTCCCCTGCCCCCTCTACCCATCCATACCCAGCAATTCTCTCCCCTGCCCCCTCTACCCATCCATGCCCAGCAATTCTCTCCCCTGCCCCCCTCTACCCATCCACGCCCAGCAATTCTCTCCCCTGCCCCCCTCTACCCATCCACGCCCAGCAATTCTCTCCCCTGCCCCCCTCTACCCATCCATGCCCAGCAATTCTCTCCCCTGCCCCCTCTACCCATCCATACCCAGCAATTCTCTCCCCTGCCCCCTCTACCCATCCATGCCCAGCAATTCTCTCCCCTGCCCCCCTCTACCCATCCACGCCCAGCAATTCTCTCCCCTGCCCCCCTCTACCCATCCACGCCCAGCAATTCTCTCCCCTGCCCCCCTCTACCCATCCATGCCCAGCAATTCTCTCCCCTGCCCCCTCTACCCATCCATACCCAGCAATTCTCTCCCCTGCCCCCTCTACCCATCCATGCCCAGCAATTCTCTCCCCTGCCCCCCTCTACCCATTCATACCCAGCAATTCTCTCCCCTGCCCCCTCTACCCATCCATGCCCAGCAATTCTCTCCCCTGCCCCCCTCTACCCATCCACGCCCAGCAATTCTCTCCCCTGCCCCCCTCTACCCATCCACGCCCAGCAATTCTCTCCCCTGCCCCCCTCTACCCATCCATGCCCAGCAATTCTCTCCCCTGCCCCCTCTACCCATCCATACCCAGCAATTCTCTCCCCTGCCCCCTCTACCCATCCATGCCCAGCAATTCTCTCCCCTGCCCCCTCTACCCATTCATACCCAGCAATTCTCTTCCCTGCCCCTCTACCCATCATGCCAAGCAATTCTCTTCCCTCCCCTGCCCTCCCGCTCCCATTCATGTCCAGTGATTCTCCGTCGCCCCCACCCTCCCCTCCCGCTCCCATCCATCTTTTTGTGTTACCTCCGTCGAAGCGCCGCATTATTTAAAGCCCTGCTGCCCATCTCCAGCTTTCCCCTGCTTCCTTCGTGATGATGTTCGTTCCCTCAGTCCCGCCTTCGCGGAAAAAGGAAGTGACGTCAGAATGACATCAGAAGGCGGGACTAAGGGCACGAACTCATCATCAGAAGCAAGCAGGGAAGGCTAGAGATGGGCAGCAGGGCTTTAAATAAGGCGGCGCTTCAACGGAGGTAATACAAACTGACGGATGGGAGCGAGAGGGGAGGGTGGGGGCGAAGGACATCGTTGGACATGTTTGGGAGGGGAGGTAAGCATGGCCTGTGATGGTGCCTTCCTGCCATGCTTACCTCCTGTAATGGAGCCGGCTCGCCCCCAAGAACAACCGGCTCGCAAGAGCTGTCAAAATTTAACAAGCGGCCCTTGCGAGCCGGCTCCAGCACACCACTGAGTACGATCATTAGTTATGCTTTGTTGCTGGTTGTTGGGATTTGTTATGGAGGTGGAGGTGGAGCTCTTTGAGCAGGGACTGTCTTTCTTCTATGTTTGTGCAGCGCTGCGTACGCCTTGTAGCGCTATAGAAATGCTAAATAGTAGTAGTAGTAGTAGTAGTAGTGGAGGTATTACGTTTCATTCAACCCTTGTATGTCTCAAAAAATTACCCCATCAGTCTTTTATACCTGTTGCAAGTCACACATAATCCTGACATATAGCATGTTTTTTAATAAATCCTTAGAAATGGGAGAGGTTCCGAGGGATTGGAGAACGGCGGAGGTGGTCCCTCTTCACAAAAGTGGTGATAGGGAAGAAGCTGGAAACTACAGGCCGGTAAGCCTCACTTCGATTATTGGAAAAGTAATGGAAGCGATGCTGAAGGAAAGGATAGTGAATTTCCTGGAAGAAAATGAGTTGCAAGATCCGAGACAACATGGTTTTACCAAAGGGAAATCGTGCCAAATGAATCTCATTGAATTCTTTGATTGGGTGACCGGAGAATTGAACCGTGGACGTGCTATAGATGTAATCTACTTAGATTTCAGCAAGGCTTTTGACACGGTTCCCCAAAGGAGGCTCTTAAATAAACTGGATGGACTGAAGATGGGACCCAAAGTGGTGAACTGGATTAGGAACTGGTTGACGGACAGGCGCCAGAGGGTGGTGGTGAATGGAGTTCGCTCGGAGGAGGGAAAGGTGAGTAGTGGAGTGCCTCAGGGATCGGTGCTGGGGCCGATTCTGTTCAATATATTTGTGAGTGAAATTGCCGAAGGGTTAGAAGGTAAAGTTTGCCTTTTTGCGGATGATACTAAGATTTGTAACACAGTGGACACCCCGGAGGGAGTGGAAAACATGAAAAAGGATCTGAAAAAGCTAGAAGAATGGTCTAAGGTTTGGCAATTAAAACTCAATGCGAAGAAATGCAAAGTGATGCACTTAGGGAGTAGAAATCCAAGGGAGACGTATGTGTTAGGCGGGGAGAGTCTGATTGGCACGGACGGGGAGAGGGATCTTGGGGTGATAGTATCTGAGGATCTGAAGGCGATGAAACAGTGTGACAAGGCGGTGGCCGTAGCTAGAAGGTTACTAGACTGTATAGAGAGAGGTGTGACCAGCAGAAGAAAAGAGGTGTTGATGCCCCTGTACAAGTCGTTGGTGAGGCCCCACCTGGAGTATTGTGTTCAGTTTTGGAGGCTGTATCTTGCTAAGGATGTAAAAAGAATTGAAGCGGTGCAAAGAAAAGCTACGAGGATGGTATGGGATTTGCGTTACAAGACGTATGAGGAGAGACTTGCGGACCTGAACTTGTATACCCTGGAGGAAAGGAGGAACAGGGGTGATATGATACAGACGTTCAAATATTTGAAAGGTATTAATCCACAAACAAACCTTTTCCGGAGATGGGAAGGCGGTAGAACGAGAGGGCATGAAATGAGATTGAAGGGGGGCAGACTCAAGAAGAATGTCAGGAAGTATTTTTTCACGGAGAGGGTGGTGGATGCTTGGAATGCCCTCCCGCGGGAAGTGGTGGAGATGAAAACGGTAACGGAATTCAAACATGCGTGGGATAAACATAAAGGAATCCTGTGCAGAAAGAAGGGATCCTCAGGAGCTTAGCCTAGAATGGGTGGCAGAGCTGGTGGTTCTGAGGCGGGGCTAGTGCTGGGCAGACTTATACGGTCTGTGCCGGGGCTGGTGGTTGGGAGGCGGGACTAGTGCTGGGCAGACTTATACGGTCTGTGCCAGGGCTGGTGGTTGGGCGGCGGGGATAGTGCTGGGCAGACTTATACGGTCTGTGCCAGAGCTGGTGGTTGGGAGGCGGGGTTGGTGGTTGGGAGGCAGGGATAGGGCTGGCCAGACGTATATGGTCTGTGCACTGAAGAGGACAGTACAAATAAAAAAGTAGCACATATGAATTTATCTTCTTGGGCAGACTGGATGGACCGTGCAGGTCTTTTTCTGCCATCATCTACTATGTTACTATACGATTGCTTGATGTTGGTGACTTGTTTACCACTCTGTCCCTGGAGTAGTGGATTTCATTGTTAAAGAGGAACCTTTAGAGGTTCCGCTAAGATTCCATGAAACCATTCCTTCTAAACAGGATTCCTTTGTGTTTATCCCACGCATGTTTGAATTCCATTACCGTTTTCATCTCCACCACCTCCCGCGGGAGGGCATTCCACATATCCACCACCCTCTCCGTGAAAAAATACTTCCTGACATTAGTCCTGAGTCTGGCCAACCTCAATTCATGTCCTCTAGTTCTACTGCCTTCCATGTGGTATGTAGCTTGGGGTGCCACTGTGCATGCGGTCAGAAAAGTGGACAAAACAGAAAAAAATCCTCTGTTCAGGTTTAGGTATTTTTATTGCTTGGTCCCTTTAAAAGGGGTTTGACTACAATTCCCAGAAGGCTATGTACTGTGAAGCCAGGAAGGCTGTGCTCAGAGAGGGAAGCTGCTGATTCATCAGGCTTCCAGCTGGGCTAATCAGCAGTGCCTTCCTAGGATGTAAAGGTAAAATTATGTCTTACCTGATAATTGTGGGAAGATTTGCAGCAAATCTTTGGTAAATCTGAAATGAGTCCACAGAGCCACTTGGGATGTTTGCAGATCTGCTTCTTATTCTCTCTAGACCTGTGAAACACTTTTCTAACACTTAGAAAAGCTGTGGAAAACACAAACTCATTCTGTAATTTGGTGCCTATCATTATTGCACCTTAACGCAACACCAACTGTAATTCTGTTACCCGGAAATGGCAATCGCCATTACGGCAAATGTAAGCCACATTGAGCCTGCAAATCGGTGGGAAAATGTGGGATACAAATGCTACAAATAATAATAATAATGCACCAACCCCCAGATTCTCTATACGGCTGCTAAAATTGGGTACCAATCTAAGAAGTGTGCCCAATTGAGTTGACCAACAAGGCAATCAGTGTCAATAATCCTCGGCGTTACAATGGACTGCAACTTAACACTAGAGAGTCAAGTGACATCCACAACAAAGAAAATGTTCCACTCAATGTGGTAACTCAAACGCGTGAAACAATTCTTCCGAGGGGAATATTTCGCAACCTGATACAATCAATGGTACTAAGCCATGTAGACTACTGCAATGGAATTTATGCGGGATGCAAAGAACAAACCTTAAAGAAACTTCAGACCGCTCAAAACACGGCAGCTAAGCTTATATCTTCGGAAAAACGTGATTTGAAAGTGCAAAACTCCTTCGCGAAAAACTACACTGGCTCCCAATGAAAGAACGCATTGCTTTCAAAATCTGCATTCTGGTTCACAAAATTATCTACGGTGAAGCCCCGGGATACATGACAGACCTGATCGACCTACCAACTAGAAACACATCCGAATCAACATGAACGCACCTAAAACTGCACTACCCAAGCTGCAAAGGACTCAAATATAAATCAACTTACGCGTTCAGTTTTTCCTACATAAGCACACAACTGTGGAACGCATTACCAAAAGCCTTGAAAACTACGAACGACCACCTAAACCTCCGGAAAACACTAAAAACTAACCTGTTTAAAAAGGCATGCCCTACTGATCCAACATAAATGCCTGATCTTTGCAACGCAACAAAACTAAAGCACGTAATGGACATAACACAACTCTTGAACTTTATCGTACCACGACATCACTTTGTATTTGTTCACACTGGAGTCTGCAAATGCCTCTCCGGTTCTATGTAAGCCACATTGAGCCTACAAATAGGTGGGAAAATGTGGGATATAAATGTAACAAATAATTGCCCTCCCGCGGGAAGTGGTGGAGATGAAAACGGTAACGGAATTCAAACATGCGTGGGATAAACATAAAGGAATCCTGTTCGGAAGGAAGGGATCCTCAGGAGCTTAGCAGAGATTGGATGGCAGAGGCGGGGCTGGTGGTTGGGAGGCGGGGTTAGTGCTGGGCAGACTTATCCGGTCTGTGCCCTGAAAAAGACAGATACAAATCAAGGTAAGGTATACACAAAAGGTAGCACATATGAGTTATCTTGTTGGGCAGACTGGATGGACCGTGCAGGTCTTTTTCTGCCATCATCTACTATGTTACTATGTTATAATTGGGTGCTAATTGGCACCAAACAGGGAAAATGTGGTAGCCAATCTTTTCTTAAAAAGGAGTTGCATATCCTTTCCTCTATGTGCGACTTAAACATTCTCTACCCAGAATTGTAGTTGGTGCCGATTACAAATATTTTTAATAAATAAAAGGTGGAACAAAGTCCAGGTTGTGGGATCCCTTAAATCAGTCTCAGTGAAAAGGGCTTGATTTAAAAAAGAGCCACTTTTTCTTCAGAATACCTCAGTAATCAGATCTGCATAAAGGGTATGGGAGGACTTCCTTATGAGGAAAGGTTAAAGCAGTTAGGGCTGTTCAGCTTGGAGAATAGATGGCTGAGGGGAGATATGACAGAGGTCTATAAAATAATGAGTAGAGTGGAATGGGTAGATGTGAATCGCTTGTTTACTCTTTCCAAAAATACTAGGACTAAGGGGTATGTAATGAAGCTACAAGGAAGTAAATTTTAAAGCAAATTGGAGAAAATATTTCTTCTCTCAACATGTAATTAAACTCTGGAATTATTTGCCAGAGAATTTAGTAAAAGCAATTAGCTTAGCAGGGTTTAAAAAAGGTTTGGAGAGCTTCCTAAAAGAAAAGTCCATAAGCCATTATTAAAATGGACTTGGGAAAATCCACTGCTTATTTCTAGGATAAGCAGCATAAAATGTATTGTAGGAAACAGGATGCTGGGCTTGAAAGACCTTCGGTTTGTCCCTGTATGGCAATACTTTTGTTCTTACGTTCTTATGACTGAGCCTCTCTCAGGTTCCCGGTTGGATGCACCGCCTGATTGATCTGCAGTACTGAAATGGTCCTGATCCCTCTTCTAGGAGGTTCTGTACCGGTACTATGGACAACAGCTCAGTGGTTCCATAGGCATCATGAAACTTACTAAAATAGAGAAACTCTTCTACTACTACTACTACTACTTAACACGTCTAAAGCGCTACAAGGGTTACGCAGCGCTGTACAGTTTAACAAAGAAGGACAGTCCCTGCTCAAAGGAGCTTACAATCTAAAGGACGAAATGTCAAGTTGGGGCAGCCTAGATTTCCTGACTAGAGGTATAATGGTTAGGTGCCGAAGGCGACATTGAAGAGGTGGGCTTTGAGCAAGGATTTGAAGATGGGCAGGGAAGGGGCCTGGCGTATGGGCCCAGGGAGTTTATTCCAAGCTTAGGGAGAGGCGAGGCAGAAAGGGCGGAGCCTGGAATTGGCGGTGGTGGAGAAGGGTACTGAAAGGAGGGATTTGTCGAGAGCAGAGGTTACGGGTAGGAGCGTAAGGGGAGATGAGGGTAGAGAGGTAGTGAGGGACTGCAGATTGAGTGCATTTGTAGGTTAGTAGGAGAAGCTTGAACTGAATGCGGTACCTGATCGGAAGCCAGTGAAGTGACTTGAGGAGAGGGGTGATATGAGCATACAATAAATGAAAGGGAAATAATGCTCAATTAGCAAATGCTCAATTAGCAAATATATTTCCGTCAAAGTATCACGTGTTTCGTCTTTGATGTGATGAAAGTAGCACAGTCTTGAAACCTGTGAGCAGTAACATCAGTTGTGAAGGTGATGCTTTAGTCATACATAATTCATACAGTCCTAATTCAATCATTTTAAAGAAAATGCCCCGACTGTGCCTTGAGTGGACAGGCCAGTATATCTCACATTTACTTACCTCTTATTTATGAATGTACATGAAAGAGGGGTGAAGCGTTGATGAAGACGTTGCTGTGCAAAAGTTTCAAACGAGCTCATTCAATGAATCCCTTCCTGTATCTGTTACCATATTTGCTTCCTCATAATGGCACAGATACTATCGCTTTGGAAGACAGGAAAAAGAAAAAGCAGGGATGGAAGGAGGAAGATTACGTCTTTGAACCCGCTTTATATTTTAACCTTAGCTACTGCTGCTGTTGCTCTGTGTTCAAGACCATCAATTTCCTCTTTCATTTAGATGTATTGCTCTGTTTGTCACCCTTCTCTCACCTATCCACCCCCATCCTGTTAGACTAGCACTGGAATGCTTTGATGTTCCCATGCATATCTCCTGTCCTCCCAGAAATGCCAAAAGATCTGAATCTACACTTCCCCAGCTGCAAAGGACTAAAATACAAGCTTATACATGCGACTTCCTTCTCTTACATGAGTACGCAGTTATGGAACGCACTACCAGCTGACTTGAAAACAATCCATGAACTACTTACCTTTGGTAAATCCCTGAAGACATATCTCTTCAACAAAGCCTACAAATAGGACCCTTAGCTTAGCTTTACCACCACACCAATCCTCACCAGACTGAAAGTCATCTTTCAATATCTATTTTCTTAGAACTTTCTTCCCATTCTCATTCTCTTTACATCACCAATTGTATCTGACTCCCTGGAATGGCAATGCCGTAACAGATCTCTGTAAGCCACGTAATGGACATAACACAACTCTTGAACTTTATCGTACCACGACATCACTTTGTATTTGTTCACACTGGAGTCTGCAAATGCCTCTCCGGTTCTATGTAAGCCACATTGAGCCTGCAAATAGGTGGGAAAATGTGGGATACAAATGCAATAAATAAATAAAAATAAATAAATATCCACCCCCACCCTGTTAGACTGTCACCCAAGTGCTTTGATGTTTCACTTATATATACTGTCATCTACCACATTTGCTTATTTCCGATGTTTCGCAAATCTCTGAAGACATACTTCTTTACAGTAGCGTTCCTAGACTTGACGACACCCGGGGCGGATCGCCGATGCACCCCCCCCCGGGTGCAGCGCCCCCCCCTTGCGAAATGACACCCCCCCAGGTGCATGCCGCTGGGGGTGCCGCGGCACGCGCCTGTCGGCTGCGAGTTTGAATCGCTACGCTAAATTCTCTCGTTCGCTGCAGCTCCCTCCCTCTGCCCCGGAACAGGAAGTAACCTGTTCTGGGACAGAGGGAGGGAGCTGCAGCGAATGAGAGAATTTAGCATAGCGATTTGAACTCGCAGCCGACAGGCGCGCGCCACGGCACCCCCAGCGGCGTGCACCCGGGGCGGACCGCCCCCACCACCCCCCCTTGGTACGCCACTGCTTCTTTAACAAAGCCTACAATGAGAACCGATAACCGACAGCCTCACTAACATACCCCACCAACCTAATTAGTTATGAAAGCCCATCCTCTATAACTACTCTAATCACTCCTTTCCTTCTTCTATCCTTCCTCACTCAATGCACAATTCTACTGTATCTGATATCCTGGTATGACAATGTTAACATAATCATGTAAGCCACATTGAGCCTGCAAATAGGTGGGAAAATGTGGGATACAAATGCAATAAATAAATAAATAAATAAATCTGAAGAAGGGCAACCTTCCAAAGCTAATCAAGAAATGTATTAAGTTAGGTCCAATAAAAAAAGGAATCATCTTATTTTCTTTTCCATGTTTTATTTCTATTGATTACCTTTAAGAGTGGACTAACACAGCTACCACACCTCTCTCTACTCTTTCATTTCAAAAGTCACTACGATCTGTCATGTTAACATTTCTCCTCCCCCTCCTCCCATCTGTTCTCCTCCCTGCCCTCCCCAGGCTCCCACTGCTCGGTTCGGGTTTGCAAGTGGGATGAGCTCAGAGCATTTAATCATAATCTCCAGCCTGTGACTGCAGGACAAATCCTTTTGTGTGTCTGCTCCCTGCAAGGACGCAAGGTGGACGCCTGGTGCTTCTGGGATTCCCAGGATCCTGATTCTGGTAAGAGATGCTTTCGGTCGTTCTCACGTTTCCTTCACGTTTCTTTAAAGCGGAATTGGACCGGGTTGAAAAGGCACAGTGGTGATTAAGCCAGTGTAAAACCCACTGCAGTTGTGCAGGAAATAGAGTGCTCCACTCCTTTCAAGCTACTTGAAATACGATGAATATCTTTGCATTTCTGTACTGAGGTCTTTGAATATTGTTAATGTTTATTATTGTGATAGACTGCACTGGTATAAAATGTCCCCCCCCCCCCCCCACCCCCTGTACGACCGACTGATCAGCATCTCAGCATGAGACTGCAGAATCTCTTCTGTTCTAAGGCTTTTACCTATAATGTATCAGTTCCCTAGAGGGGAAACATAGTAATTCAACTTTTTCCTCCTGCTTCTTTCGGCATCTAGTTGAATCGGAAGGCAGGCTGAGAGCTTCCTGATGTGACACCACTGTTTTATATTTCTCTCAGTTCCCTTTAGTCCGGTCCCTGCGCCGAAAGTTCTTGGGTGCGGACATTGACCAGAGCTTCTTCCCAAACTTGGCTATCACGGGCCAAATTTTGGCCTCCAGGTGTCACTACTACTACTACTATTAAACATTTCTATAGCGCTACTAGACTTACGCAGCGCTGTACAAATGAACATGAAAAGACAGTCCCTGCTCAACAGAGCTTACAGTCTAAATTGGACAGACGAACGGACAGCTAGGGGTGGGGAAATTGCAGTGGTAGGGGTGATAAATGAGGGTGTTGAGTAAGAGAGTCATGGTTAGGAGTCGAAAGCAGTAGCAAAGAGGTGGGCTTTAAGCCTAGACTTGAAGACAGCCAGAGACTGAGCCTGACGTACTGGCTCAGGGAGTCTATTCCAGGCATAGGGAGCAGCGAGATAGAAGGAACGGAGCTGGAAGTTAGCAGTGGGGGAGAAGGGGGACGACAGGAGACATTTACCCAGCGAACGGAGTTCACGGGGAGGAGTGTAGGGAGAGATGAGAGCGGAAAGGTACTGAGGAGCTACGGTGATTTAACCAGAGCTGACATTGTGATGTCATAATGCCTCAGTCCACCAATGCCTAAGAGCCAACCTCATCAGTGATGTCACAATGGCTTGACTGTCCTATACTTGGCTCAAAGCAGTGATTTAACCAGAACTGACATTGTGATGTCATGCCTCAGTCCACCAATGCCTAAGAGCCAACCTCATCAGTGATGTCACAATGGCTTGACTGTCCTATACTTGGCTCATACTACTACTACTACTACTATTAAACATTTCTATAGCACTACTAGACTTACGCAGCGCTGTACAAATGAACATGAAAAGACAGTCCCTGCTCAACAGAGCTTACAGTCTAAATTGGACACTGTTGTGTGATGACTGGGAACACCACCTGTCCTCGGGGTTGTGAACAGGGGCATAGCCAGACCTCGAGGTGGGAGGGGGCCAGAGCCCAAGGTGGTGGTGGGGCACATTTTGGTCCATCGCCCATCCGCGGCCTCGCAGCCCTGCCGCTCCCCACCCAATGCTGCTGCATGCTCAATTTCACTAAAAGGAGCGTGCAGGATATGAGGAGAAGAGAGAGCAGGGCAGGCAATGCGATGGTGCCGGAGACCAGCGCTGGATGGAGGCTTCAGCTGGCGGGGGCTGGGGTCCCACACCAGTCAAACCAGGGACCCAGAGCAAATTTGGGGGGGGGCCTGGGCCCCCATGGCCCCACGTAGCTACGCTACTGGTTGTGAATTCAGCCATTCCAGTTGATTCTGGGAGTGGTTGACCTCAGCTAGAAATTGAAGGCTGATTCGTCACACTGCAGTGCCATTGGGTCTGTGGATCAGCCCAGTTAAACGTTCAACAAGATAAAGGTAAAGGGTCATGGGCTTGTTATAATGCCTTCCTGTGTGGCAGAGGTGTAGCTACATGGGGCCACGAGGGCCTGGGCCCCTGTAGATTTCATCCTGGACCCCCCCTGCCGACGACCCTCTTCACCCCCCCTCCGCTGCCAACCCTCCCCCGCCGTCGCCATGGGCTACCCTTGCTGGCAGGGGACCCCAACCCCCGCCAGCTAAGGTCCTCTTGTTTCCCGCACAAGGCTTCGTTCTATTTCTGTGAGTCTGGCGTGAAAATGTCAGAAAGAGAATGAAGCCTTGTGCGGGAAGCAAGAGGACCTCGGCTGGCGGGGATTGGGGTCCCTCATCAGCAAAGGTAGGCAACGATGGCGGCAGCGAAGAGGGTTGGCGGTGGGATGGGGGGTCGAGAGGGTCATTGGGAGGGGGGTCGAGAGGGTCGACGGCAGGGGGGGCAAAGTTGTTGTTGGTGGTGGTGGCAGCGGGGGGTCAGCAATGGCGGGGGGGTCGGCAGCACTGGGGGGGGGGCTAAAATGTACCCCCTCACCTGGGCTCTGGACCCCTCTCCCGCCGAAGTCTGACTACACCCCTGCCTGCGGGTACAACCAAAGCGGTTTACATATATATTTTATTGCAGGTACTTTTTTTCTGTTCCTAGTAGGCTCACAATCTAAGCTTTTCCTATAAGAATGAAATTTACAGTACGGCATTATTGACCGTGAAATGTCTTTCAAGAATCTGCATACTGATCAGCTTAGAAAGGGAACATCTCTGTCTTGCTATACTGATAAGATAATGGGGCTCAAAAGTACAAAGAAATAAGAAGGTGGCAAAAATTCTATTTCTATTTATTTTACCGGAGCGGAGTAGGCAGATGTGATCTGTGTTGAGTTTACATTTTCCAGTCTCTAGGTACAGAGGAGCAGGTGAACTAGTAGCGTGTGGGAGGCAGCCAGTATTTGCATAACAAGAAAAAGCAAATCTAACATATAATAGATGTCCTGTGACTCATCATGAATGCTCTCTCTCTCCATTGTTCCTCTACTGATGACAGTGAAGAAGAACACAGAGGCTCATGCAGGCCAGATTTCCAAAACAGCCTAGAAGTAGCAATCTTCTAGGTGGAGGAGTGGCCTAGTGGTTAGGGTGGTGGACTTTGGTCCTGAGGAACTGAGGAACTGAGTTCGAGATTCCCACTTCAGGCACAGGCAGCTCCTTGTGACTCTGGGCAAGTCACTTAACCCTCTATTGCCCCAGGTACAAATAAGTACTTGTATACAATATGTAAGCTGCATTGAGCCTGCCATGAGTGGGAAAGCGCAGGGTACAAATGTAACAAAAATAAAATAGATACTATTGGAGGTTCTACATGGAATGTTGCTACTATTGGAGATTCTACATGGAATGTTGCTATTCCACTAGCGACCACTCAAAATCTCCTCTGTAATGAAATCTTTGGTAAATTCAACTAAATACTACACCAACCCAAAGAACAGAACTCGCTGTTAGCACTCCATCCACCCATAAGGAAAATAGTGTTTCTTCAATTTACTCTTTTGTTCTTCGTTGTTACAAAAACGATTCAAAGAAAATTCAATTGCAAAAATGCATAAATATATTGAGATTTATATGGGAACCCTCAGAAGACACCACTTACGGCATAATCATAAATGTTTTTTTACCCAGTGGCATAGCGTCTCCTCATCGGGCGATCCCTTGGTGAACTATTTTATAGTGCTAATATTAACTAATACACTACAAAAGTGCTCGAAGCTATTCCACTAGCAACATTCCATGTAGAAGCCTGTGCAGGCTTCTGTGAGTCTGAAGTCCTGCACGTATGTGACGTCAGACTCACAGAAGCAGAAGCCTGCACGGCCACATTGGTGATCTGCAAGGGCCGACTTCTACATTGTAGTGGAATAGCAACATTCCATGTAGAATCTCAAATAGTAGCAACAGTGTAGGAGTGGCCTAGTGGTTAGGGTGGTGGACTTTGGTCCTGGGGAACTGAGGAGCTGAGTTTGATTCCCACTTCAGGCACAGTCAGCTCCTTGTGACTCTGGGCAAGTCACTTAACCCTCCATTGCCCCATGTAAGCCGCATTGAGCCTGCCATGAGTGGGAAAGCGCAGGGTACAAATGTAACAAAAATAAATCTATTCAGCAGAATCCATCAAACTAGCCCAGCAGTCAAGGAGGATTTTTACAAGATTACATCATGACACAGACATTGTACTTTCTGATCAATTTATTATTTCAAAAATAAAACTCTCTGTCTCTCTCTTTCTCTCCCCCCCCCCCCCCCCCCCCCACAATATGGTTACTTTTTTTTTTTTTTTTGCAAATGGTAAATATTATCAGGGAACTGTGATGAAGGAAGGAACACCATGTCAACTAATACATAGTAAGGATAGTAACATAGTAGATGACGGCAGAAAAAGACCTGCACGGTCCATCCAGTCTGCCCAACAAGACAAACTCATATGTGCTACTTTTTGTGTATACCTTACCTTGATTTGTATCTACCATTTTCACAGCACAGACCGTAGAAGTCTTACCCAGCACTAGCCCCGCCTCCCAACCACCAGCCCCGCCTCCCACCACTGACTCTGCCACCCAATCTCCACTAAGCTTCTGAGATCCATTCCTTCTGAACAGGATTCCTTTATGTTTATCCCACACATGTTTGAATTCCGTGACCGTTTTCATCTCCGCCACCTCCCACGGGAGGGCATTCCAAGTATCCGCTACTCTCTCCGTGAAAAAATACCTCCTGACATTTTTCTTGAGTCTGCCCCCCTTCAATCTCATTTCATGTCCTCTCGTTCTACTGCCTTCCCATCTCCGGAAAAGGTTCGTTTGCAGATTAATACCTTTCAAATATTTGAACGTCTGTGTCATATCATCCTTATTTTTCCTTTCCTCCAGGGTATACATGTTCAGGTCAACAAGTCTCTCCTCATACGTCTTGTAACACAAATCCTATACCATTCTTGTAGATTTTCTTTGCACCGCTTCAATTCTTTTTACATCCTTAGCAAGGTACGGCCTCCAAAACTGAACACAATACTCCAGGTGGGGCCTCACCAAAGACTTATACAGGGGCATCAACACCTCCTTTCTTCTGCTGGTCATACCTCTCTCTATACAGCCTAGCAACCTTCTAGCTACGGCCACCGCCTTGTCACACTGTTTCATCGCCTTCAGATCCTCAGATACTATCACCCCAAGATCCCTCTTCCCGTCCGTACATATCAGACTCTCACCGACTAACACATACGTCTCCCGTGAATTTCTACTCCCTAAGTGCATCACTTTGCATTTCTTGGCATTGAATTTTAAATGCCAAACCTTAGACCATTCTTCTAGCTTCTGCAGATCCTTTTTCATGTTTTCCACTCCCTCCCTTTAGGCCCCATCACCCACAAACATTTTATCATGTTTTATCGAGCCTTAGATTTAATTATCAATTAAGTATAAGGACACTGAACATAAGAGTGTGTAAACATAACCAGCCACATCTTCATTTACCGTAAATAGAAATAAGTATCCATTGAAAACATACACAACCCCTCCCCCCCCCCCCCCCCCCCCACATCTGAGCTGAAGTATAAATTTGAATATGGAAATTTTTATCTGGTCATATGAGCTACCCGCCATGAACAGCTACGTAGCTAATTCCACCACTCGTGACGCCCCAATCCATGCCCCTTCGTAATCAGCTAGGGTTTAGGAAGCAGGCATGGATCTCTATCCAGATCACCAGGTCAAATAATCTATAAAATATACCTTGACTTTTCATTGCCCAGTGAAAAATTTAGGTTCTTAACTCATTCCCACCCCCCCCCTGCATAACTACCGCCTATGTTTACTAAGCGGCGCTGTGGTCACGTTATCATTTTTAACATGCGTAAATGGTTTACGTACCTTAAACAAATGTACAAATGTAACAAAAAAAAAAAACCACTAATGCAGCCATAGAAATGTATGGGAGTGCTAACGTTTAACGTGCCTTAAATTTAAAGGCGCGTTAAAATCGCTAAGGCACCTTAGTAAACATACCGCTAAATTAGTTCTGGTGTCTAGCAATTGCAACAATTACTAGTTTCCATCCTGGTATTGCAGACATTCCATACCCATTAATTCAGTACTGTCATAAAATAAGAGCGGATGGGTAAGTAAACCACCTCTAGGGAACAGGAATCAGGCCTGGGATATTTTCAGACACTTCCTCAGCTGGATCCCCGCCAACCAACCAGATTTTAAATGTAAACAGTCCAATGACAATTTTTTTTTGTTACATTTGTACCCCGCGCTTTCCCACTCATGGCAGGCTCAATGCGGCTTACATGGGGCAATGGAGGGTTAAGTGACTTTGCCCAGAGTCACAAGGAGCTGCCTGTGCCTGAAGTGGGAATCGAACTCAGTTCCTCAGTTCTCCAGGACCAAAGTCCACCACCCTAACCACTAGGCCACTCCTCCACTAGCAACATTCTATGTAGAAGTCGGCCCTTGCAGATCACCAATGTGGCCGCGCAAGCTTCTGCGAGTCTGACGTCAGACTCACAGAAACAGAAGCCTGCGCAGCCTTCTACATGGAATGTTGCTAGTGGAATAGCAACATTCCATGTAGAATCTCCAATAGTAGCAACATTCCACGTAGAATCTCCAATAGTATCTATTTTATTTTTGTTACATTTGTACCCTGCGCTTTCCCACTCATGGCAGGCTCAATGCGGCTTACATGGGGCAATGGAGGGTTAAGTGACTTGCCCAGAGTCACAAGGAGCTGCCTGTGCCTGAAGTGGGAATTGAACTCAGTTCCTCAGGACCACAGTCCACCACCCTAACCACTAGGCCACTCCTCCCTGTGTAGGTCCTCCTTAGCCTGCCAGCCATCCAACCCCCTCCCTGACCTTCTAGCCCTATCCTAGTCTTTCCTCATTGTCTCTGCCTGGCTGCCTAGACTACAGCACAGGGGACCAGAACTTAGGGCAACACAGCCCCCTGTTAAGTGGGGTGTTGTTCAAGGCTGATTTACTATAATGTAATTTACATCGGCGTGACTACAAAGTTTGCCGCAGCTCCAAAGACTGATAGAAGGCTGTAAGTGATGTGATCACATCATACCATTCCTGCAAAATCTTCACTGCCTACCAGTATAATACAGGGCTAAATTTAAAATTCTGTTTCTGATCTTCAAGGCCCTTAAAGGAAATGGCCAGAGTACTTGAAGAACAGATCTCCCTCTCCTACCAGTCCTTACCAATCTTTTTGGGGGGGTTACGGCCACAGCATCCATCACAATCATCCCGAGGCAGGTCGTAATGATGTGCCTGTGAACTTTAGGGCTAGGTTGCAATCCCATTTGGGAAGCCCTGTTCTATGCACGTTCAAGGTTACTAAGGTCCTCCCAAGGAAAATCCCTAACCATATCCTCTCCAATGAAATCACACAGTGACATCCAGCAATGAGCTTTCTCCAGAGTAGCTCCTGTACTCTGGAATGCACTCTCAGAAGGGCTTTGCTTAACGCAAGACTGTCTATACTTCAGGAAGTAGGTAAAAGCTTAGCTGTTCTTCCAAGCTTTTGATGGAACAAGAAAATAACTAGCTAGTCACACATGTGGAGGGGCATAATCGAATGGGGACGACCATCTCTAAGGGCGCCTGTCTCTAAGGACGTCCCGGCGAAGGGGCGGGGAAACCGCTATTATCGAAACAAGATGGGTGTCCATCTTTTGTTTCGATAATACAGTCGGGGACGCCCAAATCTCAACATTTAGGTCGACCTTAGAGATGGTCATCCCTGGTTTTCGGCGATAATGGAAACCGAGGACGCCCATCCAAGGCATTTGGTCGTGGGAGGAGCCAGCATTCGTAGTGCACTAGTCCCCCTGACATGCCAGGATACCACCCTAGGGGGCACTGCAGTGGACTTCACAAATTGCTCCCAGGTGCATAGCGCCCTTATCTTGGGTACTGAGCCCTCCAATCCCCCCCCAAAAAACCCACTCCCCACAACTGTACACCACTACCATAGCCCTAAGGGGTAAAGGGGGCACCTACATGTGGGTACAGTGGGTTTCAGGTGGGTTTTGAAGGGCTCACATTTACTAGCACAAGTGTAACAGGTAGGGGGGGATGGGCCTGGGTCCACTTGCCTGAAGTGCACTGCACCCACTAAAACTGCTCCAGGGACCTGCATACTGCTGTCATGGAGCTGGGTATGACATTTGAGGCTGGCATTCAGGCTGGAATAAAAGTTTTTTTTTTTTTAGGTTGGGAGGGGGTTGGTGACCACTGGGGGAGTAAAGGGAGGTCATCCCCGATTCCTTCCGGTGGTCATCTGGTCAGTTTGGGCACCTTTTTGAGGCTTGGTCGTGAAAAAAAATGGACCAAGTAAAGTCGACCAAATGCTCGTCAGGGACGCCGTTGTTTTTTCCATTATCGGCCGAGCACGCCCATCTCTTAAGCATGCCCCAGTCCCGCCTCCGACATGCCCCCATGAACTTTGGTCATCCTCACGACTTACTGCAGTTGAGGACGCCCAAAATCGGCTTTCGATTATGCCGATTTTGGCAACCCTGAGAGAAGGATGCCCATCTCCCGATTTGTGTTGGAAGCTTTTCTCTATTGTTCAAATTTCTGGCATCCAACAAGACCACTGGCTCTGTTTTCCCCAAAAGCAAACATGGACAGCTTAAAGGAGGAGACATATAATAATTGTGCTTAAGTTTTGCCAATTGCTGAGGAAGGTGAAGGAAGCACTACTGACGCATAGGGATAATAGTAGTTTGAGTTGGATATGGATTTTTATCTTATTTTATATTTCTGTCTGTCATTTTGTTTAACTGTGTCTTTATGCCTCTTGTTTATGTTGTAGGTTTGTGATGGGTGTGTTTATTGTTTTTTTATGTATTAATTTTGTTAATTGTATATCTATATATTATATATCTATATTTTATTTATTTATTTATTTATTTGTTGCATTTGTATCCCACGTTTTCCCACCTCTTTGCAGGCTCAATGTGGCTTACAATACATTATGGATACTGGAAATAGAAGAGAATATACATTTGGTTTTACAGAAGGATTTTGGGTTAAATGGTAGTAAAATACAAGATATCTATCTATATATTTTTTAGAGAACAGAATGACATGGGGACAGGGACCCACAGTAACCGCAGGGATGGGGACGGGGACAGAGCCCACGGTGGTGAGATGGGGACAGATCCCATGGGGATGGGGCAGAGATGGGGACAGAGACTGTGAGGATGGGAACAAACTTTGTCCAGATATCTCTTTCTATTTTGAAGCCTGTTAATGAACTGGATTGTTATTTATGCTTGAGTAATGCAGACGATATTTTGATTTTTTGAAAAAAACAAGCAAACATGCTGGCCACAACTAGCAAAATTTGCATGGGGGATCCTGTACATCCTGTTACCAGCACATCTTCTAAGAAGACATCTTGTATTGCAGGAAGGACTGTGGAAGACAGGAGAGCTAGACTGAATCCTGAGATTGTTGATGACTTCTTATTTATCCACAGATTAAAAAATCTTAACAATGCTTCATAGGGCATATTTCTCCCCTCTAGGTCATATAGAACTGGTTGTATTTTGTACCCCTGGACATTTTAACAGAGTGGATTAGGATTCCTTGGGGTACTGGAAATCAGCTGTTGTTGGTATTGGAAGGGTAGAGGGGTGGTGGTGAGGAGGGTTATTATAGCTGCTCGCTGTTATTATTGTTTTCTATTTGTAATTTATACACAATAGTTGCACAGCATATTGTTCCTTTTTATACTTTAATAAAAAGATTTAAATATAAAATCATAAGTGTTTGAGGCTTCTGCAGATGAGAACAGAGCTCACAGGGATGGGGTGGGGACAGGGACAGAACCTGCGGGGGCAGGGACGGAGACAGAGCCTGCAGGGATGGGATGGGGATGGAGACAGAGCCTGCGAGGACATGGTGGGGATGGAGACAGAGCCTGTGGGGATGGGATGGGGATGGAGACAGAGCCTGCGGGGATGAGGTGGGGACAGAGACAGAACTCAAGGGGACGGGGGACAAATTCCCTGTGTGTCACATATATATATATATATATATATATATATATACACACCAAATAAAGAATATAGGGGCCCTTTTACTAAGCCGCGTAAGCATCAACACGCGCCCAATGCATGCCAAAATGGGGTTACCGCCTGACTACCGCGTGGCTCTTGCGGTAATTTCATTTTTGGCGCACGTCCGATACACGCGTCTGAAAAATATTTATTATTGGGTGCACATAACGGACGTGTGCCATGGCATTTGGCGCTCATAGGTCATTACCGCCCTGTTACCATGTGTGTTTTTGTTACATTTGTACCCCGCACTTTCCCACTCATGGCAGGCTCTATGCGGCGGGCAATGGAAGGTTAAGTGACTTGCCCAGAGTCACAAGGAGCTGCCTGTGCCGGGAATCTAACTCAGTTCTTCAGTTCCCCAGGACCAAAGTCCACCACCCTAACCACTAGGTCAATGGCTGGCGGTAAGGTCTCAGACCCAAAATGGACGTGCGGCAATTTTCATTTTGCCGCACATCCATTTTCGGCAACCCCCCCCAAAAGGCCTTTTTTACAGGCGCGCTAAAAAATGGATCGGCGCGCACCCAAAACCCGCAAGCCATTTTTCAGCGTGCCTTAGTAAAAGGACCCCATAGTAGTAAGAAGGCAACATACTTTCACAAGGGGAAAGAAAGTCTTGCCAAAGTAGCTTTGATGAAGTGGCCAGAACAATAGAAGCAGAAGTTCTAGTGGGGTGGGGAAAGGGTACAGTAGTTGTAGCCTGTCCTGATCTCAGTAAAAGCTTTAACACTATTCCGCACAGAAGACTGGTGAGAAATGTAACCCATTAAGGATTTGGATTAAAAATCATGAACTGGGTGAAAAGCAGGCTGAGCAACAGAGCTCAGAGAAATAATTACGAGCAACAGAGCTCAGAGTAATAGTTAATGGAGTTCATTCTGGCAAAGGCAAAGTGAAAAATGAGGTATTATAAAGATCAGTGACAGTTTCAGTTCTTTACTTTTACAGACCTTGATAGCATGTTTCACCAGAAAGCCTGAAACATGTTACAGATCAGCAAAATAAAGCAATATTCCCTCCCTGTCACTTCTAAACCCCAGCATTCTCCCCTTGACGCAAAGAATAGTTAAGTTCTGGAACTCGCCGCTGGAGGATGTGGTAATAGCTGATAACATATCTGGGATTAAAAAAAAGGTTTGGACAAGTTCCTGGTGGAAAAGTCCATAGTCTGTTATCGAGATAGACATGGGGAAGCCACTGCTTACCCTGGGTTTGGTAGCATGGAATCTTGTTATTCTTTAGGATTCCAGAATTTTGTTTCTCTTTGGGGTTCTACATGGAATGTTGCTGCTCTTTAGGGTTCTACATGGAATGTTGCTACTCTATGGGATTCTGCCAGTTACTTGCGACCTAGATTGGCCACTGTTGAAAGCAGGATACTGGGCTAGATGGACCATTGGTCTGACCCAGTATGGCTATTCTTATGTTTGTGTTTTATCTATTATGTTGTTTAATGTTGTATTTTATGTTTTACTAGCCGTTGAGCCCGTTAAAACGGGCTAGTATGGGGTTTTGGCAAGGCCCTCTCCCCCCCGAGGTTGCCGCTACCAGTCCCCCGGAGTCGCCGCCACCACCCTTGCACCTGGCCCGGGCCCTCTCTTCGGTATTGAACTTACGTCGGTGAAACGCAGGCAGCACGCAGATCAGCTGAGCTCCCGTCGGCCTTCCTTCTCTGCCTGTGTCCCGCCCTCGTGTGACGTAATGTTGGCGAGGGCGGGACACAGGCAGGGAAGAAAGGGCGACGGGAGCTCTCTGCGTGCTGTGTTTCGCCGATGTAAGTTCAATACCGAAGAGAGTGCTCGGGCCGGGTGGAGGGGGGGCGGCGGCGACCTCGGGGGGGAGCGGTAGCGACATTGTGTGGCTTCGCGCAGTTTCCCTCTCTGTCCCGCCCCCGTCATCACGTATTGACACGGGGGCGGGACAGAGAAGGGAAGTCTCTACTGCGCATTTGCGAGTGAGTACGGTCACTCACCACCATTTATATGTTTGATTGTACCATTGCACGAGTTAGTGATAAAATAATCTACCTTAACAGTAGTTCACACTGATAACTTCCCCCTCCCCTTAGTTCACACCTTTTTGAGTGGTATCTCAAGGTGAATTACATGCAGCATTTTCCTGTCCCCAGAAGACTTACAATTGAAGGACCCTATTTACTAATCTTGGGTCCTGCTCCCTGTGGTTTGCTATAGTCAGGAATGCACTACATTTACAGTAGCAGGAACGGAAAAGTAAAGGTACTGCAGGTTAGTAATTCCTGTGATAAATTTTTCCTTGGTAAAATATTGCAACAATGTGCTGTTTTACCATGGGTTATTAAATAGAAGGTTAAGTTTGTATCTGAGTCAATTTTTTTTTGTTACATTTGTACCCTGCGCTTTCCCACTCATGGCAGGCTCAATGTGGCTTACATGGGGCAATGGAGAGTTAAGTGACTTGCCCAGAGTCACAAGGAGCTGCCTGTGCCTGCAGTGGGAATTGAACTCAGTTCCTCAGAACCAAATTCCACCACCCTAACCACTAGGCCACTGTTGCTACTATTAGAGATTGTACATGGAATGTTGCTATTCCACTAGCAACATTCCATGTAGGTCGGCCCTTGCAGATCACCAATGTGGCCGCGCAGGCTTCTGCTTCTGTGAGTCTGACGTCCTGCAGGACATCAGACTCACAGAAACAGAAGCCTGCGCAGCCTTCTACATGGAATGTTGCTAGTGGAATAGCAACATTCCATGTAGAATCTCCAATAGAATCTATTTTATTTTTGTTACATTTGTACCCCGCGCTTTCCCACTCATGGCAGGCTCAATGCAGCTTACATGGGGCAATGGAGGGTTAAGTGACTTGCCCAGAGTCACAAGGAGCTGCCTGTGCCTGCAGTGGGAATTGAACTCAGTTCCTCAGAACCAAAGTCCACCACCCTAACCACTAGGCCACTCCTCCACTCCACTTGGGGAATAAAGTGACATCTAAGGTCACAAGAGCATCAGCAGGATTTGAACGTTCGTTTACTTGGTTATCAACCTGCCAGAGTTGGTAAGCTCCATTTCTGGAGAGGTATGCAGAAGACAAACAAGCAGAGTCTTCCACCTCTTTCCAGTCTAAGATATCTGTTCATTAAGATGGTCACCTGGATAATTATATAACGCTCGTGATCCCAGATAAGCATAACCTTTGGGATTATCAGGAATTTTAAAATTCAGATGAGAAACATCCAAAATGTCCTCAACCCAAGGATCTTCCACTTCCAAAATTGCAGACAAAACATAAGAACATGAGCGTTGCCATAATGGGACAGACCGAAGGTCCATCAAACCCAAGTATTCTGTTTCCAATAGTGGCCAATCCAGGTCACAAGTGTAAAACAGATTTTATGCTGCTTATCCATCTTAATAATGGCTTATGGACTGTTTTTTTTGGGAAATTATCCAAACATTTTTCAAACCCCGCTAAGCTAACATCACATTTTCTGACAACAGATTTCCAGAGTTTAATTACTACTACTACTAATCATTTCTATAGTGCTTCTAGATGCATGCAGTGCTGTACACATTATATGCAGGTACTTTCTCTGTCCCTAGTGGGCTTGCAATCTAAGTTTTTGCTCCCAGATGCACAAAACTTTAACGACCCTTTAACAAGGAAATTTTAAACCGTAGCATGCATTAAAGGACATTTCCCAACAATGCTAGCAGCTAACGAAAACGGAATGCAAACGAGAAACTACCATTGAAATGTGGTCAATTCAGAATGCACTAACCATACTGACAACTGCAACGAACCATTTACCGTCAGAAATTTAACGTCAGCTCAGACCTGTCGTTTAGGCCTGAGCTGTCATCTCCCCGCTGCCCCCTGCACCATGAAAAACCAAATAGTTGGCATGTTTAAAAAGAAAACTGGCTCCCCGCTTCCCTGTGCCTAAAATAAAAAACGAAACTAAAATTAAAAAAGGATCGGGAGGGGGCAAAGGCGCTCATCAGCAGCGTCCTGTATGGACGGCCTTGCCTTGCCCCCCCCCCCCCGAGGTCCCCGCTGCTCCGTTTGTGAAATAAAAGCTGTTAAAAATCAAACTTCTGCAGTTGCTGGGCCCCCCCTCCCTTCCTGTCTCTTCTTCTGTCGGCAATGCTCCGCCTCCCGCCATCCTCCACCTCCGTGCCTCCCCGATTTTGTCGCCACCGCTCCCCCCTCCACCGGACCCCCCCTCCGCCATAATGGCCGGTGCAGCGCCTCTCACCTGTGTGTGAAGGCGCTGCACGGGATGGATCAGCTGTTCCTCGATCGTTTCTGTCTCCTCCGACGTCTCTCTCCTTCTTCCTGTGCCCGCCCACGTGTTTATGTTGTTTTATTTTTTTTTTACATTTCTGGCATGCGCAGAGCAGCCAGCATAACGCTTGGTTGCTCTGCGCATGCTTTAGGAGCCGATTACTGACGGGGATTGATGCATGGTTCCTTACAATACCGCACCGAACTTGTGCGACTTGTTTTTTTGGAGCATTGTTCGTTTTTTAAAATTCGGTAATGGCTTTTTTTACGTTTGGTTGATGCATCCGGAGCGAAACCCCCCGGACTGCATTCTTACCTGTGGGAGGGCCGATCCGCCCCGAGTGCACGTTACTCGGAGCTGCGTCGGCCCCGCTGGTTCCCTGCTCTCTCTGCCCCAGAACCAGCGGGGCACCCCACGAGCGCGTGCACCCTCCCGCGGTGGGAATAAAATCCAGTTCACCAGGATCAAAGTCCACTGCATTAACCATTAGGCTACTCCTCCACTGCACATTTAAGTGAAGAAATATTTTCTCCAATTTGTTTTAAATTTACTACATAGTAGCTTCATTGAGTGCTCTGTAGTCATTGTATTTTTCAAACGAGTAAATAAGCAATTCATGTCTACCCATTCCACTCCACTCAGTATTTTCTAGACCTGTATCATATCTCCCCTAACCATCTTTTCTCCAAGCTGAACAGCCCTAGCCACTTTAGCCTTTCCTGATAGGGAAGCCATCCCATCCCTTTTATCATTTTTTGTCACCCCTCTCTGTACCTTTTCTAATTCTGCTGTATCTTTTTTGCGATGAGGTGACCAGAATTGCACAGAGCATTCGAGGTGCAGTCACACCACGGAGTGATGCAAAGGCATTATAACATTCTCATTTTTGTTTTCCTTTCCTTTCCTGATAATTCCTAACATTCTGTTTGCTTTCTTAGCTGCCGCTGCACACAGTGATTATTCAAATCATTCTCTTGAGAGATCCTTTTACCGTTCTTTAATGTCTGAGATCCTACATGGCACTCCTCTCTCTGTATGCTAAAAGCTGATTCATCATCCATTTAGAGGTCTGCTGATCAGAACATAAAATAAATGCACACTTAAATAGGGTGGTGGACTTTGGTCCTGGGGAACCGAGTTCCATTCCCACTTCAGGCACAGGCAGCTCCTTGTGACTCTGGGCAAGTCACTTAACCCTCCATTGCCCCATGTAAGCTGCATTGAGCCTGCCATGAGTGGGAAAGCGCAGGGTACAAATGTAACAAAAAAAAAAAAATAGATACTATTGGAGATTCTACATGGAATGTTGCTACTATTGGAGATTCTACATGGAATGTTGCTATTCCACTAGCAACATTCCATGTAGAAGCCTGCGCGGCCACATTGGTGATCTGCAAGGGCCGACTTCTACATGGAATGTTGCTAGTGGAATAGCAACATTCTATGTAGAATCTCAAATAGTAGCAACAGTGGAGGAGTGGCCTAGTGGTTAGGGTGGTGGACTTTGGTCCTGAGGAACTGAGTTCAATTCCCACTTCAGGCACAGGCAGCTCCTTGTGACTCTGGGCAAGTCACTTAACCCTCCATTGCCCCATGTAAGCTGCATTGAGCCTGCCATGAGTGGGAAAGTGTGGGGTAAAAATGTAACAAAAAAAATAATAGGGATGCATGAAACTAAAATGCTACCATTTCTGATTTAGAGCATGGATTTAATTGTACATTTTGGTAAGAGGACACAGGAATGTCATATGTATTCTAAATCTATCATGACTGGTATAACTGGAACATTACCCTCTGATACCAAGAGCTCCACTGAGACCTTTATTACTAATACTACTATTACTGATTTAGATTGTAAGCTCTTTTTTTTTGTTACATTTGTACCCCGTGCTTTCCCACTCATGGCAGGCTCAATGCGGCTTACATGGGGCAATGGAGGGTTAAGTGACTTGCCCAGAGTCACAAGGAGCTGCCTGTGCCTGAAGTGGGAATCAAACTCAGTTCCTCAGGACCAAAGTCCACCACCCTAACCACTAGGCCACTCCTCCACTCCTCGTTTGAGCAGGGACTGTCTTTTCTTCATGTTCAATTGTGAAGCGCTGCATACGACTGGTAGCGCTATAGAAATGATTTATAGTAGTAGTAGTAGTTATCATTTCTATAGCACTACTAGACGTACGCAGCGCTGTACACTTGAACATGAAGAGACAGTCCCTGCTCAACAGAGCTTACAATCTAATTGGGACAGACAAACAGGACAAATAAGAGATAAGGGAATTACTAAGGTGGGGATGATAAAATAAGGGTACTGAACAAGTGAGTAATGGTTAGGAGTTAAAAGCAGTATCAAAAAGGTGGGCTTTTAGCCTATATTTGAAGACGGCCAGAGATGGAGCTTGACGTACCGGCTCAGGAAGTCTATTTCCAGGCATGTGGTGCAGCAAGATAAAAGGAACGGAGTCTGGAGTTAGCGGTGGAAGAGAAGGGTGCAGATAAGAGAGATTTACCCAGTGAACGGAGTTCCGGGGGGGGGGGGGGGGGGGGGGAGGAGTGTAAAGAGAGTCTACAGCAGTTCAACAGTTATAGAAAAGCAGTGTAAGGTTTAGTCCTCTCTGCAGGAAGCTAGGGTAGCTGCTTTCTGCACTGGATTTATAGCAGTCTCGTTAAAGGTCAGCCAGGATACAGGCCTTTGAAAGTATTGACTTCTCAACTTATTTAGATGTTGTTCAAGTTAGATAACCCAGAGCATTTCAAGGAAGCATTTTGTGCTCACTATACCTGATCTTTTTGTCTCCGCACTCACTCCATTTGTTGAATTATTCATCACATGCACGGATCTTTCTTTCTTTTTTTTTTCACGCGAGATAAGTCACATGTATTCATAACTAATAAGCGCTGTGTGATTCATAGTGTGAGGACTATTTGAAAGCACTCTGCAAGCCTTTCGACTTTCCAGGCCGTGCTGGATTATGCTGATATTCGCTGCACACCCACGTCTTGCTTTCATGCTATTTGGGGCTGTGCTGCTTCAGTTTATTGATTTTTTTTTTTTAATAGCCATTATCCTTCACACAAGGCCTAGCACTACTATTATGGTGAGAGAGGCTGGTACCAATTATAGGCTTTGCTTGTTGTAGCAGAAGCGATTTTGTAGGGAGAAAAGATGATATGGCCTGCCTCGCTCGGGACTGGATTTATATTTCAGGCGCTGCTAAGCAGAGGATCTGCAGCCTCATTCTCCGCACTGGCAGAAAGGAAGGGAAAACGGGCATACGACTTGGACATTGAATCACAGATCCCCCCGAATATACTCATAAGACCTGGGAGGCCTAGGCATCCCCACCTTATCCATTCTTTTCTTGTGCATAAATAAAGTACATAAATATTGCCATACTGGGACAGACCAAAGGTCCATCGAGCCCAGCATCCTGTTTCCAACAGTGGCCAATCCAGGTTACAAGTACCTTTCAAGATCCTAAAACAGTACAATACATTTTACGTTGCTTATCCTAGAATTAAGCAGTGGATTTTCTCCAAGTCCATTTTAATAATGGCTTATGGAAGCAAAGATACTTACCTATAGCACGTATTCTCCGAGGACAGGATGTATTTCTAAGTTCTCTCTACATCCTTGTACTATCTCAGGTTATAGATAAATGTGTAAGAGAAAAGTCTCAAAAGTCCTTATGATATTACTTCTCAGAGTTATTTCGTCAAAGGACCTATAGAGCTTCAAATCCATCCACAAAAAGTAACATAAGAACATAAACGTTACCATACTGGGACAGATGGAATGTCCATCAAGCCCAGCATCCTGTTTCCATCAGTGGCCAATCCAGGTTACAAGTACCTTTCAAGATCCTAAAACAGTACAATACATTTTACACTGCTTATCCTAGAATTACTGTCAAAACAAAAAATAAGCCAACACTCTGTCGAGTGTAAAAAATCACAAAATATATAAACAAATATGAATGCAATTCTTTTATGAAGTGAAGTGGAGTCTCATATGTTTTACACGAGAAAAGTTTTTTTCACTCAATACGTGAATGACTAATTCGTGTATATTGTTTAATCATTGACTCGACCTCCACCCACCTTTCCTTATCGCTGATTAATAACTTTTATCAGTCCAACTCTCACAATTTAATCGTAATAATCAAAATATGCACAGCACTTAGCTTTGGCAGGTTGGTGCACTCGCAAACCCCGACAGGTCCCCGTTTCGTATTAACTTTATCAAGGGGGAGCCACCAACTCCGATAACTGCCTCAAATGCGTGTGCGTGTATTCCTAGAATTAAGCAGTGGATTTTCCCCAAGTCCATTTTAATAATGGCTTATGGAAGCAAAGATACTTACTTATAGCAGGTATTCTCGGAGGACAGGATATATTTCTAAGTTCTCTCTACATCCTTGTACTATCTCAGGTTATAGATAAATGTGTAAGAGAAAAGTCTCAAAAGTCCTGATGATATTACTTCTCAGAGTTGTTCCGTCAAAGGACCTATAGAGCTTCAAATCCATCCACAAAAAGCAGCATAAGAACATAAGCGTTACCATACGGGGACAGATGGAAGGTCCATCAAGCCCAGCATCCTGTTTCCATCAGTGGCCAAAGCAGGTCACAAGCACCTTGCAAGGTCCCAAAACAGTACAATACATTCTATGCTGCCCATCCTAGAAACAAGCAGTGGATCTTCCCCAAGTCCATCCTAATAATGGCCTATAGACTTTTCCTTTAGGAAGCTATCCAAACATTTTTTTAAAACCCTGCTAAGCTAACTGCCTTTACCACATTCTCTGGCAATGAATTCCAGAGTTTAATTACACTTTAAGTGAAAAAATATTTTCTCTGGTTTGTTTTAAATTTACTACTTTGTAAACAAGAGTAAACAAGCGATTTACGTCAGTGATGACGTCGAGGGCGGCGGACCTATCAGAGGTGCGAGGGCGGGGCCGAGAGAGATGGTGACAGACTGACGAATCTGACGAACCTTACGAACCCTTCACTTCAGTGAAGCCACGGAGTCAGCTTCACAACGTTGCAGGTGCTTTTTATTATAGTAGAGATTTTTATTTATTTGAACATTTGTTATACCACCTTTCAAATGAATATCAAAGTGGTTTACAATAACTCAATAAACATTCAGTAACATTAAAAACCCAACACTTCACAAATAATATGAAAGGAAAGGAACATGAATTGCACAACAATTATTTTCATAGGCACTATTTAAGTGGGACACACAAGAGATAATCAATTCGGTTACATAGTCTTACTTGCTCCTAAAATTCAAAATTTGAATACTTTAAACATTAGAAGAGTTCCAGTAGGTTGGAGCTACATAATTAAGGGCAGAAGGCCTAGATGAATCAAGCCATGTTTTATTATGAGAAGGGGTCCTTTTACTAAGGTGTTTAGGGAACACCTTCGACATACTCCTGGCCATGCCCCCTTTTCAGATACGCCCCATAGGAGTTGCGTGTGGATCTTTATAGACTAGTACGCAGCAAGATGTGCACACAACTGCCATTCAAAGCCAATTAACTGTATTAATTGATTGTTGTGTGGGCATCTTGGGTGCATGCTCAAAATTCGGTGCACAATTTTTGGAGTGATTAGAGGTAATCAATAGAAATAAAACAAAATAAAACATGGAAAAGAAAATAAGATGATGATACCTTTTTATTGGACAAAACTTAATACATTTCTTGATTAGCTTTTGAAGGTGTGGAGTGGAGGAGTGGCCTAGTGGTTAGGGTGGTGGACTCTGGTCCTGAGGAACTGAGTTCAATTCCCACTTCAGGCACAGGCAGCTCCTTGTGACTCTGGGCACGTCACTTAACCCTCCATTGCCCCATGTAAGCTGCATTGAGCCTGCCATGAGTGGGAAAGCGCAGGGTACAAATGTAACAAAAAAAAAAAGGTTGCCCTTCTTCATCAGATCAGAAATAAGCAAATGTTGGTACATGACAGTATATATAAGTGAGACATCAAAGCATTTCAGTGACAGTCTAACAGGATGGGGTGGATAGGTGAGAGACAGGAAGAGTCAGGTGGATGAGGGACAGGGAGATATGCATGGAGACAGGAGGGTGACAAAATAGTACAATTTTATGGTTTATAATGGGCTAGAAAACCTAGATCTTTGTTAAGTCCTGTCTGGTGGGTATCAAAATATTTAATCATTCTGACTTCAAAGGTCTTACGTTCCTGTATTGTTTTAAAGTTCCCTTTCAGGATTCTTACCATGAAATCACAGTGTTTTGGTTTTGTGAAGTGCTGCCCCACAGGCGTGACATCCTTATTGGTACTGGTATTTTTCATATGGTGTCTATGTAAATTAAATCTCTTCTTTAGCATCTGACTGGCTTTTCCAATGTAGCAGCCTTCGTTGCATTTTTTTACACTGAATGATATATACCACATTGGAAGATGAGCATGTGAAAGATTCCTTAATGTTGAATATTTTTCCTTTGTGAATGACCGTATGAGACATATGAGGAGAGACTTGCGGACCTGAACATGTATACCCTGGAGGAAAGGAGAAACAGGGGTGATATGATACAGACGTTCAAATATTTGAAAGGTATTAATCCGCAAACGAACCTTTTCCGGAGATGGGAGGGCGGTAGAACGAGAGGACATGATATGAGAGTGAAGGAGGGCAGACTCAAGAAAAATGTCAGGAAGTATTTTTTCATGGAGAGAGTGGTAGATACTTGGAATGCCCTCCCGCGGGAGGTGGTGGAGATGAAAACGGTAGCGGAATTCAAGCATGCGTGGGATAAACATAAAGGAGGACAAGGGTTCGAAACAAGTCTCTTGGAAGGAGGTATCTGATGCGCCGAAGCCTCCACATTGCCTGGAACATTTTTTTGGTGACCAAATGTACATGATCAACCAGCTGGAGATGTGAGTCCAGATGTATTCCTAAAAGTCTCAGGCTGTTGGCAATCGGGAGGGCCGAGCCCAGAACTGGAAGCATAGTGTCAGATACATGAGCGTACGTGGACGAGAGGATGAGACAGTGAGTTTTTTCCCTGTTGAGCCTGAATCGGAACACCTTGGCCCAGTGTTCTAAAGTGGTGAAACATGCATCTATGAGGTTGGCAACTTCTGATATTGAGGATTGAAAAGGGATGTAAACTGTAATATCATCCGCATAGATGAAAGGGTTGAGGTTTAAGTTTGCAAGTGCTGTGGCTAACGGCATCATCATAATATTGAACAGGGTAGGTGAAAGAGGAGAGCCCTGAGGGACCCCACAGGAAGCATTCCACGGTTCTGAAGTGTGGGAGTTCACCATGACCTGATAGGACCTTGAAGTCAAGAAACCCTTGAACCAATGCAAAACTGGCCCTCCTATACCGAAAAAATCCAGTAGATGGAGCAGGAGTTCGTGATCCACCATATCAAAAGCACTAGACATGTCAAATTGTAGTAGAAGAATCTTCCGTCCAACCGATAGTTCTCGTCTAAAGTTAGATAAGAGAGTGACCAGGACTGTCTCCGTGCTGTAATGAACTCGAAATCCTGATTGCGAATGGTGGAGGATATCAAAATTAGTCAAAAACTCGTTGAGCTGAACATTGACCAGACTTTCCATCAGTTTGATAACTAGAGGTATCGAAGCCACTGGACGATAGTTGGAGATGACATCTGGCTTGATCTTAGGATTCTTTGGGATTGGGGTGAGAAGGATGTTTCCATGGCCTGACGGGAAAAAACCTGCGTTTAACATATAATTGAGGTAACAAGTCAATTCTTCAATGTAACATTTTGGTGCAACTTTTAGGAGGTGGGTTGGACATACATCTAATCTGCAGCTTTTATTTGTGAATTTACGTAAAGCCATAGTCACCTTGTCAGGCAACAGGCGATTGAATTTGATCCAATAGCGGTCAGCCGGGCAAGCGCCCAATGGCACGACCAGGGATGCCAGGAAGTCGTCCACCTCAGAGAGGTTACTGACGGTTGAAGACCGCAGGGTAAGGATTTTCTCCTTGAAGTAAGATCCTAGTTGTATAGCTGAAGGAGGATTAACACTGGAGCATTCTAACTTGCGAGTATCTAGAAAGGTGTTTAGTAGCTGGTATATCTGTCGGATGTCCCGGCCTGCCACCTGCATCTTAGATGAAAAGTAGGTGCGCTTTGCAGATCGGATAGCATATTTATACTTGCGATGACTACTTTTCCAGGCCTCCCAAGCCAGATCGGTTTTGCATTTTCGCCAAGTTCTTTCCGTACGTCGTACCTCACATTTCAAAGCTCTCAGTTCTGTTGAGAACCAAGGTGATAATCTACGATTGTACGAGGATTTAAGACGCAGGGGTGCAATTGTATTCAATACTGTTTTGCAAGTGTGGTCCCAATCGGAGAGATAATTGGGCGAGGATGGTTGCAGATCCAAGCCATGACTGTAGAGAGATCTCCAGAACAAGCTGGGGTCGATGACGCCTCTGGTGTAATATTGGTGAGACTGACGAGGTCGGAGGGGACTTGAGGTTTGCCAATGCAGGGTGAACTGCAATTTAAAGTGATCCGACCAGGCCGATTCCAGCCAGTCAATATCATGAACAGAAAAGTTACGATCTTCTAAAATGGAATTAGTACATAAGTACATAAGTACATAAGTAATGCCATACTGGGAAAAGACCAAGGGTCCATCGAGCCCAGCATCCTGTCCACGACAGCGGCCAATCCAGGCCAAGGGCACCTGGCAAGCTTCCCAAACGTACAAACATTCTATACATGTTATTCCTGGAATTTTGGAGTTTTCCAAGTCCGTTTAGTAGCGGTTTATGGACTTGTCCTTTAGGAAACCGTCCAACCCCTTTTTAAACTCTGCTAAGCTAACCGCCTTCACCACTTTCTCCGGCAACGAATTCCAGAGTTTAATTACACGTTGGGTGAAGAAAAAGTTTCTCCGATTTGTTTTAAATTTACTACACTGTAGTTTCATCGCATGCCCCCTAGTCCTAGTATTTTTGGAAAGCGTGAACAGACGCTTCACATCCACCTGTTCCACTCCACTCATTATTTTATATACCTCTATCATGTCTCCCTCAGCCGTCTCTTCTCCAAGCTGTATAGCCCTAGCCTCCTTAGTCTTTCTTCATAGGGAAGTCGTCCCATCCCCGCTATCATTTTAGTCGCCCTTTGCTGCACCTTTTCCAATTCTACTATATCTTTCTTGAGATGCGGCGACCAGAATTGAACACAATACTCAAGGTGCGGTCGCACCATGGAGCGATACAACGGCATTATAACATCCTCACACCTGTTTTCCATACCTTTCCTGATAATACCCAACATTCTATTCGCTTTCTTAGCCGCAGCAGCACACTGAGCAGAAGGTTTCAGTGTGTTATCGACGACGACACCCAGATCCCTTTCTTGGTCTGTAACTCCTAACGTGGAACCTTGCATGACGTAGCTATAATTCGGGTTCTTTTTTCCCACATGCATCACCTTGCACTTGCTCACATTAAACATCATCTGCCATTTAGTCGCCCAGTCTCCCAGTCTCGTAAGGTCCTCTTGTAATTTTTCACAATCCTGTCGCGATTTAACGACTTTGAATAACTTTGTGTCATCAGCAAATTTAATTACCTCGCTAGTTACTCCCATCTCTAAATCATTTATAAATATATTAAAAAGCAGCGGTCCTAGCACGGACCCCTGAGGAACCCCACTAACTACCCTTCTCCATTGTGAATACTGCCCATTTAACCCCACTCTCTGTTTCCTATCCTTCAACCAGTTTTTAATCCACAATAGGACATTTCCTCCTATCCCATGACCCTCCAATTTCCTCTATAGCCTTTCATGAGGTACCTTGTCAAACGCCTTTTGAAAATCCAGATACACAATATCAACCGACTCCCCTTTGTCCACATGTTTGTTCACTCCTTCAAAGAATTGAAGTAAATTGGTCAGGCAAGATTTCCCCACACAAAAGCCATGCTGACTTGGTCTCAGTAATCCATGTCCTCGGATGTGCTCTGTAATTTTGTTTTTGATAATAGCCTCTACCATTTTCCCCGGCACCGACGTCAGACTCACCGGTCTATAATTTCCCGGATCTCCCCTGGAGCCTTTTTTAAAAATGGGCGTTACATTGGCCACCCTCCAATTTTCCGGTACCACGCTCGATTTTAAGGATAAGTTGCATATCACTAGCAGTAGCTCCGCAAGCTCGTTTTTCAGTTCTATCAGTACTCTAGGATGAATACCATCCGGTCCAGGAGATTTGCTACTCTTCAGTTTGCCGAACTGCCCATTTACGTCCTCCAGGTTTACCGTGAAGTCAGTAAGTTTCTCCGACTCGTCCGCTTGAAATACCATTTCCGACACCGGTATCCCACCTAAATCTTCCTCGGTGAAGACCGAAGCAAAGAATTCATTCAGTCTCTCCGCTACGTCTTTGTCTTCCTTGATCGCCCCTTTTACCCCTCGGTCATCCAGCGGCCCAACCGATTCTTTTGCCGGCTTCCTGCTTTTAATATACCGAAAAATTTTTTTACTATGTTTTTTTGCCTCTAATGCTATCTTTTTTTCATACTCCCTCTTGGCCTTCTTAATCTGCGCCTTGCATTTGCTTTGACACTCCTTATGCTGTTTCTTGTTATTTTCAGACGGTTCCTTCTTCCATTTTCTGAAGGCGTTTCTTTTAGCCCTAATAGCTTCCTTCACCTCACTTTTCAACCAGGCCGGGTGTCTTTTGGACTTCCGTCTTTCTTTTCTAATTTGCGGAATATGTATGGCCTGGGCCTCCAGGATGGTATTTTTGAACAGCGTCCACGCCTGTTGTACAGTTTTTACTCTCTCAGTTGCCCCCCTAAGTTTTTTTTTTACCGTTCTTCTCATTTTATCATAGTCTCCTTTTTTAAAGTTAAACGCTAACGTATTTGACTTTCTGTGTACAGTTACTTCAAGGTTGATGTCAAAACTGATCATATTATGGTCACTGTTATCAAGCGGCCCCAGTACCATAACGTCCCTCACCAGATCATGCGCTCCACTAAGGACCAAGTCTAGAATTTTTCCTTCTCTCGTCGGCTCCTGCACCAGTTGCTCCATAAAGCTGTCCTTGATTTCATCAAGGAATTGTATCTCTGTAGCGTGTCCCGATGTTACATTTACCCAGTCTATATTTGGATAATTGAAGTCACCCATTATTATCACATTGCCCATTTTGTTCGCGTCTCTGATTTCTTTTATCATTTCTGTGTCTACCTGCTCATCCTGGTGAGGCGGACGGTAGTACACTCCTATCACCATTTTTTTCCCTTTTATACATGGAATTTCAACCCACAGTGATTCAAAGGTGTGATTTGTGTCCTGCTGAATTTGTAATCAATCTTTGTCAAGGCTCTCTTTAATATACAATGCTACCCCTCCACCAGTCCGGTCTACCCTATCATTACGATATACTTTGTACCCCGGTATGACAGTGTCCCACTGGTTATCCTCCTTCCACCAGGTCTCAGTAATGCCTATTATATCCAATTTTTCATTTAGTAAAATATATTCCAACTCTCCCATCTTATTTCTTAGACTCCTAGCATTTGCATATAGACATTTCAGAGTATGTTTGTTGTTCTTTTTTGCATGATGCTTAGTACCTTAGTGTGTGCCAAATGCTGAGAAGTCCATAGGTATAAAATGGGCTTCTTAGTATTTATCACATACTAATTCTGTTAGCACGTGCTAAACCTTAGTAAATGGGCCCCTTAGATTGTAAACTCTCTAGAGATTGCCAAGACCTGTCGTTTCTTTCTTTACAACATCCGTAAAATCCGCCCCTTTCTTTCCGAGCACTCTACCAAAACCCTCATCCACACCCTTGTCACCTCTCGTTTAGACTACTGCAATCTGCTTCTTGCTGGCCTCCCACTTAGTCACCTCTCCCCTCTCCAAAACTCTGCTGCCCGTCTCATCTTCCGCCAGGGTCGCTTTACTCATACTACCCCTCTCCTCAAGACCCTTCACTGGCTCCCTATCCGTTTTCGCATCCTGTTCAAACTTCTTCTACTAACCTATAAATGTACTCACTCTGCTGCTCCCCAGTATCTCTCCACACTCGTCCTTCCCTACACCCCTTCCCGTGCACTCCGCTCCATGGATAAATCCTTCTTATCTGTTCCCTTCTCCACTACTGCCAACTCCAGACTTTGCGCCTTCTGTCTCGCTGCACCCTACGCCTGGAATAAACTTCCTGAGCCCCTACGTCTTGCCCCATCCTTGGCCACCTTTAAATCTAGACTGAAAGCCCACCTCTTTAACATTGCTTTTGACTCGTAACCACTTGTAACCACTCGCCTCCACCTACCCTCCTCTCTTCCTTCCCGTTCACATTAATTGATTTGATTTGCTTACTTTATTTATTTTTTGTCTATTAGATTGTAAGCTCTTTGAGCAGGGACTGTCTTTCTTCTATGTTTGTGCAGCGCTGCGTATGCCTTGTAGCGCTATAGAAGTGATAAGTAGTAGTAGTAGTCTCTTGTAACCAGAGCTAATATTGTGATGTCATAATGCCTCAGTCCACCAATAAGAGCCAACCTCATCAGTGATGTCACAATGGCTTGATTGTCCTATACTTGGCTCACTTTTATTATATAGCTCTTTGAGCAGGGACTGTCTTTCTTCTATGTTTGTGCAGCGCTGCGTACGCCTTGTAGCGCTATAGAAATGCTAAATAGTAGTAGTAGTAGTAGAGAAATACCTGCTGTAGCTGAATATAAACCTAGAGCCACTACTGAGAATGACGTGAGCTACATATAAAATAAATGAGTGTGATGGAAAGAGAATGGTTATTTACCCTTTCAAACAGGATGAAAATTAGAGAAAATATTTTTTAACACAGTGAAACTGTGGTATTCGTTGCCAGAGAATATGGCGAAAGAAGTCAATATAGCTGGGCATTAAAAGGGGTTGGAGAAGTTCCTGGAAGGAAAGTCCATAAACCATCATTAGCCAGGTAGAGGTAGGGAAAAAACATTCCTTTTCTCTTGTTATGAGCAAGAAAAATTGGATCTGCTCTTTGGGATCCTGCCAGGTACTTATGACCCGGACTGGCCACCATTGGAAACAAGAAGCTGGCTTGATGGACTTTTGGTCTTACCCAATATGCCATTTCTTCTGTTCTTGTAGTAAAATGATATGTTTGTTGTTTGTATTAAATTTGTACTAAGGGTGTTTGAGTAAAGATAAAACAACCAATATAATGTGTGGTACCTTGCAGGGCATCAGCCACAATTTTAAAAGGCATAACCAAAATGTTGGGCATTCGCTACTTTACGTTTTCTTCTTCTCTCATTCTTTTTTTTCTTTATCTATCCCCAATTCTCTCCTTCACCATATGTTAGGCATTATTTGGCCCATCCATTTAGGGATTGGTAGCATGGGATTCCGGAATCTTGCTACCTTTTGGGATTCCGGAATCTTGCCACCCTTTGGGATTCTGGAGTCTTGCTACTCTTTGGGATTCCGGAATCTTGCTTCTCTTTGGGATTCCAGAATCTTGTTACTATTTGGGCTTCAACCAGGTACTTGTGGTCTAGATTGGCCACTGTTGGAAGCAGGACACTGGGCTAGATGGCCCATTGGTAGGACTCCTTTTATTAAGTTGTGGTGAGCACTAGTGTGTGTTTATTACAGCTTAAAAGGGCTTTTACTGAATGTGTAGGAGCAGGTGTGTCTGCAGTAATCAGTGCATCTACATTGCTGTGCACTAACTGATTAGCGTGGGATTAGCAAGTGGTGGTAAGGGCTCACGTACTAATTTTTGGTAATGGCATGTGGCCATTAATTCAGAATATGGAAAATCAGCCATTTTCCGGCAAAGGTAAAAATAGCGTTAATGCATGGGAAAGATCCACGTAAGAGTCTGCTAAGGCCACATTTTACTGCAGCTTTGTAAAGGACCCCTTAGCCTACTACATAGTTCATGAGGTATAATAACCAAAATACCTGCTTTGATCACAAGACAGAAATGGGACAAAATTAGAGGTAATAATTATTTGCCAGGAAATGATAAATGGGGCTGTGTGCATTTACACCCATTTATCCATATTTTAATGCCTTTGTAACTCCAAAAGCTCTAAGAATTTTCACTGAAGGCAGGAAGTAGAATTGGATTTCCTTTTGAAGGTACAATAGCTTTTTCATGCGGCTGTATGCGGTATCTTCCATCTTAAGTAGAGGAGTGTGGTAGCCGTGTTAGTCCACTCTTAAGGTTATCAATAGAAATCAAACAAAATAAAACATGGAAAAGAAAATAAGATGATACCTTTTTTATTGGACATAACTTAATACATTTCTTGATTAGCTTTCGAAGGTTGCCCTTCTTCGTCAGATCGGAAATAAGCAAATGTGCTAGCTGACAGTGTATATAAGTGAAAACATTCAAGCATTACTATGACACTCTGACAGGGTGGGAGGATGGGGGTGGGTCGGAGGTATGCATGGGGACATCAAAGCATATCATTGATATTCTAACAGGATGGGTGTGGATAGGTGAGGGGTGGGGTGGGGTGATCAACAGAGAAATACGGCTTTATGCTTTATAATGGGCTAGGAACCCCAGATCCTTGTTAAGTCCTTTCTGTTGGGTGTTAAAATATTCAATCATTCTGACTTCAAAGGTCTTACGTTCTTGTATGGTTTTAAAGTTACCTTTCAGGATTCTCACTGTGAAGTCACTGGTACAGTGTCCTGGTCCTGTAAAATGCTGACCAACAGGGGTGGGAACCCTACTGGCACCAGTATTGTTCATGTGATGTCTATGTAAATTGAATCTTGTCTTAAGCATCTGGCCTGTTTCTTCAATATAGCATCCTTAGTTATATTTTTTTACACTGAATGATATATACCACATTGGAAGATGAACAAGTGAAAGATTCCTTTATGTTGAATATCTTTCCTTTGTGGATGACTGTGGGGTCCTGTGAAATATTTTGGCATAGTTTGCAACTGGATAAATTACAGGGAAGTGTGCCCTTCTGTTCCTTTTCAGTCTGTGATGGAAGTTTACTTCTGATTAGCTTGTGTTTTAAGTTGGGTGGCTGTCGGAAGGCCAGTACTGGTGGGGATGGGAATATCTCTTTCAGTAATTCATCCTCCTGGAGTATAGGTTGTAGATCTCTTATGATTTTCCTCAGTTTTTCCAGCTCTGGATTGTATCTCACTACAAGGGGGATTCTGTCTGTGGATGTTTTCTCCTTGTACTGTAGCAGATTCTCCCTGGGTGTTTTGAGGGAGGAGGCAATATTCTTGGAGATTATTTTGGGGTTGTAGCCTTTCTGTTTGAAGGATGCAGTCAGGCTTTTAAGGTGTCTGTCTCTGTCCCCTGGGTCAGAGCAGATACGGTGGTATCTTGTGGCTTGGCTGTAAATAATGGATCTTTTTGTATGTGAAGGATGGAAGCTGGAGTTGTGGAGGTAGCTACATCTGTCTGTGGGTTTCTTGTATATAGATGTTTGTATACAGCCATCACTGATTGAGACCGTGGTGTCAAAAAAATTGACTTTTTCTGGGGAGTAGTCAATTTTGAATCTGATTGTAGGATGGTATGTATTGAAGGCATTATAAAGCCCATTATAAAGCATAAAGCTGTATTTCTCTTTTGATCACCCCACCCCTCACCTATCCACACCCATCCTGTTAGAATATCAATGATATGCTTTGATGTCCCCATGCATACCTCCTACCCACCCCCATCCTCCCACCCTGTCAGACTGTCATAGTAATGCTTGAATGTTTTCACTTATATACACTGTCAGCTAGCACATTTGCTTATTTCCGATCTGACGAAGAAGGGCAACCTTCGAAAGCTAATCAAGAAATGTATTAAGTTATGTCCAATAAAAAAGGTATCATCTTATTTTCTTTTCCATGTTTTATTTTGTTTGATTTCTATTGATAACCTTTTGAAGGTACAATAGAAGTTCTGTGTATTTCACACACCCAGGAATCTTCAGTTGAGCCGAAGTGGCATTTTGATGGGATCAGATCTGCTTCGATACTGACAAATGGTGATTTAGTAAAGGACTGGTGGTCAGGTCTGTTGTTAAACACTTGCAAAGAGTATAGACAGATATCAGAAGACTCTGTGACATTCAGAGTTAAACAACAGTGACAGAATCCAGCTAAGTGAAAAATAAAGCTCAGCTGATGTGAGAAAATGCGAAGTGTATAGATGTTTGTAAATGAGACAGATGGTGCTTAGAAACTAGATTTATTTTGAGAGCTTTGCTAATGGTTTGAATGTTGAAATCAAGGTTATCAGTCTGCTGACATCTCAGTGGAACAGAGAGTGATGGCTTCGGGCATGAAGGAGTAGCTTAGTAGGTAGAACAGTGGGCTAGAAACCAGGGTTCAAATCTGCCCTTTCCGCTGCTTGGGTAGCCTTTTTCACTCTCCATTATCATTAGCATACACACGCTAAATACACATTTACATTCATCAGTAGTTGCATATGTGCTCACTTCCTTTTGCACACACTCTCATTCACATGTACTGAGGGGGAGAGGGATCTTGGGGTGATAGTATCCGAGGATCTGAAGGCGACAAAACAGTGTGACAAGGCGGTACAAGTCGTTGGTGAGGCCCCACCTGGAGTATTGTGTTCAGTTTTGGAGGCCGTATCTTGCTAAGGATGTAAAAAGAATTGAAGTGGTGCAAAGAAAAGCTACGAGAATGGTATGGGATTTGCGTTCCAAGACGTATGAGGAGAGACTTGCTGACCTGAACATGTGTACCCTGGAGGAAAGGAGGAACAGGGGTGATATGATACAGGCGTTCAATATTTGAAAGTTATTAATCCGCAAACAAATCTTTTCCAGAGATGGGAAGGCGGTAGAATGAGAGGACATGAAATGAGATTGAAGCGAGGCAGACTCAAAAAAGATGTCAGGAAGTATTTTTTCACGGAGAGGGTGGTGGATGCTTGGAATGCCCTCCCGCGGGAGGTGGTGGAGATGAAAACGGTAATGGAATTCAAACATGCGTGGGATATACATAAAGGAATCCTGTGCAGAAGGAATGGATCCTCAGGAGCTTAGCCGAAATTGGGTGGCGGAGCCGGTGGTGGGAGGCAGGGCTGGTGGTTGGGAGGCGGGGATAGTGCTGGGCAGACTTATACGGTCTGTGCCAGAGCCGGTGGTGGGAGGCGGGGCTGGTGGTTGGGAGGAGGGGATAGTGCTGGGCAGACTTATACGGTCTGTGCCAGAGCCGGTGGTGGGAGGCGGGGCTGGTGGTTGGGAGGAGGGGATAGTGCTGGGCAGACTTATACGGTCTGTGCCCTGAAAAAGACAGGTACAAATCAAGGTAAGGTATACACATTTGAGTTTATCTTGTTGGGCAGACTGGATGGACAGTGCAGGTCTTTTTCTGCCGTCATCTACTATGTTACATATTCTCTCTCTCTCTCTCTCTCTCTCACACACACACACACACAAAAATCAACAACAGCAAAGGTGACAAAAAAAGTCCCAAAGCAAAGAAGACAGAGCTGTTTAGCAGCACTACATAATGGCAGATTATTCTTTATTGCGCAGTATCGGCTCAGTTGTCGATGTTTATTTTAAAATTCTTTTCAATCCTTGTGAGATTGTTGGTATAGACTCCTGAGGCAGGCCTACCGGCCAAAACGCGGCTCGTGTTGAGTCTTTGATTCCTACCAATAAATTTCTGCACCACACCATTTGCTTTGGGACTTTTTTTTAGTCACCTTTGCCGTTGTTGATTTTATTTTATTTTTTATGCAAAGGCCAGTTCTTCTCCTTGTTTTTGTGTTCTCTCTCTCACACACACATGCATATAGAGTTTCTGACACCACCCACTAAAAGACATATATATATATATATATATATATTTTTTTTTTTAAATTTAGTTGTCTATAAAGAAAGGAAATGTGAAGGACAGGATATAAGCACAGCACACATGAAGGAAATCGGAATGGAGACATAAGTGATCAAGGGAGGAGGAGTAGCCTAATGGTTAGTGCAGTGGGTTTTGATCCTGGCAACCTGGGTTCAATTCCCACTGCAGCTCCTTCTGACCTTGGGCAAGTCACCTATCCCTCCATTGCCCCAGATACAAAAACTTAGATTGTGAGCCCTCTAGGGACAGAGAAAGTACCTGCATATAATGTGTACAGCACTGTGTACATCTAGTAGCACTATAGAAATAATCAGTAGTAGTGATCAGGGGCATAGCCCCTGGAGGGGCGTCCAGAGCCTGAGGTGAGGAGGCACATTTTAGCTCCCCCCCCCCCCCGTTGCCGCCGACTCCCCTGCCATTGCCGACCTTGCCCCCCTCTCTGCCGACCCCCCCCCCCCCGCCATTGCCGACCTTGCCCCCCTCTCTGCCGCCCCCCCCCCCCCGCCATTGCCAACCTTGCCCCCTCCGCTGCTGACCCTCTCGACCCCCCTCCCACCGCCAACCTGCCATCGCCTACCTTTGCTGGTGGGGGACCCCAACCCCCTCCAGCTGAGGTCCTCTTCTTCTCACAAAAGGCTTCCTTCTGTTTCTGACGTCCTGCACGTACAACGTGTACAACGTGTCAGAAACAGAAGGAAGCCTTTTGCGAGAAGAAGAGGACCTCGGCTGGCAGGGGTTGGGGTCCCCCACCAGCAAAGGCAGGCGACGGTGGGTTGGCGGCGGGAGGGGGGGGAGTCGGGTGGGTCGTCGGCAGTGGGGTCCAGGGTCAAATCTACGGGGGCCCAGGCCCCCCGTAGCTACGCCACTGGTAGTGATCAATCCTCTTCTACAAGGGAAAAATCCGTGTTTTCCAGTAGAAGGAGTTTGATGGTTGCTCTCCCTGTAAACATAGCTTTAGCCCCAACAGAAGGTAGCAGTGCTCTGGGTGGAGTTGAGGGCAGGGACAGATGAATATGGATGGCGAATTTTGGTTGAAATACATGAGGTTGCTCTTTGCACAAAATTCCACCTGCTTTCATTCAAGTGCAATGTATGTAGGTATTTCATACTCAGTGGTGGGTACCTGGCCCAAATTTTCAAAGTTTAATTTGCGAATGAACTTGCAGAAACATGGGTACAAAGCTCTGGAACTCTTTGCCGGAGAATGTGGTAATAGTGCTTAGTGTATCCGGGTTTAAAAAAAGGTTTGGAGAAGTTCCTGGAGGAAAAGTCCATAGTCTGCTATTGAGACAACTGCATGCCCTGGGATTGGTAGCATGGAATGTTGCCACGATTTGGATTTCTGCCAGCTAGTTGTGACTTGACCACTGTTGGATGCAGGATATTGGGGTAGATGGACCACTGGTCTGACCCACTATGGCTACTCTCATTGTCTTATGCACATCTGGGCCTTTAAACTCCCAGTGGATTTCCATTCTTGTGCTCACTGATCGTTCATGCTCATGGATTGCCCCTCTCCTGTTCCCAGAATGACTAGATTGAAACTTTTGCTAATGCTAAGTATAGTAAATTCATTGTGTTAATTTAAATTGTAGTAAAGTAAAACACTGAAATCACATTTCAGTGCTTATTTTAGAAACTCTATTCATGTTTGGATGTCTAAAAAACAGAATTTAGTTATCCATATTGCATGGACATCCATATGGCAATTTATAAAGCCAGGAAATGGTTGTTTAAAACTGCTGTACGACTATATGGTAAGGGGGTGTGGTCTAGGAGTGTTTTGGGCAGATCTAGGAAGGGGGCCAAAAGATTTTTTTTTTTGTTACATTTGTACCCCATGCTTTCCCACTCATGGCAGGCTCAATGTGGCTTACATGGGGCAATGGAGGGTTAAGTGACTTGCCCAGAGTCACAAGGAGCTGTCTGTGCCTGAAGTGGGAATCTGAACTCAATTCCCCAGGACCAAAGTCCACCACCCTAACCACTAGGCCACTCCTCCACTGTTGCTACTATTTGAGATGCAACATGGAATGTTGCTATTCCACTAGCAGTCAGCCCTTGCAGATCACCAATGTGGCCGCGCAGGCTTCTGCTTCTGTGAGTCTGGTGCAGGACGTCAGACTCACAGAAGCCTGCGCAGCCTTCTACATGGAATGTTGCTAGTGGAATAGCAACATTCCATGTAGAATCTCCAATAGTATCTATTTTATTTTTGTTACATTTGTACCCTGCGCTTTCCCACTCATGGCAGGCTCAATGCGGCTTACATGGGGCAATGGAGGGTTAAGTGACTTGCCCAGAGTCACAAGGAGCTGCCTGTGCCGGGAATTGAACTCAGTTCCTCAGGACCAAAGTCCACCACCCTAACCACTAGGCCACTCCTCCTGGACATCCAGCTCTGATTGCAGAAGGGGAAGAGACATCCACGTTCAAAGAGATGGACATTCATATTTAGACCTGGCACTTGGCACGGCTGGGTTACAGAAAGGTGGTCTGATTGAGCAGTTCTCCACTGAATGGAGCAAGGGAAGTCACAATAGGTATTTTGCTGTCCCTGGAGGGCTCACAATTAAAAAAACAAAATTACAAAAGCTGCCCTAGGACTTGAACTGGAAACTTCTGGATCTCTACTCTGGTTCTCAGTAGTCTGTGCTGTTAGGCTACTTCTCCACATGGTTATCTATGGGTCCATTTTATAACATGGACATTCCTCGTCCGTGTCCTTTGCTTTGACCGGTTCATAGTTTAGACTTCGTTTCAGAAGCAGAGCCAGGTTGACGACGCGGGGGGAGCGAAAGCCGACTTCTGCCGGCACTGGCGTACATTTTCAATGCAACACATTGAGAAAAAAATAGGCGCCGGAGCTGGCAGAACTCCATTTGGGGGAGCAGTCGCTCCCCTGGCACCCCCCTGGCTACGCCACTGGTTGTAGGGTGGTTGTTTGTAAAGTAGATGTTGATGCTGGACATAGGGGTCCTTTTACAAAGGATTGCGGTAGTGTAGGCGTGGATTTTGGGAGGGCGCCGATCCTTTTTTTAGCACGCCTGTAAAAAGGCCTTGACATGTATTATACGATGCACATGAAATAATATGTAAACTGCGTGACAATATGATGACTGATGAAGATCGGATGAAGAGAAACTTCACTGGCTCCCACTCAAGGAACGTATTGCTTTCAAGATCTGCACATTGGTACACAAAATCGTTCACGCAGATGCCCCAATTTACATGCTAAATCTTGTGGACCTACCTCCCAGAAACGCCATAAGATCATCCCGCAAATTCCTCAATCTGCACTTCCCCAGCTGTAAAGGACTAAAATACAAGCTGATACACTCTACCACCTTCTCATACTTGAGCACACAGTTGTGGAATGCACTACCCACAACCCTGAAAACTAACGACGAAATAACTAACTTTCGCAAATCTTTAAAGACACATGTCTTCAACAAAGCCTACAAAGAGAACCCATAGCCTTACAAAACTACCCCATCAATCTACCCAGCTATGGCAATTCCCTTTATATACAATCCTCCCTAACACCTACTTCACTCTTCCATTACTTAATCTTTGAACATTACCAATTGTATCTGATACCCTGTAATATCCATGTCATAACAAAACTCTGTAAGCCACATTGAGCCTGCAAATAGGTGGGATAATGTGGGATACAAATGCAATAAAATAACAAATAAAATAATATGTGTCATCAATAAAAATTGTTTAAAAAAAAGTTTTGCCAAAAATGGACGTGCATTTTGGGTCTGAGAGCTAGATGTACTAATCAATCATTAGATCCCTTCCCTTACCGATTCCCTTAGCGAATTGGTAAGGAACGGGCATGCATCAAGGAATAGGAATGCAAATGAGCTGGTCGCTGCTAGCTCATTTGCATGGGATTTCCTTCCAAGCCAGTCGGCCAGCTGAGCATGCATAGAGCAGCCAAGTGTTATGCTGGCTGCTCTGCGCATGCCAAGGACATCCTTTATGGACGTCCTTCACTATAAAAAAAACTCCCTCTAAAATGACGTTCTTTTTACAGGCTACAAGCTAATGTACAGTTCAGAGGCAAGAGAATAAAAACTAACCTGATGATACGGAGAAGCCTTCTAGCCCAGAAAAGCTGCTTTTTATTTTCTTTCAGCCTGGCACAAAGGCAAGCGACGCTTAAGCAGTTTTCAGCTTGCGCCCCCCAGGATCGGGACGTGAGAGGACACAAATCAAAACTTTTTGGACGTCCCGCCAGGTCTCTCTCAGCCAATCACAGCGCGTTTAGCTGATACTGGTAACAGCTAAACGCGCTGTGATTGGCTCAGAGACATCCAGGTCTCTCAGCTGAGTGAAGCACGGCCAAAAAGGACGTTTTTAATATTCCGGGGTTGAATGATGTCCAAAAAAGAGCTTGCAGGATCAGAGCCTGTTTGATTTTTTTTTTTTATATATATAGGGAAGAACGTCCATAAAGGACGCTCTTGACGAGCACTTGGACGGTTTTTCGGGTGTAGAATGGCCATAATGGCCGTCCATGATGAGCACTTGGCCGTTTTTGCACCCCCCCAATTTTTTTTAACGTTTTAATAATTTTTCCAATCCCGCGCAGCCCCAACGAGAGGTACAAACCTCTCGTTAGATTTTCCAGCATTTTCCAGCGTTAAGGCAATCGGAAAAGGTTAGCGCATCTCATTACAATAGGGTTTCTACACGATTTGCTCATCTGCATTCCGTTTTCGTTAGCAGCTACCGTCACCAGGAAAAAAGTGTTTAGTGCATGCCAGGGTTTACTACTTGCTCGTTAATGGCTCATTAAGGGCTTGTTAAGTTTAGTGCATCTGGCCCTGAGACCTTACCGCCAGCCTTTGACCTAGCGGTAAAGACTCACACAGCAACCAGTAATGACCTATGCGCACCAAATGCCATTTGGCGCGCGTCCATTACGCGTGCCTGAAAATTAAAAAAATATATATTTTTCAGATGCGTTTATTGGACACATGCCAAAAGTGAAATTACCGCAAGAGCCATGCGGTAGTTGGGCAGTAACTCTATTTTGGTGTGCGTCGGGCGCACGTAGACGCTTACGTGGCTTAGTAAAAGGGCCCCATAGTCAGCACTTGGATGTCCATTTCTCAGGCATCTCATGTATTTTAGAACAAGCTTTTTGTTGGTAGATCTAAAATACATGAGAAATGCGATGGCATAGCCAGACCTGATATTTTGGGTGGGCACTATGTATATATGTAGAGTAAATTTTCTTGGAATACTACTAAATAATGCCAAGTGCGCTTGATGATGGATCTCTAAGTAAATAGTTTGCCCAACATAAACCACAAACACATCGGCATTTTTAAATATAGTTACATTATCCCATGGCTTAAACTTAAGTACATAAGTATTGCCATACTGGGAAAGACCAAAGGTCCATCAAGCCCAGCATCCTGTTTCCAACAGTGGCCAATCCTGGTCACAAATACCTGGCAAGATCTCAAAAAGTACAAAACATTTTATACTGCTTATCCCAGAAATAGTGGATTTTCCCCAAGTCCAGTTAATAATGGTCTTTGGACTTTTCCTTTAGGAAGCCATTCAAACCTTTTTTAAACTCCGCTAAGCTAACCGCCTTTACCACATTCTCTGGCAACGAATTCCAGAGTTTAATTACATGTTGAGTGAAGAAATATTTTCTCCGATTCGTTTTAAATTTACTACATTGTAGCTTCATCGCATGCCCCCTAGTCCTAGTATTTTTGGAAAGCGTGAACATACGCTTCACATCTACCCGTTCAACTCCACTCATTATTTTATAGACCTCTATCATATCTCCCCTCAGGCGCCTTTTCTCCAAGCTGAAGAGCCCTAGCTGCTTTAGCCTTTCCTCATAGGGAAGTCGTCCCATCCCCAGGGGCGCTGAGAGACTGGGCCGGGCCCGAGGCAAGGCTTCTCCCTGGGCCCCGCCGCTGGCGCTCCCCCTCCACCCCCCCGAGGTTGCCGCTGCCGCTGCTCCTCCCCCTCCACCCGCCCCCTCCGTCCGCCACCAGGCCGGGCCCCCTGCACTGAAATCACAGCGCCTCTAACCTCCGTGTGAAAACGCTGCAGGCAGCAGGGCAGCAGATCGCCTCCCTTCGGCCCTCCTTCCCTCCTTGTGTCCCGCCCTCGTGGACCAGGGGCGTAGCTACGGGTGGGCCTGGGTGGGCCCAGGCCCACCCAATTTCAGCCCAGGCCCGCCCAGCGCCAGCGCCAGCTCCCATTGCCGGCCACTGCTGCTTTTCCTGATGAGCAGCAGGGCCGGCGCTACAAAAAGAAGAAGCGCTCAGCTGACTGAGCTGAGCGCCAATGCGTCGCTAAGGACGAGAAAAAATGTTTTTAAAAAAACGCGGCACTGCAGGCAGCCTCGAAGCATTGGCTGCTGGCTCTGCAGGCTCCTCCCGTCTCTTACATCAGTGCCCCTGTAGCGAAGCAGGGGCAGTGACGTAAGAGACGGAAGGAGCCTGCAGAGCCAGCAGCCAATGCTTCGAGGCTGCGTGCAGTGCCGCATTTTTTTAAAAACATTTTTTCTCGTCGGGTTAGCGTTGGTGCTCAGCTCAGTCAGCTGAGCGCTTCTTCTTTTTGTAGCGCCGGCCCTGCTGCTCATCAGGAAAAGCAGCAGTGGCCGGCAATGGGAGCTGGGGCTGGTAGGCCTGAATGGGAGAGGGAAAATGGATGGCAGGATGGGGAGAAAGAGGGAAAACAGATGGGAGGATGGCAGAGAAAGAGGGAAAATGGAAGGATGTGGAGAGAAAGAGGGAAAACAGATGGGAGGATGGCAGAGAAAGAGGGAAAATGGAGGATGGGGAGAGAAAGAGGGAAAACAGATGGGAGGATGGCAGAGAAAGAGGGAAAATGGAAGGATGTGGAGAGAAAGAGGGAAAACAGATGGGAGGATGGCAGAGAAAGAGGGAAAACGGAGGATGGGGAGAGAAAGAGGGAAACCAGATGGGAGGATGGCAGAGAAAGAGGGAAAACGGAGGATGGGGAGAGAAAGAGGGAAAACAGATGGGAGGATGGCAGAGAAAGAGGGAAAACTGAAGGATGGGGAGAGAAAGAGGGAAAACAGATGGGAGGATGGGGAGAGAAAGAGGGAAAACAGAAGGATGGGGAGAGAAAGAGGGAAAACAGATGGCAGGATGGGGAGAAAGAGGGAAAATGGAAGGATGGGGAGAGAAAGAGGGAAAACAGATGGGAGGATGGCAGAGAAAGAGGGAAAATGGAAGGATGGGGAGAGAAAGAGGGAAAACAGATGGCAGGATGGGGAGAGAAAGAGGGAAAACAGATGGCAGGATGGGGAGAGAAAGAGGGAAAACAGAAGGATGGGGAGAGAAAGAGGGAAAACAGATGGCAGGATGGGGAGAAAGAGGGAAAATGGAAGGATGGGGAGAGAAAGAGGGAAAACAGATGGGAGGATGGCAGAGAAAGAGGGGAGATGGATGAAAGGATGCAGAGAGAAAGGGGAGAGACTGGAAGGATTTGGAGAGAGAAGGGACACTAAACAGAAAAGGGTAGAGAGATAGACACTGGTTAGAAGGAGGGAGAGAGACATTAGATGGAAAGATCAGGAGAGAGGGTAGATGGGTGGAAGGATGGGGAGAGAAAGAGGGAAGACGCTGGATGGAAGGGTAGGGAGAAAGAGGTGACACTGGATGGAAGGATGCAGAAAGAAAGAGGGGAGGCTATTGGAAGTATGGGGAGAGAGAGGGGAGACACTGGAAGGATGGGGAGAGAAAGAGGAGAGCTGATGCATGGAAAGGGGGAGTAGTGAAAGATTGGAGAATAAGAGGAAGGGGCATGGGGAGAACAAGGGTGAGAAAAAGATGAAAAGCCATAAGTAGATGAAGGAAATTAAAGAATGGATAGTAAGAATGAATTAAATCTGGACACAGAGAGAGGCAGAAAAATATTGAAGAAAGCAAAGAAAAAGGAGAGAAAAATGACAAATGGCCAGGAAACCCTGGCAGAAGAGTCAAGCGAAAACGAAGGAAAGCAGAATCTAGAGACTGGGAGCAACACAATGAGACAAAGTAAATGGTCATACAACAAAGGTAAAGAAAATAATTTTATTTTAAATTTAGGATAAAGTAATATGGTGTTAATAAAGTTTCAGAGACCAATACTTCCTTCCTGGTCCATAAAATCATCCACGGTGAGGCTCCGGTATATAAAGACTTACCAACCAGGATCGCAAAAAGGTCAGCACGCACATTCCTGAATCTCCACTACCCCAGTTGTAAAGGACTTAAATATAAATCAACATATGCATCCTGCTTTTCCTACATTAGCACAGAACTCTGGAACACTCTACCAAATGTCATAAAAACAACGCACGACCTAACAATCTTCCGAAAATTACTAAAAACCAACCTGTTCAAAAAGGCATACCACAATGATCCATCCTAAACACCAAACAATGAAACTCTTCCAGAACTAGACAAAACCGAACTCTCTGTACCTGACTGCTTAAACCACTCTGTCAATAATGAACGTTAACGCTTCATCAACTAATCTCTCACGCCGGAAATGAACTGATTATTCCAGCTTGTTCCAGTCCGTCTGTTCCAGCTTATTCCAATCCGTCTGTTCTGTTCCAGCTTGCTCCAGTCCTGCTGCTCCGCTCCCATCTGTTCCAGCTTGTTCCAGTCCTCCCTACCTCTGCATTGTTGACTCTAGCCATACTGTTCCTATTTGTTGAATATAACCATACTGCTAAAGTACCTCAGTCATTTATGGCCCCTGTACACATTCTCTTCCTAGCCCTGTCCCTTCCTAATCTTTTCCCTCACCCTCTACCTCTCTCCGCTACAGGAACTCACAGCCCATCCTTCGACTTCATCACCTCACCTTCTCTCCTACCCTCTTCCTCCCTCTTAGCTTTTAATCTTCATCTCTTTCTTCCTTCCATTTTGCCTTCCCCATTTCACCTAACTACCTCTCGCCTTTGACGCCTTCGTGACCACACCTCTCCTACTCTCCTCCGCTCTCTTTTACTCCTTCTCTTACTCTCAGCCGGTGACATCAATCCTAATCTTGGCCCTCCTCACCAACTATTATCCCAATTCTACAGATCTCACTGTGACCTCTCTAAGCCTCATCTCTATTTCTCTACTCCCCTCCTCTTCTCTGCCCTTCTCTTGCGCCCTATGGAATGCCCGCTCTATCTGCAACAAACTTCCCTATATTCATAACCTCTTTATCTCGCGTCATCTCCATCTCCTCGCCATAACAGAAACCTGGCTCTGCCCTGATGACTCTGCTTCAGTCGCAGCCCTCTGCCATGGCGGTTATCTTTTTTCACATACTCCTCGCCCTGCTGGTCACGGGGGCGGTGTTGGATTACTTCTCTCTCCCTCCTCCAGATTTCAACCCCTTCTTCCACCTCAATCTCACTGTTTTTCCTCCTTTGAAGTCCACTCTATCCGCCTTTTCTCTCTTCTGCCTCTTCGAATAGCGGTCATTTATCGTCCCCCTGATAAGTCCCTTTCCTCCTTTCTAAGTGATTTTGATGCCTGGCTTGCCTTCTTCTATGATCCTTCCTCCCCTTCTCTCATCCTTGGTGACTTTAATATTCCTGCTAATGATCCTTCTAACTCTTATATTTCCAAGTTACTCGCTTTAACATCCTCCTTTAATCTCCAACTATGCTCCACCTCCCCCACTCATCAAAATGGTCACTGTCTTGATCTTATCTTCTCTTCCAACTGTTCACCCTCTAGTTTCCTTGCCTCTGATCTTCCCCTCTCTGATCACCATCTTATAACTTTCACACTTAAATCTCCTCCCTCCCAGTCCCGTCCTATTTTATCTAATCTAGCTAGGAATCTTCATGATATTGACCCTTCATCTCTATCCTCCAATCTTTCAAACCTTCTCTCTACTGTGACACCATCCACGTCTGTCAATGAGGCTGTTTCCTCTTACAACAATATTCTATCCTCTGCCTTAGACACTCTTGCACCTTTGATGACCCGCCCTATAAGGCGTACAAAACCCCAACCTTGACTGACTTCTAATATCCGCTACCTACGTTCCTGTACCGACTCCGCTGAATGCCTCTGGCGGAAATCTCGGGCCCTTGCTGATTTCTTACACTTTAAGTTCATGCTGACCTCCTTCCAATCTGTTCTTTTACGCGCCAAACAGGATTATTATATCCAACTGATTAACTCTCTTGGCTCTAACCCTCGACTTCTCTTCACCACATTGAACTCTCTCCTCAAGGTGCCCCCTCCCCCAACTCCCCCTTCATTATCTCCTCAGACCCTTGCTGAATTCTTTCACGACAAGGTTCAAAAGATAAACCTTGCATTCTCTACCTCGCCACCTCTCCCTCCACTAGTCCGTTCCCCTCTCTCTCCTTCCCCTCATTCCCTTTCCTCCTTTCCTGAAGTTACTATTGAGGAAACGACACTTCTCCTTTCTTCCTCAAAATGTACCACCTGCTCCTCTGATCCTATTCCCACCCACCTTCTTAACGCCATCTCTCCTGCTCTTATTCCTTTTATCTGTCACATTCTCAATCTCTCACTTTCCACTGCGACTGTCCCTGCTGCCTTTAAACATGCTGTGGTCACACCCCTCCTTAAGAAGCCTTCACTCGACCCTACTTGTCCCTCTAATTACCGTCCCTCCTCCCTTTTCTCTCCAAATTACTTGAGCGTGCTGTCCACCACCGCTGCCTTGATTTTCTCTCCTCACATGCTATTCTTGACCCACTACAATCTGGTTTTCGCCCTCTCCACTCAACCGAAACTACGCTTACTAAAGTCTCCAATGACCTACTACTGGCTAAATCCAGAGGTCTCTATTCCATCCTCATTCTTCTTGATCTTTCCGCTGCTTTTGACACTGTCGATCACAGCATACTCCTTGATACCCTGTCCTCACTTGGATTCCAGGGCTCTGTCCTTTCCTGGTTCTCTTCCTACCTCTCCCTCCGCAACTTCAGTGTTCACTCTGGTGGATCCTCTTCTACTTCTATCCCTCTGCCTGTCGGGGTACCTCAGGGTTCTGTTCTTGGTCCCTTCCTCTTTTCTATCTACACTTCTTCCCTTGGTTCATTAATCTCATCTCATGGCTTTTTCTACCATCTCTATGCTGATGACTCCCAAATCTACCTTTCTACCCCTGATATCAGCGTGCTTGTCTGACATTGCTGTCTGGATGTCTCAACGCCACCTGAAATTAAACATGACCAAAACCGAACTTCTCATTTTCCCCCCCAAGCCCACCTCCCCGCTTCCCCCATTTTCTATTTCTGTTGATGGCTCTCCCATTCTCCCTGTCTCCTCAGCTCGAAACCTTGGGGTCATCTTTGACTCTTCTCTCTCCTTCTCTACTCATATCCAACAGATCGCCAAGATCTGTCATTTCTTTCTTTACAACATCCGTAAAATCCGCCCCTTTCTTTCCGAGCACTCTACCAAAACCCTCATCCACACCCTTGTCACCTCTCGTTTGGACTACTGCAATCTGCTTCTTGCTGGCCTCCCACTTAGTCACCTCTCCCCTCTCCAGTCGGTTCAAAACTCTGTTGCCCATCTCGTCTTCCGCCAGGGTCGCTTTACTCATACTACCCCTCTCCTCAAGTCGCTTCACTGGCTCCCTATCTGTTTTCGCATCCTATTCAAACTTCTTCTACTAACCTATAAATGTACTCACTCTGCTGCTCCCCAGTATCTCTCCACACTCGTCCTTCCCTACACCCCTTCCCGTGCACTCCGTTCCATGGATACATCCTACTTATCTGTTCCCTTCTCCACTACTGCCAACTCCAGACTTCGCCCCTTCTGTCTCGCTGCACCCTACGCCTGGAATAGACTTCCTGAGCCCCTACGTCTTGCCCCATCCTTAACCATCTTTAAATCTAGATTGAAAGCCCACCTCTTTAACATTGCTTTTGACTTGTAACCACTCGCCCCCACCTACCCTCCTCTCCTGTTTCCTCTACACATTAATTGATTTGCTTGCTTTATTTTTGTCTATTAGATTGTAAGCTCTTTGAGCAGGGACTGTCTTTCTTCTATGTTTGTGCAGTGCTGCGTATGCTTTGTAGCGCTATAGAAATGCTAAATAGTAGTAGTAGATTATCTAACTTACTCTATAAGTTACTCTATCATTTATGAACTTAATGAAATTCCACATTGTATTTCTCATTCCGGAAATGGCGATCGCCACTGCAGCACACTGTAAGCCACATTGAGCCTGCAAAAAGGTGGGAAAATGCGGGATACAAATGCAACAAAATAAAAACCAGTAATTTGCATGTCCCTTTGCTGCATTTGGGTGTCTGCAGGAATACCAGATCTGTGGCTGGTGCAGTGGCGTTCCAAGGGCGGGGCGGTGGGGGCGGTCCGCCCCGGGTGCACGCCGCTGGAGGGGTACAGAGAGCAGCCGTGCGCCTGGTTCCCTGCTCCCTCTGCCCCGGAACAGGTTACTTCCTGTTCCGGGGTAGAGGGAGCAGGGAGCCAGCGGAACCGAGAGCCACGCGGCTGCTCCCAGCAGCCAAGATTGCACCCGGGGGGGGGGGGGGGGGGGGGGGGGTTGTCATGCTGCACCCGGGGGTGGGTGTGCATTGGCGATCCGCCCTGGGTGGCAGCCGACCTAGGATCGTCACTGGGCTGATGTAACTGTGAAGGCCTAAGCGTAAGGTACACTAATGCTAGGTTCTGTTTGAATTCTATAATTGAATCTGGCTGCCCAGATGCTATTTTGGAACAGGTTTTTACTGCACAGCATTAGAGCACCCAAAAGGAGGTACCCACTTGTAGAATAGTGTTCTAAGGGGTCCTTTTACTAAGCTGCGGTAAAACGTTGCCTGTGGTAGTGTAGGCACGTATATTGGGTGCGCGCCGGGCCAGTTTTTACCGCGTCTGCAAAAGGGCTTTTGTTTTAATGGGACGGGAAAAGGGCCTGTGGTAAAACTGAAACCAGCGCGCGCCTAAAACTGGCCTGAGCCCTTAACGCCACCCATTGATCTAGCGGTAAGGACTCACATGCTACATGAGCGGTGAGCGGTCGGCGCGTGCTGAGTGCCGCTGGAAATGGCGCATGTGGGAGGAAATAAAATCTATAAATGATCCAGGTGGTATGGGCATGCACCAAATCTGAAATTACCGCCAGGGGAGCATGGTAGCCTGGTGGGAGTCTCATTTGGGCGCACCTAACACCCCTTTGTAAAAGGGCCCCTGAGCGACTCGCTCAAGTCACAAAGAGCATGAGTGGGTGGAAAGGGACTATGAGCCCCAGATTTCCCCGGTTCTCAGGCTGCTTCTCTAACCACTAGGCTACTCTGTAAATATAGAAGCACCCCCTCCCCCCCACCCGCGGTATAAGCCAGCCCCCCCAGATTTTCACCTGCAAGCAAGCGACATGAGGATCTTGAAAATTGTCCCTTAAGATTTTTTTTCCACAAGTACAGAATGGGAAAAACATGCCTTTAGGTCTATTAAAGCCACTTATGTTGAAGCTTCAAGACATATGCAAAACATGCTTCAGTGTTAATGCATCTTGATGGCTAAGATAAAAACATTTAGCTAAACTTCCCTGGTAAATAATTACATCAAAGCTCAGTGTTTGTAAGCATCATCTTCTTTATGCAAAGCACTCTCTGTGTGATAGGCAGGGGAAGCTAATTATTGAGTGAACAGTTGTCAAGTCCTAGGGCGTCTGCAGAACTTTCCATATATATTTTATGAGGTGGTAATCCCCCAGAGCTTTGGCGTGTGCTGTGCTCTCCTGCAGCAGGCTCTTTTCTGCATTCCTGAATTTCTGCGTTTTACAGTATTTTGCTTTGATATTCTGCTAGAGATTTTTCTGCCACCAGCTTTTCCCAGTAACATGAAAGATGCCTTGTTTAACCCTAATGAGGGTTCAATATGAATTTATATCCAAAATCAGGCCCTGTGTATATCTCTTAATGCAATCTGTGTTTCAGGTAAGTGCCTCATGTTTAATATATCTTTTTTTTTTTTTTTTCAAAAGCCATTTATAAAGGGATGGCAGGGTACTTAGGTTATCAAGGCAACATATGTGCCTAGCAGGCTTATTTTCGAAAGTGATCGCAGGTGATCTTCCGACATAAATCGGGAGATGGCCGGTGATCCCTCAAAAGTGGCGAAATCAGTATAATCGAAAGTGGCTTTTTTGACAGCATCGCATGCACCCGGGGCGGACCGCCCCCACCGCCCCGCCCTTGCTACGCCGCTGTTTATATCTGTTCTGAATAAGATGCAAATTTGTGTATACGTAGCCGTGTAGTTTGTAAAATGTGTGTGTACATTGCAACTCTGCCTTCATTCTATCCAAAAGATGCCCCCAGAAATGCCTGTGCAGAGATTACGTAAAAGTAGGTGCATTCATTCAGCACGCTCACTTTTTACACAGAATTTAATTATACGGTGGTGGGAGGTGGGGCTGGTGGTTGGGAGGCGGGGATAGTGCTGGGCAGACTTATACGGTCTGTGCCAGAGCCAGTGGCGGGAGGCGGGGCTGGTGGTTGGGAGGCGGGGATAGTGCTGGGCAAACTTATACGGTCTGTGCCCTGAAGAGCACAGGTACAAATCAAAGTAGGGTATACACAAAAAGTAGCACATATGAGTTATCTTGTTGGGCAGACTGGATGGACCGTGCAGGTCTTTACCACGTTACTATGATTTGTTCTAAATGCATTACTTATTTACTTATATACTGCTTGCAAGCTAATAATGTGGTCTACAGCAGTGATGCCCAAGTCCAGTCCTGGAGTACCCCTTGCCAGTCAGGTTTTCAGGATATCCACAATGAATATGCATGAACTTGATTTACATACACTGCTTCCATTATATACAAATCTTATGCATATTCATTGTGGATATCTTGAAAACCTGACTGGCAAGGGGTACTCCAGGACCGGACTTGGGAACACTGGTCTACAGTCAGGTACAGTAGGTATTTTTCTATCCCTGGGGATCTCACAGTCGAAGCTTGTACCCAAGGCAATGGAGATTGAAGTGACTTCCCAAGATCACAAGGAGCTGCAGTGACATTTGAACCTGGTTCTTAGCTCTCTGCTCTAACCACTAGGTTATTCTTCTACATCTCAAAATTGACAGTGCTCTTGTTAATTTTTAAATGTATTTTGGATTTAGCTCTCACCTTATTTCTTTTTTAGTAGTAGCTAATGAAGAGTTACATTCAGGTACACTTAGGGTTGCCATATGTCCGGATTTACCCGGACATGTCCTCTTTTTGAGGACATGTTCGGGCGTCCGGATGGGTTTCGCCAGTCCGTCCGTTTTTCTGGATTTCTGGACAAACGGGCGGGCGGAGGGCCTATCCTAGCCTCCCCTTCCCTTACGTACTATCTGCTCCTCTGGTGGTCTTGTGACCTCTTCGGTGCAGGAAAGAGTCCCCTCTTTCCTGCCCGGAGCGCTGCCTTTGCCCTGCATGCTGTTGCTGCGATGGTCTCGGGATTCAAAATGGCCGCCGAGAGTTGAAGTGGCCTCGCGAGACTTCAACTCTCGGCGGCCATTTTGAATCCCGACACCGTAACAGCAACAGGATGCAGGGCAAGGACAGAGCTCTGGGCAGGAAAGAGGGGGCTCCTTCCTGCCCTGAAGAGGTCACTAGACCACCAGAGCAGTAGATAGTAAGTAAGGGGAGGGGAGGTGACGGGGGGGGGGGGGGCGGCAGGGGAGGGGAATATGTGACAGGGGGCGGGGCGAGGATGCGAAAGGGGTGGGGTATGGGCGGGGCAGGGGGTGGGACATGTGTCCTCTTTTTGAGAGGACAAAATATGGTAACCCTAGGTACACTAGATATTTCCCTGTCTCCAGAGGGCTTACAATCTATGGGGTCCTTACCAAGGCACACTAATGATTAGCAGATTCTATATAGCACGACCAAAATTGCACGCACAAATCTGTTCATATTTTGGATTTGCATGCACAATTTAGGGGGTCTTTTCCTACGGTGTGCTAGCGTTTTAAGCTTGCGCTAAAAATCAGCTGACACTAAATGCTGAGACATCCATTGTATTCCTATGGGCGTCTCAGTGTTTAGCGTCAGCTGATTTTTAATGTGAGCTAAAAACGCTAGCATACCTTAGTAAAAAGACCCCCTTAATTACTTAAGCCAAGCAGTGCCGGTAATTGCCACTTAACGAGCAATTATTGATACTAATTGGCGTTAATTGGAATTTATATGCCCAACTTGCTAGGTGGATTCTGGAAAGTGGTGCACGCAAATTCGAACGCGTGCTGCCAAAAAGGGGGCCTGGCCATGGGTATGGAATGGGCGAATTGCGGGTGTTCCAAAACTCTACGTGCACGGTTATAGAATAACACCCGCTCTGCGCCTTTCTTAGATGTCGGTATTTGCATTAAAGTTTTACTTGGTGTAAATGGACGCGCCTAGAGTTAGGCACAGGCGTGGCCACTAGGCATATTCTATAAACCCTTCCCAAATCTAGGCGCGGTTTACAAAATACACCTACGTGGAAATATTTTCAGCACCGATGTTTCAGGCGCCATATATAGAATCTTGTCTTAAATGCCACGCAGCCCGTTGTATTCCAATGGGCTCATGGCAACTAGTACACACTAATTACTTGTTCAAAAAGACGTACAAAAAAGATCCCCCATAAGAAACTGACAGCTAAACTTCATCGGATACATTTATAATGGACCTTTCTAATTTGTTTACTTTAACTTACACCCTAATTACTGAATATTATATCTTGTCCTGATCTCATGGAGGAGTGGCCTAGTGGTTAGAGTGGTGGACTTTGGTCCTGGGGAACTGAGTTTGATTCCCACTCTAGGCACAGGCAGCTCCTTGTGACTCTGGGCAAGTCACTTAACCCTCCATTGCCCCATGTAAGCCACATTGAGCCTGCCATGAGTGGGAAAGCGAGGGGTACAAATGTAACAAAAATAAAATAGATACTATTGGAGATTCTACATGGAATGTTGCTACTATTGGAGATTCTACATGGAATGTTGCTATTCCACTAGCAACATTCCAAGTAGAAGGCTGTGCAGGCTTCTGTTTCTGTGAGTCTGACTCCTGCACGTATGTACGTGCAGGACGTCAGACTCACAGAAGCAGAAGCCTGCGCGGCCACATTGGTGATCTGCAAGGGCCGACTTCTACATGGACTGTTGCTAGTACAATAGTGGAGGAGTGGCCTAGTGGTTAGGGTGGTGCACTTTGGTCCTGAGGAACTGAGTTCGATTCCCACTTCAGGCACAGGCAGCTCCTTGTGACTCTGGGCAAGTCACTTAACCCTCCATTGCCCCATGTAAGCCACATTGAGCCTGCCATGAGTGGGAAAGCACGGGGCACAAATGTAATAAAATTATGCTATCTTTTATCTATTTTCCACTTCTTATTATACATAATTTTGTTATGCACCTTATCTGCAACAATGCTGAAATTCTTACTCCGTTACTATGGTTGCCATGATATAGTTTTTGCACCATTATCTATATTCTGATTTTCTGATTCCATCAATGTGATTGTTGTTGTATTATATTGTAATATCCACACTGAACAGTTTAGTTGTGTCTGCGAGGGAAAAGTCTCAACTTTACGGCAACAACTTTTGAACTGTTATGTTGCACGTACAAAAAGTCATCATAGACATTAAAAACCCTCGAGTGATATTTTTTTTGAATAATTTTTCAAAATTATTGGTACAAAAAAGTTTATATGTTAATGAGCCAATCAGACTGAAAAAATGTATAATCAGTAAATATGTCGAATGACTCAAATGCACTTATCTTGCAACTTTGCACTCCAGCTTGCCAGATGATTCCAACGGTCCCGTTTCGTTCATCTTCCTCAGGGAACCATGCAGCAAAGTGTTTCAAAATCGCTTACAATGCTATGTTGACTGGCTGCGTTATGTGGCCTTGTGCTCCCTGAATTCTCTTTTTACCCCTTGATCAATTGATTCTCTTATGGATTTCATGCTTCAAATGTACCTTAAAAATTTGTATTATGTGTTTTTGCCTCAAAGTCTCTCTTTGTCTTCCTTATCAGTGCTATTCATTTGACATACCGTTTCTTATGCTTTTTCCCTTTCTCTTCATTTGTATCCTTCTCACCGCCACCTGAAGCTCAATATGTCCAAAACTGAGCTCCTTATCTTCCCACCTAAACCAACCTCTCCCCTTCCCCCACTCTCTATTTCTGTCGACAACACACTCATTCTTTCTGTCTCATCTGCTCGTAACCTTGGGGTCATCTTCGACTCCTCCCTCTCCTTCTCTGCACATATTCAACAGATTGCTAAAACCTGTCGTTTCTTCCTCTATAATATCGCCAAAATTCGCCCTCTCCTTTCTGAGCACACTACCAGAACCCTCATCCACACTCTCATCACCTTTCGCTTGGACTACTGCAACTTGCTTCTCACCGGTCTTCCACTCAGCCATCTCTCTCCTCTTCAATCTGTTCAAAATTCTGCTGCACGATTAATATTTCACCAACGTCGCTATGCCCATATCAACCCTCTTCTGAAGTCACTTCACTGGCTCCCTATCCATTTCCGTATACAGTTCAAGCTCCTCTTATTGACCTATAAGTGCATTCACTCTGCTGCCCTTCACTACCTCTCCACCCTCATCTCTCCCTACACTCCTTCCCAGGAACTCCGTTCACTAGGCAAATCTCTCCTAATTGCACCCTTCTCCTCCATCGCTAACTCCAGACTCCGTTCCTTTTATCTCGCCGCAACTTATGCCTGGAATAGACTTCCTGAGCCATTATGTCAAGCTCCATCCCTGGCCGCCTTCAAATCCGGGCTAAAGGCCTACCTGTTTGATGCTGCTTTTAATTCCTAACTTGTCACCTGCTCATAACCTTTATCTTGTCTTCCTCTCTTCATTAGTCCCTTCCCATATGTCCTGCCTGTCCTACCCTTATCCCTTATTTGTCCTGTCTGTCTGTCCTGATTTAGATTGTAAGCTCTTTTGAGCAGGGACTGTCTTTTCTTCATGTTCAATTGTAAAGCACTGCGTACAACTGGTAGCGCTGTAGAAATGATTTGTAGTAAGTTGTTACATTTATTTTATCCCGCGCTTTCCCACTCATGGCAGGCTCAATGCGGTGGGCAATGGAGGGTTAAGTGACTTGCCCAGAGTCACAAGGAGCTGCCTGTGCCTGAAGTGGGAATGGAACTCAGTTCCTCAGTTCCCCAGGACCAAAGTCCACCACCCTAACCACTAGGCCACTCCTCCACTATTGTACTAGCAACATTCCATGTAGAAGTCGGCCCTTGCAGATCACCAATGTGGCCGCGCAGGCTTCTGCTTCTGTGAGTCTGACGTCAGACTCACAGAAACAGAAGCCTGCGCAGCCTTCTACATGGAATGTTGCTAGTGGAATAGCAACATTCCATGTAGAATCTCCAATAGTAGCAACATTCCATGTAGAATCTCCAATAGAATCTATTTTATTTTTGTTACATTTGTACCCTGTGCTTTCCCACTCATGGCAGGCTCAATGCAGCTTACATGGGGCAATGGAGGGTTAAGTGACTTGCCCAGAGTCACAAGGAGCTGCCTGTGCCTGAAGTGGGAATGGAACTCAGTTCCTCAGTTCCCCAGGACCAAAGTCCACCACCCTAACCACTAGGCCACTCCTCCACTATTGTACTAGCAACATTCCATGTAGAAGTCGGCCCTTGCAGATCACCAATGTGGCCGCGCAGGCTTCTGCTTCTGTGAGTCTGACGTCAGACTCACAGAAACAGAAGCCTGCGCAGCCTTCTACATGGAATGTTGCTAGTGGAATAGCAACATTCCATGTAGAATCTCCAATAGTAGCAACATTCCATGTAGAATCTCCAATAGAATCTATTTTATTTTTGTTACATTTGTACCCTGTGCTTTCCCACTCATGGCAGGCTCAATGCAGCTTACATGGGGCAATGGAGGGTTAAGTGACTTGCCCAGAGTCACAAGGAGCTGCCTGTGCCTGAAGTGGGAATCGAACTCAGTTCCTCAGGACCAAAGTCCACCACCCTAACCACTAGGCCACTCCTAGTTCTGTTTTCTGAAGGATGGAATTTAATAGCCGTTTTCATCTCACTTTTAAACCAAGCTGGCATGTCTAGTTGAACATATGTGCCTTTACCCAATAGGAGGACTAGAAGTAAGCCTATGAGACAGACTTAGAGGCCTTTTTTACTAAGCCATGTACGCATCTACGCGTGTCCAACGTGTGCCAAAATGGAGTTACCGCCCGGCTACCACGTGGCTCTTGCGCTAATTTCATTTTTGGCGTACGGCCGATACGCGCGTCAGAAAAATAATTTTTATTTTGGGACGTGCGTACTGAACGCGCGCAGGTCATCATCGGCCGGTTACTGCGTGAGACTTTACCGTTAGGTCAATGGCTGGCGGTAAGGTCTCAGACCCCCAAATGGACGCGTGGCAATTTTCATTTTGCTGCACGTCCATGTTCGGCAAAAATATTTAAAAAGACATTTTTTTTACAGGTGCGCTGAAAAATGATTCTGCGCACGCCCAAAACACGCGTCTACACTACCGCAGGCCATTTTTCAGCGCGCTTTTGTAAAAGGGCCCCCCCCCCTCCTTAGTCTTAAGTTGGCAGGGGTTTCAGCAGTCCTTCTAGGACTGAAAGCATCATCTTTATAACATGCAGGGGCCTTGCCATTCTTTTCAGGCAAGAGACCATAGCTCACTTCTCTATACACAGTGTACATTGCTGCAGCCAGAGCCATGGGACCAGACAATGAAAATTCAGTTTTAACGTGAATCACAGAGAACCTTCTTTGGCAAAAGATTGATTTATTTGAGAAACAATACACAATAATAACTGCATGATGTCCAAAGGATGATATAATAATTAATCATAGGTTTTCTGAAAGGAAAAGCCTTGAGAATACAAATCAGAGCAGAAAATGAAAATCCACCCCTTCGGATTTCAATTCATTACTTGCTACAGAAATTCAGTACTCTGTGTTCTTTTTATTTTTTTAAACTTTGCTTTTATTAAACCAGCGTCAAGTAGTACAGAAAAAAAATGATAACAAAACAATTTCAGTCTATCAGTCTATAAATGTAAAGCATTTAGGGCTGGATTCTATATATGGCAACTAAAATCCAGGCGCGTCCGATTCATGTGCCTAGCAGTACTCTTTAAGCTGCGTCTACATTCATTTATAGAATAGCACATAGGCTGAGTGGATGTGGCTAGATTTAGGCGTAAAGAGAATCCACGTACGCGGAGAACTCAAAAAGTCCCACGGAGAAACTCAAACAGAAAGGGAAGTGGGGGTGAGAACCAGGCTATCCAAAGACAGGACCACTGAAGTGGTGAAATGAAGCAAAGTTTATTGAAAAACAAACTTACTCGACACAACGTTGCGTTTCGGCCAGATAGCCTACATCAGGAGTCTTAAAAACTTGGTTCAAAAATGAGAGTCCAGAAGTAATAACATTGAATTGCAATGGTCTTCAAAAAGACCTTTGTTGTGAGCTGTAGCTGGATCGTGAATTGTACTCAGCTGTTCAACAATGTTGAAAAACGTTTTTAAGACTCCTGATGTAGGCCATCTGGCCGAAACACAACGTTGTGTCGAGTCAGTTTGTTTTCCAATAAACTTTGCTTCATTTCACCACTTCAGTGGTCCTGTCTTTGGATAGCCTGGTTCTCACCCCCACTTCCCTTTCTGTTAGATTTAGGCGCAGCCATTTACGCCGGTGGTGTAAATGCTGTGCCTAAATCTAGACGAGCTCTCCCAAATTCTATAACCATGCACATAGATGTGATTGATGGCCCCAATATGCCCCCTATTTGGCTACGCCCATGGGAATTTAGAATATGCCTAAAAATAAATGCGTGTAAATTCCAATTATACCCAATTAGTGTTGATAATTGGTCATTATTGGCCAATTATCGAGACTAGCTCGTTACTTAATTTAGTAGCGTGTGTAAATTGGCTGCATGCATACATTTCCGCACGCTACTCGGCGCGCCATATATAGAATCCAGGGGATGACGCCTTCCTGACCAGATGGGTGTATTGACATAGAATATAATGATACATAATACTATTTTCAAGATAACCCCAATACAGCATCCTTCTTGTGTAAGCCCTCATTCAGTAATCACAGTCATAAGAAACACGGTCACACTCTAGGGATGAAAAATCTCCTCTTCTGGAGTAAATATATTTAGATTAATTTTTAAATTTGGGGATTGAGGCACAAAAGTCATTTCCATAAATTATTATAGTGCACCCATTCAGGTGTTGATTTTAAATGATAAATGCACAGTTCGGAGGCAGCTATATGACACATTCTGGTTAACCACCCTGAAAAAAGTGGATCATTGGTTGGTGCCCAGGACTATAGCACTGGTTTTTTTAACCAATAAAATTCCTATGTAAAGGAATTTTCTTGTCTGTTTTGAGTATCTTCCAGTAATAGGGCCTGGTAATTCCATTCCAAAGAAATCTGTAAAGTATTTTTTAGCATAGAGAAAACCCTATTCCACATCATCAATTTAAGACATTCTAAGAAAGAATCATATGCGCCCGGTATAAGAGGCTTGGAGAGGCTAAGCCTCCCCTGCTGTGCTCTGAGGGGTTTAAATTGTTGATTTACCTCCATCCTCACAGCAGGAGCTGCAGTGAAAGCCCTCTAGCAGTTGTAGAAATTGGTTTATGGTTTGTTTACCTTACTGCTGGGAAAGCAGGGGGGGGGGGGGGGGTTGGCTGGAGGTGTCCTGGGTTGCCAGGGAGATATTTAAGGAGGATGACTTCCTCACCTGCACTGAAGACAGATAGCAGCAGAACGGATACTGGGCCAGCATGATCAGAAAAAGTCACCAGACAACAAAGGTAGAAAAGATCATTTTATTTTCATTATAGTGTTTGAAATATGTCCACTTTGATAATCAGGTGCTCAACATTAAAAGTTTATATTTATTTACTTATTTAGGGCATTTTATCCCACATTAAACATGAATTAGGGTGTTTTGTGGCTCTACATGAGAACTGTGATGATATGATCCCTTGTTTCATATTGTTGACGGTCTGCATTTCCGTATGGGTGATATATTGGTGTATTAGGTTCTACCCAGTGTAATATTTATGGTACAGTAAGGTTCTGAGCGTGTTTTTGCACAAAGTTGTGCATAGTGTTTTGCAGTTGAGCGATTGTGCTTAGAATATGCTTTGAGCAACCACTTTATTCTTTGACATATGATACATATCTAATATCTAAATTTAATAAAAGGTATTAATTGTGACTTTTATTTTTATTTATTTATTTTTTCTGTGTGTTATCAGACAATTATGGATTTAAACTCCACCCCTGGCCCCACCCCTAACCCCGCCCCCTTTAGCCTCCCTAAACAGTTGGGCCACCGACCGCCTATGGAAAGAATATAACATTGTACCTCTAAAAGATTGACACTTAGTACATGTATCATCTGTCCAGAGGTTCATTTAGACCCCCCCCCCCCCCCCCACACACACACACACTTACTCTGGTCGAATATATTCCATGCAAAATTTTATATTGGGTCTCTTGTAGATTAGGATTCCTTAACTCCTTCAGAGAGACTCTGGAACAAATTCTGCAAATCTTTAACGGTGACTTCAAGTGACAACTCCTGGCTCCAAACAGGGGCCATTTCTTTCAAGCGAGTTTCTTCCTGTAAATCACATCCCAACTTATGCCAGGCCATGAACCTATTAAGCATTGTAAAAATGCCAACAAAGGCTATACTACATTAGCCATACTCCCATTTGTCATTGTATTTAGTGATTAGCATGTGATAGTCATGTCGAAGTTGCAGATATTGTAAATAATGAGTGGTGGGTATTTCCCATTCTTGTTATTTGAGAAAAAGATGGGAATTGTCCTCCACTCATCTGTAAGAGTGCTCCCAGACTAGTATTACTTCTAGCATCCCCCCAGAGAGAAAAATGACCTTCCATGCTTGGCAGGAAAGCTGTGCTATGTGTATTGGTTAGGAGAGGAGACACTGAAGCAGGGGTGTGCTGGTAAATTTTTAACAACAGGCTCTTTCTCCGGACGTAGCCAGCTCTGCAGTTGGAAGGTCCAGGGGTGGCCGGGGGGGGGGGGGGGGGGAGCAACACTTGTCTCTCTCTCCTCCCTCCCTTCGTGCAGGCACGCTAGGCATACCTTTGCTGGCAGCCAATAAATGGACTGCCACCACTCCCAATGTCTTGCTCTGAGCAGCATGCTGGAACTTCTCTCACATGCTCGAGAAGTCCCAGCCTGCTGCCCAGAGCTGGAAACAAGGAGCAGGGAGCAGCAGCAGTCTATTTACTTGGCTGGCAGGGCTCAGCATCCCCACCAGCAAAGTAAAAGAGAATTCAGCAGGGGGCCCAAGCCCACATTTTGGGAGCCAGTTGTTAAAGTAGCCATGGAGGGCCCTACTTTAACAACCGGCTCCCAAAATTCTTAAAAACTTAACAACCGGCTCTTGCGAGCCTGTGAGAGCCTGCTCCAGCACACCACTGCACTGAAGCTGTCTTTGCTTCTCTGGTTCTCCATCACTTCCAAGCCATTCAAAAAGGATGTGGGAAGGGGACTATCGGAGACCCACGGAGTCCCCTCTCCCCCACTCCATGTAAAAAATTAAGAAGAGGAGGCGCAGAGCAATTGTCCAGAAGGCCACGAGGATTATACCTCATGGACCCACTTCATGGACCCACTGTCTGAGGGCAGCCATATTGTAAATGCTTAGATCTGGTAGACCCACTTCCCCTTGTAGTGGATTTTTGTGCCAGGACTCTACATGATTTACCCACAACTGCAAAGCCTCCCATTTAATCATAATTTACCTTTAGGCACCTAAAGCTACTGAAGGTATCTATAATAGACACAAAATGTTTCATGTTGTAGTCTGCTTGTGCCACATAAAGTAGCATATCATCTGCGAACATAGTAATATGGTGCTCATGATCCTCTACATGAAGTCCCTGAATGGTCCAATCTGTTCTTATTTTTATAGCTAAAGATTCTGTTGACTGTAGAAACAAGAGGGGTGAAAGTGGACACCCTTGTCTCATTCCATGTTGTAATTGAAAAGCCATTATTAAACATCCATTACTAATAGTTGTGTAGTCGGTTCTGGGTAAAGTACTCTCACCCAATCTATGAACATCCCAGAGATTCCAAGGCTCTCTAGTATCCAAAACAAATAGGTTCAGGACACCATGTCAAAAGCCTTTTCAACATCCAGGCAAGCTATTAATACTCTATCAGCAATATTGCTGGTGGATTGTAAGACTGACAGTACTTTTAGTAGATTCATAGATGCATAGCAGCCTAGAACAAACCCAACTTGATCTTCATGGATGAGAAGAGGTAGGAATGAATTCAACCTAGATTCCAATATTTAATTGTTTTGGTTAAAGAGCGAAATTGGGTGGTAAGAGCCCAATTGGTCAGAGGCCATCCCTGGTTTTGGAAGAATCATCATCCTGCTTATAATCGAAAGAGAAAAACGCCTATATTCCAACCTAAATCGGGACATGGACGTCTTTCTCACGCGGGTGCCCAAATCGGTATAATCGAAAGCCGATTTTGGGCGTTTCCAACTGCACTCCGTTGTGGGAACGAATAAAGTTGATGGGGGCGTGTCGCAGGCGTGGTGAAGGCGAGACTGAGGCGTGGTTATCGGCTGAGCAGAGATGTGCGTGCTCAGCCGATAATGGAAAAAAGAAAGGCGTTTTTAGAGAGAATTTAGGTCACTTTTGTTGGACCCGTTTTTTTCCATGAACAGGTCACAAAAAAGTGCCCTAAATGACCAGATGACCACCGGAGGGAACCGGGGATGACCTCCCCTGACTCCCCCAGTGGTCACTAACCCCCTCCCACCAAAAAAAAAACGAACGTTAAACACTTTTTTTCCAACTTGTAAGCCAGCCTCAAATGTCATCCCCAGCTCCATGACAGCAGTATGCAGGTCCCCGAAGTAATTTTAGTTTAGTTGGTGCTGCGCGGGACCCATGCAGAGAGGAAAAATTGGAAGGAAAAAAAAAACAAGCAAGTGCAGTCAGGGACGTCTAAATTACCAGGATAGTAAAAGGGGGAATCAAACCAACAACCTTCTGATTACGAGCTCAGTGCTCTAGCCAGTGCACCACATTATTTAGTTGCTTAGATGTCCTTCCCTTTCCATTAAGTCCCTCCAAGTTTCTGTCAGCCAATCACAGCTGTTTAGCTGACACAGATGTAAAATTGCTCTGGGGACCTGCATACTGCTGTCATGGAGCTAGGTATGATATTTGAGGCTGGCATAGAGGCATCTCAGGGGGACCAGTGCACTACGAATGCTGGCCCCCCCCCCCCCCCCCCACGACCAAATGCCTTGGATTTGGTCGTTTTTGAGCTGGGACGCTTCGGTTTCGATTATCGCTAAAAAACAAAAACGCCCAGCTCAAAAAACGCCCTAATCCAATGTATTTTTGAAAAAAAAGATGGGCGTCCATTTTTTTCGAAAATACAGTTCGGCCCGCCCCTTCACAGACCTGTTCTCAGAGATGGACGTTCTTACACATAGGCGTTCGCGTTTGATTATGCCCCTCTATATAGGCCCTATTGCATATGGACTCATGATTACCCCCCTTCTAGTATCCCATGTTTCATAGGGGTGACAATAAAATCAGATAGGATTTTATAAAATTCAGGGCCCATTCTGTCAGGTCCAGGTATCTTAGCCAGCTTTAGTTTTTGAATGGCTCTGCCAGTTTCCTCATTGGGCCACCGAGAGGGAGGGGGGGCAAGATGCCCTGGGCCCAGCCTACCGAGGGGGCCTGGTGCCAGGGTTTGTCTCTCTCTTGCTCCTGTGTGTTGGGACCTGGATGATTCACTGTTGACTACGTGAAATTGAGATAAGTTGTCAAGCCCGTATGGACTTTGGGGCGTTCAGCAGTGACTGTGTATTATAGCTAGGCAAAAGGTCTTTTTTGTGTCTATGTTTGTATATGGTTTTGTATGGTTGACCTAGTTCACCATAGACAGTATTGAAGATTAAATTAGACACATGAACCTCCCTAGGGATTGTACGTATTAGAATTGAAATTGTATACATCAGTTTCACAGGAAAGGCAATAAATAATTTAGCATGTTCATAGCATCAAACCTATTTGGTTCTTTTTTTAACAAAAATGTGTTATTAATGTTTAATGCATGTTTAGATTTATAATAATTCATTTGTGATGCAGTGTGCCTTGTTAGTATATGATATTTCTTTCTACCAGTGAAATTGGGATTCTTTTCTGTTTGATATCTTGGACTAGGTCATGAATACAGGGAGATTTCAATGAGCCTGGAGAAAATGGGTCACTTGCAGCATTCAGCCTGTAAGTTTTCATGACTCTTGGCGGAAAGCTGAGTAGCTCTAGACTGCACAGTTCACAGGAATACAACAGAAACGTGCAAACACAAGCTATGTAGACAGCACAGATAATCTTCTCATTTGGAAAAGATTCACAGGTTCTGAATGGCTCTGAGTATGGGGATCAAAACAACATTGCAAGCTGGGCGACAACCGATTTACGCGAGAAATCTTTGCCAAAAATTAGCATTCTCATCCATTTCTAACTTTTTGGCAGCGAGGCCCTCATAATGTCCCCTGAAGATCCTTTTCTTTTTTTCCAATACATCAGAACATTACAGATTGTTTTATTCTTTCCTCCAAGTCCTCAGGATCAAATACCAACTGGCATCCCATCTGCTGTGGGTGACTCAGCAGCAATATAAATTCTTTGGTTTGTCACTAAAACAAGCTCTCTTTCTGACCGTGATTTTGGATATTGTGAAACTTTATTACCATAGATTTATTTATTTATTGCATTTGTACCCCACATTTTCCCACCTATTTGCAGGTTCAATGTGGCTTACATAGTACCGTCAAAGGCGCTTACCCAGTTGGTTGATAACAGATACAAGGTTGTATAGTGATCGTATGAGTTATAATTGGAGGGTCGGAAGGGATGAAAATTGCGTATTGTCCAGTACGATTATAGTCTTGTTGTGTTGCAGGGTGGGAGGTTTACGTGGGGTCGTTGGGGTAGACCGTTTTGAAGAGGTTGGTTTTTAGTGATTTCCTGAAGTTCAGGTGGTCGTGTATTGTTTTCATAGCTTTTGGGAGGCCATTCCATAGTTTTGCGCTCATGTAGGAGAAGCCGGAAGCGTAAGTTGTTTTGTATTTCAGTCCTTTGCAATTTGGGTAGTGTAGGTTTAGGTGGGATCTTGACAATTTGACTTTGTTTCTTATTGGCAGATCTATAAGGTCTGTCATCTATCCTGGGACTACTCCTTATATGATTTTGTGGACTAAGGTGCAGATTTTGAAGGTGATCCGTTCATTGATTGGGAGCCAGTGCAACCTTTCTCGAAGGGGTTTGGCACTTTCGAAGCGTGTTCTGTTGAATATCAGCCTGGCTGCTGTATTTTGGGCGGTCTGGAGTTTTTTTTTGAGTTCTTCTTTGCAACCCACGTAGATTCCGTTGCAATAATCTGCATGGTTAAGGACCATTGATTGTATTCGATATCGAAAGGTTGCTCTTGGGAAGAAAGGCTTTAATCGTTTCAGTTAGAGTGCCTGTATCATAGGGTAATCCTCTGCCTACTTCAGACCTTTTGTACTGCTGTTGCATGCTGTGCAAATGCTGCTGTCAGTCTACTGTCTCCAGACCAGTGGTGTAGCTACGTGGGGCCACGGGGGCCTGGGCCCCTCCAAGTTTTCTCTGGGCCCCTGGTTTTGCTGGCAATAGACACCGCTTCAGCTGGCGGGGGTTGGGGACCCCCACCAGCCAAGGTACTTGCTGCGGTTTTTGTTTAGCCGCTGCGAGGGTCAGAGAGGAGGAAAGCAAGTGAGATGCCCAAGCCACAGGGCAGCTGGATGCCGCCGCAGCCAGGAGGGGACCTGAGCCACCCCAGCCCAAATCTTGGGAGCCGGATGTTAAAGTTTAACAACTGGCTCCCAAAATTCTTTAAAAAATAACAAACAGCTCTGGCAGGCTGTTACGAGCCAGCTCCAGCACACCTCTGGCTATGATACAAAACAGGATGTCCTTGAGTCATTATTCTTTTGAGTATTTCATTTACATAGTAACATAGTAGATGACGGCAGAAAAAGACCTGCACGGTCCATCCAGTCTGCCCAAGATAAACTCATGTGTATACCTTACCTTGATTTGTACCTGTCTTTCTCAGGGCACAGACCGTATAAGTCTGCCCAGCAGTTTTTCCTGCCTCCCAACCAACTGTCCTGCCTTCCATCACCGGCTCTGGCACAGACCGTATAAAAGTCTGCCCTCCCCTATCCTCGCCTCCCAACCAACAACCCCTCTTCCCCCCACCTGCTCTGCCACCCAATTGTAGCTAAGCTTCTGAGGATCCATTCCTTCTGCATAGGATTCCTTTATGCACATCCCATGCATGTTTGAATTCCGTTACCGTTTTCATCGCCACCACCTCCCGCGGGAGGGCATTCCAAGCATCCACCACCCTCTCCGTGAAAAAATACTTCCTGACATCTTTTCTGAGTCTGCCCCCCTTCAATCTCATTTCATGTCCTCTCGTTCTACCGCCTTCCCATCTCCGGAAAAGATTCGTTTGCGGATTAATACCTTTCAAATATTTGAACGTCTGTATCATATCACCCCTGTTCCTCCTTTCCTCCAGGGTATACATGTTCAGGTCAGCAAGTCTCTCTTCATACGTTTTGGAACGCAAATCCCATACCATCCTCGTAGCTTTTCTTTGCACCGCTTCCATTTTTTTGACATCCTTCGCAAGGTACGGCCTCCAAAACTGAACACAGTACTCCAGGTGGGGCCTCACCAACGTCTTATACAGGGGCATTAAAACCTCCCTTCTTCTGCTGGTCACACCTCTCCCTATACAGCCTAGCAATCTTCTAGCTACAGCCACCGCCTTGTCACACTGTTTCGTCGCCTTCAGGTCCTCGGATACTATCACCCCAAGATCCCTCTCCCCGTCCGTGCCAATCAGACTCTCCCCGCCTAACACATACGTCTCCCTTGGATTTCTACTCCCTAAGTGCATCACTTTGCATTTCTTCGCATTGAATTTTAATTGCCAAACGTTAGACCATTCTTCTAGCTTCTTCAGATCTTTTTTCATGTTTTCCACTCCCTCCGGGGTGTCCACTCTGTTGCAAATCTTGGTGTCATCCGCAAAAAGGCAAACTTTACCTCGTAACCCTTCGGCAATGTCACTCACAAATATATTGAACAGAATCGGCCCCAGCACCGATCCCTGAGGCACTCCACTACTCACCTTTCCCTCCTCCAAGCAAACTCCATTCACCACCACCCTCTGGCGTCTGCCCGTCAACCAGTTCCTAATCCAGTTCACCACTTCGGGTCCTATCTTCAGCCCATCTAGTTTATTCAAGAGCCTCCTATGGGGAACCGTGTCGAAAGCTTTGCTGAAATCTAAATAGATTACGTCCATAGCACGTCCTTGATTTAATTCTCCCGTCACCCAGTCAAAGAATTCAATGAGATTCGTTTGGCACGATTTCCCTTTGGTGAAACCATGTTGTCTCGGATCTTGCAACTTATTTGCTTCCAGGAAATTCACTATCCTTTCCTTCAGCATCGCTTCCATTACTTTACCAATAACCGAAGTGAGGCTTACCGGCCTGTAGTTTCCAGCCTCTTCCCTATCACCACTTTTGTGAAGAGGGACCACCTCCGCCATTCTCCAGTCCCTCGGAACCTCTCCCGTCTCCAAGGATTTATTAAACAAATCTTTAAGAGGACCCGCCAGATCCTCTCTGAGCTCCCTCAATATCCTGGGGTGGATCCCATCCGGTCCCATGGCTTTGTCCACCTTTAGCTTTCCAAGTTGTTGATAAACACTCTCTTCCGTGAACGGTGCTCTATCCGCTCCATTCTCAGGTGTACTTTTGCCAGTCCCTAGCGGTCCTTCTCCAGGATTTTCTTCTGTGAAAACAGAGCAAAAGTATCTATTTAGCAAATTGGCTTTTTCTTCATCATTTTCTACATAGCGTTTTGTTGTATCTTTTAGTCTCACAATTCCGTTTTTAGTCTTTCTCCTTTCACTAATATACCTGAAGAAGTTTTTGTCTCCCCTTCTTACATTTCTAGCCATTTGTTCTTCCGCTTGCGCCTTCACCAGACGTACCTCTCTCTTGGCTTCTTTCAGTTTCATCCGGTATTCCTCCCCGTGTTCCTGTTCTTGAGATTTTCTATATTTCTGGAACGCCAACTCTTTAGCCTTTATTTTCTCAGCCACTTGCTTGGAGAACCATATCGGTTTCCTTTTTCTTTTGCTTTTAGTTACTCTCCTTACATAAAGGTCTGTGGCCCTATTTATTACTTCTTTTAGCCTAGACCACTGTCCTTCCACTTCTCGTACGTCCTCCCAGCCCATCAGCTCCTTTCTCAGGTATTCGCCCATTTTACTAAAGTCAGCACGCTTGAAATCCAGGACTTTGAGTTTAGAGTGTCCGCCCTGCACTTCAGCCGTCATATCAAACCAAACCGTTTGATGGTCACTGCTTTTCAGGTGTGCACCCACTCTGACATTTGACACACTATTCCCATTTGTGAGCACCAGATCCAACGTTGCTCCCTCCCTCGTGGGTTCCGTCACCATTTGTCTGAGCAGAGCACTTTGGAAAGCATCCACAATCTGTCTACTTCTTTCAGATTTGGCAGATGGAACCTTCCAATCTACATCTGGCAGATTAAAATCTCCCAACAACAGCACCTGTCTTTTCTTCGCCAACTTATGAATATCAGCGATCAGATCTTTATCTAGTTCCTCCAATTGTGTCGGGGGTCTGTAGACAACGCCCACGTGGACAGAGGTTCCATCCTCTCTTTTAAGGTGATCCATATCGCTTCTTCCTTTCCCCAGTTTCCTGTCATTTCAGTCGCTGCGATATCATTTCTCACATACAGAGCTACTCCTCCACCTTTACGCCCCTCTCTGTCCTTCCTAAAAAGATTATAGCCTGGTATGTTTACATCCCATTCATGGAAACCATTGAGCCATGTCTCTGTGACTGCAACTATGTCCAAGTCTGCCTCCAACATCAGGGCTTGAAGGTCATGAATTTTATTGCTTAGACTATGAGCATTTGTGGTCATCGCTTTCCATCTACATTTCCTAGTATGTGTTTTGGTTTTAGTGATTTGGGGGTGTCTTTTCTCTTTGGGTATCTTCTTATCTTTTTGTTCCACCTTCCTTGGTTTTTGTTGATTTATTCCTCTGTGTTGATTTATTTAAAGGTTTATGAAGGCATAAGGGTTTATTGACTTGATTAGCTCTCTTAACAACATCATAGTGGTGAACATAATGGTTAAAACTGGTAACCAAAAAAACACAAAACTATAATCTATCACGAGACTTTACAAACAAAATAGATTTTATTTTTGTTACATTTGTACCCTGCGCTTTCCCACTCATGGCAGGCTCAATGCGGCTTACATGGGGCAATGGAGGGTTAAATGACTTGCCCAGAGTCACACCAATGTGGCCGCGCAGGCTTCTGCGAGTCTGACTCGACTGCACATACGTGCATGACATCAGACTCACAGAAACAGAAGCCTGCGCAGCCTTCTACATGGAATGTTGCTAGTGGAATAGCAACATTCCATGTAGAATATCCAATAGTAGCAACATTCCATGTAGAATTTCCAACAGTATCTATTTTATTTTTGTTACATTTGTCTCCTGTGCTTTCCCACTCATGGCAGCTTACATGGGGCAATGGAGGGTTAAGTGACTTGTCCAGAGTCACAAGGAACTGCCTGTGCCTGAAGTGGGAATCGAACTCAGTTCCTCAGGACCAAAGTCCACCACCCTAACCCCTAGGCCACTCCTCCACAGGTGAACTAATACAAGATTAGTACGTAATAACAAATACAAGCTTGAGCTTGATACAACAGATAACGGAGGGGGAAAAAGTACAGAATATAATGTGGAAGGGTAGTTAGTGGGGTTCCCCAGGGCTCTGTGCTGGGACTGCTGCTTTTTAACATATTTATAAATGACCTAGAGATGGGGGTAACTAGTGAGGTAATTAAATTTGCTGATGACACAAAGTTATTCAAAGTCGTTAAATCGCGGGAGGATTGTGAAAAATTACAAGACGACCTTACGAGACAGAGAGACTGGGCGTCTAAATGGCAGATGACGTTTAACATGAGCAAATGCAAAGTGATGCATGTGGGAAAGAGGAACCTGAATTATGCAAAGTTCCACGTTAGGAGTCACTGACCAAGAAAGGGATCTAGGTGTCGTTGTTGATGATACATTGAAACCTTCTGCTCAGTGTGCTGCTGCGGCTAAGAAAGCAAATAGAATGGAAAGGAATGGAAAACAAAAATGAGGATGTTATAATGCCTTTGTATCGCTCCATGGTGCGACTGCATCTCGAATATTGTGTTCAATTCTGGTCGCCGCATCTCAAAAAAGATATAGTGGAATTAGAAAAGGTGCAGAAAAGGGTGACAAAAATAATAAAGGGGATGGGATGTCTTCCCTATGAGGAAAGGCTAAAGCAGCTAGGGCTCTTCAGCTTGGAGAAAAGGTGACTGAGGGGAGATATGATAGAGGTCTGTAAAATAATGAGTGGAGCTGAACGGGTAGATGTGAAGCGTCTATTCACTTTTTCCAAAAATACTAGGACTAGGGGGCATGCGATGAAGCTACAATGTAGTAAATTTAAAATGAATCGGAGAAAATATTTCTTCACTCAACGTGTAATTAAACTCTCGAATTCGTTGCCAAAGAATGTGGTAAAAGCAGTTAGCTTAGTGGCGTTCAAAAAAGGTTTGGACGGCTTCCTAAAGGAAAAGTCCATAGACCGTTATTAAATGGACTTGGGGGAAAATCCACTATTTCTGGGTTAAGCAGTATAAAATGTTTTGTACTTTTTTGTGATCTTGCCGGGTATTTGTGACCTGGAACTGCCACTGTTGGAAACAGGATGCTGGGCTCGATGGACCTTTGATCTTTTCCAGTATGGCAACACTTATGTACTTATGACAGAACGAGAAACAAAAGAGAGAAAAAAATTGATTTTATATGTTCTTCTGTGCTTAGTATAGAATGGATTGTTGGAACCTAACACGTCATTATCCAGCTGCTATGGTTAGTAGTTTTTTTAAATGCCAGCTGTGGTGGATAAAACAAATATCCAGATATTCAGCTCTGGTATCTGGATCATGGCTGACACTGAATATGCAGATACGCCAGTCAATGGCAGCATAATCTGGATAATAGCGATATTCAGTCCTCTATTCCGGAAATTCTATAAATAGCGAATAACATTGTACTCTGAAATTTGGATACACACCTAATTTGTGTGCGCAATTTAACTGACTAACAAGCTAATTAGTGCCAATAATTGGGTGCTAATAATCAATTATCAGCATTAATTGGCAATCATTAAAATTTATGCACACATTTTTAGGTGCGGGGATCTGTGCTTAAAAAAGGGGGCACAGCCATGGGAGGGTCACGGATGGATCAGGGCGTTCCTACAATTTATGTGCGCATTATAGAAAAAGGGGGATCCGTGCCTAATTTAGATGTGTGGATTTACACCAAGGTAAATCCTCACTTCTAAAGGTAGGCACCGATCTTGATGCTAAGCATATTCTTTAAATGGCACCTAAGTTTCAGTGCTGTTTATAGAATATTCGTTAGCGCATTATTTTTTTGGCGCCAACTTTTCGGCACTTGGTCCTATGTAGATAAGTTATCTACACAAGTGGATTGAATATCGCTACTATATGAATAATCTTTGGCCCTGCCAAGGCACTGCGGGAGCAATTCTATAACTCAAAATTGCTCTTTCAGTCAACTTTGATAGAAAAGGAAGGCTTGAGATGGGCCTATAATTGCAGGTTAAGGATGGATCCAAAGACGACTTTAAAAAAAAAAGGCTTAATGATAGCCATTTTCCAATCTGATGGGAACTCTCCAAGGGAAAGGCTGTTGGCAGTGGCGTACCAAGGGCGGGGTGGTGGGGGCGGTCCGCCCCGGGTGCAGGTTACTTCCTGTTCCGGGGCAGAGGGAGCAGGGATCCAGCGGAGCCGAGAGCCGTGCGGCTGCTCCCAGCAGCTAAAAATGCACCTGAGGTTGGCATAGAGACTGGCAAGTAATGCTTTTCATCACATTTTTGTGTGGTGAGGGGGAATCCCTGATTCCCTTTAGTGGTTATCTGGGTATTTAGGGCACCTTTTTGTGCCTTATTTGTTATAAAAACAGGTCTAGCTCAAAACGTCTAGGTTTTAGTCCTGGATGATTTTGTTTTGCTCAATTATGGCAGAAAAAGGTCTAAGTCCTAGGAACGCCCAAATCCCGGCCTGAACACTCCCTTGGCATGCCCCCTTGAGATCTGGAAGCACTTCTGACGGACTTCATAGAAAAACGTCTAAAAATAGGTTTCGAAAATACTGATTTGGACGTCCCGCCCTCGTCTGATGTAACACAGGGAGGGAAGGCCCGAAGGGAGGCGATCTGCAGACTGCCACTGCTGCGCTTCTTTCATACGGAGCGAGGTCGAGGTGAGGCGCTATGAGGCGGGCAGAGGGGGGCTGCGATGACGATGACCTTGGGGGGGGGGGGCGGCAGAGGCGGGGCCCCGGGGGCGGCCTTGCCCCGGGCCCGGCCCAGTCTCTCGGCGGCCCTGTCTGTAGCATTAGCATACACTAAAAATTAGCGCATGCTAAAAACTGTAGTGTGTCTTAGTAAACATGGCCTATAATTTGAAAAGACAGATAAGTCATCTTAAACATGATGCGCTTGTTGACAGGAAGCCAGTGCAGCTCAGCAATAAAAGAAGAAATGTTACTAATCTGCTTAAGCTAAAAATTAGCCTAGCTGAAGTATTTTGAATTAGCTGCATTTTCTTCAGAAGTCTAGATGACAAATCCAAATAAAGAACATTGCAACAGTTGAAGTGTAACAACACCAACATATGAACCAGTAAAGTAAATGCACCTTGATCAAAATACGATTGAATTAAACGCAATTGTTTCTCACCACAAATGAGCAATTTGAGGATCATAGGTCAATGACGAGTTCAGGATTATGCCCCAAAACTCTTGATTTAATATCTACTGCAGTGGCGTAGCCACAGGTGGGCCTGGGTGGGCAGTGGCCCACCCACTTAGGGCTCAGGCCCATCCAACAGTAGCACATGGTAATGAAAATGCTGCTCTCCACAATACTGGCACCTGCGCATGCTCAGTTTTCAGCGCATGCCTGCTGCAGACTACCAAGGTGGAGACTGGAGAGACGGGCCGTGTTTCGGTGACTAGCACCTGCTTCAGGGGTCACAGTGATGACGTGGAAAACTTGGGGAATAACTCGAATATACTCCTCTACAATATATTATTCCTTACCCCACGTCTCATATAGTAAAAGCTACAAAGCACCAAGGCACTTGTGATACAGAAAGTGAAAGTGCCTTGGTGCTTTGTAGCTTTTACTACATGAGACGTGGGGTAAGGAATAATATATTGTAGAGGAATATATTCGAGTTATTCCCCAAGTTTTCCACGTCATCACTGTGACCCCTGACGCAGGTGCTAGTCACCGAAACACGGCCCGTGTCGGGTCTTTTTGTCAAGGCTCATTCATTAAAGAACTGTGTTCCATTTTTAAAGGCCCGTGGTGCTGTTTTTTTGTTTAAAAACTCATCAAACCATTTAAGAATCTTCCGTGTTAATCCAATTGAGCTTAATTTCTCAATCAATAGTTTATGGTCAACTGCATCAACAGCTGACTCAATAGTTCTCTCACCCTAGAGGTTAATGTTAGTAAATGGGGTTCAGTGCTATGGGCCGGTCTAAACCCAAACTGTGAATCATGTAAACAAGATATAAAGAAAACTGTTAACTTGCATAAAGCTTAATAAATTTAGTAAACAGAGGGATACTAGCCACTGGACGTTAGTTGGATGGTAGAGTTGAATCTAAACACAGTCTAAGTGGTGGTGGGTGGGAGTAGCTATTGAAACACTATTATTAAAACTCACGACTCCCCCTGCACTGTAAAAAGGAGATGGTCTGCTCACATATGAATGTTAGCAAATTCTGTGTCATTCTTGACTGATGGGTGGAAAAAATGGATCCCCTTAAGACCGAGTAATTGGTCAATGGGATCGACACGTTGCTTGCGAGAGCGTTTGACCCAGGCACCTTGAGGCTTTTTCCCCCCATCAGTCACGAATGACACAGAATTTGCTAACATTCATATGTGAGCAGATCATCTCCATTTTACAGTGCAGGGGGAGTCGTGAGTTTTAATAATAGAGTCGAATCTAAACCCACTCCCTTAGGTATTGGTGTTAAGGCAATCTGACCCATATCCTGCCTCTCCTGCCCACTCTAATCATGTTGAATATCAGCCAGACTGAGTTATACCTGATTAAAAACTGACTCCAGTATGCAAGAAATAATATTCAGTTTTGCATGAAGGACTGCTTTGCTCTGCAGATTTGCACATGAAGATCGCACCTTTCATTTTAAAGATAGTTGTTCAATATCGGAGCCCTATTTTATGAGGATTTGATAGTTTTATTCATTTTCTTTGATTTCTCATTTTTAAAAATAGAATATTATATTCTTTCCTTTTTTTGTGATCTTATTCATTTTTCAATGTAATTCATTATTGGATTCTTGTTTCTAATTTTTATCGCATTTCACTGGCATCCTTAGGCTTTTTAATATACATGAGATGACATATTTTTGACATCATCAGACTCTGTTTTTAAATGTTGACGAGAAGTGCATTCCCAGACATTTTTGCTTAACGGTCATGAAATACTTGTGGAGAAGTTGCAGCGAGTGGTTTTCTTTGAGGACGTATTTCTAGTGTTTCGGACAAGCTGAACTTGACTTTTTATATAATCAGGGAATGCTTGTTATTGGGTATGCATTGTTATTTCAACTCGGTTTTATGTATTGCCTTTTCAGCACACCATCAGGCTCATTTTCGAAAGAGAAGGACGCCCATCTTTCGACACAAATCGGAAGATGGGCATCCTTCTCACAGGGTCACCCAAATCGGTATAATCAAAAGCCAATTTTGGGCATCCCCAACTGCTTTCCGTTGCAGGGATGACCAAAGTTCATGGGGGCGTGTCGGAGGCGTAGCAAAAGCGGAACTTGGGCGTGCCTAACACATGGGCGTCCTCGACCCATAATGGAAACAAAAAGGGCGTCCCTAACGAACACTTGGACGACTTTACCTGGTCCTGTTTTTCTTACGACCAAGGCACAAAAAGGTGCCCGAACTGACCAGATGACCACCGGAGAGAATCGGGGATCACCTTCCCTTACTCCCCCAGTGGTCACTAACCCCCTCCCACCCTCAAAAAACATCTGTAAAAATCGGGACATCATATGATCAAAAGATCTTCCTAGAGTAAAAAACCGGAAGTGAGCAATGACTGACCTTTGACATCTGTACTAATATAAAGGAAGTCATTGCTCACTTCCGTTTTTTACTCTAGAAGATCTTTTTGATCATATGATGTCCCGATTTTGAGCGCGATATTGCTTGGGAAGAAACTGACCTGCTGTTTATATGCTTTTGCTTTGTTTGATATTAAAGCAACTGAAAGCCCCTGACGCAGCCCTTGTGGGTGAAACACAGTCTGTGTCGGGCGATTATTTCTTCAATAAAGTCTTATTAATACCACACTAGTGATCTGCTCTTTTGTTTGCTTCCACGTTGGATTTTGCGGATCATCTGCCTTCTTGTTTTCTTGGACCTGTCAATATTCATATACAGTGACGATCCTAGGTCAGCTGCCACCCGGGGCAGATCGCCGATGCGCACCCCCCCGGGTGCAGCACAATACCACCACCCCTCCCCCGGTGCAATGACCCCCCCCCCCCGGCGCATCAACCCCACCCTCCCCAGGTGCATTCTTAGCTGCTGGGAGCAGCCGTGTGGCTCTCGGCTCTGCTGGCTCCCTGCTCCCTCTGCCCCGGAACAGGAAGTAACCTGTTCCGTGGCAGAGGGAGCAGGGAACCAGCGGAGCCGACAGGCACGCGGCTGCTCTCTGCACCCCTCCAGCAGTGTACACCTGGGGCGGACCTCCCCCACTGCCCCGCCCTTGGTACGCCGCTGTTATATATATATATATGTAATGTTGAGCAATGAGGGATCCACTTTTTTGCTTTGGGTCTTTTATCTATGTAGTATAGGATTTATGAGAATTACTGCATAGATCAATTTGTATGTGATATGTTGCATAAATCAGTGTAGTAATATTTCAGCAGTAATGTTCTCTTAGCAAACCATAACATTTATTCAATACTAGTAAAAATGGCCCGTTTCTGGCGGCGATGAAACGGGCGCTAGCGGGCAGGGGACTCCCTTCCCCTCCCCTTACGCGTGTCTCCCTGGTGGTCTAGAGGTACCTGTTCGGTGGGGGCAGGAAAGAAAGAGCCCCCTCTTTCCTGCCCGTAGCGGTGGTGGTAGCATCCTTGCTACATCGTGTGGGAGTCCGGCTCTCGGCGTTTCAAAATGGCCGCCGAGAGTTGCAGTCTTGCGATGCAGCTTGAACTCTCGGCGGCCATTTTTAAACGCCGAGAGCCGGACTCCCACTCAATGTAGCAAGGATGCTACCACCACCGCTACGGGCAGGAAAGAGGGGGCTCTTTCTTTCCTGCCCCCACCGAACAGGTACCTCTAGACCACCAGGGAGACAGGCGTAAGAGAAGGGGAGGGGAGGTGCCAGGGGGGGAGGGACGTTGCTGAGGGTGAGTGTGGTACCGTGGACGGGGCGGTAACTTCAAAGGGGCGGGGCTATGTGGGGAAAGGGGCCGGGTTGATGTGGACGTCCTGGGCGGCTGGGATTTTTTGGAAGGGGAGCGTGTTTCCCTACTGCTCCCCGTGCGTTAATTAGCGTTGTTTTCTTGTTGCGCCCTCGACGTCATCACGTGTGACGCGAGGGCGGGGCATGAAAATGTTGTGTGGCTTCACCACCATGAAACCATGAACCGGTGTGTGAGTGACTTCAGTGACGTCAGTGTCCTCAGAACGTTGAGGCTGCGTTTTATTATAGTAGATGAATTTTGTTACGCTGTGGGTTGCTTAGGATACGTTAGTATTATTTTCTTTTTTAGTAATTGTTTGTATAGGAAGCTGATGTATATGTTGTTCTGTTACAGTGTATTTTATCAGTTTAAGAAGAACCTGCAGGGATTGTGGTTTATATTTATATTATACTTTGATATTGTTCTGATTTGCATGTATTAAATATTTATTAGAGGAAGCGTACTTAAACTTGCCATCTGCTCTTTTTCTCACATTTCAAGACCTTGTTGGTAATGTATTGGTGATGTTCTTGCCTTTTTTTGTTTTTATTATTTACTAGTAGAAAAGGCCCGTTTCAGGCACAAATGAAACGGGCGCTAGCAAGGTTTTCCTCGGAGTGTGTATGTTTGAGAGAGTGTGTGTGAGAGTGACTGTGTGTGAGAGAGAGAGAGAGTGAATTTGCGAGTGTGTGTGTGTGTGAGACAGAGTGAGTGAGACTGTGTGTGAGTGTGTGTCTGTGAGAGAGAGTGTGTGTGCCTGGGGTCCCTCCCTCCCACCCAGTTCCAGTGTCCCCCCTTCCTCCATGTTCCAGGGTCGTCGTCCCCTTCCTCCGTGTTCCAGGGTCGTCATCGTCCGCCCCCCCCTCCCTCCCTCCCTCTAAGTTCTAGGGTCTTCCCCTCTTTTCTTTTTTTTAGTTTTTGTACAGGTGGTGCATTCCCCCCCTCCTTCCCTCTCGTTCCCTCCTCCGAAGTCCAGACCCCCATCCCTCCCCCGTTCCAGACCCCCCCTCCGAATTCCAGACCCCCTCCCTCCCTCCATCCGAATTTCAGACCCCCCCTCCGAGCCAGACCCCTCCCTCCCACTGTCCGAGTTCCAGACCCCACCTCCCTGCCTCCCTCCCTCCGATTTGCAGATCCCACCTTCCTCCGATTTCCAGACCCCCCCCTCGTTCCTGACCCCTGGACCCCCCTGTCGCAACCCTCTCGAGGCCCCCTTCCCACCGCCAAACCTCCCCCGCCGCCGTCGCATGCCTGTGCTGGCGGGGGACCCCAACCCCCACCAGCCAAAGTCCTGTTCTCGGCCGCACAGCGTGTAGTCGTGGAGGAATGATAAAGTTTGAATCAGTTTGTATTCGTGTGTCTGATGTTTGACGCACGCACACAAACAGATTCCAACTTGATCACGTCAGCTGGGGCTTCGGAGCCCAAAGTTATGGACACAGGCAGCCAGGTTCATAGTGAGTATTATTATATAAGAAGATATGTGTGCATGTGGAGGGGCATAATCGAAAGGGACGGCCAAGTTTTGCTGAGGACATCCTCGCAAAACGTCCCGGTGGAGGGGCGAGGAAACCCGTATTATCGAAACAAGATGGACGTCCATCTTTCGTTTCGATAATATGGTGGGGGACGCCCAAATCCTGAAATTTAGGTCGTCCTTAGAGATGGCTGTCCGTAGACTTGGTCGTTTCTGATTTTCGGCGATAATGGAAACCAAGGATGCCCATCTCAGAAACGACCAAACGCAAGCCCTTTGGTCATGGGAAGAGCCAGCATTCGTAGTGCACTGGTCCCCCTCACATGCCAGGACACCAACTGGGCACCCTAAGGGGCACTGCAGTGGACTTCACAAATTGCTCCCAGGTACATAGCTCCCTTACCTTGTGTGCTGAGCCCCCCAAAACCCACTACCCACAACTGTACACCACTACCATAGCTATTACGGGTGAAGGGGGCACCTAGATGTGGGTACAGTAGGTTTGTGGTGGGTTTTGGAGGGCTCATATTTACCACCACAAGTGTAACAGGTGGGGGGGGGGGGGGGATGGGCCTGGATCCACCTGCCTGAAGTGTACTGCACTCACTAAAACTGCTCCAGGGACCTACACACTGCTGTGATGGACCTCAGTATGACATTTGAAGTTGGCAAAAAATATTTTTAAAGATTTTTTTTTTAGGGTGGGAGGGGTTTAGTGACCACTGGGGGAGTAAGGGAAGGTGATCCCCAATTCTCTCCGGTGATCATCTGGTCAGTTCGGGCACCTTTTTGTGCCTTGGTTGTAAGAAAAACAGGACCAAGTAAAGTCGTCCAAGTGCTCGTTAGGGACGCCCTTTTTTTCCATTATGGCTCGAGGACGCCCATGTGTTAGGCACGCCCAAGTCCCGCTTTCGCTATGCCTCCGACACGCCCCTGTGAACTTTGGTTGTCCCCATGACAGAAAGCAGTTGGGGACGCCCAAAATCGGCTTTCGATTATACCGATTTGGGCGACCCTGTGAGAAGGACGCCCATCTTCCGATTTGTGTCGAAACATGGGTGTCCTTCTCTTTCGAAAATGAGCCTGTTGGTACACTAATGCCGACACAGCTCGTTCACTTTGAATAGGCTGCGTCAGCATTGCTGTGTGGCATCCGCTAGCGTGGCTTACTAAATGGGGAAGGGAGGAGGTTTGATTTTTTTAACATGTTGTTATGTTTTTATTTATTCACTTTTATTTGTACACTAGTAAAAAAGCCCCGTTTCTGATGCAAATGAAACGGGGGCTAGCAATGGTTTCTTCTGTGTGCATGTGGGAGTGTGTGTGTCCCTGCCCTCTGCCCTCTCTCCCCTCCCCCCTCTGAGTCCTTCAGTAAAAAAAGCCCTGTTTCTGATGCAAATGAAACGGGGGCTAGCAATGGTTTCTTCTGTGTGCATGTGGGAGTGTGTGTGTCCCTGCCCTCTGCCCTCTCTCCCCTCCCCCCTCTGAGTCCTTCAGTAAAAAAAGCCCTGTTTCTGATGCAAATGAAACGGGGGCTAGCAATGGTTTCTTCTGTGTGCATGTGGGAGTGTGTGTGTCCTTGCCCTCTGGCCTCTCTCCCCTCCCCCCTCTGAGTCCTTCAGTAAAAAAAAGCCCTGTTTCTGATGCAAATGAAACGGGGGCTAGCAATGGTTTCTTCTGTGTGCATGTGGGAGTGTGTGTGTCCCTGCCCTCTGCCCTCTCTCCCCTCCCCCCTCTGAGTCCTTCAGTAAAAAAAAGCCCTGTTTCTGATGCAAATGAAACGGGGGCTAGCAATGGTTTCTTCTGTGTGCATGTGGGAGTGTGTGTGTCCCTGCCCTCTGCCCTCTCTCCCCTCCCCCCTCTGAGTCCTTCAGTAAAAAAAGCCCTGTTTCTGATGCAAATGAAACGGGGGGGGGGGGGGGGCTAGCAAGGTTTTCTTCTGTGTGCATGTGGGAGTGTGTGTGTCCCTGCCCTCTGGCCTCTCTCCCCTCCCCCCTCTGAATCCTTCACTGTTACAGAGCCAGCGATTTGATTTCGTGCTCTGCTGTTTTCCTTCACTGACTGTGTTACAGAGAGGGCGGGGCAGACACTCATAGGGAAACCGGATATCTCGCCCCCTTCACACTTCCGGCTGGAGGCTTCATAGAACGTTGGTATTGCCTTTTATATAGAGAGATGTTGTTAGACCCCTGACAGACATTCACTTGAAACTTGGCCAAGTTGGGTCATTAATAAAGTACATAGGGCAAATCCGTGGTTGCCTTCTCCTTCTCTGGACTGCCTCTACTGTTTGTTGCTGCCAATATCCAACGGCACCAGCATTGGGTATCCAGTTTTAGATTGGCCTCTAAATCTAATGCCGTTAACTGCAGTATTCAGCCTTTGACCCCATAAGCCGAATCGCTTAGAGATAGGATTGCTATTTATGCAGCCTAATGTAAGTGGTTATCTTATGCGATCCAGGGCTGAATATTAGCACTTAACCGCATATGGTGGCAACTTCGCCCCCAGAATGCCCACAAGTTAGCCAGTTTCAGTGCAAGCACTAACTGCAAATATTCAGCAGCGCTAACCAGTTAAGTGCCGCTGAATAACGGCAGGTAGCCACAGACAAGCGATTTAGGCCCAGATGCACTAACTCCACGCTAAATGCCCTTCCCTTACCGATCCCCGGTTGCTGCTTACCGATTTTGAAAACAACGGGCATGTGTGAAGGAAATCGCATGCAAATGAGCTGCTCGCTGTTAGCACATTTGCACGCGATTTCTTCCAGCCAGTCGGTCAGCTGAGCATGTGCAGAGCAGCCAAGAGTTAAGTGTGGCTCTAAGCTCATTGTTCAAATTTAGTCTTGGGTTACTGATGATGAAAAAATACCGTAGATCTGATTCATAACTACAATCTAGCCCTTTGTGATATGTTTGTAGGGAATTTTTCAAATAGCCCACATTAAGCCAAGTTTGTAGAGGTTATCTGGGTTGGAAAAGGGTCATTCAAGTTGGGATTTGTCAGCATTTAAGCTAAATGGAGCAGCTGGTAAGGGTGGCAGGCACAGAGATTGTTTAAAAATACCATCCTGGAAACCACGACCAGATGTATTCTACGTATTAAAAAAAGCGGAAGGAAGTCATGATTAAAAGGTGATGTGAAAGAGGCTATTACAGTCAAAAGAACCTCTTTAAAAAAATAGAAGAACGATCTGAATGAAGAAAGCAGGAAGCAGCATAAGCACTGGCAAGTTAGATCGAAAGGAAGGCTAAAAGAGAATTTGAAAAGAAGCATGCTCTAGAGGTAAAAAGCTTTTCAGGTACATTAGAAGCAGAAAGTCTGTGAGGGAGTCGGTGGGACTGATAGATCATTAAGAACTTAGGGGCACTCAGGGAGGACTTCTACTACTTATCATTTCTATAGCGCTACCAGACGTACGCAGCGCTGTACATTTGAACATGAAGAGACAGTCCCTGCAAGAAAGCACGAAAGCAGACGGTCTGCAAACTCCAAGATGGAAAACAAAAAGAAGCAGATTGTGTAGAAATGAAATGCAATTTATTTAAACAATACAGCAATATTTATATGAATACAAACAGCCCGACACAGGCCGTGTTTCGCCCAACTGGGCTGCTTCAGGGGCTATAAAAAATATTTAAAAAAATAGATAGAATTGGTGAGTAATCTGTTATGATATTACATATCTAGGTAACATATATAATATATATACACATACATGTATAGGGCATGTTTTATGATATATATTATTTTAGATTTATGTATGTATATACATGATATATTTGTTGTGTGTGCATATACATGTATGTGTATATATATTATATATGTTATAGCCCCTGAAGCAGCCCAGTTGGGCGAAACACGGCTGTTTGTATTCATATAAATATTGCTGTATTGAGACAGTCCCTGCTCCACAGAGCTTACAATCTAATCAGGACAGACAAACAGAACAAACAAGAGATAAGGACAAAGAGTAGCAAGATTCCAGAATCTCAGAGACTACTACTACTACTACTTAGCATTTCTATAGCGCTACTAGATGTACACAGCGCTGTCAGGACCGCCGAGAGGGGGTGACAGGGGGGACAAAATTCCCGGGGCCCGGGCCTCCAAGGGCGGCCCGGTGCCGCAGTCCCACCTGCCACCGCCACCGGGCCCCTTCCACCCAAACCCCCGCCAGCAGAAGTGCTGTCTTCTGACTCTGGCGTGCGTGGCCCACACAGACACGCTCCTCTCAGCTGATCTTCGCTGTACTCTGCAGGGCTTCTGTGCATCTGATGTCCTGCATGCAGGCGGGTGGGACTGTGGCGCCGGGCGGCGACAACCTGGGGGGTGGCAGTGGGGGCGGGGCCCAGGGGGCCCGGGGGCGGCCTTGTCCCAGGCCCGGCCCAGTCTCTCGGCGGCCCTGAGCGCTGTACACTTGAACATGAAGAGACCGTCCCTGCTGACAGAGCTTACAATCTAATCAGGACAGACAAACAGGACAAATAAGAGATAAGGGAATTACCAAGGTGGGGATGATAAAACATGGGTACTGAACAAGTGAGTGAGGGATAGGAGTTAAAAGCAGCATCAAAAAGGTGGACCAAATGGCCACTGCTGCTAGCGTAGGGCCCCTTTTACCACAGCTTAGTAAAAGGGTCCCTAAGGGAGCTGCCTGTGGCGGAAATGGTATTTAAGGATAGTGATATGAAGGAACCGATACAAATCTTGTTGAACCTGGAATATGTAATAAGCCAAATCAACAAACTAAAGAGGAGTTAATCACCTGGACTAGGTTGTATAGACCCCCCAGAGTACTGAAAGAATGAAATTGGTGATCTATTAGTAATTTGTAAACTATATCATTAAAATTGTCCATGGTACCTCAATGGTCTTCTCCCGAAACACATGTTGTCCCTGATATTGCTTTATTTATTTTAAAACATTTCTAGACTGCCCACTCTCTAAGGCCTGGCCACAAATAGATTAGTCAGCATGAAGTCTTTACACACGAGCACATGAAGGGCAATTCTAGAAACTATTTATTTAAATGTTTACAAAGCTGCCATATACATGCCTATAGGTGCACTTACCCAGGGCCACCGATAGACAAAGCTGGGCCCGGGGCAAACACACCTCTGGGTCCGTGCACGCCCCTCCTCCTGGCCCACACATGCCCCTCCTCCAGGCCTGCTTACTTGTCTCCTCTCCTGCTCTGCTGCACTGGACAGGTCCTTCTTCCTGCCGCATCCAAACAGGAAGTACTTCACACAGGAGGCGGGATGTGGCAGGAAGAAGGACCTGTGGCCGGCAGAGCAAAGTTAACGCGATAGCTCGATAACTCTGCTCTGCGGTGCACAGGAGCAGGACAGTCATGTAGTGTCAGGCAGGCGCCGAGTCCCCCTTGGAGGCCAGGCCCTGGAGAATTTTGCCCCCTGCCCCCCCCCCCTTGGCGGCCCTGCACTTACCTGCTGCCTAGGAGCTATTCTGCAAAGAAGAACTTAACTTCCATAGCATGTATGTACACAGGAACAGAACATGGGCAGGACCTAGGCAGGGCTCCATTTACACACTAAATTATGGACATCCCTGCTTTCACGCTGTAAGTGCAGCTGCCAAATGTTAGGCACAAGGATACTGGGCTATGCTAGTATTTTATAATGCAGTGTTTCCCTGGTCTGGTCCTGGAGTACCCCTTGCCAGTCAGGTTTTCAGGATATCCACAATGAATATGCATGAATTTGATTTGTATACACTGCCTCCATTGTATGCAAATCTCTTTCATGCATATTTATTGTGGATATCCTGAAAATCTGACTGGCAGGGGGTACTCCAGGACTGGACTTGGAAGACACTGCTATAGTGGAACTTGGGCTCCTAAGCCAGTGGTTCCCAGGCCTGATCCTGGAGGCACTCCAGCCAGTCAGCTTTTTGAGCTATCCACAATGAATGTTCATGAGAGACATTTGCATGCAGTGGAGGCAGTGCATGCAAATCTCTCTCATGAATATTCATTGTGGATATCCCCAAAACCTGACTGGCTGGGGTGCCTCCAGGACCAGGTTTGGGAGCCACTGTCCTAAACCCATGACTGAAATATAGATTCCCTGGGCAGAAACTAGAGAAGAGGCCCCAAGGACCACCTTCAGGTAATGCCTACTTCATTTATTTATTTATATTTTGCTCTCATCTTTTTCAGTGGTAGCTCAGGGTGAGTTGTATTCAGGTACACTGAATACAGGCAACCGCACCTTGAGTATTGTGTTCAATTCTGGTTGCCGCATCTCAAGAAATATATAGTAGAATTGGAAAAGGTGCAGCGAAGAGCGGCTAAAATGATAGCGGGGATGGGACGACTTCCCTATGAAGAAAGACTAAGGAGGCTAGGGCTTTTCAGTGTGGAGAAGAAACGGCTGAGGGGAGTCATGATAGAGGTATATAAAATAATGAGTGGAGTGGAACAGGTGGATGTGAAGCGTCTGTTCACGCTTTCCAAAAATACTAGGACTAGGGGGCATGCGATGAAACTACAGTGTAGTAAATTTAAAACAAAGAGAAAAATTTTCTTCACCCAATGCATAATTAAACTCTGAAATTCGTTGCCAGAGAACATGGTGAAGGCGGTTAGCTTAGCAGAGTTTAAAAAGGGGTTAGACGGTTTCCTAAAGGACAAGTCCATAAACCACTACTAAATGGACTTGGGAAAAATTCACAATTCCAGGAATAACATGTATAGAATGTTTATATGTTTGGGAAGCTTGCCAGGTGCCCTTGGCCTGGATTGGCTGCTGTTGTGGACAGGATGCTGGGCTTGATGGACCCTTGGTCTTTTCCCAGTGTGGCATTACTTGTGTACTTATTTCTGTCCCTGGAGGGCTCATGATCTAAGTTTGTACCTGAGGCAATGGAGGATTAAGTGACTTGCCCAAGATCACAAGGAGCAGGTGTGGGATTTGAACTGGCCATCTCTGGATGTCAAGATTGGTGCTCTAATCACTAGGCCACTCTTCCACTTGAAGCAGCCCTCTGGGCTCAGGGCAATTGCTCTGGTTGCTGCCCCCAAACACCAGTCCTGCCTGCCCTTCTGGGGCTTAAATGGAGTCATCTCATTATACGATTGCCCCTTTATGCAGTTATCACCTGTTATCAGCATAAGTGGTTTAGAATTTTGACCTCAATAATTGCAGTTAAATGTTGCAGGTTGGTAGATTTCATTTATTAAGATTTTTAATGACCTATAATTACACATCTATGCAATTTACCATGATATTTTTTAGTGCAGGATCGACGTGCGCCAATCCCAGAACTACCCCCCAGGATGCCCAAGCTCATCCCACGGTAGTGCCTTTTTAGTGTGCAGTAAGCACTGTAACCAGGTTACCCTTCCCTTGCATAGCTTCCACCAACTTTTGCAGGCCGTGCACTTTGGTTCACCTCTCTGCCGGAACTTGCTCCCTCCCACCGGGTCTCCCCCTCCGTTAGTCCGAGCCCATCCTGCTCTTTCTCCACACTACTTCAAGGACTCCAGCCAACTCAAGGTTCTTAGAAAACCATAAGACTTTATTGCTCAAGCATTTTTAACACAGCATTACAGTGATGTACCAAGGGGGGGGGGGGCGGTGCGGGTGGTCCACCCCGGGTGCACGCCGCTGGGGGGGTGCCGCGCGCCTGTCTGCTCTGCTCGTTCCGTGCTCCCTCTGGAGGGAGCACGGAACGAGCAAAGCAGACAGGCGTGTGGCACCCCCCCAGCAGGTAAAAATGCACCCGGGGGGAGGTGGCCTTTCGCCGGGGGGGGGGGGGGGGGGCGCATCGGCAATCCGCCCCGGGTGTCAGCCACCCGAGGAATGCCACTGCATCATTAGTCTTCATTTGGTCCCGTCTTCTTCAACATGAAGGAGCAATTTTAGCATTAACATTCACTGTTTCAACATAGATCAGTCCTATCTCTAATCAGCACTTGTAATCCTGCTTACAATCCTATAATAACTCTTCTCAGCATTATCATCAATGAACAGACAATTTCTGGGTTAGTTGCCTCCACCAGTTTCTTCCCCCACTGGCTCATTTTTGCCTCACCCACCATCCACAGTCTAGGCAATACGGAGGCCACAAAAGCTTTTACCTTCTCCCCTCGAGTTTGAGCCAAACCAGCCACCTCCATACACTCCTCCTTCTCTCCTCCCTCCACTTCCTCGTTATTGTATTCCATGTCCTCCTCCTCCTCCCTGAGTTCCTCCAGCTGCTGCTCATCTCCTGGATCAGAACTCATCTCCCAATCATTCACCCCTCCCTCCCCTTCCTGAGAGTCCTGCTGAAACCGCAGTGGCTTCTGGGGAGAGTAGTTTTTTCCCTGAACTAGAGACTTCAACGGCACTCTGGCCACTAGAGGGCCAGTTGTTTGCCTAGAAGGGATGAAGGAGACAGGACGCTGACGTTTAAAGGAACAGCTACCTCCCTGTTCTCGCCCCAGCACTGCAGAGTGCTCACAGCTCCTATTAGTGCTTTCAGAGGCCCTATATAAATATTTTGGGTCCCTTTTACTAAGCTGCTGTAAAAGGGGCCCTGCACTTGCTGTGGCTGTTTTTGTCACGTGCCAGGGCCCCTTTTAACGCAGTGGGTAAAAAGCCCCAAAAAAGAAATGGCCCTGCAGTAAGTTCGCACTTGCCACACGGCTGTTTTGGAGGGAGCACTTGCTGTGCTAATCCAGCAGTATCCGGGCAGCGCACAGTGCTACCCGATTACCGCCGGGTAACCCTCTGCGGAAATATTTTTCCGATATTTCCGCTAGCACCGAAAATACAGCATGCTGGGGGTGGAACTACCACCGGCACCCGCGTTGGGCCGGCGGTAGTTCCGGATTGCCGTGCGGCAAGCCCGTTGTTGCGCGGCAGCCCTTTAGTAAAAGGGCCCCTTTATACTGTCAGTCAGTAGAGGAACTGCTCCAAGAACAGATCTCTCATATAGAGAAATTTAGGGGCCCTTTTACTAAGCCCTTTAACAACCTTCCGGAAATCGTTAAAAACCTACCTGTTCAAGAAAGCCTACCACAACGATCCCACCTAAACACCCGAACCCTGCAACACAACGAACCTCGTACCAGAAAATGACAATTTATTTATTTATTTATTTATTTGTTGCATTTGTATCCCACATTTCCCCACCTATTTGCAGGCTCAATGTGGCTTACATAGTACCGGAGAGGCGTTTGCCCAGTTAGTTGAATGCAAATACAAGGTTTTATAGTGATCGAATGAGGTATATGTGGAGGGTTGGAAGGGGTGAAGATTGTGTGTTGTCCAGTATGATCATTAGGCATGCTGTGTTTCTGGGTGAAGAGGTTTACATAGGATCGTTGGGGTAGGCCTTTTTGAAGAGGTTGGTTTTTAGTGATTTCCTGAAGTTCAGGTGGCCATGTATTGTTTTCACAGCTTTTGGGAGGCCATTCCATAATTCTTCCTCCTCAACTACCTCAGACACTCTGTTACTCTTGAACTTTAACGCAATTACCACTATGTATTTCTGATACCGGAATTGGCGTTCGCCAGCACGATACTATGTTAGCCAGATCGAGCCTGCAAATAGGTGGGAAAATGTGGGATACAAATGCAACAAATAAGCTGCGTCAGCGTCTATGCGCCCCCAATGCACGCCAAAATGGAGTTACCGCCCGACTACCGCTTGGCTCTTGCGGTAATTTCATTTTTGCTGCGCGTCTGAAAAATATTTTTTAATTTTCAGGCATGCGTAACGGATGCGCGCCAAGCGGCATTTGACACACGTAGGTCATTACCGGCCAGATTCTTTACAGCTGGTGGTAAGGTCTCAGACCCAAAATGGATGCGCGGCAATTTTCATTTTGCCGCAAGTCGGTTTTCGGCCCCCTAAAAAGGCATTATTTTGTAGGTGTGCTGAAAAATAATTCTGTGCGCACCGAAAACACGCGTCTACACTACCGCAGGCCATTTTTCAGCACACCTTAGTAAAAGGACCCCTTAATCTATTAAAGTACAGTATATCACTCCAGCCAGTTCTTGGGTGAATAAGATGTATTCTAAAATGCAAAATATCACATCAGTTGCAAATGGCCTGAACTGTTTCCTTTTTAATACAAATTGCTATCGGAATAAACAAGTGTTGTGTTCTTTTCCTATGGAATAAGAGACGCAACAGCATCTAAAATTAAATCCGTGGACTTGCTGTGAATAATAGTACCACTTGTCCAATCCTTTGGTGATGTCTGTGGTTCTGAAAGTTCTTCAGACCACGATGGAATCAACGACCTTCAAAATGTTTCTTTGTTCCAACAGACAGAACCAGCTTTGAGGAATAAATAGCTCGCTTAATAAGCTCCTTGAGATTTTCCTGGCTTGCTTCACAGTTTTGTGGGAATAGTCACAGCATTGCAGAGGTTTTCACTGCCAGGCCAATAGCTCAGTTGCCAACTATGCGATGAAAAACTTTCCAGAATAACATTTCTCTTTAAATCAGTTAGATTCATTTCAGTTAAGCAAATGTATCTCCCTCATCTTGCATATATTGCGTGAACATTGAGAAGATATGAACATGATGGACTAGATCTGGGTGTACTTTAAACAATAAGCCTAATTTTCCATGCGGATTATAGAATACGCCAAGTGCCCATTCGCATGACTAAATGTAGTCGCTGGCAGTTATGTATTTCCTAACACCTAAATTAGGCGCAGACCGGGTGTGCTCTATAACAAAGTGCATAGATTTGTGAAACGCCCACGACCCGGCTGTTCCACACCCCATGGCCACACCTCCTTTTCAACCATGCAACTTAGAATTTAAGCGCATCACGTTACAGAATACGCTTAGACAGCTGTGCGTGTAAGTTCTAATTAATGACAAGTAGTGTCAATAATTGCTTGTTAATGAACAGCGCTGATTGGCTTGTTAAATAATTAAGGGGCCCTTTTTACTAAGGCGTGCTGAAAAATAGCCTGTGTAGGTATAGGCACGTGTATTGGACGTGTGCAGGACCATTTTTCATCGCGCCTGATAAAAAGGCCTCTTTTTTTTTTTACTTATTTTAAAATATTTTATTATATTCATGACACATTTTTGTAATAAAATTCATTTTGGAAGTATATCATTTTCAATTAAATGAATTTTTTATTCACACTTATACATTGTTCATTTTTATTCACACTTATACATTGTTTATTTGTACAATTGGACATAATTTAAGCATTGATTAAAACACGTGGAGGGGCATAATGGAACAGAAACGCCTATCTCCATGGGCGTTAATCTCCGAGAACGGGTCCGTGAAGGGGCGGACCGAACCGTATTATCGATAAAAAATAGACGCCCATGTTTTATTCGCCAATGTGTGAGCTGGGCGTTTTTGCTTTTCAGCGATAATGGAAAAGGAAAGTGCCCAGCTCAAAAACGAATAAATCCAAGGCATTTGTTCGTGGGAGGGGCCAGGATTCGTAGTGCACTGGTCCCCCTCACATGCCAGGACACCAACCGGGCACCCTAGGGGGCACTTTTACAAAAACAAAAAAAAAGGTAAAAGAGCTCCCAGGTGCATAGCACCCTTCCCTTGTGTGTTGAGCCCCCCAAATCCCCCTCAAAACCCACTGCCCACAAGTCTACACCATTACTATAGCCCTAAGGGGTGAAGAGGGGCACCTACATGTGGGTACAGTGGGTTTGGGGGGGTTGGACGACTAATAAGCATTAAGCAGCACAATTGTAACAGGTAGGGGGGATGGGCCTGGGTCCACCTGCCTGACGTCCACTGCACCCCCTAACAACTGCTCCAGGGACCTGCATACTGCTGCCTGGGAGGAGGGTATGACATTTGAGGGTGAAAATAAAAAGTTGTGAAACATCATTTTTTTGTGGTGGGAGGGGGTTAGTGACCACTGGGGGAGTCAGGGGAGGTCATCCCCAATTCCCTCTGGGGGTAATCTGGTCATTTAGGGCACTTTTTGGGGCCTTATTCGTGAAAAAACAGGGTCCAGGAAAAGTGCCCTAAATTCTAGCTACAAACGCATCCATTATCGGCGAAGGGCGCCCATCTCTGTTCGGGTGATAACCACGCCCCAGTTCCGCCTTCGACACGCCTTCGACACGCCCCCGTCCACTTTGTCCGCATCCGCGACGGAGTGCAGTTGAAAGCGTCCCAAATTCGGCTTTTGATTATACCGCGTTATTCGTTTTTGTGAGATAAACGCCCATCTCCCGATTTAGGTCGGAACTTGGGCGTTTTTCTCGTTCGATTATAAGCTGGATAATGTTTAATTGTACAATTTCAATTGTAATTTTATTCCATTTTATCGTGCCACGACATTACATACAATATGTTTATTTGATCAACTAGAAACATTTCATACAATCATGTATTGTTCAAAATACTAACCATGTGTTTTTATAATAATATTGTACAATTTATAATAATATTTTTTTAACTTCATATATATATTTGATCATGTTATTATTTTAACGAGTTAAAGATAATTCATAAGTTTGTACAATCCATGCTATCATTTTAGACAATGTTAGTTCATTATATTTATGTTCATCAAATATTTGTGAAATCAATATATACTTTTTAATATATTTTATTGTTTAATTTAGGTTATAAAGACCCCTGAAGCAGGCCATTGTGCTGAAACACGGCCGTGTCGGGTCGCTGTTATGTACACATAATTTTTTAAGTGAATAAATATAAAACAGTTGGTATCCTCATCCATTCTCCTCACTTTTTTGTTTCATCTTTAATCTTCCACAACATCACTCTGTATTTGTTCGTACCGGTATTGGCGATTGCCTTTACGGTACTATGTAAGCCACAGTGAGCCTGCAAATAGGTGGGAAAATGTGGGATACAAATGTAACAAATAAATAAATAAAATAAATACAAATTTTGGGCTAAGACCTTACTGCCACCCATTGAGTTAGCGGTAAGGTCTCACGTGTTAACTGGGCGGTAATCATCATGATGAGTTCACTGGTGATTACCACCCGGTTAGTGCCCCATGGTAGAAAATAGAAATTATTTTTTGCTGCGCGTTTTGGACACGCGTCAAAATTAGAATTACTTTTCCTCCAGGAATTTGTCCAAACCTTTTTTTAAACCCAGATACGCTAACCACTGTTATGCCCCATGTTGAAGAGGCCACCAGAGGGAGCTCTCACAGTGAGAAGCCTATGAAATGATGTGAAAGGGCCATTAGAGGGAGCTCCAGCAAGAGCCAGGAATCTATAGGCCGGAGAGGACCAATAGCAGAGGAAAGAGGATGGTTCCCCTTTAAGAAGAAAGCACCTTGGATGCTGCACATCCTACTTTTATATCTATGAGCCATGTGACACTTGCACTAATATCCATTAGTGCAAGCTAAGCTTTAGTAAAAGGGTCCCTAAGTTTAGTTTATACCTGAGGCAATGGAGGCTTGCCCAACATCACAAGGAGCTGAAGTAAGATTTAAACTGGGCTCCGTTGGTTTTCATCCTGCTGCTCTAACCATTAGGTTACTCCTGCTCAGATAGGCAACCTCTTATATAAGGGAAAGGGAAATGGGACTTGATATACCGCCTTTCTGAGGTTTTTGCAACTTCATTCAAAGCGGTTTACATATATTCAGGTACTTATTTTGTACCAGGGGCAATGGAGAGTTAAGTGACTTGCCCAGAGTCACAAGGAGCTGCAGTGGGAATCAAACCTAGTTCCCCAGAATCAAAGTCCACTGCACTAACCACTAGGCTACTCCTCCACTAGCAACAGTCCATGTAGAAGCCTGCCTTTGCAGATCAGCAATGCGGCCGCGCAGGCTTCTGTTTCTGTGAGTCTGACATCCTGCACATACGTGCAGGACATCAGACTCACAGAAACAGAAGCCTGCGCGGCCGCATTGGTGATCTGCAAGGGCAGGCTTCTCCATGGAATGTTGCTAGTGGAATAGCAACATTCCATGTAGAATCTCCAATAGTAGCAACAGAATCTCAATAGTAGCAACATTCCATGTAGAATCTCAACTAGGGAAAGGGAAACTGGACCTGATATACTGCCTTTCTGAGGTTTTTGCAACTACATTCAAAGCGGTTTACATATATTCGGGTACTTATTTTGTACCAGGGGCAATGGAGGGTTAGGTGACTTGCCCAGGGTCACAAGGAGCTGCGGTGAGAATCAAACCCAGTTCCCCAGGATCAAAGTCCACTGCACTAACCACTAGGCTACACCTAATCACGCTCACAGTGTCATACCTTGACACTTCTATCATTTTTATTTTTATTTTGTTACTCTGGTATCACAATGCTCTACTGATAATCCTTTTTCCAGCAAGTCTCTGAGATGCCTATTAAGGTGTGTGAATAGCTTTATTTAGTAAGTTTCCATTATGACCCCCCCCCCCCCCCACCTTTTACAAAACTGCACAGTAATGCCAACACAGCCCATTCACTATGAATGGCCTGTGTCGGCATTATCGCCCCAGCAGCTGCTAGCGTGGCTTTGTAAAAGGGGGGGGGGGGTAATTTTTACACTTCTGACATTTGCATTCAGACACCTATTTTTATTCTCTTTTCACAACTCACTGGCAATCAGTTCATGTAATACAGAATCAAATTTTTACACATCCTGTCAGGGTACACTAATGTTCCTCGTTTGATACTGTCCTTTGTTGATATCTTGAAAGCCTTTCTTAATTATCAGAAAGAAAACAAACAAAATGAACCCCTTCGTAACACAAGCATAGTAGAGACATTTTTTGAAGTTTTAGAATGCATGTATTTTAGGGATCTTGAGCCTATGTTAGCAACCAACAAAATTCTGGGTAAGGTTAATTCCTCAAGATTTTACCCCTGAGTTTTTGGCTCATTCTAGTCTACTCCACAGAAATATCTAAAATACTATTTTCCTTTTTGAATACATTTCCAAAAAATTCAAAATCGACTACTCTGGAGAAGTAGGCCATGCCACTGTAGCATTTTTGAACAGTATGGGTTGATTTCAAAGTAGGACAGCTAGAAAATGAAAAGGTCAGACATAGCAAATGGCGGAAAAAAAAAACACTTGAGAGAATGAGCTATAGGAACCTGCTGGAATGTATAAATAAATATGGGGTTTCAAGTAAGAAGAAGAGAGGTGTGGGAGCCGTGTTAGTCCACTCTTAAAGGTAATCAATAGAAATAAAACATGGAAAAGAAAATAAGATGATCCCTTTTTTATTGGACATAACTTAATACATTTCTTGATTAGCTTTCGAAGGTTGCCCTTCTTAGTCAGATTGGAAATAAGCAAATGTGCTAGCTGACAGTGTATATAAGTGAAAACATTCAAGCATTACTATGACAGTAAAATAGATACCATTGGAGATTCTACATGGAATGTTGCTACTATTGGAGATTCTACATGGAATGTTGCTATTCCACTAGCAACATTCCATGTAGAAGGCTGCGCAGGCTTCTGTTTCTGTGAGTCTGACGTCCTGCACGTACGTGCAGGACGTCAGACTCACAGAAGCAGAAGCCTGCGCGGCTACATTGGTGATCTACAAGGGCTGACTTCTACATGGAATGTTGCTAGTGGAATAGCAACATTCCATGTAGAATCTATAGAAATCAAACAAAAGAAAACATGGAAAAGAAAATAAGATGATACCTTTTTTATTGGACATAACTTAATACATTTCTTGATTAGCTTTCGAAGGTTGCCCTTCTTCGTCAGATCGGAAATAAGCAAACGTGTTAGCAGATAGTATATATAAGAGAAACATCAAAGCATTACTTTTGTAATGAAGTAAGAAGGAGAAAGTGGAACCAGAGTGGTAAAAGTGATTGCTGACAGTTTAAAGTGTGATCTAAGATAATCAGGAACGACTTATGACAGAGAAGCTAAGAGTAAGAACGGCATTGCAGAGAAATGGAAGTCAAGGTAGGCAATAGATCTCAGAATTAGTTGCAATGGTTAAGTGTCAGAAGCAGGGAGTCCAATGAGGAAAGAATTGCAGTAGTCTAGATAAGAAAGAAGGAAAATCAGAATATAAAGTTGAAAAAATTTAAAGGACAGGAAAAAGTCTGATTTGCAATAGGTTTTGAAGATGGATGGAGCAAAATTTTGGATAAGCTGGGTAAGAAATTCTAGTTGGCTCCTTAGACTGTGAGCAGAAGAAAAGAGAATTGTGATGAAGTACTGGCTATAAGCTGAGTTGAAGAAATCATGAGAAATCACATGCATATATTCATGGGAAAGAGTTGTGGTATGCTCCTGCTATATTTGACTTAGGATACAGAAAACATTTTTCTGTATGTTCATTGACTAGAAACCATGTATTTTGTTTGACGTATGATATCACAGTACTTGGCATCTACTTTTCTTTTGTATTCCAAATATAAAATGTTCTTTATTTGTATCGTCTAACCTTCCCGCAATTCTGCTACCACTTTATTAATGATATACACTCTGTTTTTGTTTCGTTTCTAGATTGTGACCCTCTCAACTTAATGAATTGAGAAATAGAGCACTCATTCTTGGATGAGAACAGCCAGTGATTTTTCAGATATCCTACAAAAGGTCACCAAGCTCTTTCTATCCCTGTTGCGAGATTCTACAAATAGAGCGATTTATGAAAATCAAAGAAGACAAAATATTAAAAAGAGTAGGAGCTTTCCAAAACACTGAACACAAAGCAAGCTTTGTGCAAATCAAGTCATTTCTAATTTACGAAGAGAGTATGTTGATGTAATCAAGAGAGAAGACACCACCAGTCAACGTATTTAAATATACACAGAAATAATATATGCACAAATTAGAAATGGATGATGGATATAGAAACAACCCACATCTTTATCAAGGAGCTAGGGATATAGCAAGAGAAGTAAAGCAACAGACCAGAACAGATGAATATAGTAGGCATCATGGCAGTCGTTATGAGGAATATGTACCCAATGATAGTTACTATCGCAGTGAGGATGATCAGAATCAAGATGAAGATGCCCAGAGTGATGCCACTGAAGGCCATGATGAAGATGATGAAATCTATGAAGGAGAATATCAGGGCATCCCACATCCCGATGACATTAAGACTAAGCATAAAGCCCCTGCCATGGTAGACGAGTTTAGAGATCATGCTGACTTAATGGCAGAGAAGATGGAAGATGAGCAACAGCTAGCATACCAATATGAGAACATAATTCAGGAGTGTGGCCATGGGCGTTTCCAGTGGACACTTTTCTTTGTCTTAGGATTGGCATTGATGGCTGATGGAGTGGAGTTATTTGTCGTTGGCTTTGTTCTTCCAAGTGCTGAGAAGGACATGTGCTTGTCTAGCTCAAACAAAGGAATGCTGGGTAAGTGCAATTACTTTATTCTCCGTGGTAACATATAAGAGCAATATCATTAACAGAGCTCAGAAAATTTACACAGTTTCACTAACTTTCCATGAGACACTGGAAATCTTTATTTAGCTAGATTCACTGACATCTTTGAGCCTTCGGTCATATATTTCTAGAATGGCCTAGAATGCATTTTATCAGCTGAGACTAACTAGCAAATCAAAGGTGTCCACAATCATCCTTACAGCATTTTTAGAATGGTAGTTCCATCTAGGGCTAGAGTAAAAAGAGATTGGACCAGTGAGAGAGAGAACTTTCTCCTGTCTGGCACCACATCTATGGAATGAGTTACCAAAAAGTATATGAGCCGAAGCTACCTTAAAGAAATTTAAGACCATGCTTAAAAGCTTTTACTTTCATCAAGCTTTTGATACTCCGTAGGTAGTGGATATTTATTTATTTATTGCATTTGTATCCCACATTTTCCCACCTTTTTGCGGGTTCAGCGTGGCTTACAATAAGAAATGAATGATGGAAGTACAATTTGTTACAGATTGGTTATGGATTACATTGTGCAGAATTATGCGAGACAATCGAAGTGTCGTTAAGGAGTGCAACAATGGAACACAAACATTGAACATTGGAAGGAGACAATGGGAGCTTAAAGGGCAATACTAAGACATAAAGACATATGGTATACATATTTCTGTGAGTAAAGGTATGAGTGATGTGGGATTACGGGGGATGAGAGTTCAGAAGTGGATTTATAGTGCATTACTAAACAGTAAGTGTGGATTTTATGTGTTTTGGCTCTTTCCGTAAATTTTTTCAAAAAGATGGGTCTTCAATGATCTGCGGAAGGAAGCTTGCTCGTGGATTGTTCTTAAGTTGCGCGGCAGTGTATTCCAAAACTGCGTACTCATGTGAGAAAAGGTTGACGCGTGTAGCGTCTTGTATTTCAAGCCCTTGCAATTGGGGAAGTGGAGGTTGAGGAAGGTTCGGAATGATTTTTTGGCATTTCTGGGTGGTAAGTCTATTAGCTCAGACATGTAGGCTGGGGCTTCGCCGTGGATGATTTTGTGAACTAATGTGCATACTTTAAAAGTGACGCGTTCCTTGAGTGGAGGCCAGTGCAGTTTCTCTCGTAATGATTTTGCGCTTTCATATTTTGGCTTTCCAAAGATGAGTCTGGCTGCCTTATTTTGGGCTGTTTGAAGTTTCCTCAGTGTATGCTCTTTGCATCCTGATACGAGAATTTACTGAGAAAGCTGCAATTGGGAAGTTACTACCTTTCTGTATGGAGGCGCTGTTAAATGGGAGAATGATAGTGTTTTAGGCCTTTCTTGTCTCATTATGTGGAGTTCTTTTCTTTTATGTTATATGTGTTTTTAATTAGTTGTTAACTACCATGATCTGAGTAGGCTTGGCTGTGTTTAAAATTTTGTATTATGCTTTGTCATTCTCACGTTTAGACTGTATGTAGGGCTGCCGAAGAAAGTGACAAAGCATTCACAAATGGTTTAAAACATGGCTGCTCAACTACTGGTTGGTCATGGTCTAAGAGATCGCATTTCACCTTATTTAAACCGGGGCTTTTTGGTTTGTTTTTTTTTAAAGCTGTGCAGGAGATGGGCTTGATATATTTGTGGAAACGATTATGGAGGTCATTTCGGAAGTTCTGTGGCATGTATGCACACATAGCAGCACTTATAGTATAAGTAAAGGCCAATTTCAGCCTGCCGTGGTTTACACTTCTAGATGCTCCAGGATGCACACATTAAAAGGGGCAGGTTCTGGGTGTAGTTGCCTTGCCAGGGAAAGCAAATAGGCAAAATATTGCACTTATTTGGAGTGATTCTATCATTTCATATTTATTATTTATATACCATCTACTAGTCACTTAAAACATTCATAGTAACATAGTAGATAACGGCAGAAAAAGACCTGCACGGTCCATCTAGTCTGCCCAACATGATAAACTCATATGTGCTACTTCTTGTGTATACCTTACCTTGATTTGTATCTGCCATTTTCAGGACACAGACTGTAGAAGTCTTGCCCAGAACTAGCCCCACCACCCAAACACCAGCCCCACCTCCCAATCTCAGCTAAGCTTCTGAGGATCCATTCCTTCTGCACAGGATTCCTTTATGGTTATCCCATGCATGCTTGAATTCCACTACCGTTTTCATCTCCACCACCTCCCGCGGGAGGGCATTCCAAGTATCTACCACTCTCTCCGTGAAAATATACTTCCTGACATTTTTCTTGAGTCTGCCCCCCTTCACTCTCATATCATGTCCTCTCGTTCTACCGCCCTCCCATCTCCGGAAAAGGTTCGTTTGCGGATTAATACCTTTCAAATATTTGAACGTCTGTATCATATCACCCCTGTTTCTCCTTTCCTCCAGAGTATACATGTTCAGGTCCGCAAGTCTCTCCTCATACGTCTTGTAACGCAAATCCCATACCATTCTCGTAGCTTTTCTTTGCACCGCTTCAATTTTTTTTACATCCTTAACAAGATACGGCCTCCAGAACTGAACACAATACTCTAGGTGGGGCCTCACCAACGACTTATACAGGGGCATCAACACCTCTTTTCTTCTGCTGGTCACACCTCTCTCTATACAGCCTAGCAACATTCTGGCTACAGCCACCGCCTTGTCACACTGTTTCGTCACCTTCAAATCCTAAGATACTATCACCCCAAGATCCCTCTCCCCGTCCATAACTATCAGACTCTCCCCGCCTAACACATACTTCTCCCGTGGATTTCTACTCCCTAAGTGCATCACTTTGCATTTCTTCGCATTGAATTTTAATTGCCAAACCTTAGACCATTCTTCTAGTTTCCGCAGATCCTTTTTCATGTTTTCCACTCCCTCCCCGGTGTCCACTCTGTTGCAAATCTTAGTAACGTCCGCAAAAAGGCAAACTTTACCTTCTAACCCTTCGGCAATGTCACTCACAAACATATTGAACAGAATCGGCCCCAGCACAGATCCCTGAGGCACTCCACTACTCACCTTTCCCTCCTCCGAGCGAATTCCATTAACCACCACCCTCTGGTTTCTGTCCGTCAACCAGTTCCTAATCCAGACGGCACACCTCCTCCATTTGAAAGACCAACACCTCTTGTGGAATCTTTCCTGGAAGCCAGCAAGACTCTGGAGACACCCTCCGAAAGACCCAAGGAAGCAAATTCTAGGCACTCAACATTCAGGCCGTGAAAGCCAGAAACTGGAGTTTGGGATGCAGAAGTGACCCCTCATTCTGTGTGATGCGGGTCGGAAAACACTCCAATTTCCATGGTTCTTTGGAGGACAATTCCAGAAGAAGAGGGAACAATATCTGTCGCGGCCAGTATGGCGAGATCAGAATCATGGTTCCATGGTCTTGCTTGAGTTTCAAGTGACAAGAAAGAGGATTCTAGGGCCTTGCTGTCACACCAGACGGCAAACCTTCTCCATTTGAAAGAGTAACACATCTTGGTGGAATCTTTCCTGGAAGCAAGCAAGACTCGAGAGACACTCTCTGAAAGACCCAAGGAGGCAAATTCTAAGCTCTCAACATCCAGGCTGTGAGAGCCAGGGATTGGAGGTTGAGATGTAGAAGTGACCCCTCGTTCTGGGTGATGAGGGTTGGAAAACATTCCAATCTCCACGGTTCTTCGGAGGTCAACTCCAGAAGAAGAGGGAACCAAATCTGATACGGCCAGAAAGGAGCTATCAGAATCATGGTTCCGCAGTCTTGTTTGAGTTTCAGCAAAGTCTTCCCTATTAGAGGTATGGGAGGATAAGCATACAGAAGGCCTGATCCCCAATGCAGAAGAAAGACGCTAGTCTGTCGTGGGTTTGAAGCCTGGAACAGAACTGAGGGACCTTGTAATTGATCTGATTGCCAAAAAGATCCGAGGGGGTGCCCCACACTTGGAAGAGCTTACGGACAATGTCCATGTGCAGTGACCACTCATGAGGTTGCATTACCCTACTCAGTCTGTCAGCCTGTCAGATAAGTGGCTTGGAGAAACATGCTGTGAGATTACCGCATGAAGTCTCAGTGGCTATTTGGAATAAGCGGTGCCGGCAATACCGGCCCCCCCACCCCCAGAGCAGCGGCAGTGAGCAGGCAGGAAAACTGGGGTTCTTTCCTGCCCCAAAGACGCACTCCTGCTGCAGCTCCTTTTTCTCCTACATCACAGGTGACTGTAAGGGGGGGGGGGGGTTGTGAAAAAAGAGAGGGGGCTAAAAAAAAAAGATGCTATGAGTGGGAGGAGATGCTATGTGTGGGGGAGAAACTGTAAAAAAAGGGGGTGCTGCGGGAGGGAGGTTGTGTAAAAAAATAAAAAAGGATGCTACGGGTAGGTGGGGCCTGCAAAAAAAGTGGTATGCTGGCAGGGTGGGGCTGCAAAAAAGGGAATGCTATGTGTGGGAAGAGGGAGGGGCTGTTTAAAAAAAAGGAGGGTGCTATGTGTGAGGGAGGGAGGAGCTGTAAAAGAAAGGGGGAAACTGTGTGTAGGTGGAAGGAGAGAGGGGACTGGAAAAAAGGGGGATGCTATATGTGGGTGCAGGGGGGCTGGAAAAAATATGGATGTTTTAAGCGAGTAGTGCTTCTATTCTAATGTGGGGTCCTTTTACTGAGCCGTGGCAAAAAGTGGCCTGTGGAAGTGTGAGCATGTCTTTTGTGCGCATGCTGGGCCAGTTTTTGCCGTGTCCTGGAAAAAGGGCCTTTTTTAAGGGGGGCCCAAAAATGGACGTGAGGCAAAATAAAAACTAGTGCGTGTCCATTTTCGGCCTGAGACCTTACCGCCACCCATTGACTTACCAGTAAGGTCTCACATGTTACCCGGGCAGTAGTTGTGCAGCGCGTGCCCACTGCCATTTACCACGTGTTTTCGGTGTGCGTCCAATTCAGAATTACCACCCGCGGCACGCAGTAGCTGATTTGGCGCACCCTGGATGAACGTTAGACCTTACGTGTCTTTGTAAAAGGGCCCCTCAAAGCAGTGTACATAAAACATATCATAAATACGGTTGGGTATGCCGCTTTACGAGGCCGGCCTTAGAGATGGCCGCCCATATAGATGGCCAGCCCTGTTCGATTATGCCCCTCCACGTAAATTAAATCTCTTCTTTAGCATCTGACTTGTTTCTCCAATGTAGCAGCCTCCATTGCACTTTTTACACTGAATGATATATACCACATTGGAAGATGAGCATGTGAAAGATTCATTAATGTTGAATATTTTTCCTTTGTGATCGTGGTAGAAAGTGGTCACATGCAAGGGCCGACCAGTGGAAGTAAAGATTACAAACTAAACAGGAAGCAACTTGCAGCTACCTACTGGCAGTGGCGTAGGAAGGGGGGGGCGGTGGGGCGGTCCGCCCCGGATGCACGCCGCTGGGGGGTGTCGGCGCCTCGCTGGTTCCTTGCTCTCTCTGCCCCAGAACAGGTTACTTCCTGTTCTGGGCGAGAGCAAGGAACCAGCGAGGCGCCGACACCCCCCAGCGGTGTGCTCTCGGCGGATTGGTCCTCCCACCCACCCCTCACCGCCTTCCAGGTTATGTTCTCGCGGGCGGGGGGGGGTGTTGCGCTACGGAGGGGGGAGGGTGCGTCGCGCTGCACCCGGGGGGGGGGGGGTGCGTAGCGGCGACCCGCCCCGGGTGTCAGCTGCCCTCGCGACGCCACTGCCTACTGGATCTATATAATATAAACAATATACTGCATACAAACAGTAGAAGCAGAACACAGTAAATGGTGCCTGAAAAATCAGCGCCGGAAAGACCCGGTTAAGCGTTATTCTATAAGCTGTGTCTAAAGTTCGGCATGGTTTACGGACTCAAATACAAATCCACCTATGCATCCAGCTTTTTCTACTTAAACGCACAATTATGGAACGCACTGCCAAAAGCAGTAAAAACTACGCTAGACCACCTAAATTTCCGGAAAGCACTAAAGACAGACCTGTTCCGAAGAGCATACCCCACCGACCCAACATAAAAATACCTGGACACCTGCGACACAATATAACCAAAGACCCTAATGGACATTACCTGACTCTTCCTCCCCCTTTCCCCCTCTAAGTTCCCCCCAATTGTACCTACCATACATGTACCTTATCTACCACAATATCACTTGTATTCATTCATACCTTGTATTTGTTCAGACCGGAATTGGCTAACGCCGTTAATGATAATATGTAAGCCACATTGAGCCAGGGGCGTAGCCAGACTCCCAATTTTGGGTGGGCCTGGGCCCAAGATGGGTGGGCAAAAGAACCTCGCCCCGTCCCACAGGTGATTTGGTCTCTCCTTCTCTCGCCTGCATGCCATATGGTCTCTGAAACATCCCCCCTCTCCCGTATACCTTTTAAATAGCAGATTTTCACCAGCATTGAGCAGCAACTAATACACACTGCTCATGTTGGCCCCACACCCTTCCCTCTGATGCAACGTCCTGTTTCCGCCTAGGCAGAAATACATCAGAGGGAAGGCTGTGGGGCCGGTACGAGCAGTATGTTTGTCACTGCTCACTGCAGGTGAAGATCTGCTACTTACAAGGTATGCAGGAGGGACACTTGTTGGGAGTTTTCGGCTGGTGAGGCTTGGTGATCCCTGCCAGCCACATCATTCATATGCTGCTACTGGGTGGGCCTGAACCCAAAGTGGGTGGGCCTGTGCCCACCCAAGCCCACCCTTGGCTACGCCACTGCATTGAGCCTGCAAAAAGGTGGGAAAATGTGGGATACAAATGTAACAAATAATAATAATAATAATAATGCTTAAGCTTTATGGTCATGTGGAAATTTAGGTGCCACCATTTGCACCAATGCCATTGCCTAAATTTATGCGCAGAGCACCCTTATTTTGTATTTATGCATGTAGCTCAAAACCATGTCCCCATTCCGCCCCAAAACACCCACGACTGTCCTCTCTCTGTGCCCACGTTTTTGGGCCATGCATAAATTTTAGGCGCTGATCTCGCACCTAACTTTACACGCATAACACCCAGTTAAATGTAATTAGTGACAATAATTGCTTGGTAAAAAGGCAATTATTGGCACTAATTGGCTCATTATCTTATTAAATTGCATGCGCAAATCAGCCCCACATCTAAATTTGCTCACGCAAATCAGCACGAACCTAAATTTGCCCGCTCAATTTTCAGCGACCTTTACAGAATCATGGCGTTAATACATACCTAATAAATAAATAAAGAGCCTGATATTCAACCAGTGGGGGGGGGGGGGGGGGGGGTAAGTGGCTTGAATTAACCCAGATATTCAATGTCATGGCATGTCTGGCCTCCAGCATTGAATATCTGGGTTACTGTGGCAACCAGAAGTTAACTAGTGCACTGGCCAATATTCTGACTGGTACATGGTTAACTTGGTGGATAAAGTTAGGACAGTGTTTTTGTTGCCCTAACCTTATCCGCTCACTTAGCCGATTGACGGACTGAATATCGCTGCTAACCAGCCAAGTAGGCTCCGCCTAAGCTCCTCCCCTGGACTGCCCCTAACCTAGCCAATTAGAGAGTGGCTGGTGAGAGCCAATATTCAGCAGTACTACCTGGTTAAGTGCTGCTGAATACCAGTGGCCGGCCAGTTGAGCCCACTTAAGCCCCTTTGAATATTGACGCCCAGAATAAATAAATAAATACCCTTCCAAGACATAAAGACAAACAATTCTGTATAGGTTGTGCACTTTGGTCAGATTGCAGTAGTGCTTTCAAGCTACAATGAACAGTTGATCATTCCAGAGTTACCAAGAGTCCTAGATTCAGTAATCGGCACTGGCAGGAATAATTTTACACAGTCAGGGCTTTTGTGAAAAGGTGCTTGACAGCTCAGCTATATCCTAACTGCAGCAGCTGCCAACAGTCTAGCAGAATCAAATCCAAGAAAGAAAGGCCTTTAACGACCCTGTTTCTTTTGCGTTCATATCTCTTGAAAGTTCTACTTTTTATGTATCCCCTGGACTAAACCAAGGTCAGATCCAAACCGTTTTAGTAGAAGCTAAGGTCTTAATTGTCTAGTTAAAAAAAAAAAAAAGGTGAGGACAACGCGGAGTTTGATTGCTTTTCAAGAGAATAACTTCCTGTGGCCTTTTCAATATTTCCTAGCCGCTGAATTCCTGGGCCTATTTGCAAACTGTCAGCATTAGTTTCTAATTCCTAATGGCTCTATGTTGCGCTGCTCTTTCTGTCCTTCTGGAAGCTCCTAATTAAGGCTTCTAGTTAGAATGTTATTTTTTTCACATCTGGGCCCTGATTCTGCACCAATTCTCTCTGTATTGCAATGCTTCAGCAGCATAGTTAACTTTCCACCCCCAAACCTTCTGTGAAAGTTGAGCTGTTACGGGTTGCTCTCCAAATTCTGCTGTTTCCTTTCACATTTATTTTGTTTAATTTATTCAGTTTTACCCTATGCAGTGCTCTTAAATAATTATATATTCAGATAATGTCTTCTTTTACCTTTACCCGTGGCCGGAAGCACTCTAAAAAGACAGCACCCAAGGCAATGCCCTGTGTTCTGTCCCCTGACAGCCTTGCACTAGTTCATAACGTGATCCTAAAATGTGTGTAATGTCTTTACTGTTATTCTCATTTCTAAGAACTTTCGCTGCTGCAATCTCTCATTGTAAAGATATATGAGCAAGGCACTGTGGTTAATGTAGTTCACAGGCAGTGCAGCCACACTTGCTTGGTTGTGCAAGAGTTGTTACCACTGGTTGTAAGGCTGCCTAGACCTCCTCTCTCTCTCTCTGCCAAACTTGGCTCCTCTGTCTCCCTGCTACCATTTCCTGTTCAGCCTTACTATCTCTGTCCTAAGAGGTCAGCCAGGTATGACCTTTCCTTCCTATTTCTAGGACCACCCCTTGCCACCCGATGGCAGGTTCTGTTCCCATTGGCCTCAATCTGCCCCCCTCCCCGAGCCTGTGGAAAGCCCCATCTCCTCTTTGTCCTTTCAGCCACGAGGTATTCTAACACCATCCAGCCAGGTGCATGGAGCTGACCCCATCTGGCTCCAGACAGCTCTGTCCTGCTGAAACTCCCTGTAACGAACCTGGATTTTTTACCCTGAGAATATCTCTCTCCAAATGAGATATTGCACATTCCAGTCACCCAGCTTTGGACTATTTCTATCTGCTTAACCACCTTTTCTCCCCCTGCAATACAACCACCTCTCCTCAGATTCCCACCTCCTGCAACCTACAGATTAAGAAGTCTCTGCATTTGGAAACAGCCTTTCTGAACATCAACTGTGAGTAAATTATCTGTGATTTATTCAATAAAAGAGACTTCATAAAATTAATAGAGACTGCAGGTGATTAATGTGCCAGGGTTATACTTCACGGCATTGAGCTTCATATAACGAACCACTCAGTGACCAAAACACCCTGGTCATTCCAGCCTAATTCTGACCCTGCCAGTGGCTTCTGCCTCAGCCCCCTCAATGGCTTCTTTTTGGGTGACATTTTCCCTGCCCAGATTTCCGCTACCCATGAACCTCTTCCTGAACATGTGCTCTCTTCTCCTACGATATTAGGCCCTGACCTCATAGCCCCATCCCGTGTTCTTCTTTCTGCCCCCTTCCCTCACAAGTACTTTGTCTCCTGTGCTCTTTCTTTCCTCCCTCTGCTCTCTGCCGTCTTCCCTTTTTGTCTCTCCTGCCCTTTACCCCTTCATGGCTATCCTACTCACTCAGGGGACGATGCAGAAAGCCAAAAGTTGGAGCCATGCACTTAAGTTTTGCTCAACAATAAAGTAAGCTAATCATACTCAAATTTGAAGCACAAAGAATGTGTCTGCTAATCAGGACAGGCGTGCCAGACTCATGTGCATGAGGTTCTGTGGGAGGGCAGCAAACAAAACGAAAGTGTTGGCACATCTCTGGATGTGTTGGAATGTTATTCTGTAGATAAATACCAGCATCAGAAACATTTCTTCTGCATAAAAATTTTATATTGCCGATATTTATTTATTTATACACAGAATAATTTGTGAGGAAATTAAATTTGCTGATGACACAAAGGGATGGGACTTGACATACCGCCTTTCTGTGGTTTTTGCAACTACAAAGGTATTCAAGGTTGTTTAAATCACGAGAGCACTGTGAAAAATTGCAAGAGGACCTTACAAGGCTGGAAGACTGGGCATCCAAACGGCAGATAACATTTAATATGGGCCAGTGCAAAGCAGTGCATGTAGGAAAGAGGAACCCAAACTATAGCGACACATTGCAAAGTTCCACATTAGGAGTCACCGCCCAAGTTTTTTTTTTTTTTTTTGCTTGTTTGTTTTGGAGTCTTCTGTGTGTTTAATTCTTTACTCTTACTGATTTAGTCCTTTATTCTTTGATCAACTTGTTTGTACTTTTCTGAACCACTTTGGCCTCACATTAGAAAATCTGGTCACAACTGGTAGATGTATTTCACCGTCCTGGCTCAATCACTTATAAATTTGTGATACTTAAAGATCAATGCTACAAAAGATTGCTGACTCCCAGTGAAGGGATTCTTGTTAGCACCAGGGCCGTCCTCTGGGGGGGCGCCCCGCCGTGCCATGCTTGCCTCGCCCTCCCGCTCCCATGTCCCAACTGCCCGCCCTCTTCTCCCCCCAACAAAATCTCTTTTAAATTTACCTCCGTACGGCTGGCAGGGCAGCGAAGGCGCAGCGTCAGTGAAGGAGGTGGCGCTCCCGACGTCTCTACTAGTCTTCCCTTCGCTCAATGTCCCGCCTTCTTCTGACATCAAGGAAATGACATCAGAAGAAGGCGGGACATTGAGCGAAGGGAAGACTAGTAGAGACGTCGGGAGCACCGCCTCCTTCACTGACGCTGCGCCTTCGCTGCCCTGCCAGCCGGACGGAGGTAAATTTAAGAGAGATTTTGTTGGGGGGAGAAGAGGGCGGGCAGTTGGGACATGGGAGTGGGAGGGCAGGGGAGAGAGGACAGCGATCATCTTCACAGGTGGGGAGCGCGGCACCCGATCCCCTGCGGGGGGGGGGGAGGGGCGCCACAGACCCTTGGCATGGCCCTGGTTAGCACCATGATATCTTTAGCACTGAAGGTAATCTTTTCGCATTGGAAGTCCTTATCTCAAGCCACCTACCAGGAATGGTGGAACTTATTGTTTCAAATTTACAAATACGAAATACACCTCGCAAAGAAATCTTCTCGTTTTGCTTTGTATAGGGAAAAATGGCTGCCACTTGCATCTTACTTTAACACTGTACAGTGATTAGTACTAAACTCGGTGTTATCTCATAGTAACATAGTAGATGATGGCAGAAAAAGACCTGCACGGTCCATCCAGTCTGCCCAACAAGATAAACTCATATGTGCTACTTTTTGTGTATACCCTACTTTGATTTGTACCTGTGCTCTTCAGGGCACAGACCGTATAAGTCTGCCCAGCACTATCCCCGCCTCCCAACCACCAGCCCCGCCTCCCACCACCGGCTCTGGCACAGACTGTATAAGTCTGCCCAGCACTATCCCCGCCTCCCTACCACCAGCCCTGCCTCCCAACCACCGGCTCTGGCACAGACCGTATAAGTCTGCCCAGCTCTATCCTTGCCCCCCAACCACCAGCCCCGCCTCCCAACCACCGGCTCTGGTACAGACCGTATAAGTCTGCCCAGCACTATCCCCGCCTCCCAACCACCAGCCCCGCCTCCCAACCACTGGCTCTGGCACGGACCGTATAAGTCTTCCCAGCACTATCCCCGCCTCCCAACCACCAGCCCCGCCTCCCGATCTTGACTAAGCTCCTGAGGATCCATTCCTTCTGCACAGGATTCCTTTATGCTTATCCCACGCATGTTTAAATTCTGTTACCGTTTTCATCTCCACCACCTCCCGCGGGAGGGCATTCCAAGCATCCACTACTCTCTCCATGAAAAAATACTTCCTGACATTTTTCTTGAGTCTGCCCCTCTTCACTCTCATATCATGTCCTCTCGTTCTACCGCCCTCCCATCTCCGGAAAAGGTTCGTTTGCGGATTACTACCTTTCAAATATTTGAACGTCTGTATCATATCTCATGGCTTATGCATGCTCCATGCTCTGATTTGTATCCTCCAGCCCCCCCCCCCCTTTTTCTCTCTCTTTTCTTTTCTTAGCTTAATCTTAATCTAGGAATTGTTTTCTGCTTCTCGAATGTGAGCTCCTGTATTGCCATATATTGTAGAGTGTTGCTTGTTGCTATGTTGTGAGCTCTTGTTTATCTCCGTATTGTAATGCAATAAAAGAAATTAAACTAAAAAAAAGAAAAGAAAAAGGGGGATATCAAGTTCTAAACCTTAAACCATCAGTTCAGATTCTGCTTGTTCCTTTCAACAGTTTACAAACCCCTGACAAATTGACTTGAACAAATGAGCATTCATTTTTAAATTCAATTTCAGCTTGCAGCCAGGTTTAATAAATCCTACTGAAATCTTATTTGCTTTGAACTACTTGAACAACTCCCACCTTCCGAATTGAATAGTGTACAAGGATGTTTTAAAAAAAAAAAACAAAAAACATGTTTGTTTATTCAAGAATTTGATGTACCACCATTTCTGGCACACAGATCACAGCGGTTTACAAAGCAATATGTCATTGCTAGTAGAAAATTAAAAAGGCAGTCTAGTCGTCAGGAAAATAGCATTAGCTGACAGAAATCCTCTGGTTTAAAGATGGTCTATTCATATGTTTTGAGATAGTCTAGGAGTCCAGTCCTGAAGTGGCAGCCAGACTCATCTTCGGAAAACCAAAATATGAAAGTGCAAAACCCTTACGAGAGAAGCTACACTGGCTTCCACTCAAGGAACGCAGTACTTTTAAAGTATGCACATTAATCCACAAAATCATTCACGGCGAAGCTCCAGCCTACATGTCTGAGTTAATAGACCTACCTCCCAGAAACGCCAAAAGATCATCCCGAACCTTCCTCAACCTCCACTTCCCTAATTGCAAGGGCGTAAAATACAAGACGCTACACGCGTCAACCTTTTCTCACCTGGGCACGCAGTTCTGGAACGCACTGCCGCGCAACCTGAGAACGATCCACGAGCAAACCTCCTTCCGCAAACTATTGAAGACCCATCTTTTTGAAAAAATCTACGGAAAGAAGCAAAACACATAAAGCTCACACTCACTGCTCACTAATGCATCAATACATCCACTTCTGAACTCTTATCCCCCGTAGTCTCACCTCGCTCATACCCTTACTCACAGAAATATGTATACCATACATAATGCCCTTTTAACCTCCCGCTGTCTCCTTCCAATGTTTCAAGGTTTGGTTCCAGTGTTTATATTCCTTAACAACACTTTGATTGTCTTGTATAACTCTTCACAATGTAATCCATAACCAAGTTGTAACAAATTGTATTTCCATCATTCATATCGTATTGTAAGGCACACTGAGCCCGCAAAGAGGTGGGAAAATGTGGGATACAAATGCAATAAATAAATAAAATTCAAATAAACAAATGGAGTAGGCCACAATTATTATTATTATTAACATTTTTATAGCGCTACCAGACGCACGCAGCGCTGGATGAATGGTGGAAGGATGGGCTTTATTAAGAATGGACCTGTTACGCAGTGGCGGTCCTACCATTAGACCAACTGAGGTGGGGGGTCTCAGGCGGCACTCTTCCTAGAGTGGCATGTACCCCTTCCTTCCTCCGCCCCCTTCCCTTAGTTTACCTTCTTTTCCCATTTTTCAAAAGGCGGCGGCGGCAACGATTCCCATACACTGCCCTGCCGCTGGCACCGGCCCCATTGCTTTACTGTAGCCCACCTCTATGATGTAACTTCCTGTTTCTTCAGAGGAGGGCCGCAGTAGAGAAGAGGCTGGTGCCGATGGCAGGGCAGTGTATGGGAATTGCTGCCGTCGCTACCTTTTGGAAAATGGAAAAAAAAAAGTAAACTCAGGGCAGGGTGTGGAGGGAGGAAGGAAGGGGGGAGATTCCAGACCATGGCCGGGGGGGGGGGGGGGGGCAGTGACATCTCATCCCTGCCTCAGGTGGTATCTTCCTTGGGCCGCCCCTGCCATCACGGACCATGTTTTGGATTTGCATGCATCAGAGTGTCCAATATAAAGACTGTTTTTAATTTCCCCCTCTTGGACCTCTTTCTGACTCCAGATCACACGGGGGACTAAAGATATCTATTTCACATAACAGGTTCTGCGTGGTTCCTTCAACCTCCATTGTCACCCAATCACAAGGAGGTCTGCTCTGGGTTTGCATTAGGGGCTGTAATAGAATTCTAATTCCCATAACTACTGCTTTCTGTCTTCCTGGATCTAAGTATACTCTGAGCTATTTATGTTCCCAGATAATGCTTATTAAAATTCTGTCTAAGTTTCTCCAGAAACTGAGTGTATGTGATCTGCCTTGTAAGCTAAATGTAAGGTAAAGAGAAGATAGAATAAAGACAGAGATAGGTTTAAATAGATAGATACATTTATTTCTTACCCAAAGACAAATCTTCAAGTTGGTACAAGTACAGGCATCAGACTTTAATCAGGTACATTCAGCAGACAGATTCTGGGTACAACCGGACAGAGCTTCGCCGTCTGAGAAAACTCCCAGTTAAGGCACATTTTCCCCTCTTTTATACACAACCTCTCCATAGAAGTCAATGGTGGGAAACCTAGCTCTCAATTTCTGAGATGATACGTTCCCACGCGGGCTTATCAGTATGTTTTGGGAACAAGTTCTTTTTTTCACATCTCATTTCTGAGACACCTGTTCCCTGTTGCAATAGTTTTCACATACTTTTCACACCATCTTAAGAACTCTGTATAACCTTTGTAGCCTTCTATACAAAACTAATAGACTCCATTTTGTTCATCTGATTTAAAGTGACAGTTGTACCAGTTTGTGTCAGAACTCATGGTTCAGACCTGCTTTTTACAGATATTTGGCCTAGTCAGTACTTTAGTTATTTTAGGCTTCATAGCCTTGGCCCTCACTATTCCAGTGGTAGATCCAAAGCTAGGCCATATATTAACAAGACATTTGAAAACATTGAAATACAAATAGAAATAAATAGTACAAGTTATAAAGATAAATCAACCAAAAATAAACAGATATGCATATTTATGGGTTTTAAAAAAAATCTATTATACATATATGGATATGGGTCATACATTTCATATACCAATTTTCTGTGGTGCAACCAAAGTAGCTAACATATTATATACAGGTACTTTCTCTGTTCCTAGTGGGCTCATATCTTCATATAAAAGATTTCCATTAAAAAAAAAAGTATATCATTCCTGATCTAAGATGGCGATGGTCTGACTTAGCGCTACGGACGCGCTTTAAGCTGTGTTTGAGCAGATCCGGAGAGAGCTACCTTACCCGTCGATGCGATGGGCAAGCGATGCGGGAAAGTCAGGGATCTTCCCTCAGACCCTGGCGCAAAGCCCCCGCTCTCCCAGTCGATGCTTGAGCACTTCGGAATAGCGCCCGGGACTCCGTCAACTTCCACTCCAGTTGCTGGTGCCAGCGTCTCGGCGCTGACCGACAGTGTCGACGGGGCTTCTCTAAGCCCTGTTCTTCGTGCAGCGCCCCCTCAACCAGGAAGTGAGCGCTTCCAGTCGAGTCCTGCAGCGCCCGCCCAAAGAGGTGAAGGAAGCGAGCAGGGAGGGAACCCGATGGCAGCAGAGAGGTCATCTCCTGAACAACCGACTACTCCAGAGCAGAAAGCTGTGACTGTTGTGGATTCTGCGACAGCGAGTACCCTGGAACAAGTTGTTCAAGCGTCTCCCCTGGTATTTAACGTAGGGCAGTTTGAAAAACCAGCTGTAGTGACCTTAGAGTCACTTTGGGATCTGAACTCCACAACCCTCTTGACTTTACAGTCTGCTATTTCAAAGAATAATGAAACTATTAAAGTTTTGGCAGAGTTTGCTCTCAAACAATTTCAAATTAATGAGATTCATGCAACTGAAGTAAAAATCCTTTCTCAAAAAGTTGAAAAAATGGAACTTGTGGACCAAACATTAATTAAAGAAAGGAACTTTGCTTCTAGACGCATGGAATATCTGGAAAATCAATCTAAAAGACTTAACCTGCGAATGATTAATTTTCCCAAATCATCTATTCTTTCTCCTGTACAGATTGGTTAAGAAATATCTTGTTGATATTCTGGGAATGCCCGAAAACTCATTGCCACCAATTACAAGGGCATATTATATTCAAACTACTGGGCAAGCCCCAGGAAATTTAGACGTTCAGAATGCAATGAACCTAACGGCTTTTCTGGAATCTTCTTTGGAGGTGGTCACTCAAAGGACTACATTGTTGGTGACTTTTGCACTAGAGTTGGATAGAGATGCAGTACTCAGGCTTTCCTTAAGGCACTTGAATTCTTTATTTTTGGGTTCAAAAATAAGTTTTCCAGGATTTGTCCAGGGAAACTCAAAAACGTTGTAAATTATTTCTTGCTTTGCGCCCAAGGGCAATTGCCCTGGGGCCAAATTTTCTTTTGAAATTTCCATGTGTGTGTAGGATTTTACTTCACACTAAACAATATCAATTTTTTGAACCCAATCAGTTGGATATTTTTTTGAAAAGTAAAGAGAGTATTATTATGAAAGTTTAGACTCGAATGAACACTGTATAGCACTTAGGAGTGAATCTACGGGGCCTAGCGTGGTCTTTGGTTTAATTGGAATGTTTGAAGCTTGATATTGATAGCTTGATAATAATTTTTTTTCCTATGATTCTTGGATCATGTCTTATTTTTAGTGGAAGATGGAAGTATTGTTAATTTCTTTTTTATTTGTATTAATTACCTGTAGACAGATTACAAATTGTGTAGTATTATTCTGTTTTGAATATTATGTATCTCAAAATGCTTATAAATAAAATATAAAAAAAAATATATATATCTACTATAATAAAACTCACCCTCAATGTTCTGAGGACACTGACGTCAGTGAAGCCAAGCCCTGACTTCCTTCAAAAAGGTTCGAAGGTTCGTGGTGGTGAAGCCACCAAAATCGCTCTGGGCCCCGCCCTCGAGGGCGGAGCTATGGCAGAACAACGAAGGGGTTGGCAGGGAGGGAGGCAGGGAGGGGGGGAGTGGTGGGAAATCGCTCCGGGCCCCGCCCTCGCGTCAAACGTCATGACGTTGGGGGCGGAGCAATGGCAGAACAACGAAGGGGTTGGCCAGGGAGGGAAGGTGTTGGCGACGAAAACCTTGCTAGTGCCCGTTTCACTTGCTCAGAAACGGACCTCTTTTACTAGTATATATATATTAAAATTGAGGAAAACATTATACAGCAGCTTGAACCGCAATTATCACAAGACCAGGGGTCACCGGCACCTTTTTGAACCCAGCACAAAGTTATTTTGTTGAGGATGTATCTAGACAAACTCTTTGTTACAAACAATTCAACGTTTTTTCTTTGCAGAAGAAGGACAAAATCTCTTGTGTTTTTGAACGCCGTTGGCTGCCTATAGAGGCAAGGATTTTGTTCAAATTCTCTTGTCTGTTGTAGACTATCCTAAATGGTGAATGTCCAGCTTATATAGTGCCCTGTTTACAAATCAGCATTATAGGTGCGTTAATGTTTTTAACACTTGTAAACCATGTACGTGCATTATCCATGTACATGCCTACAATACCCCGATAGGCGCCTACATGGTTAGCACGCTAAAAACACCTTAGGGGCCCTTTTACTACGCCGTCTAAGCATCTACGCGCGCCCAACGTTAGCCAAAATAGAGTTACCGCATGGCTACCGTGTGGCTCATGCGGTAATTACATTTTTGGCGTGCGTCCGATACGTGCGTCTGAAATATATTTTTTATTTTCAGCCGTGTGGAAAGGGTGCGCGCCAAGTGGCATTTGGTGCGTGAAGGTCATTACCACCCGGTTACCGCATGTGTCTTTACTGCTAGGTCAATGGCTGGCGGTAAAGCCTCAAACCCAAAATGGACATGCGGCAATTTTGATTTAGCCGCACGTCCATTTTCAGCAAAAGTTTTAAAAAGGCCTTTCTTACCGGCACACTGAAAAATGGATCGGCATGTGCCCAAAACCCACGCCTACACTACCGCAAGCCACTTTTCAGCATGCCTTTGTAAAAGGAGCCCTTAGAGTTTACGCCTAATACTAGGGTTAGAAGGTCTGGTCACAATTCATTCTTTGTCTCCCCTTCAGTTAAGGGAGTAAAAAGATTCAAATTATATGCCCTACAAGCACCAAGGATATGGAAAGGTTTTTATTCTTGTTTTAATTTTTAGTTAAATTTCTTCTTATTTTAAGAGAAGTCTAAAAATTTGCTGGTTAAACAAAACACTTCTTGGAATCACTGAGGATTGAAATTCCATGTGAAAAGGGGAAAAGGATAGTGATAGGAGTGTACTACCGTCTGCCTGGCCAGGATGAACAGAAGGATGCAGAAATGTTAAAGGAAATTAGGGATGCAAACAAACTGGGCAACACAATAATAATGGGTGATTTCAATTACCCCTATACTGACTGGGTAAATGTAACATCGGGGCACGCTAGGGAGGTAAAATTCCTTGATGAAATCAGGGACAGCTTTAAGGAGCAGCTGGTACAGGAGCCGACGAGAGAAGGAAAAATTCTAGACCTAGCTGTTAGTGAAGCGCATGATCTGGTGCGGGAGGTAATGGTGCTGGGGCTGCTTGATAACAGTGACCATAATATGATCAGATTTGATATTAGCTTTGAAGTAAGTATACGTGGAGGGGCATAATCGAATTGGGCGCCCATGTTTTCCTGAGGGTGTCTTCGCAGGATGTCAACGCGAAGGGGCGGGGAAACTCATATATCGAAACAAGATGGGCGGCCATCTTTCGTTTCGATAATACGGTCGGGGCCGCCCAAATCTCAACATTAGGTCAACCTTAGAGATGCTCTTCCCCGATTTTCGGCGATAATGGAAACTGAGGACGCCCATCTCAAAAACGACCAAATCCAAGTCATTTGGTCATGGGAGGAGCCAGCATTCATAGTGCACTGGTCCCCCTGACATGCCAGGACACCAACCAGGCACCCTAGGGGGCACTGCAGTGGACTAACTGATGCACTAACAGAACGGAAAAAGCCCTTCCCTTACCGATCCCTTAGTGATTCGGAAAGGAACGGGCACGCATGAAGGAAATCACATGCAAATGAGCTGCTCACTGTTAGCTCATTTGCACACGATTTCCTTCCTAAGAAGGGGAAGCCAGTGCAGAGTAGCCAAGCATTATGCGTGGCTGCTCTGCGCATGCCAAAGACGGCTTCATACATGCAGACCAGCAGCATGTATAATAGCCATCTACAACCTTAAAAAACACAAGTCCAACTGCTGGTCAGGGATGTCTTTTTTTTTTTGAGTATGGGTGAAGAATGTCCAAGTGTTAGGTGCCTTTGCTATGCCTCCATCCCTGCGATGGGCAGTTGAGGACATCCAAAATGTGGATGTTTCTGTAAGAAGGACATCCATGCCTTTGCTATGCCTCTGACACCCCCTTTATTTATTTGGATTTTGGATCACAAGTAGCAGAAGTGGGGTTTGAACCAGCCACCTCAGGATTGCAAGACCAGTGTTCTAACCACTAGGCCACTCCTCTCCATGCCCTTGAAATTTGGCCGTCCCTGTGTGGGGGTGGGGGGCAGTTCAGGACGTCCAAAATGTTTGAAAGAAGGATATCCACGCCTTCGCTATGCCTCCACTGACACACACACACACACCTCCCCCCCTAGGGACCTGCATACTGCTGTGATGGACCTGAGTATGATATTTGAGGCTGGTTTTTTCAGGGTGGGAGGGGGAGTCATCCCCGATTCCCTCCGGTGGTCATCTGGTCAGTTCAGGCACCTTTTTGAGGCTTGGTTGTAAGAAAAAGTGGGCCAAGTAAAGTCGGCCAAGTGCTCGTCAGGGACGCTCTTCTTTCTTCCATTATCGCTTGAGGACGCCCATGTGTTAGGCACGCCCCAGTCCCACCTTCGCTACGCCTTCGACACGCGCCCGGGAACTTTGGTCATCCCTGTGATGGGAAGCAGTTGGGGACGCACAAAATTGGCTTTTGATTATGCCGATTTGGGCGACCCTGAGAGAAGGAAGCCCATCTCTCGATTTGTGTCGAAAGATGGGCGCCCTTCTCTTTTGAAAATAAGCCTGATAGGAAATAAATACGTTAGTGTTTAACTTTAAAAATGGAGACTATGATAAAATGAGAAGAATGGTGAAAAAAAACAACTTAGAGGATCAGCTGCTAGGGTCAAAAATTTACATCAGGCATGGATGCTGTTCAAAAACACCATCCTGGAAGCCCAGGCCAAATATATTCCACGTATTAAAAAAGGAGGACGGAAGACCAAACGACAGCCGGCGCGGTTAAAAAGTCAGGTGAAGGAAGCTATTAGAGCTAAAAGAAAATCCTTCAGAAAATGGAAGAAGGAACCGACTGAAAATAATTAGAAACAGCATAAGGAATGTCAAGTGAAATGCAAAGCGCTGACAAGGAAGACTAAGAGGGACTTCGAAAAAAAAATTACGTTGGAGGCAAAAACACATAGTAATATTTTTTTTAGGTATATTAAAAGCAGGAAGCCGGCAAAAGAATCGGTTGGACCGATAGATGACCGAGGAGAAAATCAAGCCTAATTTTTTTTCTTATTCAGATTTTCAACCAGCAAACGAAAGGAAAGTCATGTGACAGCTATATTTATGATTATTTCCATAAGGAGAAAAAAAATGAGACGCTGCTTATGCAAATTATTTCTCATTGGTGCAATTTATTCGCTTGCCATATAATCAAGGAGTGATGCCCAATGGAGCATTACTGTTATCAAACAACTAATAAAGCTGTTCCAAGAGAAATCCACATGAATGTAATAAAAGGAAGAATATAATCACATTCAGTGAATTTCTGCAAGTATCATCCCATCTCTCAGCTAAAGCTAAGGTTTATACTCATGATTTCCAGAGATCATTTTATTTTAGTTACATTTGGACCCTGCGCTTTCCCACTCATGGCAGGCTCAATGTGGCTTACATGGGGCAATAGAGGGTTAAGTGACTTGCCCAGAGTCACAAGGAGCTGCCTCTGCCTGAACTGGGAATAGAAACTCAGTTCCTCAGGACCAAAGTCCACCACCCTAACCACTAGGCCACTCCTCCACTGTTGCTACAATTTGAGATTCTACATGGAATGTTGCTATTCTTCCATGTAGAAGTCGGCCCTTGCAGATCACCAATGTGGCCGCGCAGGCTTCTGCTTCTGTGAGTCTGACGTCCTGCACTCACAGAAACAGAAGCCTGCACAGCCTTCTACATGGAATGTTGCTAGTGGAATAGCAACATTCCATGTAGAATCTCCAATAGTAGCAACATTCCATGTAGAATCTCCAATAGTATCTATTTTATTTTTGTTACATTTCTACCCCGCGCTTTCCCACTCATGGCAGGCTCAATGCGGCTTACATGGGGCAATGGAGGGTTAAGTGACTTGCCCAGAGTCACAAGGAGCTGCCTGTGCCTGAACTGGGAATCAAAGTCAGTTCCTCAGTTCCCCAGGACCAAAGTCCACCACCCTAACCACTAGGCCACTCCTCCACTCCGGTTTCCATAGATCATGTCAATTCTGGTTCATTTTACACTTTTTCCAATCTCAGAGGCTCTGATTATGAAAATGAATGCACAATATTACAGAAAATCTACTTCTCAGAGGGGTCCTTTTACTAAGGTGCGTCGAAAAATGGCCTGGGCTGGTGTAGACACGTTTATTGGATGTGCACAGGTTCATTTTTCAGCGCACCTGCAAAAAAGGCCTTTTTTTGGGCCAAAAATGGATGTACGGCAAAATAAAAATTGGCTCTGAGACATTTTCTGCCACCTATTGACCTAGCGGTAAAGTCTCACGTGTTAACCGGGCAGTAGTAGTCTATGTGCATATGATACCGATTACTAACCGGTTAGCGCAGTGCGCCAGAAAATTTCCGGTGCGATTAGTGTACGCATGTAAAAAATGAAATTACTGCCTGGGCCACACGGTAGCTGGGCAGTAGTTCAAAATTGACGCATGTAGGACGCACATACATAGTAACATAGTAACATAGTAAATGACAGCAGAAAAAGACCTGCACGGTCCATCCAGTCTGCCCAACAAGATAAACTCATATGTGCTACTTTTTGTGTATACCTTACCTTGATTTGTACCTGTCCTTTTCAGGGCACAGACCGTATAAGTCTGCCCAGCACTATCCCTGCCTCCCAACCACCAGCCCCGCCTCCCACCACCGGCTCTGGCACAGACCGTATAAGTCTGCCCAGCACTATCCCCGCCTCCCAACCACCAGTCCCGCCTCCCACCACCGGCTCTGGCACAGACCGTATAAGTCTGCCCAGCACCATCCCCGCCTCCCGCCACTGGCTCTGCCACCCAATCTCGGCTAAGCTCCTTAGGATCCATTCCTTCTGAACAGGATTCCATACGCGCCTACGTGGCTTAGTAAAAGAGCCCCAGAGTGAGAATTGGGGGGGGGGGGGGGAGGAAGAAGAGGGAAAGAGAGAGATGGGTACAGGTGATGGGTGGAACCACAATAGAGCCTCTCTGGATTGTTTAATTCACTGCTGTTTCCTTTGGAGGTGGCTTGTAATTAGGTCCTCCGAGGAAGAGTTGCATTCTTTGTGCAAGGTGGAGGTTCTGTTATTTCTGTTAACTATGGATACGAAGGGAGTGCCGATGAAAAGAGCTGAGAATGCTACCCTTGTCTCGCACGTTCCATTTATCTCTGTCAAAGCTACAGAAATCACTGCATACTGCATGAGCTACAAATACATTCAATCTGAAAATTGCAAAGCTTTCCCCATTCTGCAGCAGTGCAGAACTTTGCAGAGGTGGAGAAGCTGAATAAAAGATGGACAGGCTTTCAGATTAAGGAGGGGTTACTTGTTACTAATTTCAGTCGTTGCTTCGCGCAGTTGTGGTAAAACTGGCAACCTTTTCTTTGTAAATGTTTGCACTAGGTTCATGTGTTGAGAGGAGGAATGATCATTTAAACAATTTCTGTGTACATTTGGTCCCAAAGAAATACAGGCTTGCTTATGATACTGTTTACATTCTTCTAGACAAACTTTGAAGAAGCAGAAAAAAAATCAGCAAGCTCCTCCCCCCTCCCCCCACAATTACCATGGAGTGTTGTAGACTTTGCTAGAGAGTACGATAGTGTCGATGAATATAGTATGATGGGACAGTATCATACTGTGGTTTAGACAATATTTATTTATTGCATTTGCATCCCACATTTTTCCACCTATTTGCAGGCTCAATGTGGCTTACATTGTTCCATCATGGCAATCGCCATGAGTGAGAGATACAGGTGGTATTACATTAAAGATCTTGATTGACGTGGAGAGGCATAATCAAACAGCGCCGGCCATCTACATGGTCCTGAACCGTATTATCGAAAAAGATGGCCGGACATCTTTCGTTTCGATAATACGGTTGGGGCCGGCCAAATGTCAGAGATGGCCGGGTTTGAGATGGCCGGCATCGGTTTTCGCCGATAATGGAAACCGAGGCCGGCCATCTCAAACCCAGCCAAATTCAAGGCATTTGGTCATGGGAGGGGCCAGCATTTGTAGTGCACTGGTCCACCTGATATGCCAGGACACCAACCAGGCACCCTAGGGGGCACTGCAGTGGACTTCAGAAATTGCTCCCAGGTGCATACCTCCCTTACTTTGGGTGCTGAGGCCCCCAAATCCCCCCAAAACCCACTCCCCACAACTGTACACCACTATCATAGTCCTTAGGGGTGAAGGGGGGCACCTACATGTGGGTACAGTGGGTTTGGGGGGGGGTTGGAGGGCTCAACACTTACCACCAGGGCCGTGCCGATGCGGTAAGCGAGTTAAGCGCCGCAGGGGGGCGCCCACCTCTGGAGGGCACCGCCGCGGTGCTTACCCTCGCCCCGGCGCCCCAGCCCAATCGTGGACTTCGGACTTCCCTGCTGCCCTCACAAGCGTAGCGCTTTTGCGAGGCAGCTTGGGCTCTCCCTCCTTCCTTCCTTGGTTCCCGCTCTGGCTCCCCGATCAGCAGCCCCCCCCCCCCCCGCGCATGTTTTAACCTTTACTCTCCGACGTGGCAGCGATGTCAATCAATGAAGAACGCACAACAGACTCGTTTCCAGCTTCTCTCTTCACACAGTGTCCTGCCTTCAGCGTCAGCGATGATGCATTTCCTGTTCCCGCGAGGGCGGGACACTGTGTGAAGAGAGAAGCTGGAAACGAGTCTGTTGTGCGTTCTTCATTGATTGACATCGCTGCCACGTCGGAGAGTAAAGGTTAAAACACGCGCGGGGGGGGGGGGGGGCTGCTGATCGGGGAGCCAGAGCGGGAACCAAGGAAAAAAGCAGGGAGAGCCAGAGCTGCCTCGCAAAAACGCTGCAGCCTGCCACATGTAGGGGGGAGGGCAGGGGAGAGGAGAATTGTTGGCCATGTATGGATGCAGGGCAGGGAGAGAGAAGAAATCACTGGACAGGAGGGGAGAGGGCAGAGCAGGGGAGAGAATTGCTGACATGGATGGAGGGGAGGGCAGGGAAGAGAGGAGAATTGCTGGGCATAGATCGAGGGGACAGGGGAGAGAGGAAATTATCTGGAGATAGATGGAGGAGAGGGCAGGGGAGAACGGAGAGTTCCTGGACATGGATGGATGGATGGATGGATGGAGGGGAGGGCAAGGGAGAGAGGAGAATTCTGGACATGGATGATGGGAGATGGGAAGATGGGATCCGGAGATGGGAAGGCGGTAGAACAAGAGGACATGAAATGAGATTGAAGGGGGGCAGACTCAAAAAAGATGTCAGGAAGTATTTTTTCATGGAGAGGGTGGTGGATGCTTGGAATGCCCTCCCGCGGGAGGTGGTGGAGATGAAAACGGTAACGGAATTCAAACATGCGTGGGATATGCATAAAGGAATCCTGTGCAGCAGGAATGGATCCTCAGAAGCTTAGCTGAAATTGGGTGGCGGAGCAGGTGGGGGGAAGAGGGGTTGGTGGTTGGGAGGCTAGGATAGGGGAGGGCAGACTTATACGGTCTGTACCAGAGCCGGTGATGGGAGGCGGGACTGGTGGTTGGGAGGCGGGAAATACTGCTGGGCAGACTTATACGGTCTGTGCCCTGAAAAAGACAGGTACAAATTCAAGATAAACTCATATCTTGGGCAGACTAGATGGACCATGCAGGTCTTTTTCTGCCGTCATCTACTATGTTACTATGGATGGATGAATGGGGACAGGGGAGAGAGGAAATTCTCTGGAGATGGATGGAGGAGAGGGCAGGGGAGAACGGAGAGTTCCTGGACATGGATGGATGGATGGAGGGGAGGGCAAGGGAGAGAGGAGAATTCTGGACATGGATGGATGAATCGGGACAGGGGAGAGAGGAAATTTGCAGGATATGGGTGGATGGATGGAGGAGAGGGAAGGGGACAATGGAGAGTTGTTGGACATGGATGGATGGAGGGGAGGGACGTCAGGAAGGAGATGCACATGGATGGAGGGGAGGGAAGAGAGGAGAAATGTTGGACAAGGATGGGGGGGAAGGAAAGATAAAGGAAGGAGATGCACACGGATGGAGTGGAAGGGAGAGAGGAGAAATGCTGGACATGGATGGAGGGAAGAGAAGACAAAGGTTGTAGATGCACATGGATGGAGGGGAGTGAGGAGAAATGCTTTATATGGATGGAGGGGAAATTGCTGAATTTAAAGGCTGGATTGGAACACTTTGAGGGCAGATGTTGAAACTGGAGAAAGGATAGGGTGGTAGACAGGACGCATAAGGACACAGAAAGATGGTGGACATGGTGAGAGAAAAAAATATCAAATGGAAAGAAGACACTGGGACCAAAGCTAATAGAAAAACTAAATGCTCTGACAGCAAAGGTAGAAAACATTTTTTATTCAAAATGTATTAATTGGAATATGTCAGCTTTTGGAAATGTACATCTGTGATATTTTGCATGTAAGTTTCAATGTTTCTAGTATTGCTGCATGCTGAGTCTGACTTCTTGTATTTTGCCTTCATATCTGTTAAGCCATGTGTTTTTCATGTGTGATCAAGATGCAGTATTCTGCTAGCATGAAGTATTTGCAGCCCTTTTTGTTTTATTTTGGTTTCACTAGGTTGTGTACTGGTGTTTTAGAGCCCGGTGTAATTATAGTGCTGCCTTTCCACACATAAAGGTTGTAGCTCGTCCTGTCCTTGGAATTAGTGCTGTTATGGTTTGGTAAGGCTATGAGTGTGTTTTGCACAAGTTTGTATATAGTGTTTTGCAGTGGAGAGATTGTGTGTTGGCGTTACTAAGGTGGCACCAAAACATCAGAAAGGGTGTACAGCGTAAATCATGACACACTACCTCTTGAAGGATCTACATATGGTTGTTAATAAAAGGAGCTCATTGTGAACACTATCCACCCTAAAAGGGTGTTTTGTGGCTCTACACGTATCATGATATTATGATCCCTTGTTTCATATTGTTGACGGTCTGCATGTTCCGTATGGTGGTATATTGGTGTATTAGGGTCTTCCCAGTGTAATATTTATGGTACAGTAAGGTTCTGAGTGTGTTTTTGCACAAAGTTGTGCATAGTGTTTTGCAGTTGAGCGATTGTGTTTAGTATATGCTTTGAGCAACCACTTTATTCTTTGACATATGATACATATCTAATATCTAAATTTAATAAAAGGTATTAACTGTGACTTTTATTTTTACTTATTTTTTTTCTGTGTGTTGTCAAACACTTATGGAGGTAAGCTCCGCCCCTGGCCCACCCCTAACCCCACCCCCTTTAGCCTCCCCAAACAGTTGGGTCACCGACCGCCTATGGCAGGCATGGATGGGAGGGCAGAGAGACAGGCATGGATGAGAGGGCAGAGAGGCATGGATGGGAGGGCAGCAGCAGGGCCCAGGGAGAGTACAATTTGCTGGAAATGGAGGGGAGGGGAGAGAGGAGGATTGCTGGCTATGGATGGAGGAGGGAAGGGCAGAGAGGGACAAGAATGGACATGGATGGGAGGGCAGGACCCAGGGAGAGAGAAGAAATTGCTGGAAATGGATATAGAGCAAGAAATGAAGAAGAAAGGAGGAAAGTAAAGAAATAAATGGAAAGGAAGCCCTGGAAATGGAATTAAGAGGACAGATAGCAGCAGAATCAGATACTGGGCCAGCATGATCGGAAAAAGAAAGTCACCAGACAACAAAGGTAGAAAAAAAATCATTTTATTTTCATTTTAGCGTTTGGAATATGTCCACTTTGAGAATTTACATCTGCTATCTTATTTTGCAATATATAGCAATTTGTTTCTAAGAATATTGCTGACAATTCCTGTCAGTGTGGCAAGTGGTGAGCGATCATTTTCACCGGGGGGGGGGGGGGCCTGATCATTTTCACGGGGGGGGGGGGGGGGGGGGGGGGGCGCCAACTGATAGTCTGCAGGGGGGCGCCAGAGACCCTAGGCACGGCCCTGCTTACCACCACAAGTGTAACAGGTAGGGGGGGGGGGGGATGGATGTGGGTCCACCTGCCTGAAGTGCACTGCACCCACTAAAAACTGCTCCAGGGACCTGCATACTGCTGTCATGGAGCTGGGTATGACATTTCAGGCTGGCATAGAGGCTGGCAAAAAATGATTTTTAATTTTTTCTTTTGGGTGGGAGGAGGTTGGTGACCACTGGGGGAGTAAGGGGAGGTAATCCCCGATTCCCTCCGGTGGTCATCTGCTCAGTTGGGGCACTTTTTTGAGACTTGGTCCTAAAAATAAACGGACCAAGTGAAGCTGGCGAAATGCTCCTCAGAGCCGGCCTTCTTTTTTCCATTATCGGCCGAAGCCGGCCATCTCATAACCACGCGCCCAACCTGCCTTCCATACCCTGCCGAAATGCCCCCTTGAACTTTGGCCGGCCCTGCAACAGAAAGCAGTTGAAGCCGGCGAAAATCGGCTTTCGATTATACCGATTTCTCCGGCTTCAGGAGCTGGCCGGCCATCTCCCGATGTGTGTCAGAAGATGGCCGGCCTTCTAGTTCAAAAATAAGCAGGATAGTGGATTAAGCAGTCAACTATAAGGAGTTCAGATTCGGAATAAGAGATAGGGCGGTATTGCGTTAAAGTTCATTCGTGGTAGAGTAGGCCTTGGTAGTCGAGTATAGAGTGATAGGTTTTATCCAGTTCAGGCTTGAATTCCATCCATCTGGTAGTTTGGATGGATCGTTATGGTATGCCTTGTTGAACAAGCTGGTCTTCAGTGATCTCCAAAAGTTAGTTGTCAGGTATTTTTTTCACGGCGCGTGGTAATGCATTCCATAGCTAGGAGAAGCTGGATGCATATGTTAATTTGTATTTTAGTCCTTTGCAGCTGGGGTAATGGAGGTTCAGGAATGTGCGTGCTGATCTTTTATCATTTTTTAGAGTCTAGTTTAGTATTTCAGGTTGAATTTTAGAGCTCGGCATAACATCAGTTTAGAGCGCAGACACCAGTTGAGGGAAGCAAAATAAAAAAAGATTTGTTAGAGGACCCATCATTAGAAGAAACAAGTCTTACTTACCAATTGTAAATTTAAAACTTATGGGTATGTTTACTAAGGCACGTTAGCGTTTTTAACACACCTATAAAGTTAAGGCGCGTTAAACGCTAATGCGCCAATATATTCCTCTAGGCACGTTGGTGTTTGATGCGCGGTAGCATTTAACGAACGTTAAAAAATGCTAACATGCACATAGCGCACCTTTGTAAAAACACAGGCGATAGTGTCACAGTGTCCTGTTACCTCAGGTTCAATCCACTAAAATATTTTCCGGAGAGGGGAAGGCGGTAGAACGAGAGGACATGAAATGAGATTGAAGGGGGGCAGACTCAGGAAAGATGTCAGGAAGTATTTCTTCACGGAGAGGGTGGTGAACGCTTGGAATGCCCTCCTGCGGGAGGTGGTGGACATGAAAACGGTAACGGAATTCAAACATGCGTGGGATAGGCATAAAGGAATCCTGTGCAGAAGGAATGGATCCACAGAAGCTTAGCTGAAATTGGGATGATATGCCCTAGTTTCAATGTCTAAGGTGGAAAAAAATATTTAAACATATTCTAAGGTGCTCGACATAAGCCATTTACTTTTTCTGTTATATATTATTATTATTAGCATTTGTACAACGCTTGGAATGCCCTCCCGCGGGAGGTGGTGGACATGAAAACGGTAACGGAATTCAAGCATGCGTGGGACAGGCATAAAGGACTCCTGTGCAGAAGGAATGGATCCACAGAAGCTTAGCTGAAATTGGGTGGCGGGGGGAAGAGGGGTTGGTGGTTGAGAGGCTAGGATAGGGGAGGGCAGACTTATACGGGGTCTGTGCCGGAGCCGGTGATGGGAGGCGGGACTGGTGGTTGGGAGGCGGGAAATACTGCTGGGCAGACTTATACGGTCTGTGCCCTGAAAAAGACAGGTACAAATCAAGGTAAGGTATACACATATGAGTTTATCGTGGGCAGACTAGATGGACCGTGCAGGTCTTTTTCTGCCGTCATCTACTATGTTACTATGTTACTATGTAAAATGGGTCTTTACACTTTAAAAAAAACCCCTCTTCCTTCTTCCTCAAAGAAAGAAGGAGGAAAAGGATTATTAATAATTGAATTGGAATCAAAAGGTGTGTGCAGAGAAAAGATGTTACCCTCTGGCTTGATTTATAATGAATTCTTTATTAAACACCATATGAAAAAGGTTCCAGAGGAGATCTGGGAAATTATAGACCGGTGAGCCTGACGTCGGTGCCAGGCAAAATGGTAGAGACTATTATAAAGAACAAAATTACAGAGCATATTCGAAAGCATGGATTAATGAGACAAAGTCAACATGGATTTAGCGAAGGGAAATCTTGTCTCACCGATCTACTACATTTCTTTGAAGGGGTGAACAAACATGTGGATAAAGGTGAGCCGGTTGATATTGTGTATCTGGATTTTCAGAAGGCGTTTGACAAAGTACCTCATGAAAGACTCCAGAGGAAATTGGAGTGTCATGCATGGCCGCCGAGAGACTGAGCCGGGCCCGGGGCAAGGCCACCCCCAACCACCAGCCCCCCCCCCCCAGGGATCACTGCCACCCCGCCCCCACCTCCCCCCAATCGCTACTGCTGTCGCCTCCCTCCCCTGCTCCCAGGCTGCTAGCGCTGCAGTCCCCAGTCTCTACCTACCTACCCTCAGCTCTGCAATCCAACCACCCTCAAAAAAAAAAAAATCTTGAAATCGGCAGTGCAGCGCCTTCTGCATGAAAGCGGCAGATCACCTTGGGCGGGCCTTCCCTCACTGTGTCCCGCCCTCGTGGAAATAGGAAATTACATCAGAGGAGGACGGGACACAGTGAGGGAGGATCTGCTGCTTTCACGCAGAAGGCGCTGCTGATTTTGAGATTTTTTTTTATTTTAAATAAAGGTGGTCGGATGGCAGACAGAAGGGAGCTGAGGGTAGGCAGGTGGAGACTGGGGACTGCAGTGCCGGCGGCCTGGGAGCAGGAGAGGGAGAGAGACCCTGGCGCCGGGCCCTCCTTGGAGTCCTGGGCCCGGGGAATTTTGCCTCCCCTGCCCCCCCCCCCCCCCTTCTTGGCGGTCCTGGTGTCATGGAATAGGAGGTAGTGTCCTATTGTGGATTAAAAACTGGTTAAAAGATAGAAAACAGAGAGTAGGGTTGAACGGTCATTATTCTCAATGGAGAAGGGTAGATAGTGGGGTTCCCCAGGGGTCTGTGCTGGGACCGCTGCTTTTTAACATTTTCATAAATGACCTAGAGTTGGGAGTAACTAGTGAGGTCATTAAACTTGCTGATGACAAAAAGTTATTCAAAGTTGTTAAACCGTGAGAGGATTGTGAAAAATTACAAAAGGACCTTAAGAGTCTGGGAGACTGGGCGGCTAAATGGCAGGTGACGTTTAATGTGAGCAAGTGCAAAGTGATGTATGTCGGAAAGAGGAATCTGAATTATAGCTACGTGATGCAAGGCTCCACATTAGGAGTCACTGACCAAGAAAGGGATCTAGGTGTCGTCGTTGATGATACGTTGAAACCTTCTGCTCAGTGTGTGGCGGCGGCTAAGAAAACAAATAGAATGTTAGGTATTATTAGGAAAGGAATGGAAAACAAAAATGAGGACGTTATAATGCCTTTGTATCGCTCCATGGTGCGACCGCACCTCAAATATTGTGTGCAATTCTGGTCGCTGCATCTCAAAAAAGATACAGTGGAATTAGAAAAGGTATAGAGAAGGGCGACGAAAATGATAAAGGGGATGAGACGACTTCCCTATGAGTAGGGTTACCTTATTTTGTCCTCTCAAAAAGAGTACACATGTCCCGCCCCCGCCCATGCCCCACCCCTTTCGCATCCTCGTCCCGCCCCCTGTCACAAATTCCCCTCCCCTCCCCCCGGGTCACATATTCCCCTCCCCTCCCCTTACTTACTATCTACTGCCCTGGTGGTCTAGTGACCTCTTCGGGGCAGGAAAGAGCCCCCTTTTTCCTGCCCGGAGCTCTGTCCTTGCCCTGTATCCTGTTGCTGTGATGGTCTCGGGATTCAAAATGGCCGCCGAGAGTTGAAGTCTTGCGAGGCCACTTCAACTCTCAGTGACCATTTTGAATCCTGAGACCGTCACAGCAACAGGATGCAGGGCAAGGGCAGCACTCCAGGCAGGAAAGAAAGGGCTCTTTCCTGCCCCGAAGAGGTCACTAGATCACCAGGGCTATAGATAGTAAGTAAGGGAAGGGGAGGCTAGGATAGGCCCGCCCGCCCACCCATTTGTCCAGAAATCCAGACAAACGGGCGGACTGGCAAAACCCATCCGGACGCCCTGACATGTCCTCAAAAAGAGGACATGTCTGGGTAAATCCGGACATATGGTAACCCTACCTATGAGGAAAGGCTAAAGCGGCTAGCGCTGTTCAGCTTGGAGAAAAGATGGTTGAGGGGAGATATGATAGAGATCTATAAAATAATGAGTGGAGTGGAAGAAGTAGACGTGAATTGCTTGTTTACTTTTTCCAAAAGTACTAGGACTAGGGGGCACGCAATGAAGCTACAAGGTAGTAAATTTAAAACGAATTGAAGAAGATATTTCTTCACTCAATGTGTAATTAAGCTCTGGAATTCGTTGCCAGAGAATGTAGTAAAAGTGGTTAGCTTAGCAGGGCTTAAAAAAAAGGTTTGGATGGCTTCCTAAAGGAAAAGTCCATAGACCATTATTAAAAAGGACTTGGAGAAAATCCACTTCTTATTTCTAGGATAAGCAGCATAAAATGTATTGTACTGTTTTGGGATCTTGCCGGGTACTTGTGACCTGGATTGGCTATTGTTGGAAACAGGATGCTGGGCTTGATGGACCTTCGGTCTATCCCAGTATGGCAATACTTATGTACTTAAGAAAATAACCAAATTTTTTAACTAAACACTTTGTCCAGCATACATTCACTTTTCTTGGCTCTTCTCCCTATCTAACTTTCAAATTTACTTTTATTGAACTTTGTATTTGTGACCTGGATTGGCCACTGTTGGAAATAGGATGCTGGGCTTGATGGACCTTTGGTCTATCCCAGTGTGGCAATACTTATGTATTTATGCCTGCCTCGACCCTGCCTGGATTCTGACATTGCCTGGTCACTACCCGCTTTGACCCTGCCTGGACACTGACACTGCCTGTTCGCTGCCTGCCTCAACCCTGCCTGGATTCTGGCATTACCTGCTCGCTGCCCACCTCAACCTTGCAAGGACTACAAGCCTGCCTGTTTCATCACATCATGACCTTGTCTGTAGCGTGTCCTGCTCCGCACCTTGCTCAGGGTTCCTCCCAAGTCCTGCTGGCTGTCCGCACCTGTGGGCTCAACCCTCAGGGAACGGCAGTCAGTTCAAGTGAAGGTTCCTCAGGCTTGTCAGTCGTCACTCAGGAGACAGCACAAGGGCTCACCATCATCCTGCAGCATCTGGGTCATGAATGCTAAGTAGTAGTAGTAGTAGTAGTAGTAGTAGTAGTTGGAATCATTGACTGTTGTTCTAACAATTTTTTGTCTGATAGCAAAGTCTGTTTGAATATCTTCGAGAACTGATGCAAGAAAGGGAACCTTCAGTCTTAAGCCCAGACAAGCAGACTTCCTCTCTAAAGACTCTATCAATCCAGTGGTCAGTCACCCCAATGTAAAATTTTCCATGGGATGACAAGCAGTCCGTTGTAGAGACATATGTTATACCAGGCTCAAGAGACTTTCTCTTGTTACACTTCCCCAGTTAGAAAATGATCAAATATAAGTCCACATTGGCCAAAGAGTTTTCTCATCCGGGCACTAAATGGTGGAATTCTAGTCCTAGAGAAGTCAGTCGTCTTAGTAACTAGTACTAATCATTTTCGGTAGCTCTTCCAGATAGGCAAGCACAGCGGGGGTGACACAAAGAATGATGAGGAACAAAAACGTCCGATGGGCCAAAAAGTTCACACCAGATGCTTTATTCAAAGTAAGGTGGACTCGACACAAATCGTGTTTCGGCCGCAAAGGCCTGCTTCAGGATTCCCTGTAAATCGTAGTTGTATGGCTTACAATCTAAGTTTTGGTACCAGGGGAAATGGAGGGTTAAGTGACTTGTCCAAGGTCATAAGGAACTGCAGTGGGAATTGAACCCAGGTTACCAGGATCACAGCCTGCTGCACTAACCATTAGGCCACTCCTCCCAGTACCTACCTAACCTTTCACAAATCTCTGAAAGCCTTCCTTTTCAACAAGCTCTTATCTTAAATTACCGATGCAAATGTAATGTAATATCTTAAGTTTAACTTATCCTCCTTATCTAATCAGCTCTTTCTGTATCCGTATCATTATCAATGTAAGTACTCAAGTTTAATTGTTAGCCACGTTGAACTGGTTATGTAATTCCGGATTATGTGGCATATAAGCACCTATAAATAAATATGTTTGTTCACCACGAATTGCTAAAAGCTTCAGCTTCATTTCCGCTTTGAAGTGACCCAACTCATCACTAACCAGTTCAACAAACACAGGCAACTCCACTGTTCTTATAGGCTATATTCACTGAACAGCAAAATGGTAGATTTTTTTTTTTTTGTTACATTTGTACCCCGCTCTTTCCCACTCATGGCAGGCTCAATGCGGCAGGCAATGGAGGGTTAAGTGATTTGCCCAGAGTCACAAGGAGCTGCCTGTGCCTGAAGTGGGAATTGAACTCAGTTCACCAGGACCAAAGTCCACCACCCTAACCACTAGGCCACTCCTCCACTATTCCACTTGCAACATTCCATGTAGAAGTCGGCCCTTGCAGATCACCAATGTGGCCGCGCAGGCTTCTGCTTCTTCTGTGAGTCTGACGTCCTGCACGTACGTGCAGGACGTCAGACTCACAGAAACAGAAGCCTGTGCAGCCTTCTACATGGAATGTTGGTAGTGGAATAGCAACATTCCATGTTGAATCTCCAATAGTAGCAACATTCCATGTAGAATCTCCAATAGTATCTATTTTATTTTTGTTACATTTGTACCCTGCACTTTCCCACTCATGGCAGGCTCAATGCGGCTTACATGGGGCAATGGAGGGTTAAGTGACTTGCCCAGAGTCACAAGGAGCTGCCTGTGCTGGGAATCAAACTCAGTTCCTTAGTTCCCCAGGACCAAAGTCCACCACCCTAACCACTAGGCCACTCCTCCACTTAAAAGTAGACAAAAGCTAGATCTAGATGAGACGATCCGCTGTAAAATCCGCAATAGTAAAATCCTGTTCCCGGTTTTGCTGTTTCATTTGATTTACTGTGGATTTCTCATTTACATCTTGCTTCTGCTTTTACTTTTTACTTTTAACTGCAAGCATCAGATGTAACTAAGTACAAGTAGTAAAAATTGGTAAAATAATTACTTCAATAAAAGTGAAAGTAACAAACTTTTCCTGTACTTCTTTACAAGTAAAAGTAACAAAACTTTTACTTAAGTACAGTAGCTAGTTACATTTACTTAGTTACTACACAACACTGCAGGGGGCTGGGAGAGTAGAATTAAGTGCAGGGCTTTTTTTGTGCCGGTATGCAACGGTACGACATACCGGTACCTTTTTTTTCCTGGCGAGTCCTGTGTGCTTCCCTCTTCCCCGCGACCCTCTTCTTTAGCGACTTGGCAGCGATTAAGAGAAGCTGCCGGCATCAGGGCCTTCCCTCTGCGAGTCCCACCTATGCAGAAACAGGAAGTTGAAACAAAATAGGCGGGACTCGCAGAGGGAAGGCCCTGACGCTGGCAGCCTCTCTTAATTGCTGCACTGGCTGATGCTGGCTGGGGTCCAGACTCTCAAGCAGGCAGGCAGGGGAGAAGGAGGATGGGCGGTGGGAGGAAGAATCGCTGGGCATGGATAGCAGGGAAGGATGGGACAGAGAAGAATTGCTGGACATGGATGGCAGGGGAGGACAAAGGAAGGAGAGTCGCTGGACATGGATGAAAGAGGAGGGCAGGGGAGAGAGGAGAATCACTGGACATGGATGGGAAGAGAGGGCAGGGAAGAGAGAATTGCTGGACATGGACGGGAGGGGAGGGCAGGGGAGAGAGAATCGCTGGATATGGAGGGGAGGTCAGGGGATAGAGGAGAATCGCTGGACATGGATGGGAGGGGAGGGCAGGAGAGAGAGGAGACATGCTGGACATGGATGGGAGGGGAAGCCAGGGAAGAGAGAATCGCTGGGCATGGATAGGAGGAGAGGAGGGCAGGGAAGAGAGGAGAAATGCTATAAATGGATGGCGAGGAGGGCAGGGGAGAGAGGAGAATTGCTGGACATGGATGGATGGAGGGGTGGACATGGGAGAGAGGAGAAATGCTGGACTTGGATGGAGGAGAGGGGAGAGAGAATTATTGCTGGATATGGATACAGGGGAGGGAAAAGAGAGGAGGAATGCTGGACATGGATGGAGGGGAGGATAGAGAAAAGAAGAAGACGTACATGGATGGAGATAAGGGAAAGGGAAGAGAGAAGAAAAGCTGCACATGGATGGAGAAAGTAGGCAAAAGCTAGATCCATGTTATACCTCCTCTAGTCAATTCAACAGAGGACCCAGATTTTACGTATGGATGTAGGACAAGAAATGAAGAAGAGGAAAGTAAAGAAATAAATGGAAAGGAAGCCCTGGAAACGGAGTTAAGAGAACAGATAGAGAGCAGCAGAATCAGAGACTGGGACCAACATGATCAGAAAAACAAAGGGGGCATAATCGAAAGGGGCACCCAAGTTTTCCAGAGGACATCCATCTTTCATTTTGATAATACGGTCAGGGACGCCCAAATCGCAAAATTTAGGTCGACCTTAGAGATGGTCATCCCTGATTTTCGGCAATAATGGAAACCGAGGACGCCCATCTCAGAAACGACCAAATCCAAGCCCTTTGGTCCTGGGAGGAGCCAGCATTTGTAGTGCACTGGTCCCCCTGCATGCCAGGACACCAACCGGGTACCCTAGGAGGCACTGCAGTGGACTTCATAAATTGCTCCCAGGTGCATAGCTCCCTTACCTTGTGTGCTGAGCCCCCAAACCCCCCACAAAACCCACTCCTCACAACTGTACACCACTACCATAGGCCTTATGGGTGAAGGGAGGCACCTACATGTGGGTACAGTGGGTTTCTGGTGGGCTTTGAAGGGCTCACATTTACCACCACAAGTGTAACAGGTAGGGGGGGGGGGTGGGCCTGGATCCGCCTGCCTGAAGTGCACTGCACCCACTAAAACTGCTCCAGGGACCTGCATACTGCTGTCATGGAGCTGGGTATGACATTTGAGGCTGGCATAGAAGCTGGAAAAAATATTTTTAAAAAATTTTCACTACACACTGCAAGTGTGTAGTGAGATACCAGGCAAATAAGTATGTATTTTTCGATCCGGCTCAGTTGACAACATTCCTTACCTCAAGGCAAAATAGGGGTACTTAGAACATCTTTTCCCTGTACATGTAATTAACACTGTGTAATGATGGCTGTTATCAACTAGTGCTTTATCTTTGACATTTATGTTTATAAATAATTCCATGTTTTCTTTAAATCTTGTTCCAATATGTGGACTTGAGCAAGAAATTTCAAATATTCATTTCTTTGTATGTGTATTTTCTTAAATTGATTGAAATCTATTGCTTTTCAAACAAGCATTTGCTTGATTATAAATGTATAAATTTCTATAAATAAATAATAAAAAAAAATTTTGAGGGTGGGAAGGGGTTAGTGACCACTGGGGGTGTAAGGGGAGGTCACACCCAATTTCCTACGGTGGTCATCTGGTCATTTAGGGCACATTTTTGAGGCTTGAAAGAAACGACCTGGTAAAGTCATTCAAGTGTTCGTCAGGGATGCCCTTCTTTTTTCCATTATCGGTTGAGGACGCCCATGTGTTAGGCACACCCCAGTCACGCCTTTGCTATGCCTCCGACATGCCCCCTTGAACGTTGGTCGTCCCCGCGACGGAAAGCAGTTGAAGATGCTCAAAATCGGCTTTCGATTATGCTGATTTGGCCGACCCTGTGAGAAGGATGCCCATCTTCCGATTTGCGCCCTTCTCTTTAAAATAAGCCTGAAAGGCACCAGACAAAAAGGTAGAAAAATAATTTTATTTTCATTTTAATGTTTGGAATATGTCCAATTTGAGAATTTACATCTTCTCTCTTATTTTGTACTGGGTATACTGGAGCTGTAACTGCTTACTGAAATTATTTATAATAAAAAAAAATCACAAGTTCTTTTTTTTCTCCTATACTGGTATAATATTTTCAGTGATGCCTGTTTATATGTGCCATTGTTGATATAAGGGGAGTGGCTAATTTGGGTGTGGCTATCTTAGGGGTGGAGACATAGATGGTAACCCCACCCATAATGAGTACCAGTACCTTTTTTCCTGCAAAAAATGCATTGATTAAATAACTCCCCGATTCATAGGAGCCAATTTTTCAAAATGATTGGGGGTACTGAAATTTTTTTTTTACAGGTGGTGCATTACCCCCCCCCCTTGTTCCCCTCCCTCTCCCCATCCCACCCTTCCAGTTCCAGTCCCTCCCAGTTCCAGCCCCCCCTCCCTCTTCTCTCTCTCTCCTTTCCCTCCCCCCTTCCTCCGAGTTCCAGGGTTCTCCCCTCCAAGTTACACAGGGTCCCTCCCAGTTCCACAGGGAGGCCCTCCCTCCCTCCCAGTTCCACAGGGTCCCCCCTCTCCCAGTTCCACAGGGTTCCCCCCTCCCTCCCTCCAAGTTCCAGGGTCGTCGTCCCTCCCTTCGAGTTCCAGGCCCCCTCCCTCCAAATTTTAAAAGTCATCTTGACTTACCTCGTCGGAGTTACGGCAGCGGGCAGCAGCGGTAAAAAGCGTGCAGGCTCGGCGCTTGCTTCAGTTTTCCCTTCTCTCTCTCTCTCTCTCAGCTCTGGTCCTGCCCTCATTTCCTGTTTCCGCAAGGGCGGGACCAGAGCTGGCGGTAAGGTTTCATTTTGCCGCATGTCCATTCCCCCTCCCCCAAGAAAGATATTTTTTACAGGTGCGCTGAAACATGATTCTGCGAACGGCCAAATCCTGCGCCTACACTACTGCAGGCAATTTTTCAGTGCACCTTAGTAAAATGACCCCTAAATGCCTTTATAAAATATCATCTCAAAAGCTGTCAAAATCGTAGCTGAAATGTGGCCAGAAAAATGTATACCTGCTCAGGAGTGCTATAAATATATACAGCTTAAGTACATATGTATTTTATAATCAGTATTAATTTATTTGTTGCATTTGTATCCCACGTTTTCCCACCTAATTGCAGGCTCAATGTGGCTTACAATGTTCCGTCATGTCATTTGACATTCCAGTGTAAAAGATACAATTGGTATTACATAAAGAACATAAATAACATAATAGAATTAAGCAATCAGGTATAGAAAGAAAAACGTTCAGAATATCAGGTAAGCGGTGATGCGTTACAGTTCTTATTATTGATCATTGTGGTATGGCTTGTTGAAGAGATAAGTCTTCAGTGATTTACGAAAGTTGATTAGGTCGTAAATTGTTTTCAGGTCAGGTGGCAGTGCATTCCACAGTTGCGTGCTCATGTAGGAAAAGCTGGACGCATGTGTTAGTCTATATTTTAGTCCTTTACAGCTGGGGAAGTGAAGATTTAGGAAAGTGCGTGCTGATCTTTTAGCATTCCTGGGTGACAAGTCAATAGGGTCTAACATGTAGGCCGGAGCATCTCCGTGAATGATTTTATGAACCAGAGTGCAGACCTTGAACGTAATACGTTCTTTAAGTGGAAGCCAGTGTAGCTTTTCTCTTAGGGGTATAGCACTTTCATATTTTGTTTTTCCAAATATGAGTCTGTCTGCTGTGTTTTGGGCTGTTTGAAGTGTCTTGATGATTTGCTTTTTACGGCCAGCATAAAGTGCATTGCAGTAGTCTAAATGACTCAGCACCATTGACTGTACCAGGTTGCGAAAAATGTCTCTTGGGAAGAAAGGTTTTACTTTTTTGAGTGTCCACATTGAATGGAACACATTGAATGGAACATATGCGCACGTTGGGCTGGATTCAGTATATGTGGCTGAAAAATCAGTGCCGAATGGGACGGGCACCCTTTATAGAATCGTGATTAGCGCCGGAAACTGCGTGCGGGAGGATTTACACCAATTGAAACCAGGTGTAAATCCCATCAAAGCACGTTGGGCACAGATCCCCGAATTCTATAACACGGCGTGCATTTTAAAGGAACACTTCTGACCTGCCCGTGCCCCTCCCATCATTACACCCCCTTTTCAGATCCGCGTGGAAACACTTAGGCACTATTCTATAACTGGGCGTGTGTAGTTCTGCCATTTTTGGACTGTTTTGGCCCTTTGCTTCCATCATGCTTTTCCATGCTGAGAAATCAGCGCAGAAATAGCACAGGTACCTGCAAAAAATAGTATATGTGAACCGCTTGGACTGTACGTACAGAAAAGTGATATATCAAGCGCAGAAGAAACATAAACATTATAACACAAGACTAGGCACCATATATAGAATTCCCTAGATTGTGATGCACTTCCTGCTCCACCCAAACTATACCCCTGAAAATGTCTGCAACTGAGTGTATGCTGTCTATATAGAGGGGCATAATCGAACGCAAACGCCCATGTGTAAGAACGTCCATCTCCGAGAACGGGTCCGTGAAGGGTTGGGCCGAATCGTATTTTCGAAAAAGATGGACGTTTATCTTTAGTTTCGAAAATACGGTTTGTGCCAGGCAAATGCATTGGATGTGGGCGTTTTTGAGATGTGGGCATTTGTTTGAGCTGGGCGTTTTCGTTTTTCAGCAATAATCGAAACCGAAGCGTCCCAGCTCAAAAACGACCAAATCCAAGGCTTTGGGTCGTGGGAGGGGCCAGGATTCGTAGTGCACTGGTCCCCCTCACATGCCAGGACACCAACCGGGCACCCTAGGGGGCGCTTTTAAAAAATAGGAAAAAACATTAAATTACCTCCCAGGTGCATAGCTCCTTTACCTTGGGTGCTGAGACCCCCAAATCCCCCCCAAAACCCATTCCCCACAACTCAACACCATTACCATAGGACTTAATGGTGAAGGGGGGCACATACATGTGAGTACAGTGGGTTTTGGGGGGGGGGGTTAGAGGGCTCCCATTTACCACCACAAGTGTTACAGGTAGGGGGGATGGGCCTGGGTCCGCCTGCCTGAAGTGCACTGCATTACCCACTAAAAGTGCTCCAGGGACAGGACTTGTTGCTGCTGTATAATCTTGGCACAGCAGTTCATACCGTAAGACTAATCTCGCTGAAAACGTCCTTTATTTCAATAACCGTGTTTACTCACAGTTAACTGCAGATCAGAGGTTGTGCCCCACTGGCAACGAGTCTCCCTGGTACTAAGATTAGCAGTAGCTCAGAGCTGGCAGAATGGTGTACAATGCCCTCTTTTAGCAACATTCTAGGTAAGAACTAAGTTCTGTAACGTGGCTAACACACGAAAGGGATCTAAAACAGACTTACAAAAATGGCCACTACCTCGTGGACTACCGGAAACAAAACAGGGCACACTCTGACCCAGTAAGCAGAGGGAAAGCACCATGGGAGAAGAGCCTACCAACTACCAACATTGTGAGACTGTAACACAAGCTAGTGAAATCACGGAGCCCAATACCCTACACCCACCACAATGCAATGCTGATGTGACCCTGCAGTGCACCCGAGAGCCACATCTGACCCAGGGAAAGGCTGTGAGAGGATCTAACACATTCTGCTGTCATGGAGGTGGGTACGGAATTTGAGGGTGGCATACAGGCTGGGAAATAAGGTTTTTTGCAAGTGGGTTTTTTTGGTGGGAGGGGGTTAGTGACCACTGGGGGAGTCAGGGGAGGTGATTCCCGATTCCCTCCGGTGGTCATCTGGTCATTTAGGGCACTTTTTTGGGACCTGTTCGTGAGCAAAAAGGGTCCAAAAAAAGTGTCCTAAATTCTCGTTAAAAACGTCTTTCTTTTTTCCATTATCGGCCGAGCGCGCCCATCTCTGCTCGGCCGATAACCACGCCCCAGTCCCGCCTTCACCATGCCTCCGACACGCCCACGTCAACTTTATTCGTTCCCGCGACGGAGTGCAGTTGAAGGCGACCAAAATCGGCTTTTGATTATACCGATTTGGCCGCCCACGGGAAACGGACGCCCATCTCCCGAACATGGGCGTTTTTCTCCTTTCGAAAATAAGCTGGATAGTAACATAGTAACATTTTATTTATTTATTTATTTATTGCACTTGTATTTCACATTTTCCCACCTATTTGCAGGCTCAATGTGGCTTACAAAGACCTGTTATGGCATCACCATACAATTGGTGTTACAGAGATATTAAGGATAATAAGAATAACAAGTCGATCTAATCAAGCAATTATAGAAAGAAGACAATCATTAAAAGGGAGAAGTGGTGATGTGTTGTAGTTAGTTATGGGTTCTCGTGGTAGGCTTTGGTGAAGAGATAGGTTTTCAACGATTTGCGAAAGTTACTTATTTCGTTGATTGTTTTCAAGTGATTTGGTAGTGCATTCCACAACTGTGTGCTCATGTAGGAGAAGCTGGACGCATGTGTTAGCACAGAAAAACCATAGTTGCCTCATGGCCAGCTAGCTCCATCTGCCTCTTCAGTATTTGAAGCTTCCAAAGCAGTGTTACACCGCAAAGTACCATAACATGAACTTTCCTCACAGCGGATGAACGCCCCAGAACATAGTAGATGGCGGCAGAAAAAGACCTGCACGGTCCATCCAGTCTGCCCAGCAAGATAAACTTATATGTGCTACTTTTCGTGTATACCTTACCTTGATTAGGATCTGCCATCCTCACGGCACAGACCGTAGAAGTCTGCCCAGCGCTAGCCCCGCCTCCTAACCACCGGCTCCACCAACTAATCTCCGCTAAGCTCCTGAGGATCCATTCCTTCTGAACAGGATTCCTTTGTGTTTATCCCACGCATGTTTGAATTCCGTTACCATTTTCATCTCCACCACCTCCCGGGGGAGGGCAGTCTAGTCAGGTAAATTTTAATAGGCACATGCGATAGGGTGTACGCGCAAAAAATCCTTTTTATATAAAAACTAGGAAAAAATGCCCGTTTCTGAGCGGAATGAAACGGGCGCTAGCAAGGGGCCCCCTCCCTCCGTCCCTCGAAGCTACTTGCCTTGTTTGCTGTGGGCCGTTTCGGCCCTCGAGTGTCAATAGCTCCGCCCTCGACGTCATGACGTTTTGACGCGTCATGACGTTTTGACGCGAGGGCGGTGCAGACACTCCAGGGCACACCGGATATCTCGGGCGCCTCAACTTCCGTGGAGGCTTCAGAATGTTGGGGTTGCCTTTTATATATATAGATACCCTTTAAAGTCAGCATAGGAAAACAAAACAATCCAGCGTCACGTCATCAAGGACAAAAACTAGTTGAATATGATGTTGATGTGACAATCTAAGAAATAGACAAAAATGCCTGTGCCGATAAAGTAGGTTTCTGTTTTCTTGGAAAAAAACTAACGTTCCGACTCTACGTAAAAATCAGGAGTCACCGAAGGCCACAATTTTGACTTGGAAGTTTTGAAAGACCGCAGATGGAATGAGACCAGTGGCGTAGCCACAGATGGGCCTGGGTGGGCCGGGGCCCACCCACTTAGGGCTGAGGCCCACCCAACAGTAGCACATGTTTAGCAGTAGCTGGTAGGGATCCCAAGCTCTGCCAGCTGAAGACTTCCCCCCCGATGGTAACGAAAATGCTACTTTCCATGCTACTGGCACCTGTGAATGCTCAGTTTTCAGCGCATGCCTGCTGTAGACTACCAAGGTGGAGAGAAGCATTTTCCCACCAGCTGAGATATTTTTTTAGTGGTGGTGGTGGGGGGGGGGGGGGGGGGGGGGGGAGAACATTTGGTGCCCACCCGCTTCTTGCCTAGGCCCACCCAAAATCTGCTATCTGGCTACGCCCCTGAATGAGACTTAACTGTGCGTTTATTGAAAGGAATGAAAACGACATACAGGCCCATGCATATTCAAATTTTCTTGCAAAAGTCATCAGTGCTGGATCATGAGTAGCTTTAAAAAGCGAAAGGAACAGTTTGAACTGAGAATGTACACCAATAGGAAAACAGTGCAACATGCTAAGACTTGCAGTTAGATATTATGTACTTTTTCAGCAAATCGTAAGATGGGTAGTTGCATTTTGAACTAGCTGCAAGGTTCATAAAGTAATGAATTACAGTTAGTCTAATGCTGTAACACAACACAAAAGTCAGAGGGTGAATTTTTTGAGTCTGATTCCAGTGTTCTGGGCTCCCTACTACCAGCAATTCTTTTGTGGGCTGAATCAGCAACCTCTGGAGACTGCTTCAAAGCTGCTCAATTTTCAGACATCTCTGCTTATCTAAGTGGTTGTATGCAGGGGCGTAGCCAGACACCCAATTTTGGGTGGGCCTGGGCCCAAGATGGGTGGGCAGAAGAACTCCGCCTTGTCCCACAAGTGATACGGTCTCTCCCTCTTTCGCCTGCATGCCATAGGGTCTCTCAAACATCCCCCCTCCCTCGCATAAATAGCAGATTTTCACCGGCAGCAACTAATACACACTGCTCATGTTGACCCCACAGCTTTCCCTCTGATGCAACTTCCTGTTTCCACAGTATGTATCAGTCGCTGCTTGCTGCAGACAAAGATCTGCTATTTACAAGGTATGTAGGAGCTACAGTTGTTGGGGATTTTTGGCTGGTGGGGCTTGGGGATCTCTGTCAGCCACATCATAGGTGTGCTGCTACTGGGTGGGCCTGAGTCCAAAGTGAAGCCCACCCTTGGCTACTCCACTGGTTGTATGCTAATGCAAAAAAAATATCAACTAAAATTAGAACATGAGGCAAATATCAGTGGTTGGAAAAGCAGCGTCTGGATTTTGATTTCAAAGCTCTCCCTCGGCAGGTTTAGTTTTGATTAGTGTTCAGTCATTGTCCTTTCTATTCCTTTTTCATTTATACAGCAAATTGTTCCTGTTCTGGATGTTAAGCCTTGATTTCCCAATGTACATTTTATGAAATGGTTATGAAAGCTGCATCTGCTTAACTGTGCTTTAATGTCTCTGTAATATCATGCATTCACTCAGACACTTGTTTGCTCTTTCTGGGGCCAATGCTCATAACTAATGGCAGTGCTAAAAGAGGGTTAGCGCCGGGTTTGTGCACACTTTTGCACCAAATGCTGTAATGGTTCTAGCATAAATACAAAACAAAAAGTGAGGAGAATGGATGAGGATACCAAAAAATATGTGTTTATTCACATGAAAATTTTTTTTAAAAGATAACAAAAATAACAAATTGTGCACGAAATGGACCCGACACGGCCGTGTTTCGGCCCTAAGGCCTGCCTCAGGGGTCTTTGCAACCTCGGAATGTGTGCTCCAAGGGAAATATCGAGACAAAACTCTCTTAGGTCTCCTCTCCGAAGTATATACTTCACAATTGTAGATATCTCTTCGGAGAGGAGACCTAAGAGAGTTTTGTCTCGATATTTCCCTTGGAGCACACATTCCGAGGTTGCAAAGACCCCTGAGGCAGGCCTTAGGGCCGAAACACGGCCATGTCGGGTCCATTTCGTGCACAATTTGTTATTTTTGTTATCTTTTAAAAATTGTTTTCATGTGAATAAACACATATTTTTTGGTATCCTCATCCATTCTCCTCACTTTTTGTTTTGTATCTCACGGTTTCGTGAGGGTTTTTACCTCCTTTTTTGTTTTTGTCTAGCATAAATACCCCACAGCTATGCCCCCCCCCCCCCCCCAAAAAAAGAAAAAAGCTTCTCAACCATGTTTAGCACCAGAAACGTTTTATGAGGTCAGGAGCAGCATCAGAAGGGTTGGTTGAGAGAAGAGATGTCTAGTGACACATCTTCTTTCCCTCCAACTCAAGCACTCTAGCCTGGATGGGTTTCCCCCCCTGATGATCTAATGGATCCCTCTCCCGAGCATCAACCCCAACCCTCCTTCCCTCCCTCCCCAAGTCACAAAATACCCTGGTGGTCCAGTGTCCCCCTCCTGGCCAGGCGAGGCCTAGTCTGGCCCAGCCCCCTACCCCCCCAAGTCAGAAGTAACATACCCTAGTGGTCTAGCGGAGGCCCACTCCCATCCTCCATACCTTTTGTAGGAAGCAAATTTAATTGACATATGCGTCCAGTTTCTCCTATACAAGCACGCAAACATGGAATGAATTACCAAAATCCATAAAAACAACGCACGACATAAAATAATTCCGAACATTACTGAAAACCAACCTATTCAAAAAGGCATACCACAAAGATCCATCCTAAACACCGGTAAGAAATTTCCACCAGAACTACACAAGGGGCGGGGCAACCTGCATTATCGAAACAAGATGGGCATCCATCTTTCGTTTTGATAATACGGTCGGGGACGCCCAAATCAGCAAATTTAGGTCGACCTTAGAGATGGTCGTCCTTAGGTCGTTTTTGAGATGGTCGTCCCTGGTTTTAGATTGTAAGCTCTTTGAGCAGGGACTGTCCCTCTATGTTAAATTGTACAGCGCTGCGTAACCCTAGTAGCGCTTTAGAAATGTTAAGTAGTAGTAGTAAGATGTAACCTTTAATTTTCTGATTGTTTCAAACTAGTCTATTCACGATTGAAATGCATTATTGGTGACTGTTCAAGCTGATTTATCACGATTGAAGTTTAATCTTATACCTTTTATTTGTCATCACGAAAATGAACTTTCTTCACCTGGATATCTAACCCATTCTGTCATCTCCATCTTAACTATGAATTGCTCTATTCCGGAATTGGTGATCACCACGACGGAACAATGTAAGCCACATTGAGCCTGCAAATAGGTGGGAAAATGTGGGATACAAATGCTACAAATAAATAAATAATTGAATAACGGGACAATTAGCACCAATAATTGCAATCTTAACAAGCAACTATTGGCGTTAATTGGATTTAATTAAAATTTACACATGTAAATTGAGACAGGAGATCCAGGAGTAAATGTTACACATGGGTTCAAAAAGGGAGTATGGCCATGGGTGGATCAGGGGCTTTCCTTTAAGTTGTAGAATAAAAGTTAATCCATGCCTAATTTAGGTGCAGGGTTTTACATCAAGGTTTGCTTGGTGGAAATGGTTGCGCCTAAATTCAGTTACGGTTCCCAGTGCTATTCTATAAATGGTGCCTAACTTTAAGCGCCGTTTGTAGAATAACACTCAGTATTATTTTTTGGCAATTATTTTTTAGGCGCCATTTATAGAATTCAGTCCTATGTATGCATAAATCCGGAGTGTGCACCCCCAACATGGTGCTGGGGCCAAAGCCCAAGACCCAAAAGCCTTAAATTTGCTCTTCTGCTCTTCCTGTTCCTTCTGTTAATTTCATAATTTAATAATTTCTTCCAATTCTTTTTTTTTTTAACCAAACGCCCCCCAAGGAAAAAAGCTTCAGGCATTATGCACCCTTATCAATTTAGAATTAGGCTAAATGGGGCCAAAAACGGTGCTCCTAATAAAAAGAAAAAACGAAGAAGGACCGGGTTGCACGGACTCACCTACCTCTGCTGGGAGACTGAGAAATACTGAGCTGGTCAGGGTTGCACAGTTCCTTATACAGGTGTCACTAGTTAGTAGTTCTCTGTCTCCCTCTGCTGGTAGGAGAGCATATTAGCATTTGCGCACATATATACACACTTATGTGCCTAAATGCAGAAATAACACTTAAGTGCCTATAAGTTAGTGCAACACGCTGGGAAACTGGGTTCAAGTTCCACTACAACTCCATGCAACTCTGGGCAAATCACTTAACACTCCATTGCCCCAGAAACAGAAACGTAGATTATGAGTCCATTAGGGACAGAGAAAGTACATGTATATAATAAAGGGAAAGGGAAATGGGACTTGATATACCGCCTTTGTGAGATTTTTTTGCAACTACATTCAAAGCGGTTTACAGATATTTAGGGACTTATTTTGTACCAGGGGCAATGGAGGGTTAAGTGACTTGCCCAGAGTCACAAAGAGCTGCAGTGTGAATTGAACTCAGTTCTCCAGGATCAAAGTTTGCTGCACTAACCACTAGGCTACTCCTCATGTAAACTGCTTTGACTTTATCACAGAAAAGCAGTACATCAAATCCCATTACCAAATACCAACTTAACTTATATAGAAGTCCTTTTACTAAGCTGTAGTAAAAAGTGGTTTTAGCATACTAAGGCTGGCTTTACTGCAATAGGCTGATTTTCCATTTTCAAAATTAATGGCCATGTTGTCATTAGTGCATTTCTATTACAAAGAAGTAGCACTTGAGCCCCCAGGGGAAGATCTCAGATGGTAGGAAAAGCACCCCTGACTACAATAAGTGGAAATAGCCACACTCAGCAGGGTTGCCAGCTGGGAAAAATTTTCCCAGCCCCAAACAAGCCGTAAACTCGCCCAAAAACCGCCCGTAGCCAATCCCCGCCTCCCGCGTCACCTAACCCCCCCCCCCCCCCGCGTCACTAACCCCACCTCCCACGTCATTAGCCCTGCCCCTACGTCATCCCTGATGTCAACCCCGCCCCTGAAAGGCTTCTATTGGTCCAATTTGGACCAATAGAAGCCCCGGAAAAAACCTCCGAACTCACACAGCGGCGACGGGAAAACCACCCAAAAAACCACATCCCGCGGCCGGCAAAATGTTCCTGCCGCCGCTGGCGAAAACCCGCCCAATTGGGCGATAAAACCGCCCAACTGGCAACTTTGACACTCAGTAGGCTATACCCCTGTCTGTAGTCTCTTATTTCATGTCCCTGTTTAACTTAAGGTCGGCACTAGATTAACATCCAATCTACCAAACTTGATATAAACACAAAAAGATCCAGAGCTACCTTTTCACTCCTTCTAACATATAAGTATTTGGATTACTTTTACCAAGGTTTAAAACACAGAAAGAGAGTCAGATCAAGTAGATCAGAACTTCTATGCAAATGAGCCTCAAAGCTCCATTAGTGACTTCTAAACCAAACCCTCCAGAACAGTCTTTTCTAGCTTTATTTTCTAAGAAACTCACCTTCAGGCAATTAAGGATCATTCTCTTTTTCTCCAGAAACAAGTCATCTAAGTATCTGTTCGGGTTTCAGCAGTTCTTCAGTATATGAGAAAACACTGACTTATAGCCCCTTCCCTAGGACAATACAAAGTAGTAAACAAACGTTGCTATCCTTCTCCCCCCACAACTATTTTACAAGGAGAAAGAAAACAGAATAAAAACATAGATTCACCTGGTTTCACTGCATTGGGTAATAGTCTTTACTTAGCGTTGTGCCATTGTTCCAATTCCTTCCCTTTACTCCTTTCCTTGAGCTGTACAAAAATCATGAGGCTTTCCAGGTCCATCAGTTTGGGCTTTCAGGGCCAGATGCACTAAACCTAACGAGCCATTAACGAGTCATTAACGAACAAGTAGAAAACCCTGGCATGCACTAAAAGCCATTTTACGACGATGGTAGCAGCTAACGAAAACGGAATGCAGATGAGCAAATTGTGTAGAAACCCTATTGTAATGAGATGCACTAAGCTTTTCCGATTGCCTTAACGCTGGAAACTCTAACAAGAGGTCTGTACCTCTCGTTGGGGCTGTGCGGGATCGAAAACTGATGAAAAACCGCTATAAAAATCATTCCGCACCCCGCCGCAATAATAAAAAAAAGTGCAGTTGAGGCCGGCCATCGGAAAAAGGTGTCCGTTTTCGCAGTCATTCTGCCCCCCACCGCAATATTAAAAAAAAGTGCAGTTGAGGCCGGCCACCGAGAAAAGGCGTCCGTTTTCGCCGTCATTCATCTCCGCAATAATAAAGACCTGGAAGTCTCTGAGCCAATCACAGCGCGTTCAGCTCGGCTAAAGGTGCTGTGATTGGCTCAGAGACTTCCAGGTCTCTCAGCTGAGTGAAGCACAGCCAAAAAAGACGTTCTTTATTATTGCGGAGGTGAATGACGGTGAAAACGGACGCCTTTTCTCAGTGGCCGGCCTCAACTGCACTTCTGTTTTTATTATTGCAGGGGGGGGAGGGGTGAGCGGTGCGGCGTCTTCGGGCAGCACAGGGAGGCGTATTTGGCATGCGCAGAACAGCCAGCGTAACGCTTTGCTGCTCTGCGCATGCTTGACCGGCCGATTCTCCGACTGTTTTAAGAAGGAATAGAAAATGCAAGTGAGCTACAACGAGTAGCTCATTTGCATTCCCTTTCCTTGAGGCATAGCCGTTCCCTACCGATTCGCTATGGAATTCGGTACAGAACGGCTCTAACGATGACTTTAGTGCATCTTGCCCTCAGTCTTTATCCCAGAGTTCTTGCAAGCTGACTCAGGAGAGAAGGGCTATACCTACCCAGTGGCATTCCTAGGGGGGCGGACACCCGGGGCGGTGCCCCGCCCCCCGGGTGCAGCACCACCCCCCCCCCCCCCCCGATGCAGCGCGGACGCCCCCCCCCCCCCCGCCAAAGCACTCCCCCGGCGAAAGAACCCCCCCCGGGTGCACGCCGCTGTGGGGGGTGCCGCAGCGCGCGCCTGCTCAGCGTTGGCTGAGTTGGCGCGTTCGCTGCAGCCTGCAGCTCCCTCTGACCCGGAACAGGAAGTAACCGCCCAGTTTGGGTTCAGGCCCACCCAGCAGTGGAGCACCTTCATCAGCACGGCAGCAGGCTGAGTTCCCAGACGCTGCCTACCGCTGCCACGATCCTGCATCTACCTCCCTCTGTCTCAGCAGCAGCGGTAGCGATTCATACATACTGCTGCCTCTTGCTTCTAACCCGGAAGCGTCTCCTCTGCCGCGTCCCGCCTCCATTATCACAACTTCCTGTTTCTGCTGGGGCAGGATGCAGCAGAGGAGACGCTTCTGGGTTAGAAGCAGGAGGCAGCATGTATGAATCGCTACCGCTGCTGCTGAGACAGAGGGAGGTAGCAGGATCATGGCGGTGGTAGGCAGTGTCTGGGAAGTGCTGCCGTGAGAGAGAGGGAGGCAGATGTAGGATTGCAGCTCAGCCTGCTTTCTCCAATACCGGGGCTGTTAAGGGTGGTGCCCCATTGAATCGAGAGGGAGAGTTGGGGGGAGGTCTCCTTCCAAAAGATAGATGCTGCATGGTGGGGGGGGGGGGGGGTATGAGGTGGAGAGGGGCAAGAGAGAGAGAATTGTGGGACATAGGGTAGAGAGGGGTAAGAAAGGAAAAAATCTTGCATGGGGAGGGGAGAGGGACATGTTGCATAGAGAGGAGAGAGGGACGAGAGAGGGAGAAATGTTGGACATAGGGGTAGTGGGGAAGGAGAGATGGTAAATGTTGGACAGGGGGTGGTGAGGAGGGGAGGATAGTGAAAAATTGGACATGATGGTGGAGGGCAGGAAGAGATGCTGTAGGGGGAAGCGAAAGATGTTGGATGGGGCACAGGGGAGGGGGAGAGGCAGAAATGTTGGACATGGCAGTGGAAGGGAGGAAGAGAGAAAATGCTGCATGGGGGGAGGGGGGAAGAGAAGTGTTGGACCCATGGCACAAGAGAGGGAGAAATGGTAGAAAGTGGGAGAGAGGGAGATATGTTGGACCTGGGGGTGAATGAGAGGGAGAGAGAAACACAGGAAGTGGAGAGGGGAGAAAGGAGGAAATGTTGGATTCAGGAGCTGAAGGGTGATGGAGAGATGCCGGACAGTGGGAGTGAGGGAAGAGAGAGGGAGAAATGTTGGAACATGGGGGAGAGGGCAGGAGGGAAGAGAGATGTAAGACTACAAGAGTGGGGTGGGGAGAAAGAGGGAGCAGATTCTGGGCTACAAGGGTAGAGGGAAGGAAGATGGTGGAACCATGTGGGAGAGGCCAGGAGGGAGAGGAAGAGGGTGGCAAGGAAATGAATAAATAAAGATAGTGATTACAGAGGATAGAAATATGGTAATGAAAGGGAATGGAGGGCTGAGGAAGGAGTGAGATGGGGAAATGGAAAAGCTAGTGGGTGAGAGAAAAAGATGAAAATCTGATAGGTAGCTGTAAACTAAAAAGGAGGAGAACAGTGAGAGGGTGAAATTTGAGTTGACAGCAAGGCAGAAAGAAGAAAAAAGAGAGGAAACAGCTAAAAATAACAGTCAATATGTCAGAAGCAGGTGTAGTGAAGGTAAAAGAAGACAAATGGACAGAAGCCGCTCGAAAGAGAATTAGAAGACGACAGACAGGGAAGCAGAAAAGAAACTGCAACCAATATGATGGAAAAATACAATGTCCAGACCACAAAGGTAGAATGTTTTAAATGGAATATGTTGGCTTTGGGAAATCTACATAGCAAATGTGTTTGTATCGTGTTGAGGAGAAAAGGAAATCCATTTCTATTTTTATTTCTCCAGTGTTGCAGTACATGCTAAGTTTAACTTTTTGGGGTTCCGAGTTCAATTTTTGTCTAAATATTTTTATTTCTGTATTTGGTGAGGGTCTGTTGGTGTGACAGTAATGGCAGGTTGGGAAATCGGAGGGCAGGCAGGGAGGAGAGGGGATCAGGGAGGGGGCCCTAGCATGTCTAACACCAGTTCTGACCCTTGCTGTATAGCTGGTAGGGATCCCAAGCCTCCCCAGCTGAGGACTTCCTCCAAAGATGGCCAGAACTTCCTTCTACCAAGCTCTGCAGTCGGTGACAGCATGCTTGAGTCACCGACAGCTAAGCACGCATAGGGTGCTGGCATCAGTGGCTTACGGATGTTGCTACTGCCTGTCAAGTTTGGTAAAAGGGAGTTCTGGCCACCTTCAGAGAAAGTCTTCAGCTGACAAAGCTTGCGGATCCTTATTAGCTAATGTATTTATGTTTTGCGGTAGGGCAGGGCAGAGAAAATATTGTGCCCACCCACTTTGGGCTCAGGCCCATCCAAAATTGGCTGTCTGGCTACGCCACTGTGTGAGTCAGGTGGAAATCTTTCCTCTTACCCACAAATGCATTGCCCTAATCTCCTCTCCCCTCCAAAGCTTCTGATCTTTGCTTTCTGGAAGGGAAGAAATACTTCTCTGCAGTGTGGGGTTTTATTCCCAGCTTCTTGTGAGGCTGTTCCCATAACTGCCATAATCCTTACCGCCACCTATTTGTAGGTGGTAACAGGGCCGGCCCCAGGCAAGATGCCACATGCCGCCCACTCCCGGGCCAAGATGCCACCCCCTGGGCATTTTACCTCATCACGGTGACGTTCCAAACCAGACAGCGGCTGCGATTCCCATACGCTGCCCTGCCGCCGGCACGGGCACCTGCCTCTTCCCTTTACTGCAGCTGCCTGAGTGAAACAGGAAGTTACTTCAGGCAGCTGCAGTAAACGGAAGAGGCGGGTGCCGACGGAGGCAGGACAGCGTTTGGGAATTGCTGCTGCTGGGTTTGGAACGTCACCATGATGAGGTAAAATGCCGCGAAGTCACCCCCCCCCCAAGATGCCGCTTCTGAAGAGTGCCACCTGAGGCCCCCGCCTCGGGTGGCCTAATGGTCGGGCCGCCACCTGGTTAGTAAGGTTCATATGCTAATCCCATGGTAATCAGTTAGCACGAGGTAATGTGGCTGTGCTAACTGATTCATGCTTTCATGCCCACTCTCTGCCCCAAGATATGCCCCCCCCCCCCCACCCTCAGAGAAAAATAAACATTTTTAGTGCTTGGTTTGCATGTGCACATTGGGCTTTTACCACAGGACACCTCAGCATTAGCACACAGCCATTAAATCAATTTAGGGGCTCTTTTACTACATAAGTACATAAGTATTGTCATACTGGGAAAGACCAAAGGTCGATCGAGCCCAGCATCCTGTTTCCAACAGTGGCCAATCCAGGTCACAGATACCCGGCAAGATCCCCATGCAAAATGTACAAAATATTTTATACCGCTTATCCCAGAAATAGTGGATTTTCCCCAAGTCCATTTAATAACGGTCTATGGACTTTTCCTTTAGGAAGTCGTCCAAACCTTTTTTAAACTCCGCTAAGCTAACCGCCTTTACCACATTCTCTGACAACGAATTCCAGAGTTTAATTACACATTGAGTTAAGAAAATTTTTCTCCGATTCGTTTTAAATTTACTACATTGTAGCTTCATCGCATGCCCCCTAGTCCTAGTATTTTTGGAAAGCGTGAACAGACGCTTCACATCTACCAGTTCAACTCCACTCATTATTTTATAGACCTCTATCATATCTCCCCTCAGTCGTCTCTTCTCCAAGCTGAAGAGCCCTAGCCGCTTTAGCCTTTCCTCATAGGGAAGTCGTCCCATCCCCTTTATCATTTTCGTCGCCCTTCTCTGCACCTTATCTAATTCCACTATATCTTTTTTGACTATATACTAAGCTGCGGCAGCAGGTAGCACGTGCCAAACTGACACTACTGCCGGGGCAGTGTGGGCGCCCGGTGGTAATTTTGAAGTTGGTGTGTGCTGTTTCCCGTGGTAGAAAATCATTTTCCACCACGCGGGGCATTCCCGGTGGTAATCAGCTGCGCTGCCACATTTGTGCACGCTGCCTGTGTACCATATGAGTAGCGCATGAGCCCTTACCGCCAAGTCAATGGCTGGTGGCAAGGGCTCAGGCAGTAAATAGCCATGCACTATTTTAAAATATTAGTGCACGGCCATTTTCTGCCCCGTTAAAAAAGGCCAATTTTCCCAGGTGCAGTAAAAACAAATAGCCCAGAGCGCGCCAATTTCATGTGTCCAAATTAGCGCAGGCCACTACCCCAGTTGCAAAGGACTTAAATATAAATCAATATATGCATCTAGCTTCTCCTACATCAGCACGCAACCGTCGAATGAACTACCAAAGGCCTTAAAAACAATGCACGACTTAACAGCCTTCCGGAAGTTACTAAAGACCAACCTATCATATTGAGCCATCATAAATGACCTAACATCAAAACTCTACCAGAACCAGATAAAATCGTATTCTCTACACCTGATTGCATCAATCAATTTGTCACCAATGAACATTAACGCCTAACCCCCTTATCTCTTATGCCTGTAATGAACTGTTTATCCAGCCTACTTCATAATTTACTTTAACATTTGTGAACTTTAATGTAACACTACTTTGTAGTTCTCATTCCAGAAATGGCGATCGCCATTACGGCATAATGTAAGCCACGTTGAGCCTGCAAGAAGGTGGGATAATGTGGGATACAAATGCAACAAATAAATAAATAAATAAAAAAAAGGGCCCCTTACATTAGCTTCCAAAGTCACGATGCATTATATTTATAGTGGAAGTGCTGACTCATAAAACACTGAGTAATGATGTTCCTGTCTGTATTGCATCTTCTCTGAAGATATATCGTCTCACTGGAAGTTAAGATCTCATGACAAGTGTCTCCCGGATGAACTGTCTGTCTGCCAGATGAGAATTGATTGTGGATTTTTTTCTGTTGCTGGTCCATAATTATGGAATTTGCTGCCAATAGAAATGAGATAGATTATTCAGCTTGGATTTGTCAGAAGCAATTGGAAGCACTGGTGAATCTAGTCTTTTCCCTCCAATTATGACAAATTAAAAAACTAAAAAAAGATTTAAAATGTAAAACAATAAGAAGGGATATACAATCACAGTTTTCAAGTCCAGCTTTTATTATTTCATCTAATAATTGTAAGCTATTTTTCCAGTTTTTAATTTTGATATCGGGTAAAAATAGCAACTGTCCAGCTGTCCTTGGAATATCCCTTCACCGATCAGATTATCAGCATATCTGAAATGAATATGCATGAATAAATTTCCATGCAATAGAAGTAGTGGGTAAAAATCTCTTATATTTATTGTGGAAATCTTGACAAACAGAATGACTAGAACAGAGGTAGGCAACTCTGGCCCTAATTTGCATCAAGCTGGTTAGGTTTCCAAATAATCATGCTGAATATACATGACATGCATTTGTATGCACAGCGTTCATTGGAGCTTTCATACGTGTTCAGTGACGATCCTTGGTCGGCTGCCACCCGGGGTGGATCGCCGATGTCAGGATTGCTGGAAGTAAAAATTATTGCTGGACATACTTATATTAATATGAAACCAGCTTGACATAATATTAAACCAGCTTCTGACCTCTGAGAACTTCCCCCTTCCCCTTCAGGAATCAGAGGCTGAAATGGACCAAATGGCCTAATTAGCCCTGTGTTTAATTGCTCTTGATCAGCATACTTTTTGTTCCATCTGGGAGCAGGGCTCTCTCTCTAAGAAAAAAGGAGGCCAGACCAGGGGCGTATCTGCGTGGGGCCACAGGGGCCTGGGCCCCCGCAGATTTTACCCCGGACCCCCCTACCGCCGTTAACACTCACTCCCTCCCTCCCCCGCCTACCGCCGTCACCTACCCCGAGGTCCGCTTCCTCCGGCTTTTTAAAATATTGCTTCAGCTGGCGGGGGACCCCAACCCCCCGCCAGCCCAGCAGCGATCTTTAAATTTTTCATCCTCGTCGTGCAGCGCGCTGTGAAAGCTGCATGCATCTTTAGATCCAGTTGGATGGAGTCTGTCTGACGTCGCAGCATGTTGACGTTACAACGTGTTGCGACGTCAGACTCCATCCAACTGGAACTAAAGATGCATGCAGCTTTCACAGCGCGCTGCACGACGAGGATGAAAAAGTTAAAGATCGCGGCTGGGCTGGCGGGGGGTTGGGGTCCCCCGCCAGCTGAAGCAATATTTTAAAAAGCCGGAGGAAGCGGACCTCGGGGTAGGTGACGGCGGTAGGTGGGGGAGGGAGGGAGTGTTAACGGCGGTGGGGGGGGTTGACGGCGGTGGGGGGGGGCTGACGGCGGTAGGGGGAGGCTATAATGTGCCCCCTCACTCTAGCCCCTGCCCCCCCTACTGCCGAACCTCAGATACGCCCCTGGGCCAGACATAGAGGCTCCATGACTAGTAACTTCAAAAAGGACAACCGGTGAAATTGCTCATCTCTCATGACTTCAAAGAAAAGTACACTGGAGTTGGCTGAGAAAGAAGATAAGTTTTATGATCCCTTTGTTCTGGAGGTATAAAAACAGAACACATGGTGCTCGGGGCAGCTCCCCCCCTTCTCTCTGTCCAGGGCACTGCTCTTTGTGGGGGGGGGGGGCATCTCTGCCCTCTCTCCCTGCAAGCAGAGCACACCGGGCTCTGCATGCACTACTTCTCTCTCTCTCTCTGTCTTTCCCCCTGTACACATATATACCTCTTGCAGCACAACCCCAAGGCTTCTCTCTTCCTCTGAACCAACACCCTATCCTGTCTTTCTCCCTCTAAACACACACCCAGAGACAGCCTGTACCAGTTACCTGTACTAAATGCTGTGAACCTACGGTATATATATCTGAAAATATAATATACTTTATATATATCCAAACCCGTGTGCACTGTGTATTCTTTGAGAACCCACTGCCTCTGTGAACTGAACCCAGTACCAACCCTAGACAATGACTGCTGACAGCCGCTACGCACCCCCACGGGTGCAGCGGCGTCTTTCCCCCAGGGTGCAGCACAACACCCCCCATGGCGCAATGACCCCCCCCCCCATGGCTTATCAACCCCCCCACCCCCCGGGTGCACTCTTAGCTGCTGGGAGCAGCCGCGCAGCTCCGCTGGTTCCCTGCTCCCTCTGCCCCGGAACAGGAAGTAACCTGTTCTGGAGCAGAGGGAGCAGGGAACCAGCGGAGCCGACAGGCACAAGGCTGCTCTTCACCCCTCCAGCAGCATGCACGCGGGGCGGACCGCCCCGCCCTCGGTACGCCACTGTACGTGTTCATTGTAACTTGCAGTACTTGAGGACCAGAAATAGCTATCCCGGTAGGAGGATTTACTCCATGATTGGCTTCAGAAATGCTAACACAAAAGATATAAGTGTTGCCATACTGGGACAGACCAGAGGTCCATCAAGCCCAGCATCCTATTTCCAACAGTGGCCAATCCAGGTCACAAGTACCCGGCAAGATCCCAAAACAGTACAATACATTTTATGCTGCTTGTTCTAGAAGTAAGCAGTGAATTTTCCCTAAGTCCATTTTAAAAGTCTATGGACTTCTTCCTTTAGGAAGCCATCCAAACTTTTTTAAAACCCCGCCAAGCTAACCACTTTTGCTACATTCTCTGGCAACAAATTCCAGAGTTTAATTACATGTTTGCATCAGGAAGCAAACTTAAGGGGAACTAGTTGCTGAGGTAGGTATTTATTTATTTTATTTACTTTTATTTACTTCTCACTGGTCTTCTCCTCAGCCATCTCTCTCCTCTCCAATCTGTCCAAAATTCTGCGGCATGACTTATTTTCCGCCAGAATCGTTATACCCACACTAGCCCACTCCTCAAGTCACTTCACTGTCTGCCTGTCCGCTTCCGCATTCAGTTTAAACTTCTCGTACTGACCTTTAAATGCATCCACTCTGCAGCCCCCCATTACCTCTCCACTCTCATCTCTCCCTACATTCCTCCCCGTGAACTCCGCTTACTGGACAAATCTCTCTTGTCGTCCCCCTTCTCCTCCACTTCTAACTCCAGGCTTCGCTCCTTTTCTCTCGTGCCACCTTATGCCTGGAATAGACTTCCTGGACCTATACGTCTAGCTCCATCTCTACCTGTTTTCAAATCTATGCTGAAAACCCACCTTTTCACTGCTGCTTTTTAGCTCCCATTACTTTCCTCACCCGTAACTGTCTTGTCTGTCTGTATTATTTATTTAGTGAGCTCTTTTGAGCAGGGACTGTCTCTTTGTATCAGGTGTTCAGCGCTGCATGCGTCTGGTAGCGCTATACAAATGCTAATAATAATAATAATAATTTGCCAGCGTAGGGTACATACTGTTTTTTCCTCTTCCCAGAGAGATGAAGGTATTTACATATTGGTATTTACATGTATAGATTGGCTATACATGTGTAAATAGTGATGTCAGAAACCTGCTATCTACATATGTAGATGACCAGAACAATGAGTTTCAAAAGAGGAGCGTGATAGTCCCCTAATTGTTGTGTATAGGCCATTGAGGGCTTTGAGGTCAGATCATGCGATGTTTCTGGTAACTGGAGATTTACATTCTGTAAGATATGTTTGTACTTGGAATTCAGTATTCTCACTATGGTCCACAGATTTGGAATGCACTACCTGGAGTCATTAGACCATGTAGTGATATGATATCTTTTCGTAAACTACTAAAGACACATTTATGTGTGCAGGCATGGAGCTAGTGGGTTAAATTTTTTTACCTTGACATAAGAAAGGGCCCTGTTTACTAAGCCCCGCTGTAGGCTTCTGGTCTTGCAATCCAGAAGTGGCCGGTTCAAATCCCACTGCTGCTACATGAGATCCAAAATCCAAATTAATAAATAAAGGGGGTGTCAAAGGCATAGTAAAGGCATGGATGTCATTCCTAAAGAAACATCCACATTTTGGACATCCTCAACTGCCGACAGAGGCTTGGCGAAGGACGTCCTTCACCCATACTCTAAAAAAAAAAAACATCCCTGATGAGCACTTGGACGTTTTCACCTGGACTTGTGTTTTTCTAAGGTTGTAGACGGCAATTATACACACAGCTTGTCTGCATGTATGAAGCCATCTTTGGCATGCGCAGAGCAGCCACACATAATGCTTGGCTGCTCTGCACTGGCTTCCCCTCCTTAGGAAGGAAATCATGCACAAATGAGCTAACAGCGAGCAGCTCATTTGCATGCAATTTCCTTCATTCATGCCCATTCCTTTCCGAATCGCTAAGGGAAGGGCTTTTTCCGTTCAGTTAGTGCATCAGTAAGTCCACTGCAGTACCCCCTAGGGTGCCCGGTTGGTGTCCTGGCATGTCAGGGGGACCAGTGCACTATGAATGCTGGCTCCTCCCACGACCAAATGACTTGGATTTGGTCATTTTTGAGATGGGCGTCCTCGGTTTCCATTATCGCCAAAAACCGGGGACGACCATCTCTAAGATCGACCATCTCAACATTTATGTCGACCATCTCTAAGGTCGACCTAAATGTTGAGATTTGGGCTTCCCCGACCGTATTATCGAAACGAAAGATGGATGCCCATCTTGTTTCGATAATACAGGTTTCCCCGCCCCTTCGCGGGGACGTCCTGCGAGGACGCCCTCAGGAAAACTTGGGCACCCCATTCGATTATACCCCTCTAAGCCGCGTAAGTGCCTACGTGTGCCCAACATGCGCCAAAATGGACTTACCGCCTGACTACCGTGTGGCTCTTGCGGTAATTTCATTTTTGGCGCACGTCTGAAAAATAATTTTTATTTTCGGATGCGCGCAGGTCCTTGCCGCCCAAATTCTTTACCGCTAGGTCTGTGGCTGGCAGTAAGGTCTCAGACCCATAAATGGACGCGCGGCAATTTAAATTTTGCCGCACGTCCATTTTCGGCAAAAATTTTAAAAAAGGCATTTTTTTGTAAATGCGCTGAAAAATAATTCTGCGCGCGCCCAAAATCCACGCCTACACTACCGCAGGCCACCTTTTACTGCGCCATTGTAAAAGGACCCCTAAGTGACTTTCCCAGGGTCACAAGGAGCTATAGTGGGAATTGAACCCAGCTCCCCAGGGTTTCAAGCCACTGCATTAACCATTAGGGTATTCTTAACATCCTTGGAGCATGTGTCAATATATCCCAACTTTTCTTTCAAGAACTATTCGCTGTTAATTTTCTTTTAAGAAATAAGGAACACGATAAGAGCACAGTGTGTATAACAGTGCCAACATCCTGCTTTTTTTTTTTTAATCAGAGGACAAATTAAATTTATACCCCAAGAGTCTAAATTGATGTGCCCTAGTCAAAATGCATTACATCAAAGCTGCTAAAAGTTATTTCATTATGAAGATTACTAGGCCTTTGTGAGTAATGGATTGAATTAAGGATGGCCTGGGGATGTGTCATTTCAGCACTGAACGTGGATTTTTAATGAAGTGGCTCATCTTTTTCGTTAATATTGTCGTTTCTCAGGTGAGTGGGCTACGTGGGAGACCTTTGCTGATTCTGGTGACAACTCACTTCTGCTTCTATGGGGTTCTTTTACTAAGCTGCGGTAAAAAAAAGTGGCATTAGCGTATCCTTAGGCAGGTCTTTCCCATGTGCTACGGCCATTTTTAAGCCAGCAATAAAATGGCCGATATTCTATTTTCAGAACTAATGGCTTTGCTCTAATGTCAGACTAAATAATAAACAAATATCCACCGTATGAAAATGTCCTGAAAAAATATCCTGTAGAAGGAAGGAAAAAAGGCCTCAAAGAGCTCATGAATCATATAGATTTAATAGAGCTGAGCAGATCTAAATGATTCATGAGTTCTTTGAGGCCTTAATCTCATCCCATGGCTTTTCCTACCATCTCTATGCTGATGACTCCCAAATCTACCTTTCTATCCCTGATATCTCACCTTGCATCCAAACCAAAGTTTCAGCGTGCTTGTCTGACATTGCTGTCTGGATGTCTCAACGCCACCTGAAATTAAATATGACCAAAACCGAGCTTCTCATTTTCCCCCCCAAACCCACCTCCCCGCTCCCCCCGTTTTCTATTTCTGTTGATGGCTCTCTCATTCTCCCTGTCTCCTCAGCTCGAAACCTTGGGGTCATCTTTGACTCTTCTCTCTCCTTCTCTGCTCATATCCAGCAGATTGCCAAGACCTGTCATTTCTTTCTTTACAACATCCGTAAAATCCGCCCCTTTCTTTACGAGCACTCTACCAAAACCCTCACCCACACCCTTGTCACCTCTCATTTAGAGTACTGCAATCTGCTTCTTGCTGGCCTCCCACTTAGTCACCTCTCCCCTCTCCAGTCGGTTCAAAACTCTGCTGCCCGTCTCGTCTTCCGCCAGGGTCGCTTTACTCATACTACCCCTCTCCTCAAGTCGCTTCACTGGCTCCCTATCCATTTTCGCATCCTGTTCAAACTTCTTCTACTAACCTATAAATGTACTCACTCTGCTGCTCCCCAGTATCTCTCCACACTCGTCCTTCCCTACACCCCATCCCGTGCACTCCGCTCCATGGATAAATCCTTCTTATCTGTTCCCTTCTCTACTACTGCCAACTCCAGACTTCGCGCCTTCTGTCTTGCTGCACCCTACGCCTGGAATAAACTTCCTGAGCCCCTATGTCTTGCCCCATCCTTGGCCACCTTTAAATCTAGACCGAAAGCCCACCTCTTTAACATTGCTTTTGACTCGTAACCACTTGTAACCACTTGCCTCCACCTACCCTCCTCTCTTCCTTCCCGTTCACATTAATTGATTTGATTTGCTTACTTTATTTATTTTTGTCTATTAGATTGTAAGCTCTTTGAGCAGGGACTGTCTTTCTTCTATGTTTGTGCAGCGCTGCGTATGCCTTGTAGCGCTATAGAAATGCTAAATAGTAGTAGTAGTAGTCTTTCCCATGTGCTACAGCCATTTTTAAGCCAGCAATAAAATGGCCGATATTCTATTTTCAGAACTAATGGCCTTTCTCTAATGTTAGACTAAATAATGAACAAATATCCACCGTATGAAAATGTCCTGAAAAAATACCCTGTAGAAGGAAGCTAAAAAGGCCTCAAAGAGCTCATGAATCATATAGATTTAATAGAGCTGAGCAGATCTAAATGATTAAAGAGTTCTTTGAGGCCTTGTTTCCTTCCTTCTATAGGATATGTTTTCATGGGGCTTTTTTTGAGGGGGTACTTGGGTTCCATTGTCTGCTAAAATTGACTCATGGACCCCAAGTTTTAATGAAAGAGCTCAGGCTCTACAAACCAATTCTGGCTTGTCATAGATTCTGTGACTAGTTGCAGGAGGCCTGGCTATTGTGAGGTGGGTCCCTCAGTGACCACCCCGCCCCTGAAGGGTGTTTGAGTACAGGCCAGTGGCGTAGCTACGTGGGGCCTGAGGGGGCCGGGGCCCCCGCAGATTCACCCCAGGACCCCCCTCCCGGCGAACCCGCCCCCGCCGCCGCCTACCTTTACTTTTGCTGGCGGGGGATCCCACTCCCCGCCAGCCGACGTCTTCTCAGTCCTTCCTGCACTTCAATTTGTTTGCTGACGTCCTGCACGTAATTATACGTGCAGGACGTCAGACTCAGAGAACAGTTCTGTTCTCTGAGTCTGACGTCCTGCACGTACAACGTGCAGGACGTCAGCAAACAAATTGAAGAGCGGGAAGCGACTAAGAAGAAGACGTCGGCTGGCGGGGAGTGGGATCCCCCGCCAGCAAAAGTAAAGGTAGGCTGCAGCGGCGGCGGGTTCGCGGCGGGAGGGGGGGCGGCAATGTCGGCGGTGGGGGGGGCGGCGCCGGGGGGAGGGCTAAAATGTGCCCCCTCCCCCCGGGCTCGGACCCCTCTCCCACGGAAGGCTGGCTACGCCCCTGGTACAGGCACCTTTTTTTGCTAGAAAAAACACACAGTTTTTTCAGGACATTTTCGTATGGTGGATATTTGTTCATTATTTAGTCTAGCGATTTCATATTTCCACACCCAAATTTTTCTTGTGCTAATGTTGCCATTAGCACATAGCCATTAATAGAAATTAAAGCATGAGCACTTACCGCCGGATTCTATATATTGCGCCAAGCATATTCTATAACAATGCGTGTAACTTAATTGGCTTAACAAACTGATTAACACTGACAACAGGTGTTAACGAGCAATAACGAGAATTTGCGCGCCTAATTTGCTAAGGGTATTCTGTAACACGCTGCACCTAAATTCGAATGGGCACAGCCAAAAGGGGGCATGGTTATGGGAGGGGAAATGGGTGTTTCATGGGTGTTCCAAAATTTACACGCACTGTTATAGAATATGGCCCAGTGTGCCTAAATCTGCATGCCGCCATTTACGCCACATTTCTGTTGTCGTAAATGGATGGGCATAGTTTTAGGTGCTGTGATGTCAACTAGGCGTATTCTAAACACCGTGCCTAAAACTAGGCACCGCTTACAGCATGTGCTTAGGTGGACATGTTTACCGCGTGGATTGAATTTTGGCAAATATGCATGCATGTTCCCACATAGATGAAGAAATGCCATTACAGCAATACCTCGGTTTTCGTCGATAATCCGTCCGAAAACAATTGGCGAAATCCGAAACCGGCGAAAACCGATGCAATTATTTCCATGTGAATCAATGCGCGGAGTGATGCTCACACAATGAGAAACAATACCATACTGAGCAGGAGAACGCATGGGTCGCCCTTTGTTTTCGCAATATTAGCAGTGAGGTCACATGAGCACACCGACGAAATCCGAGGCAACCGACGAAATCTGAGACAAATTTTTCATGGAAAAAATCGACGAAAACCAACACCGACGATAACTGAAGTCAATGAAAACATAGTAACATAGTACACATAGTAGATGACAGCAGAAAAAGACCTGCACGGTCCATCCAGTCTGCCCAACAAGATAAATTCATATGTGCTACTTTTTATTTGTACCTGTCCTCTTCAGGGTACAGACCGTATAAGTCTGGCCAGCACTATCCCTACCTCCCAACCACCAGGCCCGCCTCCCACCACCAGCTCTGGCACAGACCGTATAAGTCTGCCCAGCACTATCCCCGCCTCCCAACTACCAGTCCCGCCTCCCACCACCAGCTCTGGCATAGACTGTATAAGTCTGCCCAGCACTATCCCCGCCTCCCGACCACTAGCCCCGCCTCCCACCACCGGCTCTGCCACCTAAACTCAGCTAAGCTCTCAAGGATGTATTCCTTCTGAACAGGATTCCTTTATGTTTATCCCACGCATGTTTGAATTCTGTTACCGTTTTCATCTCCACCACCTCCCACGGGAGGGCATTCCAAGTATCCACCACTCTCTCCGTGAAAAAGTACTTCCTGATATTTTTCCTGAGTCTGCCCCCCTTCAATCTCATTTCATGTCCTCTCGTTCTACCGAGGTGTTACTGTATTCTTCACATTTAAATAGTGGAGGTGGAAGCAATTTTTCTATAACGAATATCAACTACTGAGTCTCCCACAGCGTATAGCTTGGAAAATTCAAAAACGAAATGCTATAAGGTAGATGGGAGGAAAAAGCCTCAAGGTGCTCAGATCTACAGAGCGACTGCTGATCCAATAGACCTATTTCATGGTCTTAAAAGGATCCATTCCTCATCATGGGCAAAAAACCTTCCCAATACCTTAAGTGTTCGAATAACATTAATGTTAGTGTTTCTGTGTGGTAACTTAATGGTAGCATGATGGGAATTCCCCTATAAAGGCAGTTGTACTATAACGTATATAGCATCTATGTGTGTGGATGTGCACTTATTTGCATATATACCACGATGCTGCTGAAGTGCTATTCTGTAAATGAGTGACTATCTTGCATAGCGTATATTTGCAATAGAGGCGTACGCATAGGCAGGGCTCCCACTTATGCATATATCTCCCCCCCCCCCCAATTCTATAGAAGTCACCAAAAATTGTGTACACAAATTTGGGCACCTGCCCAATTTGCACACTCAATTTAATTGAATAATGAGCCAATTAGCGCCAATACTTGGATTTTTAACAAGCAATTATTGGCGCTAATTGAACTCTATTAACATTTACACGCTTAAATTTAGGTGCATGACCCACACCTAAATTTTACGCATGTCACAGGAAAGGGAGCGCAGAAATGGGAGGGTCATGGGTATTTTGGGGTGGAGTGTGGTTGTGAATGTGAGTTACGTGTGCAATTATAGAATAAGGGGGTTTCAGGCGTAAATTTAGGTGGGGGTATTTGCACCATGTTTTTGTTGGTGCAAATGGATGCGCCTAAATTTATACATGACCCTTGCGCTTAAGTGCTATTTTATAAACCACGTCTTACTTTAGGCATGGCTTATAGAATAGTGCTTAAGTAGTTCTTTTCAGCGTCAATTATTTTAGGTGTGATTTATAGAGTTCACCCCATATCTTATAGAATACAGTAAGACACATGTATCCCTGTCATATTTAGGCTCTTGTAACTTATGCCAGCTCTGCTGTCTTTTACCATTTTCTCCATAGAAAAACCCAGGCTCAGTATTTGCTACTTTGTATCTGTGCTGCCTGAGATTTGAAGTCATATATTGATAGCCATGGAAGGACATTGATGAGAAGTCTAGAAAATACTAAGAATGCTTCAAAGGATGTTTCTTTCTCTTTTAGGGTTGATAGTCTACTTAGGAATGATGATGGGGTCTTTCCTATGGGGAGGTCTTGCAGACAAGATTGGAAGAAGGAAATCCCTTCTTATCTCACTCATCCTCAATGCCTCCTTCGCATTTCTCTCCTCCTTTGTTCAGGGATATGGCTTTTTCCTCTTCTGCCGACTTATTTCTGGAGTTGGGTAGGTAACTGCTGTCCCATTGTTACATTCTACTGTTCCATTCCCAAACTATGTTTAACTTTGACTTGTTTTCCCAAAATATGTTTGACTTCGACTGTCTTCCCATAACTCTTCTCAATATAACCCATAACCATATTGTAACCAATGTAATTCCATGACTCACAATGTATTGTAAGCCACACTGAACCCGCAAATAGATGAGAAAATGTGGGATACAAATGCAGTAAATAAATAAATAAAACAAGACTATGTTATATCTTACTGAATACAATGCAAATTCTTCTATACTGTGATTTCCCATCAATTTGGATCAATGTTGGGTACAAACACTAAGAGGCTGGAAAAATATTAGCAATTATAAAATAAGTTAACCATTGTAAAGTCCTCCTCAGTCCCTTGCCCCCTAGGAGGAGAGGACACTTCAGCCCTAGAGGCTGGAATAAGAGAGACAATCAGACTTAGGTATAGGCACAACCAGTAAAAATCTTTATTGGTTTCTCACTAAGCCAATACAAAATAATTGTTCTCTCTGGAGCAGGCTGTCACCCAGTAACAAGACGCACAGACTGAATAACAAAACTGCTCAGCAAAAACTTTCTTAGTTATCATATATATATACTGTTGTAAGTTTTGTTTCTCCTAAATCATGTGATTTCTCCTAAACTAACTTATGATCATATATGGATCTTCCTGTAACATTCTGTTAATTTTTTATATGTATACAAAAATGGCAATTTCCTGCATTGTATCATCCTCTCCTCTTGTGTTCACACGCACACTTTGTGGCAATTGGCTAATTCCTTATCAGTAACGTGTGCTCCCAGCGTGCAAAACCAGCCAACAAATAAGTAGTATGAAACACCTGGTGTCCTTCTTCTCTGAACACATATTTCCGTTGGAACATCTTAGACTCTGCAGGGTCCTCAGTCTCTCATCACCACCAAGGTTATATCCATTTGTATCTGCCATATATGGGCCGCATAGCCTCAGTTCCTCCTGAGTTTCTCCTGGGCAAGTGAGATGTACTTTCCACTTACTGAGAAAGCACTGTAGCTTACATGCAGCTGCTGGAATAAACTAAAAATATGCTGATGACAGCAAAGCTAGGAAAACTGAGGGCCATAGTAAAGGCCTAGTATAGGAAGGAATATACACCGTCCATTATACATTTCTGGAAAAGAAAGGTTTTTAAAATTATTTCCAAAACATCATATGGTTTGTTTCTTACCTAACATCTAATGGAAATGAAGTACAACTAGAATTGGCTTGATAGGAAATTTTCAGTGGTAACATTTTTTTTGTTTAAAGTTTAACCACTTTCAGAGAGGGAAAGTGAAGAGCCAGATGACCTTAGTTGTGTAAATATTTGTCTGAAGCAGGGGCGTATCTGCGTGGGGCCTCAGGGGCCTGGGCCCCCGTAGATTTCGCCCTGGACCCCCCTACCGCTGCCAACCCTCCCCCTCCGTTGCTCGCCTACCTTCGCTGGCGGGGGACCCCAACCCCCGCCAGCCGAGGTCCGCGTCCTCCTGCCGCTGCCGGCTGCCTTTAAAGAATTCCGTCAGCTGGCGGGGGACCCCCAACCCCCGCCAGCCAAGCCGAGGTCCTTTCATTTTTCCACTGAAGCTGGCGCCGACGAAAGTTTCTTTTGAGTCTGACGTCGCTGCACGTTGTACGTGCAGGACGTCAGACTCAGAAACAGAATGAAGCTTCATTCTGTTTCTGAGTCTGACGTCCTGCACCTCAGACTCAAAAGAAACTTTCGTCGGCGCCAGCTTCAGTGGAAAAATGAAAGGACCTCGGCTTGGCTGGCGGGGGTTGGGGGTCCCCCGCCAGCTGACGGAATTCTTTAAAGGCAGCCGGCAGCGGCAGGAGGACGCGGACCTCGGCTGGCGGGGGTTGGGGTCCCCCGCCAGCGAAGGTAGGCGAGCAATGGAGGGGGAGGGTTGGCAATGGCAGCGGCTGGGGGGAGGGGGATCGGCAATGGCGGCGGCGGCGGCGTGGGGGGGGCTATAATGTGCCCCCTCACTCTGGCCCTGGCCCCCCCTACCGCCGCAGTTCAGATACGCCCCTGGTCTGAAGTAGAAAAAGGTAGCAAATGCCCCATGTACACTGGGGGCTAATCCATGCACAATACGACATATAAATTTGCACAATTTAAAAACAGAGTGGGTCTCTGTTGGAAGCCAGCGTAATCTCATCAAACGTAGAGCCATTTTATCATAATTACTCACTTTGCAGACCTATCATGCAAAAACGTTTTGCAATGTTTGCACGCAGTGAGGGCCCTAACCAAGGAAGCTTTGTTTTATCCTTATTTCATTTTAATTTGTAATTAACAGCTCGCTTTTCACTCCCGTATCAAGATTATATTTTTTTCTAATTCCTGAGGGACCCATAGCAATACCACGATATCATCTGAATACAGGAAAAGCTGAGCGGCAAAATAATAAGAAGGGGGGATTCATCAAAAGTTGGCCTCTTACTGCACCTTGATTTCCCCTGGGATTCTGGTATCACAGGTTGCTGAATCTTGTCTTCGGGGAGTAGAACTGCTTGTGAGCAATTAACACTAGAGGTGCCATTTTGAAGGTGGCACTGGACAGGGCAGGGGCGACTGGACATCACTCCTGCCTGAAGAGAACCCTGGACCCCAGAAGACCCCCCTCCATCTTGGACCACCAACCTCAGGTGGGGGGAGGGTTAGTTGGAGGCTTCAAGTCTGGGGGGGATGTTTGAGTGGGGGAGGCAGAAGTCTGGGAGGACCCTCAGCTAGTATCCCGAGAGCATCGGGCCACTGTTTTGCAGCCTGATGCTCTTGGATGGTGTATCACTGCAAATCGTGTTATGGTATTTGCATAGTAATACATTTGCATCTCATTACTAACTAATCTGCGGCAGCTTAAATATTGCCACTATATTTTTAGATAAGTGGCGTTAGGGCTGTTTAAGTTACATTAAGGGCCAATTAATGCGACTTAAAGCCCTAACGCCGCTTGATGAATCCCCCCCCCCCCCCCCCCCCCCCACATACACACACTTCTCCCATTTTTCCCATAGTTTTAAACTGAAACCTTTTCTAGAGGTAGAAACTTAACAGCCAAAAACTCTTGTTCTAAAAGGCAGTTATTTTCTGTTCTTTGGTTGCTGGAGAGGTAGCACGTCCAGTGACCTCAATTAGGTGTTAACTAAGGTGTGGGGAAGTAGAATATTTGCATAGGTTGCTGAGTTAGCTTCAAAGAGCCTGTTTAAAAAAGGAGAGCAAGGTGTTCCTTGTGGAACATCACATAGGGGTCACAATAAGTTTGATTCTTGAACAGCCATCTTTACTCTACTCTATAGGTTCTATTTTTCAGAAAGCCAGTGTTTACGCAAATACATTTCCTGGAAGACTTAACTCACTCAGGGGGTCTTTTACTAAGGCGTGCTGGCGGTTTTAGCGTGCGTTAAAAATAGCTGCGTGCTAAACGCTAAAGACACCCATAGGAATACATTGGCATCCCTAGCGTTTAGTGTGTGCCTATTTTTAGCGCGTGCTAAAAACGCCAGTGCACCTTAGTTGCGCATGCCAAAAACCCGCGCCTGCACTAGCGCAGGCCATTTTTCAGCGCACCTTAGTAAAAGGACCCCTCAGTGACTTTTATAGAATATGAGGGGTAAATAACAGACCAAATATCACATAGCAACTATCATCTGTCATCAAATAGCCAGTGCATCAGGTGTGTAGCAGTTGGGGAAGAACAAACCCCACTCACTCCTGCTCCTTAGGAATCCATGGTTAAAATGGCACTGATTGACCCTTAATAGTAGTCCTGTGGTACATCCAGGGGCATAGCCACGGGTGGGCCTGGACCGGCCCAGGCCCAGCCACTTTTGCTCCAGGCCCGCCCAGCCTCTTCTGCCCGCTCTCCCCGTCAGCGTGATCTGCTCACTTTTACTGCCCTGAAGCGCCGTTCTCCCTCCAGCAGCACCGGCGATTCCCATAGCCAGCCTTCTGCCAGCGCGCGTCATCAAGGCCTACTCTGCAACTTCCTGCGTCCCACCTTTGCAGAAAACAGGAAGTTCAGAGTAGGCGGGACGCGCCTGAGAAGAGGCTCCGATGACGTGTGCTGGCAGAAGGTTGGCTATAGGAATTGCCGGTGCTGGAGGGAGAACGGCGCTTCAGGTCAGTAAAAATGACCAGAACTGACCATGTGCAGGGGGCTGTCGTGGGGGGTAGCGGGTGGAGAGGAAATGCGGCAGTGGCGGGCAGAGGGAGAGGAAATGCGGCGGCGGCGGGTGGGCGGGGAGGGGTGGTAGCGGGTGGAGAGGAAATGCGAGGCCTGTGCCCACCAAGTCCACCTCCAGGCCCATCTGAAAATTAAACTCTGGCTACGCTACTGGGTACGTCTACTAGGGGTCAAGCTGCCAAATAAGAGGGGATTTTGGGTTAGGGGTGAAGGGTGGTTTATTTTTGGGAGGAATGGTCTTTGCTGGTAATGAAGGGAGAGAAGAATAACACAGCTTCTGAAGTTGGTAAGTAGTAGTTTTAGTAAAATATCATGATCACAGATCAACCACTCAAAGAGTCTGTTTACTATAAAGCCACTTCCTTCTTACTACCAAAGGCATTTTCTGGCATGCTCCCTGTAAACTGAAGGCTTGCGTTGCACTAAAACACGAAAATGTCATGGGAGCCTGCAGGGGAATGGCGCTCAATGCTATTTAGCAGCTGATGACCTTTGAATTAAAAATCACAAAGCGTGCACAGATTAACTCCCAGCAATATTAGCTATATTGTGCCTTCTAGGGATATATAGAACACTAATGTTTAAATTAATAATTTCCCACCCCCTCTTCACATCTCAAGACTTCTAGGCCCAGAGTGATGCTTTGAAGGCAGGACTTCTAATAAGTGCAGCGGTTAGGTCATCATATATCAACTTTGGCTGCCCCCCACTATATCTATTTCTTCCACTCCTACCTCACCCAGGAGAAAATGTAGCAATTCAGTACATCATAGAAATCAGCAGGTAACACTCCTTTGTGGTGATCTGGTGCTCAATTTAAAATAAGATGTAGAGGAAGTGGATTGTTTTATAACGTTTTGCGAGTTGAGTGTTTCAAGACTGAGAGAAGAGGACATTTCTCTGGTAAGTGAACACTATTTTGCTTTGGGAACTTAAAGATTGGGGTTTAAAGGAGGAATTGTAGGTTAGTAATACGCAGAATAAAAAGAGAAAAAAGCAAATTTTATCAACTAATCTCCATAGTCTTTTCCCCTTAGTTTTAAAACTTGAACTTTGTACCATAGCATTAACAGATAGCCTCTAGCAGGCACTGCAGGATCTAGTTTAGTCTTCCCACCCACTCTCCCCAACACCCGCCCACCCCTAGGACAACTGTTCATTTATAGTCAGTTATTGTAATTAGGGTAATAAGCAAGGCGTGCTTTTACAGAGTTTTAAATACATGCCATTACCATCTAAGATGGAAACAGTAAATAAATCACACAATATACTATATAAACTAAAAGACATTTTTCTATTAGGCTAATATCCTTAATGCTTTAGCAAGTTTTAAATTATTGAAAAACTCAAAAATAATACGATGGAGTCAGTAGTCCAGCAGCGAGAGGGGAGCTATCCAGTCTTTTGCATTGAGTGTCACATGCATGATTATCTCCCAGTTGGTGAGCAGCTATATGTGTGTGTCTGATGCAAAGAGCTCCTAGCTCTCAGGGAATGGGTCCGTTCTCTTGAGGCTAGAGTAGTAGAGACTTGGTGGAGGTGAGGGAGACAGAGAGGTACATAGAGGAGACCCACAGGGATGTTGTAGAGAAGTCCCACCTCCAGTCTGGTAGACCCTGTGCTACCTTGGAGGAGAGAGGTCTCCCAGAAGGAGAGCATCACCCTGGTGAAGTAGGAAGTACTCCTGTAGCCAGGACCTGCCCACCAGGGGATGTACTATCCTCTCGCACCGAGGATATGTCTCCAAGTGCTGCCCAGGAGGGAAGGGTTAGGACAGCAGTTGTAGTTGGTGATTCGATCATTAGGCATATAGATAGCTGGGTGGCTGGTGGACGTGAGGATCGCCTGGTGACTTGCCTGCCTGGTGCTGGGGAGAAGTCGGCTGTCTTGGTACATGTGGGTACCAATGACATAGGAAAATGTGGGAGAGAGGTTCTGGAAGCCAAATTTAGACTCTTAGGTAGAAAGCTCAAATCCAGAACTTCTAGGGTAGCATTTTCTGAAATGCTACCCGTTCCACGCACAGGGCCTAAGAGACAGGCAGAGCTCTGGAGTCTCAATGTGTGGATGAGACGATGTTGCAGGGAGGAGGGTTTTAGATTTGTTAGGAACTGGGAAACATTCTGGGGAAGGGGGAGCCTATTCCGAAAGGATGGACTGCTCCTTAACCAGGGTGAGTCCAGGGGGAGGTCCGACAGTCACTCAAAAGCACATGGTTTGGGATAAGGTATCTTTCAAAGATATCACCAAAACAGGGAAGACAGGGTATCCTGATAGTGAGGTTGCAAAAGAGACCATAGTAGATCAGGTGTCCTTAAATAAAAATAAAAATCAGACAAAAGATTGCAAATTAATACTGTCAAGTACTGAGCATGATGTAAATAGGAACAGCAAACAGTTTGAAATGTCTATATGCGAATGCCAGGAGCCTAAGAAATAAGATGGGAGAGTTAGAATATATTGCACTAAATGAAAAATTAGATATAATAGGCATCTCTGAGACCTGGTGGAAGGAGGATAACCAGTGGGACACTGTCATACCAGGGTACAAATTATATCATAGTCATAGGGTAGATCGAATTGGTGGAGGAGTAGCATTGTATATTAAGGAGAGCCTTGAATCAAATAGATTGAAAATTCTACAGGAAACAAAACATTTCTTGGAATCACTATGGATTGAAATTCCATGTGTAAAGGGGAAAAGGATAGTGATAGGAGTGTACTACCATCTGCCTGGCGAGGATGAACAGACGGATGCAGAAATGTTAAAGGAAATTAGGGACGCAAAAAAACTGGGCAACACAATAATAATTGGTGAGTTCAATTACCTCGATATTGACTGGGCAAATGTAACATCAGGGCACGCTAGGGAGGTAAAATTCCTTAATGAAATCAAGGTCTGCTTTATGGAGCAGCTGGTACAGGAGTCGACGAGAGAAGGAAAATTTCTAGACCTAGTACTTAGTGGAGTGCATGATCTGGTGCTGGAGGTAATGGTGCTGGTGATTGGATTTGGTATTAGCTTTCAAGTAAGTATACATAGGAAATCAAATACATTAGCATTTAACTTTAAAAAAGGAGACTATGATAAAATGAGAAGAACGGTGAAAAAAAAACTTAGAGGAGCGGCTGCGAGGGTCATAAATTTACATCAGGCATGGATGCTGTTCAAAAACACCATCCTGGAAGCCCAGGCCAAATATATTCCACGTATTAAAAAAGGAGGACGGAAGAACAAAAGACAGCCGGCATGGTTAAAAATAAGGTGAAGGAAGCTATTAAAGCTAAAAGAAAATCTTTCAGAAAATGGAAGAAGGAATCAACTGAAAGTAATGTGAAACAGCATAAGGAATGTCAAGTCAAATGCAAAGCGCTGATAAGGAAGGCTAAGAAGGACTTCGAAGAAAAGATTGCGTTGGAGGCAAAAACACATAATAAAAATTTATTTTTAGGTATATTAAAAGCAGGAAGCCGACAAAAGATTCGGTTGGACCGCTAGATTACCGAGGAGTAAAAGAGGCGATCAGGGAAGACAAAGCCGTAGCAGAGAGATTAAATGAATGTTTTGCTTCGGTCTTCACCGAGGAAGATTTGGGTGAGATACCGGTGCCCGAAATGGTATTCGAAGCTGACGAGTCGGAGAAACTGAATGAATTCTCTATAAACTTGGAGGATGTAATGGGGCAGTTCTACAAACTGAAGAGTAGCAAATCTCTTGGACCGGATGGTATTCATCCCAAAGTACTAATAAAATTGAAAAATGAACTTGCGGAGCTATTGTTAGTAATATGTAATTTATCCTTAAAATCGAGCGTAGTACTGGAAGATTGGAAGGTAGCCAATGTAACGCCGATTTTTAAAAAAGGTTCCAGAGGAGATCCGGGAAATTATAGACCAGTGAGTCAGATGTCGGTGCCGGACAAAATGGTAGAGACTATTATAAAGAACAAAATTACAAAACATATTCAAAAGCATGGATTAATGAGACAAAGCCAAAATGGATTTAGTGAAGGGAAATCTTGTCTCACCAATCTACTACATTTCTTTGAAGGGGTGAATAGTTGAGCTTTAAACAATGTTCCTTTTGAGCCATAGAAAAATATGATAAAAAAATCACCCCCCAAAATTTGGGAGGAAAATGGGGGGTGCGTCTCATAGTCCGAAGGTAGATTAGGCTGGCTGGCTGGCGAGATTCAAAATGGCCACCGAGAATTGAAGTCTCGGCGGCCATTTTGAATCTCGCCGAGACCGTCAGGCTGCATACAGGAGGATGGAGAGCAGCGCACTGGGCAGGAAAGAGGGGGCTCTTTCCTGCCCCGACGTCACTAGACCACCAGGTAAGATCGCGTGACGTGAGTAGGGAGAAGTGGTGACAGGGCCGGGGGGAGGGCGATCCCGAACTCGGAGGGAGGGATTTGGACAAGACGCACCGGAGCACCTAGGTTTTAGAGGAGGGAAAAAGGAAATTTTTTTTTTCCTATTTCCCTCCTCTAAAACCTAGGTGCATCTTATGGTCTGGTGCGTCTTATAAGTACATAAGTACATAAGTAGTGCCATACTGGGAAAGACCAAAGGTCCATCTAGCCCAGCATCCTGTCACCGACAGTGGCCAATCCAGGTCAAGGGCACCTGGCACGCTCCCCAAACGTAAAAACATTCCAGACAAGTTATACCTAAAAATGCGGAATTTTTCCAAGTCCATTTAATAGCGGTCTATGGACTTGTCCTTTAGGAATCTATCTAACCCCTTTTTAAACTCCGTCAAGCTAACCGCCCGTACCACGTTCTCCGGCAACGAATTCCAGAGTCTAATTACACGTTGGGTGAAGAAAAATTTTCTCCGATTCGTTTTAAATTTACCACACTGTAGCTTCAACTCATGCCCTCTAGTCCTAGTATTTTTGGATAGCGTGAACAGTCGCTTCACATCCACCCGATCCATTCCACTCATTATTTTATACACTTCTATCATATCTCCCCTCAGCCGTCTCTTCTCCAAGCTGAAAAGCCCTAGCCTTCTCAGCCTCTCTTCATAGGAAAGTCGTCCCATCCCCACTATCATTTTCGTCGCCCTTCGCTGTACCTTTTCCAATTCTACTATATCTTTTTTGAGATACGGAGACCAGTACTGAACACAATACTCCAGGTGCGGTCGCACCATGGAGCGATACAACGGCATTATAACATCCGCACACCTGGACTCCATACCCTTCCTAATAACACCCAACATTCTATTCGCTTTCCTAGCCGCAGCAGCACACTGAGCAGAAGGTTTCAGCGTATCATCGACGACAACACCCAGATCCCTTTCTTGATCCGTAACTCCTAACGTGGAACCTTGCAAGACGTAGCTATAATTCGGGTTCCTCTTACCCACATGCATCACTTTGCACTTGTCAACATTGAACTTCATCTGCCACTTGCACGCCCATTCTCCCAGTCTCGCAAGGTCCTCCTGTAATCGTTCACATTCCTCCTGCGACTTGACGACCCTGAATAATTTTGTGTCATCGGCGAATTTAATTACCTCACTAGTTATTCCCATCTCTAGGTCATTTATAAATACATTAAAAAGCAACGGACCCAGCACAGACCCCTGCGGGACCCCACTAACTACCCTCCTCCACTGAGAATACTGGCCACGCAATCCTACTCTCTGCTTCCTATCTTTCAACCAGTTCTTAATCCATAATAATACCCTACCTCCGATTCCATGACTCTGCAATTTCTTCAGGAGTCTTTCGTGCGGCACTTTGTCAAACGCCTTCTGAAAATCCAGATATACAATATCAACCGGCTCCCCATTGTCCACATGTTTGCTTACCCCCTCAAAAAATGCATTAGATTGGTGAGGCAAGACTTCCCTTCACTAAATCCGTGCTGACTTTGTCTCATCAGTCCATGTTTTTGTATATGCTCTGCAATTTTATTCTTAATAATAGCCTCCACCATCTTGCCCGGCACCGACGTCAGACTCACCGGTCTATAATTTCCCGGATCTCCTCTGGAACCCTTCTTAAAAATCGGAGTAACATTGGCTACCCTCCAGTCTTCCGGTACTACACTCGATTTTAGGGACAGATTGCATATTTCTAACAGTAGCTCCGCAAGTTCATTTTTTAGTTCTATTAATACTCTGGGATGAATACCATCAGGTCCCGGTGATTTACTACTCTTCAGCTTGCTGAACTGACCCATTACATCCTCCAAGGTTACAGAGAATTTGTTTAGTTTCTCCGACTCCCCCGCTTCAAATATTCTTTCCGGCACCGGTGTCCCCCCCAAATCCTCCTCGGTGAAGTCCGAAAAATACGGTATTTTCATTTATTTATTAATTTCTGACATTTATATCCCACATTATCCTATACAAGTTTGCGTTCAATGTGGCTTACAATAAACAGTATAAAATACATAACAAAGAATAATGCATAAGAACGTAGTTTGTTGTAAGAATCCAGTTTTACATTATTTATTTATTGCATTTGTACCCCACATTTTCCCACCTATTTGCAGGCTCAATGTGGCTTACAAGCACCTGTTATGGCATCGCCATTCCAGGAGATAAGATACAATTACAGTATTATAAACATACTGGGATAGCTATGGATGTTTAACATTTAGAAAATCTATTATGAATGAGAAATTGTACATGAAGCAAAGAGTAAGTTAATGGTAAATAGAGTAACAACCAATTCAGGTAATAATTATATAATATAGTATTAGAGAAGCCAATTTAAATTTTATCCTAGAATTAAGGGGAAAGGGAATAAGTCTTGATGTGCTGCTTTTCTGCAACTGCATTCAAAGTGGTTTACATACTGGTACTTGATTGTATCTGCGTCATTGGAGGGTTAAGTGACTTGCCCAGAGTCACAAGGAGCTGCAGTGGGAATCAAACCCAGTTCCCCAGGATCAAAGTTCACTGCATTAACCACTAGGCTACTCCTCCACTAGCAACATTCCATGAAGAAGCCTGTCCTTGCAGATCAGCAATTCAGCCGCGCAGGCTTCTGTTTCTGTGAGTCTGACGTCCTGCACATGCGTGCAGGACGTCAGACTCACAGAAACATAAGCCTGCGCAGCCGTGTTGCTGATCTGCAAGGGCAGACTTCTACATGGAATGTTGCTAGTGGAATAGCAACATTCCATGTAGAATCTCAAATAGTAGCAACATTCCATGTAGAATCTCAAAGTAGGGGAAGGGAAATGGGACTCGATATACCGCCTCTCTGAGGTTTTTGCAACTACATTCAAAGCGGTTTACATATATTCAGGTACTTTTTGTACCAGGGGCAATGGAGGGTTAAGTGACTTGCCCAGAGTCACAAGGAGCTGCAGTGGGAATTGAACACAGTTCCCCAAGATCAAAGTCCACTGCACTAACCACTAGGCTACTCCTCCACTAGCAACATTCTATATAGAAGCCTGCCCTTGCAGATCAGCAACGCGGCTGCGCAGGCTTCTGTTTCTGTGCACCTGACGTCCTGCACGTATGTGCAGGACGTCAGACTCATAGAAACAGAAGTCTGTGCGGCCGCGTCACTGATCTGCAAGGGGAGGCTTCTGTTTCTCACAGCAACAGAAGCCTGTGCAGCTGCGTTGCTGATCTGCAAGGGCAGGCTTCTACATGGAATGTTGCTAGTGGAATAGAAACATTCCATGTAGTATCTCAAATAGTAGCAACAGAATCTCCAATAGTAGCAACATTCCAGAATCTTGTTAATGGGACTTCATATACTGCCTTTCTGAGGTTTTTGCAACTACATCCAAAGTGGTTTATATATATTCAGGTACTTATTTTGTACCAGGGGCAATGGAGGGTTAAGTGACTTGCCCAGAGTCACAAGGAGCTGCAGTGCCAATCAAACTCTGTTCCCCAGGATCAAAGTCCACTGCACTAACCACTAGGCTACTCCTCCACTCCAATTAACCCTAACCCAATTCAAATCACATTTTGAAAGAGTGTGCAAAAAGTGCATACTCTTTCTGAAAGAATGCGCTACTCTTTAACGACATTGCTCACATAACAAAAACGTGCCACAAAACCCCACACAGAATGAACATACCCTTAAACAACATGGTAAATTTTGAGCTGAATACCCCTAGTAAACATACAGCCTAAAATGTTTAACAATAACCCTTAATCTGTTCTTCTTTTTGTTCTGTCTTCAGTATTGGGGGATCTCTTCCCATCGTGTTTGCATATTTCTCTGAATTTCTATCTCGTGAAAAAAGAGGGGAGCACCTCAGTTGGCTCTGCATGTTCTGGATGATGGGCGCTCTGTATGCGTCGGCGATGGCCTGGAGCATTATTCCACACTACGGTGAGGGGTGGCTATTCATGACAAAAAGGATTTGCTTTCTATAATGATTTTAAGCAGATGTGATGTAGGTGGTCTTCTGTGCATATGTAAAATGGAACCCCGGAACAGGTGGGGGACTAGAATAGTAAATACCCTAATAGGCTGTAATAGGTCGTTTAAAATAATAGGAAATGTTTGATATTTCATTCTATACTCAAAAATAAAAAAAATGTACTGGAGAGCAAGAAAAAAAAACATGAAGCCAATTAGTAAATAGTTTGCTCTAAATCAGGGGCTTAGCCACGGGCGGGCCTGGACGGGCCCAGGCCCAACCACTTTCCCTCCAGGCCCGCCCATCCAACATCCTGCTGCTGTCGCTGCCTTTTCTCCCGCGGCTCCGCCGGGTCCGGGAAGCAGCGTTCAGCAGCGTTGCCTGCCTGCCATTTAAAATAATTCGTCTCCCCAGGCTCTGCTGCATTTACTTCTTCACCCGTCGCAAAGCGCTGCCGTTCACACAGGCAGCTCCGCTCCCCTTTGCCGCGTCCATCTGGCCCTACGTATCCACTACAGGAAGTGGATCAGAGAGGGCCGGATGGACAAGGAGGCAAGAGAGGCAAGGAAATGGCTAGAACCTCAGCCCAGCTGAGAAACTCAGTGAAAATAAATGAGGAATGACGCAGAGATGGTGAAAACTTTTGATGGAATTATAGTAGATTAAGGAGGGATCAGTCCTAGAACAGCCACTGATCACAAAGCATGCTAGCAAGACTGGGCTGCTTCACACAGTCTGCAAAGGCAGAGAGGAAGGGCTGACCCTAGCTCAGCGCTAACAGGCAATAGGGAAAGCTCATAAGGAGTCAGTCAAAGGATACTGCAAATTATATGGGGGGGGGGGGGGGGAATGGAAGCCCCACTACACAGTGCAAATTGAATACAGATAATACTCATATTAAATATATGTAACAATGCACCATGCCTCCATGAATTTGGGGGCAGAACAGCACAAGAAAAAAACATCATCACCGAAGAAAAGCACTATTCTATAAGCTGCACTTAAAGTTAGGTGTGGTTTATAGAATAGTGCTTATGCCCTGGAATTTCATCTAACTTCAGGCATGGTCATTTGCACCAATTATTTTTATTACATTTGTACCCTGTGCTTTCCCACTCATGGCAGGCTCAATGCGGCAGACAATGGAGGGTTAAGTGACTTGCCTAGAGTCACAAGGAGCTGCCTGTGCCCGGGCATTGAACTCAGTTCCTCAGGACCAAAGTCCACCACCCTAACCACTAGGCCACTCCTCCACTGGGGCAAATATATGTGCCTACATTAGGTGTGTATCCCTGTTACTCTATAACAATGTGCATTAATTTTTAGGAACGCACCTGTTACCCTCCCATTTCCACGCCCTTCTTTTTCAGAACACGCCTAAATGCCAATTAAATCTAATTAGTGGCAATAATTGCTTGATTAAAAAGCCAACTATTGGCACTAATTAACTTGTTATTCAGTTAAATTGTGCATGCAAAGTAGGTGTAGTCTATAAACAGCACGCCTAATTTCCATAGCATGCAACTTCAAAGGGGTGTGGCCAAGGGAGGGGCATGGACAGGTCGGGGGGGTGCCCAGTGTTTAGGCATGGTTTTACAGAACACTTGCATTTACGTGCTTGAATGCCAGAAGTTGGGCGTAATAATGTGGACTATAATGGTAGTTCGGCATGGAATTGCTGGTATACAATTCATGCTTAGTGTCTATATCACAGCATCTAACTATAGGCGTCCTTTACTAGATCTACCCCACTGACCACTGCAGGCAGATTTAGGACCAGACATCCAGTACCAGGTCATAGCTTGCAATTGGTGTTGAATATTTGGGTCTTTGAAGGCCCCAGAAGTTATTTGGGTACCACTCATGCTCAGTGCCGGTTCATGGATAACCATCTGGAAGAGTTTATGCAGTCCGGTTTGCCTGGATAGTCATCCAGGCATCAGCCCTGAATATTGGTGATGGCCACATAGCTTCTGGGACTGCCCAGACTCCACCCCTGAACTGACTCGGCAGTAACTAGATATGGACCATGGCCCTCTCTGCTTAAGTGCCGCTGAAAAATTAGCCAGGGACCTAGTTAATGCTATTAAACTGGGTAGAAGCCTTTTCTCCCCAATTAAATAGTGCTCAATATTGACCCATGTATGTTTGATATCCTTGAGCAGATCAAGTATGGTAAAACTACTCTGCTGATATGCATATTAAATATCACTATAATATTAAACCTTGGAACATGCCCAGCCAAGTCTGGCTTTCAGGATATCCACAACTCATCTACGTGAGATAAATTTGCATGTAATGAAACTAAGGTAAGGATTTGATAGCTTTATTGGGCCCACAAAATTAACTGGAGATGTCGTTGTGTATCTGCTCTCAAGACCACACTCTTTTGATTATGACGATCAACCTACAAGATCCAATTTCTTGAGTAGACATGACAACGTGCTTCCCATTTTCTTGCTTTGCAGGCTGGGGATTTAGCATGGGAACCTCTTACCATTTCCATAGCTGGAGAGTGTTTGTAGTGATATGTGCTCTGCCTTGCATATCATCCATTATTGCTCTCAAATTTATGCCGGAGTCTCCTCGGTTTTTACTTGAGGTAAGGTGATTCTTTTTAAGACAACGATCGCTGGAAATTGAAATATATTTATCTGAAGGTAGAATGTATTTTTAATTTTACTGTGAACACATTTGCAAGTATAAAATATACACAGGTGTGTGGGGGGGGAGGGAGGGGGGAAGGTTATAAATATAGGGGTTGATAGTCAAATGGAATGATCACCAGCTTAATAAAAGCCTGTTAATCACTATTACTTTATTTCACCAATATGGAGCATATTTTCAAAGTATTTGGATGTCTCAAAATGCCCAAATGGACATTTATGTGCTTGAAACATCCAAATCCCGATGTTTGAAAGGCAGAAAAGGGGCATCCAACACTGCGATACCGTGTTTCCCCGAAAATAGGACATCCCCCGAAAATAAGACCTACCCAGGTTTTGGTGCCCTTAGTAAATATAAGGCCTCCCCTGAAAGTAAGGCCTAGCAAAGTCTTATTTTCAGGGGATGTCTTATTTCGGGGAAACACGGTTGGTCCGCCCACCCTCCCTCCGTCGCTCCTGCAACTAACCCCCCACCCGAGATCGCCGCCCCCCCTCCGTTGCTCCGAAAGTAACGGTTGGCCCGCCCACCCTCCCTCCATCACTTCTGCAACTAACCCCCCACCCGAGATGGCCCCCCCACCCGAAGTCGCCGGGCCACCCCTCCGTCGCTCCGAAAGTAACCTTTCACTTGCCTTCCAGTTCGCATCGCAGCAAGCAGCAGGGCAGGCCACACCTTCCTTCCGTGTCCCGCCCTCGCCTGACGTAACGTAACATCAGGCGAGGGCGGGGCACGGAAGGAAGGAGAGGCCTGCCCTGCTGCTTGCTGCGATGCGAACTGGAAGGCAAGTGAAAGGAGGCTTCAGGTTAGTTCCGGAGCGACGGAGGGGTGGCCCGGCGACTTCGGGTGGGGGGGCCATCTCGGGTTGGGGGTTAGTTGCAGAAGTGATGGAGGGAGGGTGGGCGGGCCAACCGTGTTTCCCCGAAATAAGACAGCCCCTGAAAATAAGACCTAGCGCCGTTTTGGGAGCAAAAATTAATATAAGACAGTGTCTTATATTCGGGGAAACACGGTATGTCCAAATAGCAAGGGGATGTGTTGTGGGCTTGTTTTGGGTGGGACTAGGGAGGGCCCAAAATCAGGACATCCAACAGCAATAACTGAACAGGAAGGAAAGTCCTAGATTAGGCCTGTTTCAATCACATCCAGGGTATAAAAAGATGCTGTGATTGAACAGCTGACCACTGGGGTAATTAAGGCATGGCACCTACTTATCTTGTTGGGCAGACTGGATGGACCGTACAGGTCTTTTTCTGCCGTCACTTACTTTGTTATGTTACTTAATCCCCCCAGTGGTTGCTGTCCCCCTCCTTCTCCCCTGAACAGGGCTGCCGAGAGACTAGGCCGGGCCCGGAGCAAGGCCGCCCCAGCTCCGCCCCCCCTGCCGCTGCTGCCCCCCGTCGCTCCCCCCGCCGCTGCAGTCCGCGGTCTTACCTGCCTTCCTCCACGGCTCCGGACCCCCTTCATTCAAAGCTGCAGTCGCAGATCGGGTCCCTTCTGGCCATCCTTCCCTGTGTCCCGCCCTCATCTGATGTAACTTCCGGTTTCCGCGAGAGCGGGACACAGGGAGGGAAGGCCAGAAGAGAGGCGATCTGCGACTGCCGCTTTGAATGAAGGGGGCCCGGAGCCGTGGATGCAGGCAGGTGAGACCGGGGACTGCAGCCCTGGCGGCCTGACCCCGGCGCCGGGCCCCCCTTGGAGGCCTGGGCCCTTGGAATTTTGCCCCCCCCTGCTCCCCCCCTCTCGGCGGTCCTGCCCCTGAAAGTGAAACTGGAAAGGGATACCAGGCTGTATGACAGCTTCAAGTATTATAGACATTCTTAGCAAAACAGGGCGCAAGTTTGAGGAAGAGCCTGGTGGTTAGTGCCATGGACTTTAAACCAAGGGACTCAGGTTCAAATCTCTCTCCCTTTTTTATTTTTTTTATTTTTATTGTGAGCCCTCCAGGAACTGAAAAATACCTACTGTACCTAAGTATATAAGCCACCTGCAAGCCTGAAGGCAATTGAAGTGGTGCACATTCAGGTACAGTAGGTATTTTTCTGTTCCTGGAGGGCTCACAATTACAAAATAAAGGAGTCAAAGTGGGATTTGACCCTGGGTCCCTTGGTTTAAAGTCTACTGCTCTAACCACTAGGCTGCCCCTCTGCTCTGCAGGGATGGCTGTGTGGCCATTCTTTTAAACTCTGGAATTCGTTGCCAGAGAATGTGGTAAAGGCGGTTAGCTTAGCGGGGTTTAAAAAGGGTCTGGACGGCTTCCTAAAGGAAAAGTCCATAGACCATTATTAAATTGACTTGGGGGGAAATCCACTGCTTACTTTTGGGATAAGCAGCATAAAATGTGTTGAGCTTTTTTGGGGATCTTGCCAGATACTTGTGACCTGGATTGGCCACTGTTGGAAACAGGATGCTGGGCTTGATGGACCTTTGGTCTGTCCCAGTGTGGCAATACTTATGTACTTATGTCCTTGTCCCTACTTTTTTGCTGTTCATATGTTGGACTTTCCAGTTTATAAAACATAAAGGAATCCTGCTCAGAAGGAAGGGATCCCCAGAAGCTTAGCCGGTGGTGGGAGGCAGGGCTGGTGGTTGGGAGGCGGGGATAGTGCTGGGCAGACTTATACGGTCTGTGCCCTGAAAAAGACAGGTACAAATCAAGGTAAGGTATACACAAAAAATGGCACATGTGAGTTTATCTTGTTGGGCAGACTGGATGGACCGTGCAGGTCTTTTTCTGCCGTCATCTGCTATAAAATGGCGTTCATGTTGGATGTCTTTACCACATTGACGTCCACTTCACGTATTTTTGAACAGGAAACCCTGACGTTTTCCCTGTTGGAAAATACATGTGAGATGGATATTTGTTTTCGACGTTATGAGCTAGATGTCTCTTTTCTGACTTGATGTCCTTTCGAATATGCCCCAGGCCCCATTTTATTAAATGGAACCTAGCAACTAATAACACACATTAATAGTAAAATAACAAGTGTTAACCATAGCATATCTTAGTAACTCTCTAACCCTAAGACCAGTTAAGTATTACTGGGACTACAGTTGACAAACAAAACTGTCAATGGGTGGAACTGTTGACGCTCTTCCGTACTGTCTTCAGAAGACAGGAGAATACAAATAGGACAGATTCCTGTGGATGAGTTTTGTTTGCTAATACCATGAACCTTTATTCTAAAAGACAGGAAAGCACGATGAAGCCTGGATGATTCTGAAGAGGGTCCATGATACCAACATGAGAGCAAAGGGTGAGCCGGAGAAAGTGTTTACAGTAAGTCAGATGCCTCTATGATACGTTCATACTTTATCTTTACATTCTGAGGTAAAAAGAACAGTGCCGGCAGTTGGGCTCTGTCGGCATTAGCGCCGGGACCGCCGCTAGCACGGCTTCGTAAACAGGAGCGTAAGACTATTAAAACATTATTTTATCTCAGCTACCATTTAAGCAGTGGGACCTAGTAGCTAATAAAGGGTTCCTTTTACTGAGATGCGGTAAATGGGGCCCATGCTAGCAGTGGGGGCCTTTTTTGCCGCGTGCTGTGGCCCTTTTTACCAAAGTGAGTAGAAAATGGCTGAAAATAGCCATAGCCGTGTGGTAAGATTGCTCTTACCGCATGGCCATGGGAGGGGGAGTACTTGCCACCGCCCATTGAGGTGGCAGTAAGGGCTCCCACACTAACCCAGCGGTAACCGGGCAGTGTGCTGCCCTGCCCGATTACTGCTGGGTTTGCGCCGCGCTAAAAATAGCCAGCTATTTTCCCTATGTGCGTGCCAGGGCTGGAGCTACCACCGGTGGTGCCCCTGTTGTTTCGGCAGTGGTTCCAGATTAGCATGTGGCAAGTCCGCGTTGGGCTTACAGCCGCTTTGTGAAAGGGACACAGTGTGTGTTGATGGTAGCAGTGCATGTTAGTAGCTGTAGTTATCTAACTTCTAAGCAGGGGCGTAGCCAGCCTTCGGCGGGAGGGGGGTCCAGAGCCCGAGGTGAGGGGGCACATTTTAGCCCCCCCCCCCGGCACCGCCGACCCCCCCCCCCCCCCCCGCCATTGCTGACTTTGCCCCCCTGCCTGCTGCCGACCCTCTCGACCCCCCCCCCTCTCGACCCCCCCTCTCGCCGCCAACCCGCCGTCACCTACCTTTGCTGGTGGGGGACCCCAACTCCCGCCAGCCGAGGTCCTCTTTTTCTCGCATAAGGCTTCCTTCTGTTTCTGACGTCCTGCACGTTGTACGTGCAGGACGTCAGACTCACAGAACAAAGCCTTGCAGATCAGGTAGAATGTACTTTTAATTTTACTGTGAACACATTTGCAAGTATAAAATATACACAGGTGTGCATCAGGGGCGTACCCAGACTTCGGTGGGAGGGGGGTCCAGAGCCCGAGGTGAGGGAGCACATTTTAGCCTCCCCCCCGGTGCTGCCACCCCCCCCTCGCCATTGGTGACCCTGCCGCCGCCACCACCATCAACTTTGCCCCCACCCGCCGATGACCCTCTTGACCCCCCCTCCCGCCGCCAACCCGCTGTTGCCTACCTTTGCTGGCGGGGGACTCCAACCCCTTCCAGCCAAGGTCCTCTTCTTCCCGCAAAAGGCGTCCCATGCAGGATGTCAGAAACAGCAGGAAGCCTTTTGTGGGAAGAAGAGGACCTCGGCTGGCGGGGGTTGGGGCCCCCCGCCAGCAAAGGCAGGCAACGGCGGGTTGACGGCGGAAGGGGGGGTCGGGTGGGTCGTCGGCAGGGGGTCTAGGGCCAAATCTATGGGGGCCCAGGCCCCCTGGCCCTACATAGCTACGCAACTGCTTCTAAGTGCTTTGTCTGTGAGAGGTGAATGTTTCTTTCCATTTTAACCCTTCTGTTTGATGTGCACAGAAGGAAAGAGCTGCAAGAGAGGATTGACTAATGTCTGTGGAGAGTAGAAAGAAGCTTAAATAGAGCTTGCCTGATCACAACTAATTTGTGCCCATTAATCATGTCAGATACTCCTTATCACAACATTTAATTGGATCCAAAGATGAAAGCTTTAACGTCCCCAGTTCTATAAATGGCGCTTAGTCATAGAACAAATTCAATTATGTAGCTAATTAGCGATACATAAGCACTTAATTGGATATAATTACCAATAATTAGCATTAACAAGCATTAATTGGTACTAATTAGCAGTTGCACGTGTAACTGACAAGCACCCCTATTGTGTAAACTGAGCACCTAACTTATTTCACGTGCAACTGCGAAAGGGGCGTTAATGTGGGAGGGGCACGGGTATGTCAGAGGCGTTCCGACTATTCCTGTGCACACTTTGTAGAAAACTTGCATTTACTACTACTACTATTCATTAATTATATTTGTATCCCGCACTTTCCCACTAAAAGCAGGCTCAATGCGGCTTACATAGTAATAGGTAATACAGAATTTTGTTATGTAAAGTAGGAAATTAAGTATAACATAATGGATGGGTAGATAGGTAGAGACAGGTGATAGAGAGAGGAGGGTAAGGTGGGAGATAGATTCTGGGTCAATGTCGTTTTCTCTTCAGTATATGTAAGGTACTACTACTTATCATTTCTAAAGCGCTACTAAACGTATGCAGCGCTGTACACTTGAACATGAAGAGACAGTCCCTGCTCGACAGAGCTTACAATCTAATTAGGACAAACAGGACAAACAAGAGAAGAATTTACACGCCAAACTGTTGATTTTAGGTGCCAGAATTCATGCCAGCCATAGACATGGTATAACTGGTCGCACCTAAAGTTTGGTGTGTAGCTGCAGACCTACGCTAATATTCTATAAAAGATTTGGCATCTCTGCCATTATAGAATACTATAAGAACATAAGAATAGCCATACTGGGTCAGAGCAATGGTCCATCTAGCCCGGTATCCTGTTTTCCAAACAGTGGCCAAACCAGATCACAAGTACCTGGCAGAAACCCAAATCGTGGCAACATTCCATGTAGAACCCCAAAGAATAGCAAGATTCTGGAATTCTAGAGAGTGACAAGATTCCATGTAGAACCCCAAATCTTGGCAACACTCCATACTACAAATCCCAGGGGAAGAAGTTGCTTCTCATGTCTGTCTCAATAGCAGACTATGGACTTTTCTTCCAGGAATGTGTCCAAACCTTTTTACTACTACTACTACTACTACTACTACTTAACATTTCTGAAGCGCTACTAGGGTTACGCAGCGCTGTACAGTTTAACAAAGAAGGATAGTCCCTGCTCAAAGGAGCTTACAATCTAAAGGATGAAATGTAAAGTTGGGGCAGTCTAGATATCCTGAATAGAGGTTTAATGGTTATGTGCCGAAGGCGACATTGAAGAGGTGGGCTTTGAGTAAGGATTTGAAGATGGGCAGGGAGGGGGCTTGGCGTATGGGCTCAGGGAGTTTATTCCAAGCATAGGGTGAGGCGAGGTAGAAAGGGTGGAGCCTGGAGTGGCGGTGGTGGAGAAGGGTACTGAGAGGAGGGATTTGTCCTGTGAGTGAAGGTTACGGGTAGGAGCGTAAGGGGAGATGAGGGTAGAGAGGTAATGAGGGGCTGCAGATCGAGTGCATTTGTAGGTAAGTAGGAGAAGCTTGAACTGTATGCGGTACCTGATCGGAAGCCAGTGAAGTGACTTGAGGAGAGGGGTTTTTAAAACCCAGATACACTAATCGCTGTCACCACATGCTCTGGCAAAGAGTTCCACAACTTAATATTCATTCAGTGAAAAGATATTTCCTTCTATTTGTTTTAAAAGTAATTCCGTGTAACTTCCTTGAGTGTACCCTCATCATTCTACTTTTGGAACAAGTAAAAAATCGATTTACTAATCATTCTACACCACTCAGGATTTTGTAGACCCCAGTCATATCTCCCCTCACCCATCTCTTTTCCAGGCTGAAGAGCCCTAACCTCTTTAGCCTTTCCTCATACGAGAGGAGTTCCATCTCCTTTATCATTCTGGTCTCTCTTCCTTGAACCTTTTCTAATTCTGCTATATCTTTTTTGAGATATGCTGACCAGAACTGAACTCAGTACTCAAGGTGCGGTTGCACCATGGAGCGATACAAAGGCATTATAGTATTTTCGGTCTTATTCACCATTCCTTTCCTAATAATTCCTAGCATCCTGTTTGCTTTATTGTCAGAGACGCCCATGTCAGCACAATAAACATTTGATTGATCACCTTGAAGGCAATGCTGTACAACCAAGCTGATTTGTGGATTTCTCTCAGTTTCTTCACTTGCGGACCTTTATTGCTTGTTTCATGCTTTCTTATATTCCATTACAGTTTTTGCTTCTACCTTTTCCCCTGGAAGGCTATTCCATGTATCTTCCCCTCCATCTTGAACAATATATTTTTGGATTTTGCTTCACAGCTTTATTCTTTGGAGCTTTATACTGTGATCTCTTAATCTAGAACATTTATTTATTTATTTGCTGCATTTGTATCCCACATTTTCCCCACCTATTTGCAGGCTCAATGTGGCTTACATAGTAACATTGTTGCAGGAATTGATGCATGAATTACCCCTATTGTTAGCAGAATCTGTGGTACTTCAGGAGTCAAACAGCACACACCAGAATGAGATAGAAATCTTCTTTATTTGCCAGCAAACAAAGCAGGACATCAGTTCTAGCTCTCTTCTCTCTCTCTCAGCTCTCTGGATCTTGTGGCTTCTGTCTGTCCTCTTCAGCTCTCTCCTTCTTCTCTTCTGAGCTCCTTCTGACGTAAGCTGCTTCTGCTCCCTCTTATATACAGTTCTAACCTCTAGCCCCCCTTACTTTCCAGATGGTAAAGAATAGATTGGTTACCTTGCCTCAGCCAATCATTACTTTAAAAATATCAGTTACATAGGTTCCAGACATCCTAAACTGACCTATGACCTGGAGCCTCTCATGCTAGACATTGTGGCTCCCATCTCTTACATTTTATTATTATTCACATAATCCCAGCCATAGCTTAAACTGCTAACTGGACTCTGGCATTCATTAAGGGGTCAAGGGCCAATCTTACTTAATAGCATACAGATATAGTTTGTTATTACTTTCAGGACCATTCCTACATTTACCTATAATTAATCAAGGAGAAGAAAGCTGACTTCTCTTTCACCTAGCCAGGACTGCAGCTAACTCAAACCATATGCTTGACCTCTTCAACTGTAATTTTACTTAGAAAGTCAGACAAAGAGTAATACAGAATTTAAAAAGGTATCCTACATATTAACTACCCAGAATAAACATATTCTAAAATACACAGAATCAGTATTCCTTATAACAAAATCTACATATCAAGAACTTCTAAAATTATTTAACCAGCTTTAAACTACTTTTAAACTACAGCATGTCTGGCTCATGCTTTGTTCATTCATAATAGTATACAGATGTGCCAGCATTTAGCAATCCATCACTCACAAAGGGTGAAAGAAGTTTCTGTCGCTGACCTTTCTAACCTTTAGCTTGGCAAACGTAAATAATCTAAACCAGATGACATTCCTCCATCACTTGCAGGACTTAAAAGTTAGAATTAACAAATATGATTTTTCTCTGCCCATGGCTGCCTCATTCCCCCCTTTGAGACTAAAATCAGCTTATGCAGAGATAAGTCTCACAACTCAAACTCTGGAGATTATAATGATCCTAACTAGGAATAGACTTGTGAATCACCATTACCCTACTTGTTAAGGTTCGACGGCATACTGCCGAAGCACATGAGGCCAGGAAACAAAACAACAACCCTGCTAAAACTAAGACTATTAGGGAAATGAACAAGGGACGTATCCAGGAAGTCAGTGACCACCACCAGGAGGTAAGGTCTAATCCTCCTCGGTAATCCTCCACATTAAGGCTGGCCAGCTGTAGGACTTTATCCATGGCATGCCTAACTACATGCATCCTATTTATGACAATACGACAGCACTCTGAAGAATTTAGCACTGTGCAGAGGCCACCCTGGGCTGCAAAGAGGTAGTCAAGACCCATACGGTTATACCGAGAAACTATACTTAATTCATTAATTTGATCCTGCAATGCATTGACTACCACATTCAGCTCATGAACTAAAACATGGAGTAGGGACTGAAGTCTCCGGGTAGCCATACCTAGTTCAGTAATACCCGCTACCGGGCCCCCAATTGGAATCCAGGCCGTGGCAGAAAGGGCTACAAGTCTCTTTTTAGTCAGAGGATAAGTAGAGTTGATATACTGGAGGGCTAATTCAATCGCCTCATCCTCTGTGGCAACGGAGGAAGGTAAGGACAAGGCCTCTCGCTTAGAGCGGTGCGGGAATGGTGGCTTGAGAAGAGGAATAACTTTAGGAAAATAATTCAAGGTTACCAATACACAAAAATCATATGTGGGGGGAAGAATCATGTGGAGGACATTATCACAAAGCCAGTAATGACCAAGGAGAGGGCGAGGAAAGTTCCCAATAAATGTTGGCACAGGATGGACACTAGGATGCCCATAATGCGAGCCCCTATCCCAGGGGGAACTAAGAAGAAATGGAGACTTTGTACACCATAGGTGCCAATCCCCAATTGTGACAGGCTGCTCATATGGTGTAAACCCTTCATACCCCGGGGACTTATGAAAGTAGAAAATAGGCCGGGACACTATAGTCTTCTCAGTAGTAAGGTTAGGAGCCAGATAATCACCTTGGTCATAATCTGCAGGTACGGTAGTAGGGCACATAGGAGTACCTGGAGAAACTACCCACACAGATTCCCCTTTTTCTGGGAGAACATTAGTATAGTTACAGGGAATGGGAAGAACAGTTGAGATGTTTCTTGTTAAACAAAACACTCCAGAAGCTGGATAGGGAGATGTAAAGACTGGCCTTAGAGAAGATTCAGAGGGGGAAGTAGCATTATAAAAGGACCACCAAGTATAATCCTGGCTCCAAGGGCCTGAACTCGAAAAGTAGGGAGGTATAAGAGCTGGGAGCTGCACAGGGACAGGAACAGCTGGAACATCTGTAGTATAAGGAGAAAATCGGGAACACACAATACAAGGGGAAGTAATCTTTGCCTGGCTAATTAGTTCCTGGACAGAGTGTAACCAAAGGTTGGAGCGAGTTGGGGTACTAGGAAAAAGGAGGCAAGGAGTAGAAAACAACAAAAGCATCCAAACTACTAACATTTTCTTTCTTCCTAATCTAAAACAAATACAGCAACTAATTAAGCAATAATATTCCAACAGTCTGTGCTAGTCACAGATTACTCTCATATAATGTTCTCAGTCTTTGAGTTCTTATACCAGTTGGGATAGACCCTCAACTGACAAGGATCAAGCTCTCAAATTCCAAGAAAGCCAGAATCTGGGCAGAAAGAGTCTCAATGTGAAGCCTAAGTTCAGCAGCTCCTGCAGTATGCAGTTGACCCTTCTTTTCAGCTAGTAGATTCTTTGGTTCGGGTCAAGCGCAACTTTAATGGCTCCGCTGGATCACTTTCTGCTCTCCACTGTCTAGGCTCCGTCTGATCCGTGCTGGGCTCAGTCTGGTCAGCAGACTTAATTCGAGACCAATGGACCCATGGAGTTATCCCTGCGACCTTCACAGCTGTAGGGGTAGAAAGCAAAACAGTAAAAGGTCCTTTCCACCGGGGCCCCAAAGGCTGAAGCCTCCAGTCTTTCACCCAAACTCTATCCCCTGGCAGGAAGGAATGTACCTGAGCCTGGAAGGGGACAGGGTTTATTTCTCTCACATAAGACTGAAGCTCAGAAATTATCTTGCCCAAGAGGGCTACCTGCTCCTGCACCTGGGCAGACCCTAAAATCCCTATGTCTCCCTTAATTCCCTGCAAAATGGCTGGGGGCTTCCCATACACAATTTCAAAGGGAGAGAGGGCTGTTCCTTTAGTTGGGGTGCATCGTAGGCGGAAGAGAGCTAGTGGCAGTGCCTGCGGCCATTTCAGTTGGGTTTCCTGACAAATCTTTGCTAGGCTATTTTTCAAGGTTCTCTCAACCTGCCCTGAACTCTGGGGACGATAGGCACAATGCAATTTCCAGGTAATGCGCAATGCGCGGGACAGGGCCTGAAGTGTAGCTTCAACAAAGGCGGGACCATTATCTGAACCTATGGCAAGGGGCAGTCCATACCTAGGAATGACATCCCTAAGGAGGGCTCGAGCTACTTCTGTGGCTTTCTCAGTGACTGTAGGATATGCTTCCACCCACCCAGAAAAGGTGCAGACCATGACCAAGAGGTATCGGAGCCTACCGCTCCTGGGCATTTCTGTGAAGTCTATAACTAGAGACTCAAAGGGTGTTAGTCCTCTAGACTGAACTCCTGGTGGAATACGGGGTCCCTGACGAGCATTATTCTGGGCACAGAGAGTACATCGGGCAGAGGCAGTGGCAACCAGACTATCCAATCCTTCCAGCACCACTACTCGACTGAGTAGGCGGGCTAGTGCTGTTTTCCCTAAGTGTGATAGGTCATGAGCTTGAGACACTACAGGCCAAGCTAGGTGGCGTGGCACCAGAACTCTGGTATCAGGGAGATGTAACCAGCCATCAGATCTCCTTACTGCACCTTCCTCTTGAGCCCATTTCTCTTCCGTTTGGGTATACATAGGCGTCCATTCTTGCAGTCGAATTTGGAACAGGGGAGTCACAGTACTTGCTGGGGGTCCTCGAGCAGCTTCCTTGGCCACCCGATCAGCATGGCGGTTCCCTCGGGCCACTGGAGTATCTATCCTTTGGTGTCCCCTGCAGTGAATGACAGCTACCTTCTTAGGGGCCCAAACAGCCTCTAGCAGCTGAAGTATTTCGGGTCCATACTTAACAGGTTGGCCTGCGGCATTTATGAGTCCCTTTTCCTTATACAAAGCTCCATGAGCATGTAGAGTTGTGAAGGCATACTTGGAATCAGTATAAATGTTGGTCACCAGTCCTGCTGTTAGCTCCAGAGCTCGTATGAGGGCCACAAGTTCTGCTTTCTGGGCTGAAGTTCCTTGGGGCAGGGCTCTTGCTTCTATCACCTTGTCCTCTGTCACCACAGCATAGCCTGCCAATCGCTTGGAGTTCTCCACATAACTGCTTCCATCTGTGAAATAAATTACATCTGGGTCCCTCCAAGGAACATCTTTAAGATCTGGTCGACTGGAGTACACTTCATCCATGGTTTGGATACAGTCATGATCCGGTGGTCCCTCAGATGCTGGCAAAAGAGTGGCAGGATTGAATGTAGCCACTGTTTCCAGGTGTATCCGTGGATTCTCACACAAGCTAGCTTGGTACTTAACCATACGGTTATTTGTAAACCAATGGTTGCCCTTATACTCCATGAGGGTGAGAACTGCATGGGGGACTTTAACAACCAGTTCTTGCCCCAAGGTCAGCTTATCAGCTTCCTGGACCAGTAAGGCTGTTGCTGCAATGGCCCTCATGCAGGCTGGCCATCCTTTAGCCACTCCATCCAGCTGTTTAGACAGGTATGCAACAGGCCTCTGCCAGGATCCCATCATCTGAGTTAGCACACCCAGAGCAACCCCCTGTCGCTCGTGGACATACAGTGAGAAAGGTTTCTCCACATCAGGAAGGCCTAACGCAGGGGCTTGGAGTAGGGCTTCCTTTATGGCAATGAAGGATTGTTGAGCAGTAGGTCCCCATTCAAATGGTTCCTTTTCACCCCCCTTTGTGGCCTGGTAAAGGGGTTTCGCCATCAATGCAAAATTTGGAATCCAAATTCTGCAGAATCCGGCTGCTCCCAGGAATTCCCTAACTTCTCTTCTGGACTTGGGTTGGGGAATTGCAGCTACCGCTTGCTTCCTACTAACATCCAGTCTCCGACTTCCCTGGGAAATGCAGAAGCCCAGATACTTCACTTCTGACTGACAGAGTTGGGCCTTTGAGCGTGAGACCTTATAGCCTGCATCCAAGAGTAGCTCCAGCAATTCTCTGGTAGCCTCAAAGCACTCTTCCTGGGTCACTGCTGCAATCAGGAGGTCATCTACATACTGGAGTAAAACTCGCCTGGAAGGCTCAGATTTAAAAGTCTTAAGGTCTTGCCCTAGGGCTGTCCCAAAAATGGTGGGGGAGTTCTTGAACCCCTGTGGCAGGCGGGTCCATGTATACTGAAGCTTCCTTCCTGTTACTGGGTTTTCCCATTGAAAGGCAAAAAGCAGTTGACTAGCGGGGGCCACCCGAATACAAAAGAAGGCATCTTTTAAATCTAGTGTTGTGAAATGGGTAGCTCCAGAAGGTATCAATCCTAGCAGGACATATGGATTAGGCACTACAGGGTGTAATGAGATAGTGGATTTGTTGTCCACTCGTAAGTCTTGGACTGGCCGGTAGTCCTCAGTCCCTGGCTTCTGAACTGGCAACAATGGCGTATTCCATGGAGACTGGCAAGGGCGAATAATTCCATGGGATAACAGACGGTTCAAATGTGCTTGAATCCCTTCCAGAGCCTTTCGGGGAATTGGGTATTGGCGAAGATGGATTGGCCGGGCACTTGGAAGTAAGTCTACATAGACAGGAGGAATATTTCGGGCCAACCCTGGGGGATTATCTTCTGCCCATACCCCACTAACCCGAAAGCTGTCTGCCAGGGGTAGGTCAACTTGGCCCTGCGACTGATGCAGCCGCCATTCTTCTTCAAGAGGGCAGCAGAAACTCAATATACCCTTAGGGCTGGATATCGGGGGCCGAAAGGAGACTGAAGTCTGGCCATCAGAGTCAAAGGAAATTTGGGCCCTAAGCTTGGACAGCAGGTCTCGGCCTAACAAAGGGATTGGACAGTCTGGCATATACAGGAATTCATGAGTGACTGTGTGTGAGCCTAATTGGCATCTACGGGTCGTCAGGAAGGGCCTCCGGTTCTGCACCCCCGTGGCTCCCACCACTCGGACAGTTTTTCCAGACACAGGCGCTAATCGCTCCGTCACAACAGAATGTTCAGCTCCTGTATCAATCATGAATGGAATTGAGCGGCTCCCTATAGTTAACTTGACCATAGGTTCCTGGGAGCCCAGTTTGTAGGAACCCGGTCTGTCCTATTCGTCCCATTCTGCCATCTCGGCTATCCCAATGATGTCAGATTCAGCAGGCTCATATCTTCCCTCTCGAACTCGGCCTCGGCTTCCTCGATCTCCTGGTCCCCTTCTCAGTCCCTGGCGCCTCTGGGGGCATTCATCTTTCCAGTGCCCTCTTTCCTTGCAATAGGCACACTGGTCCCTCTCCAATCTTGGTCTGGGATTCTCCCCCCTTGGCCGGGATTGATTGAAGGAATCTCGGGGCCTGGCTGGTGGTCCGGGGTCCCACTTTGGCTTCCCATTAGCTAGAGGTCGACCTCGGTTAAGGGTGGAATTAGTAATGGCTGCCGCTAAAAGGTCGGCCTTCTTCTGCATCTTCCGGTCAGCCTCTCGGCGCACCTCCTGATCCCTATTAATGAAAACCTTGGTTGCGATCTCAATTAGCTGGGTGGTATTCATCCCTGCGAATCCCTCCTGACGCTGCAACTTCTTCCGGATATCTGGCATACTCTGGGCCACCAATGCACTATTCACCATTCTCTGGTTTTCTAGTGCTTCAGGGTCAAAGGGGGTGTATGTTCTGTAGGCTTCAATTAGTCGCTCTAAAAAGGCCCCAGGGGATTCAGCTGCCCCTTGGAGAATTTCAGAGACCTTTGCCAGATTAATGGGCCTCTTTATGCCTTTCCTCATACCTTCCAGCAAGTCCCGGCAATAGCCAGACAACAGTTCATAGTGCTGCCCATTATTTGGATCCCAAGCTGGAGCTGCGCGAGGGAACCGAGCTCTAACCCATTCCTCTAGGTTCTGTGTCCCCTCGGGGGCACGCGCTCGTGTGATGGCCTCAGCATTTTGCAAAATCTTCCGCCTCTCCTCAGTTGTGAAGAGGGTCAGGAGAAGTTGTTGACAATCAGTCCAGGTTGGGTTATGGGTGGCCATAATGCTAGCCACTAGGTCCACCACTGCCTGAGGCTTTTCAGTATAAGAGGGGTAATGCGTCTTCCAATTCAGGAGATCAGTGGTTGTGAAGGGTACATACTGGTAGGCCTGTGCCTGCATAACCTGACCCTCATTATTAGGATCCGGTGGAGTGGTGGTTACCTGACGCAGGGGCAGAACTCTCGAGGAGGTGGGAATGGAACCTGAGGTAGAGCTAGGAGCTATCCTCCTATCATGCTCAAAGGTGATTGCAGCAGGTCTAACCCATTCAGTGGAGGTATGTTGAACCCCTGAGGGATGGGGAGGGGTACTCATAGACTGAGAGGTGGTCACAGGTGATTCAGTCCATTGAAAGGGATGCCGGGCCCCTAATGAGTGGGTAGGGGTACTAGAGGGAGAGGCTGGGCTGTCGGGAGTTGAAGAGTCAGGGAGTGGAGCCCAAAGCGAGTCTTCGGAGGTTAGCAGGGAAGGATGTGGCACAGAAGGGTAGAGGCCGGATGAAAAGTCCAACCTAGGATGTGGCGGGTTTTGCACAGAAGGGGAGGAACTATCCGGAGAAGCCTGTGCTGGAGAAGCTTGGGCTGGGCGGCGTGGATCTCTGGGGGTGGCACGGAACCCTAACAATGGGCCATAAGGTGGTGGCTCAAGATCTGAGGGGTCATCAGAGAGTATGGGTTTCTCAGACAGGGTAGGAGCGGAAGCCACCGATTGGGTGGTAGGCTTCCTGGGGCTCTTTCCCTCTTCCAGTTTAGATTTTCTAATCTTTCTTTGAGCACGGCCTAACATGAATTTTACTGGGGATCCCATATAAATTTTCAACCAAGAGGGAGGGTCAGTCACAAGGCTGTCCCAGGAATCTATATAGGGGAGTTGTTCAGAATATTCTGGTTCTCCTACAACTATGCTGTAGACCTTCCGGATTACTTCAATATCTAAGCTGCCACTAGGGGGCCACCCCACTCCCATAGATGGCCACTCAACTTCACACAAGGTTCTTAGAGTACCTGAGCTTAAAGTCTGTCCATAATCATTAATTAAAAATCCTTTCTTGAAATTCTTAAGCATACAGTCTAGGGGAGTATCAATTTGTCTAGATGATGTCCCTCCCATAATGCTTACAGTTACAACACACAAAGAGGGGGGGAATTTTTGAGAGTGCAGTAAGGGGTCCGCACTCTCGAGACACTAGGTAGACAGACAACAATCGCTTCCTTCTGTCACTGGCCAATTGAACTCGCGTTAATTGGAAACGCAGTTATAAGAAGTCCGCACTCATTTAACATTCACGCATCACACATTCCATACAGAAAATCCCACCCAACAATTTCAGATTTCTCAGATACAGATAAGCTCAAGCGGTTTCGCTTTTAATCTCCACTAGACTAAAAGCTACTAAGGCCTTCGCTGAGAGTTGATCAGACTCCCCTTCCCTCAATTTATGAGGGGCTGGTTTACAGGTTCCTAGCTAGGATTACAATACAGAATACAGAATACATACCCGGCGAATGTTCCTCAGTCAGTTGGGTGCTGGGATTAATGCAGGATTCAGGATCCCACTTCTGACACCAAGAATTGTTGCAGGAATTGATGCATGAATTACCTCTATTGTTAGCAGAATCTGTGGTACTTCAGGAGTCAAACAGCACACACCAGAATGAGATAGAAATCTTCTTTATTTGCCAGCAAACAAAGCAGGACATCAGTTCTAGCTCTCTTCTCTCTCTCTCTCAGCTCTCTGGATCTTGTGGCTTCTGTCTGTCCTCTTCAGCTCTCTCCTTCTTCTCTTCTGAGCTCCTTCTGACGTAAGCTGCTTCTGCTCCCTCTTATATACAGTTCTAACCTCTAGCCCCCCTTACTTTCCAGATGGTAAAGAATAGATTGGTTACCTTGCCTCAGCCAATCATTACTTTAAAAATATCAGTTACATAGGTTCCAGACATCCTAAACTGACCTATGACCTGGAGCCTCTCATGCTAGACATTGTGGCTCCCATCTCTTACATTTTATTATTATTCACATAATCCCAGCCATAGCTTAAACTGCTAACTGGACTCTGGCATTCATTAAGGGGTCAAGGGCCAATCTTACTTAATAGCATACAGATATAGTTTGTTATTACTTTCAGGACCATTCCTACATTTACCTATAATTAATCAAGGAGAAGAGAGCTGACTTCTCTTTCACCTAGCCAGGACTGCAGCTAACTCAAACCATATGCTTGACCTCTTCAACTGTAATTTTACTTAGAAAGTCAGACAAAGAGTAATACAGAATTTAAAAAGGTATCCTACATATTAACTACCCAGAATAAACATATTCTAAAATACACAGAATCAGTATTCCTTATAACAAAATCTACATATCAAGAACTTCTAAAATTATTTAACCAGCTTTAAACTACTTTTAAACTACAGCATGTCTGGCTCATGCTTTGTTCATTCATAATAGTATACAGATGTGCCAGCATTTAGCAATCCATCACTCACAAAGGGTGAAAGAAGTTTCTGTCGCTGACCTTTCTAACCTTTAGCTTGGCAAACGTAAATAATCTAAACCAGATGACATTCCTCCATCACTTGCAGGACTTAAAAGTTAGAATTAACAAATATGATTTTTCTCTGCCCATGGCTGCCTCATTCCCCCCTTTGAGACTAAAATCAGCTTATGCAGAGATAAGTCTCACAACTCAAACTCTGGAGATTATAATGATCCTAACTAGGAATAGACTTGTGAATCACCATTACCCTACTTGTTAAGGTTCGACGGCATACTGCCGAAGCACATGAGGCCAGGAAACAAAACAACAACCCTGCTAAAACTAAGACTATTAGGGAAATGAACAAGGGACGTATCCAGGAAGTCAGTGACCACCACCAGGAGGTAAGGTCTAATCCTCCTCGGTAATCCTCCACATTAAGGCTGGCCAGCTGTAGGACTTTATCCATGGCATGCCTAACTACATGCATCCTATTTATGACAATACGACAGCACTCTGAAGAATTTAGCACTGTGCAGAGGCCACCCTGGGCTGCAAAGAGGTAGTCAAGACCCATACGGTTATACCGAGAAACTATACTTAATTCATTAATTTGATCCTGCAATGCATTGACTACCACATTCAGCTCATGAACTAAAACATGGAGTAGGGACTGAAGTCTCCGGGTAGCCATACCTAGTTCAGTAATACCCGCTACCGGGCCCCCAATTGGAATCCAGGCCGTGGCAGAAAGGGCTACAAGTCTCTTTTTAGTCAGAGGATAAGTAGAGTTGATATACTGGAGGGCTAATTCAATCGCCTCATCCTCTGTGGCAACGGAGGAAGGTAAGGACAAGGCCTCTCGCTTAGAGCGGTGCGGGAATGGTGGCTTGAGAAGAGGAATAACTTTAGGAAAATAATTCAAGGTTACCAATACACAAAAATCATATGTGGGGGGAAGAATCATGTGGAGGACATTATCACAAAGCCAGTAATGACCAAGGAGAGGGCGAGGAAAGTTCCCAATAAATGTTGGCACAGGATGGACACTAGGATGCCCATAATGCGAGCCCCTATCCCAGGGGGAACTAAGAAGAAATGGAGACTTTGTACACCATAGGTGCCAATCCCCAATTGTGACAGGCTGCTCATATGGTGTAAACCCTTCATACCCCGGGGACTTATGAAAGTAGAAAATAGGCCGGGACACTATAGTCTTCTCAGTAGTAAGGTTAGGAGCCAGATAATCACCTTGGTCATAATCTGCAGGTACGGTAGTAGGGCACATAGGAGTACCTGGAGAAACTACCCACACAGATTCCCCTTTTTCTGGGAGAACATTAGTATAGTTACAGGGAATGGGAAGAACAGTTGAGATGTTTCTTGTTAAACAAAACACTCCAGAAGCTGGATAGGGAGATGTAAAGACTGGCCTTAGAGAAGATTCAGAGGGGGAAGTAGCATTATAAAAGGACCACCAAGTATAATCCTGGCTCCAAGGGCCTGAACTCGAAAAGTAGGGAGGTATAAGAGCTGGGAGCTGCACAGGGACAGGAACAGCTGGAACATCTGTAGTATAAGGAGAAAATCGGGAACACACAATACAAGGGGAAGTAATCTTTGCCTGGCTAATTAGTTCCTGGACAGAGTGTAACCAAAGGTTGGAGCGAGTTGGGGTACTAGGAAAAAGGAGGCAAGGAGTAGAAAACAACAAAAGCATCCAAACTACTAACATTTTCTTTCTTCCTAATCTAAAACAAATACAGCAACTAATTAAGCAATAATATTCCAACAGTCTGTGCTAGTCACAGATTACTCTCATATAATGTTCTCAGTCTTTGAGTTCTTATACCAGTTGGGATAGACCCTCAACTGACAAGGATCAAGCTCTCAAATTCCAAGAAAGCCAGAATCTGGGCAGAAAGAGTCTCAATGTGAAGCCTAAGTTCAGCAGCTCCTGCAGTATGCAGTTGACCCTTCTTTTCAGCTAGTAGATTCTTTGGTTCGGGTCAAGCGCAACTTTAATGGCTCCGCTGGATCACTTTCTGCTCTCCACTGTCTAGGCTCCGTCTGATCCGTGCTGGGCTCAGTCTGGTCAGCAGACTTAATTCGAGACCAATGGACCCATGGAGTTATCCCTGCGACCTTCACAGCTGTAGGGGTAGAAAGCAAAACAGTAAAAGGTCCTTTCCACCGGGGCCCCAAAGGCTGAAGCCTCCAGTCTTTCACCCAAACTCTATCCCCTGGCAGGAAGGAATGTACCTGAGCCTGGAAGGGGACAGGGTTTATTTCTCTCACATAAGACTGAAGCTCAGAAATTATCTTGCCCAAGAGGGCTACCTGCTCCTGCACCTGGGCAGACCCTAAAATCCCTATGTCTCCCTTAATTCCCTGCAAAATGGCTGGGGGCTTCCCATACACAATTTCAAAGGGAGAGAGGGCTGTTCCTTTAGTTGGGGTGCATCGTAGGCGGAAGAGAGCTAGTGGCAGTGCCTGCGGCCATTTCAGTTGGGTTTCCTGACAAATCTTTGCTAGGCTATTTTTCAAGGTTCTCTCAACCTGCCCTGAACTCTGGGGACGATAGGCACAATGCAATTTCCAGGTAATGCGCAATGCGCGGGACAGGGCCTGAAGTGTAGCTTCAACAAAGGCGGGACCATTATCTGAACCTATGGCAAGGGGCAGTCCATACCTAGGAATGACATCCCTAAGGAGGGCTCGAGCTACTTCTGTGGCTTTCTCAGTGACTGTAGGATATGCTTCCACCCACCCAGAAAAGGTGCAGACCATGACCAAGAGGTATCGGAGCCTACCGCTCCTGGGCATTTCTGTGAAGTCTATAACTAGAGACTCAAAGGGTGTTAGTCCTCTAGACTGAACTCCTGGTGGAATACGGGGTCCCTGACGAGCATTATTCTGGGCACAGAGAGTACATCGGGCAGAGGCAGTGGCAACCAGACTATCCAATCCTTCCAGCACCACTACTCGACTGAGTAGGCGGGCTAGTGCTGTTTTCCCTAAGTGTGATAGGTCATGAGCTTGAGACACTACAGGCCAAGCTAGGTGGCGTGGCACCAGAACTCTGGTATCAGGGAGATGTAACCAGCCATCAGATCTCCTTACTGCACCTTCCTCTTGAGCCCATTTCTCTTCCGTTTGGGTATACATAGGCGTCCATTCTTGCAGTCGAATTTGGAACAGGGGAGTCACAGTACTTGCTGGGGGTCCTCGAGCAGCTTCCTTGGCCACCCGATCAGCATGGCGGTTCCCTCGGGCCACTGGAGTATCTATCCTTTGGTGTCCCCTGCAGTGAATGACAGCTACCTTCTTAGGGGCCCAAACAGCCTCTAGCAGCTGAAGTATTTCGGGTCCATACTTAACAGGTTGGCCTGCGGCATTTATGAGTCCCTTTTCCTTATACAAAGCTCCATGAGCATGTAGAGTTGTGAAGGCATACTTGGAATCAGTATAAATGTTGGTCACCAGTCCTGCTGTTAGCTCCAGAGCTCGTATGAGGGCCACAAGTTCTGCTTTCTGGGCTGAAGTTCCTTGGGGCAGGGCTCTTGCTTCTATCACCTTGTCCTCTGTCACCACAGCATAGCCTGCCAATCGCTTGGAGTTCTCCACATAACTGCTTCCATCTGTGAAATAAATTACATCTGGGTCCCTCCAAGGAACATCTTTAAGATCTGGTCGACTGGAGTACACTTCATCCATGGTTTGGATACAGTCATGATCCGGTGGTCCCTCAGATGCTGGCAAAAGAGTGGCAGGATTGAATGTAGCCACTGTTTCCAGGTGTATCCGTGGATTCTCACACAAGCTAGCTTGGTACTTAACCATACGGTTATTTGTAAACCAATGGTTGCCCTTATACTCCATGAGGGTGAGAACTGCATGGGGGACTTTAACAACCAGTTCTTGCCCCAAGGTCAGCTTATCAGCTTCCTGGACCAGTAAGGCTGTTGCTGCAATGGCCCTCATGCAGGCTGGCCATCCTTTAGCCACTCCATCCAGCTGTTTAGACAGGTATGCAACAGGCCTCTGCCAGGATCCCATCATCTGAGTTAGCACACCCAGAGCAACCCCCTGTCGCTCGTGGACATACAGTGAGAAAGGTTTCTCCACATCAGGAAGGCCTAACGCAGGGGCTTGGAGTAGGGCTTCCTTTATGGCAATGAAGGATTGTTGAGCAGTAGGTCCCCATTCAAATGGTTCCTTTTCACCCCCCTTTGTGGCCTGGTAAAGGGGTTTCGCCATCAATGCAAAATTTGGAATCCAAATTCTGCAGAATCCGGCTGCTCCCAGGAATTCCCTAACTTCTCTTCTGGACTTGGGTTGGGGAATTGCAGCTACCGCTTGCTTCCTACTAACATCCAGTCTCCGACTTCCCTGGGAAATGCAGAAGCCCAGATACTTCACTTCTGACTGACAGAGTTGGGCCTTTGAGCGTGAGACCTTATAGCCTGCATCCAAGAGTAGCTCCAGCAATTCTCTGGTAGCCTCAAAGCACTCTTCCTGGGTCACTGCTGCAATCAGGAGGTCATCTACATACTGGAGTAAAACTCGCCTGGAAGGCTCAGATTTAAAAGTCTTAAGGTCTTGCCCTAGGGCTGTCCCAAAAATGGTGGGGGAGTTCTTGAACCCCTGTGGCAGGCGGGTCCATGTATACTGAAGCTTCCTTCCTGTTACTGGGTTTTCCCATTGAAAGGCAAAAAGCAGTTGACTAGCGGGGGCCACCCGAATACAAAAGAAGGCATCTTTTAAATCTAGTGTTGTGAAATGGGTAGCTCCAGAAGGTATCAATCCTAGCAGGACATATGGATTAGGCACTACAGGGTGTAATGAGATAGTGGATTTGTTGTCCACTCGTAAGTCTTGGACTGGCCGGTAGTCCTCAGTCCCTGGCTTCTGAACTGGCAACAATGGCGTATTCCATGGAGACTGGCAAGGGCGAATAATTCCATGGGATAACAGACGGTTCAAATGTGCTTGAATCCCTTCCAGAGCCTTTCGGGGAATTGGGTATTGGCGAAGATGGATTGGCCGGGCACTTGGAAGTAAGTCTACATAGACAGGAGGAATATTTCGGGCCAACCCTGGGGGATTATCTTCTGCCCATACCCCACTAACCCGAAAGCTGTCTGCCAGGGGTAGGTCAACTTGGCCCTGCGACTGATGCAGCCGCCATTCTTCTTCAAGAGGGCAGCAGAAACTCAATATACCCTTAGGGCTGGATATCGGGGGCCGAAAGGAGACTGAAGTCTGGCCATCAGAGTCAAAGGAAATTTGGGCCCTAAGCTTGGACAGCAGGTCTCGGCCTAACAAAGGGATTGGACAGTCTGGCATATACAGGAATTCATGAGTGACTGTGTGTGAGCCTAATTGGCATCTACGGGTCGTCAGGAAGGGCCTCCGGTTCTGCACCCCCGTGGCTCCCACCACTCGGACAGTTTTTCCAGACACAGGCGCTAATCGCTCCGTCACAACAGAATGTTCAGCTCCTGTATCAATCATGAATGGAATTGAGCGGCTCCCTATAGTTAACTTGACCATAGGTTCCTGGGAGCCCAGTTTGTAGGAACCCGGTCTGTCCTATTCGTCCCATTCTGCCATCTCGGCTATCCCAATGATGTCAGATTCAGCAGGCTCATATCTTCCCTCTCGAACTCGGCCTCGGCTTCCTCGATCTCCTGGTCCCCTTCTCAGTCCCTGGCGCCTCTGGGGGCATTCATCTTTCCAGTGCCCTCTTTCCTTGCAATAGGCACACTGGTCCCTCTCCAATCTTGGTCTGGGATTCTCCCCCCTTGGCCGGGATTGATTGAAGGAATCTCGGGGCCTGGCTGGTGGTCCGGGGTCCCACTTTGGCTTCCCATTAGCTAGAGGTCGACCTCGGTTAAGGGTGGAATTAGTAATGGCTGCCGCTAAAAGGTCGGCCTTCTTCTGCATCTTCCGGTCAGCCTCTCGGCGCACCTCCTGATCCCTATTAATGAAAACCTTGGTTGCGATCTCAATTAGCTGGGTGGTATTCATCCCTGCGAATCCCTCCTGACGCTGCAACTTCTTCCGGATATCTGGCATACTCTGGGCCACCAATGCACTATTCACCATTCTCTGGTTTTCTAGTGCTTCAGGGTCAAAGGGGGTGTATGTTCTGTAGGCTTCAATTAGTCGCTCTAAAAAGGCCCCAGGGGATTCAGCTGCCCCTTGGAGAATTTCAGAGACCTTTGCCAGATTAATGGGCCTCTTTATGCCTTTCCTCATACCTTCCAGCAAGTCCCGGCAATAGCCAGACAACAGTTCATAGTGCTGCCCATTATTTGGATCCCAAGCTGGAGCTGCGCGAGGGAACCGAGCTCTAACCCATTCCTCTAGGTTCTGTGTCCCCTCGGGGGCACGCGCTCGTGTGATGGCCTCAGCATTTTGCAAAATCTTCCGCCTCTCCTCAGTTGTGAAGAGGGTCAGGAGAAGTTGTTGACAATCAGTCCAGGTTGGGTTATGGGTGGCCATAATGCTAGCCACTAGGTCCACCACTGCCTGAGGCTTTTCAGTATAAGAGGGGTAATGCGTCTTCCAATTCAGGAGATCAGTGGTTGTGAAGGGTACATACTGGTAGGCCTGTGCCTGCATAACCTGACCCTCATTATTAGGATCCGGTGGAGTGGTGGTTACCTGACGCAGGGGCAGAACTCTCGAGGAGGTGGGAATGGAACCTGAGGTAGAGCTAGGAGCTATCCTCCTATCATGCTCAAAGGTGATTGCAGCAGGTCTAACCCATTCAGTGGAGGTATGTTGAACCCCTGAGGGATGGGGAGGGGTACTCATAGACTGAGAGGTGGTCACAGGTGATTCAGTCCATTGAAAGGGATGCCGGGCCCCTAATGAGTGGGTAGGGGTACTAGAGGGAGAGGCTGGGCTGTCGGGAGTTGAAGAGTCAGGGAGTGGAGCCCAAAGCGAGTCTTCGGAGGTTAGCAGGGAAGGATGTGGCACAGAAGGGTAGAGGCCGGATGAAAAGTCCAACCTAGGATGTGGCGGGTTTTGCACAGAAGGGGAGGAACTATCCGGAGAAGCCTGTGCTGGAGAAGCTTGGGCTGGGCGGCGTGGATCTCTGGGGGTGGCACGGAACCCTAACAATGGGCCATAAGGTGGTGGCTCAAGATCTGAGGGGTCATCAGAGAGTATGGGTTTCTCAGACAGGGTAGGAGCGGAAGCCACCGATTGGGTGGTAGGCTTCCTGGGGCTCTTTCCCTCTTCCAGTTTAGATTTTCTAATCTTTCTTTGAGCACGGCCTAACATGAATTTTACTGGGGATCCCATATAAATTTTCAACCAAGAGGGAGGGTCAGTCACAAGGCTGTCCCAGGAATCTATATAGGGGAGTTGTTCAGAATATTCTGGTTCTCCTACAACTATGCTGTAGACCTTCCGGATTACTTCAATATCTAAGCTGCCACTAGGGGGCCACCCCACTCCCATAGATGGCCACTCAACTTCACACAAGGTTCTTAGAGTACCTGAGCTTAAAGTCTGTCCATAATCATTAATTAAAAATCCTTTCTTGAAATTCTTAAGCATACAGTCTAGGGGAGTATCAATTTGTCTAGATGATGTCCCTCCCATAATGCTTACAGTTACAACACACAAAGAGGGGGGGAATTTTTGAGAGTGCAGTAAGGGGTCCGCACTCTCGAGACACTAGGTAGACAGACAACAATCGCTTCCTTCTGTCACTGGCCAATTGAACTCGCGTTAATTGGAAACGCAGTTATAAGAAGTCCGCACTCATTTAACATTCACGCATCACACATTCCATACAGAAAATCCCACCCAACAATTTCAGATTTCTCAGATACAGATAAGCTCAAGCGGTTTCGCTTTTAATCTCCACTAGACTAAAAGCTACTAAGGCCTTCGCTGAGAGTTGATCAGACTCCCCTTCCCTCAATTTATGAGGGGCTGGTTTACAGGTTCCTAGCTAGGATTACAATACAGAATACAGAATACATACCCGGCGAATGTTCCTCAGTCAGTTGGGTGCTGGGATTAATGCAGGATTCAGGATCCCACTTCTGACACCAAGAATTGTTGCAGGAATTGATGCATGAATTACCTCTATTGTTAGCAGAATCTGTGGTACTTCAGGAGTCAAACAGCACACACCAGAATGAGATAGAAATCTTCTTTATTTGCCAGCAAACAAAGCAGGACATCAGTTCTAGCTCTCTTCTCTCTCTCTCTCAGCTCTCTGGATCTTGTGGCTTCTGTCTGTCCTCTTCAGCTCTCTCCTTCTTCTCTTCTGAGCTCCTTCTGACGTAAGCTGCTTCTGCTCCCTCTTATATACAGTTCTAACCTCTAGCCCCCCTTACTTTCCAGATGGTAAAGAATAGATTGGTTACCTTGCCTCAGCCAATCATTACTTTAAAAATATCAGTTACATAGGTTCCAGACATCCTAAACTGACCTATGACCTGGAGCCTCTCATGCTAGACATTGTGGCTCCCATCTCTTACATTTTATTATTATTCACATAATCCCAGCCATAGCTTAAACTGCTAACTGGACTCTGGCATTCATTAAGGGGTCAAGGGCCAATCTTACTTAATAGCATACAGATATAGTTTGTTATTACTTTCAGGACCATTCCTACATTTACCTATAATTAATCAAGGAGAAGAGAGCTGACTTCTCTTTCACCTAGCCAGGACTGCAGCTAACTCAAACCATATGCTTGACCTCTTCAACTGTAATTTTACTTAGAAAGTCAGACAAAGAGTAATACAGAATTTAAAAAGGTATCCTACATATTAACTACCCAGAATAAACATATTCTAAAATACACAGAATCAGTATTCCTTATAACAAAATCTACATATCAAGAACTTCTAAAATTATTTAACCAGCTTTAAACTACTTTTAAACTACAGCATGTCTGGCTCATGCTTTGTTCATTCATAATAGTATACAGATGTGCCAGCATTTAGCAATCCATCACTCACAAAGGGTGAAAGAAGTTTCTGTCGCTGACCTTTCTAACCTTTAGCTTGGCAAACGTAAATAATCTAAACCAGATGACATTCCTCCATCACTTGCAGGACTTAAAAGTTAGAATTAACAAATATGATTTTTCTCTGCCCATGGCTGCCTCAACATATAGTAACATAGTAGATGACGGCAGAAAAAGACCTGCACGGTCCATCCAGTCTGCCCAACAAGATAACTCATATTTGCTGCGTTTTGTGTGTACCCTACTTTGATTTGTACCTGTGCTCTTGAGGGCACAGACCGTATAAGTCTGCCCAGCACTAGCCCCACCTCCCAACCACCAGCCCCTCCTCCCAACCACCGGCTCTGGCACAGATTGTATAAGTCTGCCCAGCACTATCCCCGCTTCCCAACCACCAGTCCCGACTCCCAACCACCGGCTCTGGCACAGACCGTACAAGTCTGCCCAGCACTATCCCCGCCTCCCAACCACCAGTCCCGCTTACATTGTTCCGTCATGACTATCGCCATTCCAGAGTTAGAGATACAAGTGGTGATACATAGAGAACACGAATAACATAGTAAAATTAATCAAACAAGAATGAAGTGATCACAATTCGGGACCAGAGAAAAAGTGGTATTGCATTAGGGCTTATATGATGGATCATTGCGGTATGCTTTGATGAAGAGGAAGGTCTTCAATGATTTCCCAAAGTTGGTTAAGTCAGGAATTGTTTTTCACACCAAACGGTAGTGCATTCCATAGCTGCGTGCTTATGTATGAAAAGTTGGATGCATGGTGTTAATTTGTATTTTAGTCCTTTGCATCGTTCCTCTGCATCTAGATACCGAATGTATTTGAATGGCTCGTATCTGCCAGTATTCAGTTTGCAAGGCTCCGACAACGATTGCTGTAACGTAGTCCTTAAACAGAAGTGTGCAATTATGGCAGATGTAAATTACAGTGATTTCTATTCCTTTAAAATCAACAATGCATTCTCTACTATAAAGAAGAGCTTTATTACTGGATAATTTATTTCGAAATTAGAAAATCATAGAATAGTTTGGTTTGTGCATCATAGAAAGCATGATGCAGTAGTTAGCAGATAGGAGAAGTAAAAACATGTGGTTGTCTTGAAAATACTAAGTAAAAGTAGGGCTGACTGTAGTCCTTTATCCTTGTGACTCTGGGCAAGTCACTTAACCCTCCATTGCCCCATGTAAGCCGCATTGAGCCTGCCATGAGTGGGAAAGCGCAGGGTACAAATGTAACAAAAATAAAATAGATACTATTGGAGATTCTACATGGAATGTTGCTACTATTGGAGATTCTACATGGAATGTTGCTATTCCACTAGCAACATTCCATGTAGAAGGCTGTGCAGGCTTCTGTTTCTGTGAGTCTGACGTCCTGCACGTACGTGCAGGACGTCAGACTCACAGAAGTAGAAGCCTGCGTGGCCACATTGGTGATCTGCAAGGGCCGACTTCTACATGGAATGTTGCTAGTAGAACAGCAACATTCCATGTAGAATCTCAAATCGTAGGAGGAGTGTCCTAGTGGTTAGGGTGGTGGACTTTGGTCCTGGAGAACTGAGGAACTGAGTTCGATTCCCACTTCAGGCACAGGCAGCTCCTTGTGACTCTGGGCAAGTCACTTAACCCTCCATTGCCCCATGTAAGCCGCATTGAGCCTGCCATGAGTGGGAAAGTGCGGGGTACAAATGTATTAAAAATAAAATTATATAATAAAGCGCCGTGAGGCCTTCTCATGGCCTACTGGCTCTTCAGTTGTGAGGTAAACTGGGTAGCTTCTGCCCCTATAAAATGAACGGGCAGGTATAGGTTCTCCAGCTCAGGACTGTTACCCTCTAATAGGTGGATTCTTCTCAGGAGCAATGTTTCCAAATGGCTAGTTTTTCACATACCCCCTAATTCTATAAAAGCCGCCAAAAATTGTGCATTCAAATTTGGGCGTGCTCCCAATATGTGTGCAGAATTTAAATGGACAATGAGCCAATTATCTCTCTATATAAAACGCACCTCCAACGTTCTAATGAAGCCTCACTTACCCAACATTCTAAAAGTGAAGGGGGTGAGATCGCTTTGTGTCTATCCCGCCCATGTGTCAAACGTGATGACATCGAGGGCGGAGCAATGACACTCAACCAATCGCATCGCTCCGCCCTCAACGTCATGCTCCTCCAACGTTCGAATAACACAACTCCTGACGTCACTGTCCAGCAGGGAGGCGACTACCAGGGAGGCAGGAAGCGCGCGACCACAATAACAAAGACTTCAAGCCAGCCAGCCGTCTCTGCCCCGCCCTCGCGTCAAACGTCATGACGTCGAGGGCGGAAAAAAAACCCCAGACAAATCCGGCAGCGAAGTGTCAGGGAAGGAGGCAGCGCTCCCGACGTCTAGCCTTCCCTTCCCTGTGTTCCGCCTTCTTCTGACGTCAAGGATGATGTCAAAAGAAGGCGGAACACAGCGAAGGGAAACCTAGACGTCGGGAGCGCCGCCTCCTTCCCTGACGCTTCGCTGCTGGAACCGCCACGGAGGTAAATTTAAAAAGAAGAAAAAAAACAAAAAGGGATGTTGGGGGGAGAGAAGAGGGTGGCCAGTAAAGTAGAACAATGGGAGCGGGAGGGCAGGGGAGAAACGACAGCATGGATGCGAAGTGGGGGGGCATGGATGCGAAGGGGGGGGGAGAAGAGGGCGGGCCAGGCTGGGACATGGGAGAGAGAGGAGCATGGATGCGAGGGGGGGTCATGGAAGGGAGAGAGGGGACTTGCTGGAAAAGGATGAATGGAGGCGGCAGGGGACAGAGGAGCATGGATGGGCATGGATTGGGAGGGCAGGGCTCAGGGAGAGAGGGGAATTGCTGGAAAGGGATGAATGGAGGGGGCAGGGGACAGAGGAGCATGGATGGGCATGGATTGAGAGGGCAGGACTCAGGGAGAGAGGGGAATTGCTGGATAGGGATGAATGGAGGGGACAGATGGGCATGGATGGATATGGATTGCAGGGCAGGGCTCAGGGAGAGAGGGGAATTGCTGGATAGGGATGAATGGAGGGGGCAGGTGACAGAGGAACATGGATGGGCATGGATTGGGAGGGCAGGGCTCAGGGAGAGAGGGGAATTGCTGGAAAGGGATGAATGGAGGGTGCAGGGGACAGAGGAGCATGGATGGGCATGGATTGGGAGGGCAGGGCTCAGGGAGAGAGGGGAATTGCTGGATAGGGATGAATGGAGGGGACACATGGGCATGGATGGATATGGATTGCAGGGCACGCCTCAGGGAGAGAGGGGAATTGCTGGATAGGGATGATTGCAGGGGACAGGTGACAGAGGAGCATGGATGGGCATGGATTGGGAGGGCAGGGCTCAGGGAGAGAGGGGAATTGCTGGAAAAGGATGAATGGAGGGGGCAGGGGACAGATGGGCATGGATTGGGAGGGCAGGGGCTCACACTCTCTCTCTCATATACAATGTCTTTCTGACTCTCACTCTCACACACTCTGTCTCACACTGTATCACATTCACTCTCTATGTGCCACACAGTCACTCACACACTCGCTTGGTCTCATACACTCACTCTCACAGAGAATCTGTGTCTCACACACACTCTCTCTCTCGCCCACACACACACACTCTCTCTCACACTGTGTCTCACATACACACTTGCACACACTCTCATTCTCACACACACACTCTCTCACAAACACACTCACACCCAGACTCACTCTCTCTCTCACACACTCACACTTTCACTCTGACTCTCAAACAGTCACTCTCACATACACTCTCCCAAACATACACACTCCGAGGAAAACCTTGCTAGCGCCCGTTTCATTTGTGTCAGAAACGGGCCTTTTTTATTAGTTGTCAATAATTGGCTTTTAAACAGGCTATTATTGGCACTAATTGAATTTAATTATTATGTATGTGTGTAAATTTAAGCACGGGATCCATGCCTAAATTTTACATATGGCCCAAAAAAGGGAGCGTGGAAATGGGGGAGGGTCATGGATGTTTCAGGGCGGAGCATAGGTATGGCGGAAATTGGGTGGCGGGGTGAAGAGGGGTTGGTGGTTGAGAGGCTAGGATAGGGGAGGGCAGACTTATACGGGGTCTGTGCTGGAGCCGGTGATGGGAGGCGGGACTGGTGGTTGGGAGGCGGGAAATACTGCTGGACAGACTTATATGGTCTGTGCCCTGAAAAAGACAGGTACAAATCAAGGTAAGGTATACACATATGAGTTTATCGTGGGCAGACTAGATGGACCGTGCAGGTCTTTTTCTGCCGTCATCTACTATGTTACTATGTATGCTTTTGAGTTACACATGTAACTGGGGCACTATATATAAATTTAGGTGTGCTCATTTACACCCTGTTTTCATTGGCACAAATTGCGGTATCTAAATTTACACGTGAACCCAGTGCCTATGTGCTATTCTATAAACCGCGCCTAACTTTAAGCAAGGCTTATAGAATAGAGCTTTTTTCAGTGCTGATTTTTTTTGTGCACCATATGTAGATTTCACCCCACCGTGGGGCCGATGCAGAAAGCCGCCTTGGACTGCAATGTACGGTTAGTTCCCTTATATGGCAGATTGACTCCACCTTCTGCAACCCAGGAAGCACCGCATGGGGCCGGCAAGATCTGATTCCCAATTCTGCCCACTCCCAATCCTCCCCCCAACACTGACCTGGGACCCACCTATGATGTCAATAGTGGGTTAATAGTGGTCCCGGGCTGGAAAGTTAACCCTTCCTCTGCTGCTCAGGATGGCACCAGGATCCAAGTTTAACTGGCACACCCCAAGCACTGCCTCTGCAAATCCATCGTGTCGAAGCATAAAATGTTCTGACAGAGGACAAAATTGTTCAGGTGTAATGCTTTGATTCTGTTTTTCAGGTCTCCCACATCAAAACGCCAAAGCAAATAGATGAGTTTATTGAAATTCAAAATTCAACAGGGACCTGGTTCCAACGTTGGTTTGTCAGAATCACGACTACAGCCAAACAGGTATTAGCCTCCCTTACTGAAATTCTAAATCTGGTGGTTCTTGGGTTTTGGCAGTAGCCTCTGCACTGGAAAAATGAGGCCAGGGTTCTTGTGCCATGGTGGGTAGAAGAATTTGACTGCATAGCATATGTGATGCGCTGGATTTCGGAAGGAATTGAGAGCCACACTTTATGGCTGCTCTATGACCATAGGGAGGGGCTGAGAAGTTCAATGTTGGAGGAATCCTCCCTTTGATCATCAGGGAAGCTCTGTTCTGTGAAGTAAATAAGAACAGAAGAAACAAATTTTATGTGCATTTTAAAGGTTTTTCTTTTTTTCAATATTTTATCTGATTTTCACGTCCTTTAATCAGGGATGACCAGTCTATCGTAGGCAAAACATTTATCGTTTATATGAGATCCAGACCAATTTGTTCCTTCCAACAGGCTTATCTACAATTACTTGATTAAATGAGGTTCCAGTTTATGCAATGGTGTACTTCTGTGTTTGCGGCCCAAAACTGGAATTTAGTTCCAGCAAATATCCAGTTTGAGGCAGATTATATACGATTTTGGAAGAAACATAAGATGTGGTTGTTCTGTAGGGCTTTTTGTTTGGATGTTTGATGGTTAGTTGTTTTATGATTAGCTGGAGAGGTGGGTGAATTGTTTGATTTTATGATTTATTGTTATTTTTATTTGTACTTTGCTTTAAGAAAGGCAGGTAGTGATGTAGCTCAAGTGTGCTTTTCTGGGTTTGGCTGCCTGAGGGTCTTGGAGTTAGAGGCCTTGTAGCACAAGCACTTGGAAGCTGCATAAATCCACAGTTAAAGTCTTTATCCAGAATAATCCACCAAAGGAGCACAGCAGTAAAAATCTTCACTAGTGCACACAAGTGATAATTGATAGTAGTGCACAGAGCAGCATAAGGATCTGCAATGAATACAACATTAATCCATAGTAATGAATACAGAAACAGTAGTCCTCATCAAGGAATATACTGGTCAATATTCAGCCCAGGGTGGTCATCTGAATATTGGCTGGGACTTGCATAAGAGATGCAGGTGCCCTCTGCTCCTCTGATTCCCACTCCCTCCCCTGCAATCCCTATTGACCTCCCTCCCACCCTCGACATCAAAAAGGACTGACCAACCCCTGCTGCCCACCCTCCACCCCTGTAGGCCCCCCATGGCCTACTAATAAGAGTCATAGGGGCCCTTTTACTAAGCCACGTAAGCGTCTGTGCGTTCCCAACATGCGCCAATTTGGACTTACCTTCTGGCTACCGCGTGGCTCTTGTGGTAATTTCATTTTTGGTGCGCGTCCGATAGGCGCGTCTGAAAAATAATTTTTCTGGCGTGCATCCGCTATGCGTGCCGAGTGCATTTGATGTGCATAGGCGCATAGGCGCATAACGCATGAGACCTTACCGATAGGTCAGTGGTTGGCGGTAAGTTCTCAGAACCGAAATGGTCATACGCCAGTTTTAATTTTGCCGCACGTCCATTTTCGTCAAACATTTTAAAAAGGCATTTGTTTTGCAGGCACTCTGAAAACTGGATCTGCACGCACCCAAAACCCGCGCCTACACTACCGCAGGCCATTTTTCAGTGCACCTTAGTAAAAGGTGACCTAGTGGGGACTAAAGGGCAGGACTGATGCCCGTTCGCTCCTGCCCATTTTGGCTCCTTTTGAAAAATGGCCACCATAACCTCAGTTGCCCTTCTTCACGGCAGGATTCTACATATGTCCCTATTCCCACATCTTAAACATCTCAGCAGACATCTCCACATATTCCTACTGTACTAGGTACCCCCTACACTCTTCACCATGTACCGCCCTGACCCATATAGAAAACCCACAGATCCACACACTCTCCTACCCTCAATATCCACCCACGCACACTCCATCCCAAATAGGGGACCTGCTCCTAGCAGAGGAGCCCATTTTAATTTTTCTGGGCTCCATTCAGTCCTGGCTACATCACTGCATCCCACTGCGCAAACCTGGTAGACACTTAACCTTAATGACTCGTGGCTATTATTGCTACAAAAGGGGCTTCCGTCAAGGAGTGTGAAGATTTATGGAACTCAACACACGTTAATGTTTGCATTATCACTAACACAGTACAAAGGACCCTTCTGTCTCTTAAAACCAGGGCTTTTTTGAGGGGGTACTTGGGGGGGGGGGGGTACTAAGTACCGGCACCTTTTCCATTGTCTGCTAAAATTGACCCGCGGTTCCCAAGTTTTAATGAAAGAGTTCAGGTTCTTCACACCAATTCTGCCTTGTCATAGATTCTGTGACTGGTTGCAGGGGGCCTGGCTATTGTGGGGTGGGTCCCTCATTGATCACCCCACCCTTGAAGGGTGGCCTAGCATTTGAGTACGGGCACCTTTTTTGCTAGAAAAGACGCACTGTTTAAAACATTTCTTTCCCCATTTCAACACTATGCAGATCTTTTATTAAACTTGGCCCAGATTTATCAAGAAAAAGTTACCATTGTGTTCACTGGGAAAACATTAGTACAAAATATTTAATAAATGTGCCTCTATGGTTTTATATTGGTTTTAATGACCACTGGATTATGACCTGTCCCCTCCTTTCTTTTTAGTTTGGCTTCCTGTTTATAACACAAAACACCTCAATTCTGATTTTTAGGTCTGGGAGAACATGTTATACTGCTTCACAGGCCAGTATAGAAGGAACACATCGTTTTTGGCAGTTGTTTGGTTTACCCTGGCCTTAAGGTAAGTACCTCCCTACTATTTCTTAATGTCAGTTTTGGTCCTAATAGTTAGGAGCTTGTGCTACTTGAAATGAAGGGAAATATTAGTTTATCTACCTTATAATTCCCTAAATGTTGATTGAATTAGGGTTCTATGCAGTGGTGTGCTGGTAAATTTTTAACAACAGGCTCTCTCCCTGGTCTACCTCTGCGCCTCCTCCCCACCCCACAACAGGCTCTCTCCCCGGTCCATCTCTGCACACTCCCCCACCCACCCCACCCCACAACAGGCTCTCTTCCCAGTCCACCTCTGCGCCCCCCCACAGCAGGCTCTCTCCCCGGCCCACCTCTGCGCCCCCCCCACCCCACAACAGGCTCTCTCCTCGGTCCATCTCTGCGTGCCCCCCCACCCCACCCCACAACTGGCTCTCTCCCCGGTCCACCTCTGCGCCTCCCCCCCACCCCACAGCAGGCTCTCTCCCCGGTCCATCTCTGTACGCCCCCCCACCCACCCCACCCCACAACAGGCTCTCTTCCCAGTCCACCTCTGCGCCCCCCCACAACAGGCTCTCTCCCCGGCCCACCTCTGCACCCCCCCACCCCACAACAGGTTCTCTCCCTAGTCTATCTCTGCGCGCCCCCCCATCCACCCCACCCCACAACTGGCTCTCTCCCCGGTCCACCTCTGCACCCCTCCACAACAGGCTCTCTCCCCGGCCCACCTCTGCGCGCCCCCCCCCCCCCACAACAGGCTCTCTCCCCAGTCCACCTCTGCGCCCCTCCCCACAACAGGCTCTCCCGCCAGTCCACCTCTGCGTGCACCCCCCACAACAGGCTCTCTCCCCGGTCCACCTCTGCGCCCCCCCCCCCACAATGGGCTCTCTCCCCAGTCCACCTCTGCCCCCCACAAATTGCAGAGCTGGCTATAGCCGGGGAGAGAGCCTGGGAGGGGGACAATGCATTACTCTCTCCAGGAAGACTGAGATTCTATGGTGCAGGGCAAGCCGGCTTTGCTCTTCTCCTCCTCCCCTCCCCTCTCTTGTGGTGCAAAGCAAGCTGGCTCTTCTCCTCCTCCCCCGGCCCTGTGCAAGCTACAGGGTCCCAGTCTCTGAGTCCAGTACTTACCTGAAGAAGGCAACCTGGTTGTCCAGTGGATTCTTCGGGGCAGGCAGGATAGATCCCCAGTCTTTCCTGCCTGCTGCCGGCGCTGACTCTCCCGCGGCGCTACTGCATCGCTCTTCAAAATGGCCGCCGAGACTTACAAGGGCGGCCTCCAAGACTTCAGCAGAAGTCTCGCGAGGCCGCCGCTGGAAGTCTCAGCAGCCATTTTTAAAGAGCGATCCGGCAGCAGGGGAGGGTCAGCGCCAGCAGCGGGCAGGCAAGACTGGGGATCTTTCCTGCCTGCCCCGAAGAATCCACAGGACAACCAGGGTGGTTGCCTTCTTCAGGTATGTACACTGGACTCGGAGCCTGGGACCCTGTGGCTCGGGGGTGGGAGAGAGGAGAGCCGGCTCGCCCTGAAGAACAACCGGCTCGCAAAATGGTAAAAAATTTAACAACCGGCTCTTGTGAGCCGGTGCGAGCCGGCTCCAGCACACCACTGGTTCTATGTATTATATGAAATATTGCCTACTACACGTAAAGGAGTCAGCTTTAAAAAATTGCTCAGTTCCTAAGGGGTCCTTTTACTAAGCTGCGACAAAAAGTGGCATTAGCATGCCCTTACATGGGTCTTTCCTTGGCATGCTATGGCTATTTTTACTGCAGCTGTTAAATGGCTGGTTTTCTATTTTTCCCATTAATGGCCATGCACTAATACTGCCATTAGTGCATAACACTGTTAAACAAACATGCAGTAACAAGATCAATTAGCTTTCCAAGTGATTTCAAAATTATTCAAAGTGTTATCAAGCATTTCCAAACATTTTCATAAAATTTTACAAGGATCATCAGAATTCACAGCATCAACGTCGCTATCCGAGATTCAAAAGCAACGATGTGCAAATCTTCATTGATCCCATATTTAACTTATTGTTTATATTTTTTGATTAGCTTTCTGTTATATTCTTGTTGACTTATTGTTAAATTTTCTTAAAAACAGTCCCAAATTTTTCAAGGCTTATTAGTGCATAAGTACATATAAGTACATAAGTATTGCCATACTGGGACAAACCAAAGGTCCATCAAGGCCAGAATCCTGTTTCCAACAGTGGCCAATCCAGGTCACAAATACCTGGCAAGATCCCCAAAAAGTACAAAACATTTTATACTGCTTATCCCAGAAATAGTGGATTTTCCCCAAGTCCATTTAATAATGGTCTATGGACTTTTCCTTTTTAAAACTCTGCGAAGCTAACCGCCTTTACCACGTTCTCTAGTGCACTAGACTCTACTTAACTTGCTGCTGTTTTCATCAATTTGAGAAACTGCGAAAACAACTGCAAGTTAAGTAGTGTCTAGTACACTAAGGGGCCCTTTTACTACGGCGTGTAGGTGCCTATGCGCGTATGCGTGTCAAATTAGAACTACCACCTAGCTACCATGTGCCTCTGGCGGTAATTCCACTTTTTACGCGTGTCCAATACACGCGGCTGAAAATATTTTTAATTTTCTACTGCGTGGTGCTAACCGGGTGGTAATTGGCAGTGTACGTGCACTGACGATTATCGCCCGGTTAACACGTGAGACCTTTTCACTAAGTCAATGGGTGGTGATAAGGTTTCAGGCCCAAAATGGACGTGCACCAATTTTTATTTTGCCACACCTCCATTTTTGGCCCAAAAAAGGCCTTTTTTGCAGGTGCCCTGAAATGGACCTGCGTACATCCAATGCACATGCCTATGACAGCGCAGGCCATTTTTACGCGCACCTTAGTAAAAGGACCCCTAAATAAGCTTTGAAAAAATTGATCAAAAAAACTCCCAAGCCTTGTAACGGCATTCAAATTTATCACTTGAATGAAATTTTTATATTATTTCTTTTTAATATGATTGCAAATAAAAAGGCACACATATTTAAATATGCCCATTAAAAGAAAATGACTGCATGAGCATTACTGACGCCTACTAGGTTTAGGCGTGGTTTATAAAATTTGCCTAGCCGGTTTATAGAATACGCCTTTTAGCCATGCCTGTGCCTAACTCTACAGTAATACCTCGGTTTTTGTTGACTTCGGTTATCGTCAGTTTCGGTTTTCGTTGATTTTTTTCCACAAGAAATTTGTCTCGGATTTCGTCGGCATGCCCATGTGACCTCGCTGCTAATTTTGCAAAAACGCGTTCTCCTGCTCAGTCTCTGGTGTTTCTCGCGTCTAGCCAAACAATTCCATTTCTTTCCAGTGTTTTTGTCCTTTTTTTATTCATATGGAAATAATTGCCTCGGTTTTCATCGGTTTCGGATTTCGTCGATTGTTTTCGGACGGATTATCGAAGAAAACCAAGGAATCACTGGGTGCATCCATTTTCATCAAGTAAAACTTGGTGTAAATACTGTCAGCTAAGCTGCCCTTTTACTAAGGCATGTAGGCGCCTACGCACGTCCAACGCATATCAAATTGGAACTACCACCCAACTACCGTGTGTTCCGGGAGGTAATTCAATTTTTGACGCGCATCCAAAACACAGGGTAGAAAATATTTTTTATTTTCTACCGCATGGCGGTTACCCGGCGGTAATTGGCAGTTTACACACACTGATGATGACCGCCCGGTTTGCGCATGAGACCTTACCACCAACTCATTGGGTGGCAGTAAGGTCTTAGGCCAAAAATGGACGCATCTGGTTTTAATTTTGCCGCACATCCATTTTTGGCCACAAAAAAGGCCTTTTTTCCAGACATTCTGAAACACGCACCTACACCAGCGCAGGCCATTTTTCGGCACGTCTTAGTAAAAGGGCCACTAAGTTAGGCACAGAACTGGACAAAACCAAACTCTCTATACTTGACTGCTTCATCTACTTGTCACAAGTGAACTTTAACGCAATACCACTTTATTTCTCATGCCGGAAATGGCGATCGCCATTACGGAATAATGTAAGCCATATTGAACCTGCAAATAGGTGGGAAAACGTGGGATACAAATGCAGCAAATAAATAAATAAATAAATATTCTATAACCATGCATGTAGATTTTCGAAACACCCACGGTCCACCCATTCCATGCCCATAGCCATGCCCCCTTTTTGGCAGCGCTCATTAGAATTTACGCACACCACCTTATAGAATATGCCTAGCAAGTTGTGCGCGTAAATTCTATTTAATGCCAATTAGTATCAATAATTGCTTGTTAAGTGGCAATTATCAGCACTGATGGTCTTGTTGAGTAATTAAATTTGCATGTGCAAATCCAGAATACAACTGGATTTGCGCACGCAATTTTGGTCACTCTATACAGAATCTGGGATTTAGTGTGCAGCAGGGCTGCCGAGAGACTGGGGCGGGCCCGGGGCAAGGCCGCCCCGGAGCCCCGCCCTCCCAAGGTCACCGCTGCCGCTCCCCCTCCACCCCCCGAGGTCCCCGCCGCTCCCCCTTCCACCCCCCCCCGAGGTCGCCGCCACCGCTCCCCCCTACGTCCACCACCAGGCCGAGCCCCCTGCATTGAAATTGCAGCGCCTCTCACTTCCGTGAAAGCAGCGCTGCAGGCAGCAGAATGCCTCCCTTCGGCCCTCCTTCCCTCCTTGTGTCCCGCCCTCGCGGAAGTTACGTCAGACGAGGGCGGGACACAGGGAGGGAAGGAGGCCCGAAGGGAGGCGATCTACTGCCCTGCTGCCTGCCGTGCTGCTTTCACGGAGTAGAGAGGCGCTGCGATTTCAATGCAGGGGGCAGATGGTCGACGACGGAGGGCGGGTGGGACTGCGGTGCCGGGCCCCCCTTGGAGGCCCGGGCCCGGGGAATTTTGTCCCCCCTGCCCCCCCTCTCGGTGGCTATGATGTGCAGTAATATAGATGCACTTACTGATTAGATCTGGGACCGCCCATTTTCCACCCCCCTTGACACGCCTCCTCCCAAAAAAGTAGAAAGGATTTTTAATGCCCGGATTAGCGTGTTCTAATTCAGCAGCTACTGCAGGATGAATGATCACGTCTTATGGTGCGCCATATTAAGCTGCTTTAGTCACACGTTACCGCCTAATCCAGCTTAGTAAAAGGACCCTCAAGATGCTTTAAGTTGTACTATTAACTGGACTTTTAATGGGTAGAATTCTATCTTATGAAGGAATGAAGTCAAGAGCAAGGCTGTATGTTTTCTTGGTCTAACTTTGCAATGTTTTCACTTTGGATTTTTTTTTTTTTAGTTATTATGGTCTTACTGTCTGGTTTCCTGATATGATCCGATACCTTCAAGATGTGGACTACGCAGCCAAGGCCAAAGTCTTCCATGGGGATCAAGTACAAGAGTTTAACTTCAACTTTACACTAGAGAACCAAATCCATAAAAATGGAGCTTACATCAATGACAAGTAGGGGAGCTCGTTATTTCTTTATATGGTTTTCCTTCACAAGATGACTTGAGTTGGAAAATGCATCACCATTTATAATGGAAATTTTGGTCTGTGATTTTTCTAGAAGAACTTGAGGACAGGATATTGGCATGCTACTCTTTGCCAAATCTTGTTTCCTGGTAAATTTCCCAGTACACCACCCCCTTCCTTATGTTCCTTGTGTGTTTTCATTTGAAGCTTTTTCCTTTGTTGCATCCTGTTTTGAAGGAAGGAGGGCAGCATCTTGTGGAGGAGTGGTCTAGTGGTTAGGGTGGTGGACTTTGGTCCTGGGGAACTGAGGAACTGAGTTCGATTCCCACTTCAGGCACAGGCAGCTCCTTGTGACTCTGGGCAAGTCACTTAACCCTCCATTGCCCCATGTAAGCCGCATTGAGCCTGCCATGAGTGGGAATGCATGGGGTACAAATGTAACAAAAATAAAATAGATACTATTGGAGATTCTACATGGAATGTTGCTATTCCACTAGCAAAATTCTATGTAGAAGCCTGCGCGACCACATTGGTGATCTGCAAGGGCCGACTAGGGTGGTGGACTTTGGTCCTGAGGAACTGAGTTCGATTCCCACTTCAGGCACAGGCAGCTCCTTGTGACTCTGGGCAAGTCACTTAACCCTCAAAAGAAGGCGGAACACAGCGAAGGAAAAGCTAGATGTCAGGAGCGCTGCCTCCTTCCCTGACGCTTCGCTGCCGGAACCGCCACGGAGGTAAATTTAAAAAGAAGAAAAAAAAACCAAAGGGATGCATGGATGCGAAGGGGGGGGGGGGGGGGGCATGGATGCGAAGGGGGGGGGGAGAAGAGGGCGGGCCAGGCTGGGACATGGGAGAGAGAGGAGCATGGAAGGGAGAGAGGGGACTTGCTGGAAAAGGATGAATGGAGGCGGCAGGGGACAGAGGAGCATGGATGGGCATGGATTGGGAGGGCAGGGCTCAGGGAGAGAGGGGAATTGCTGGAAATGGATGAATGGAGGGGGCAGGGGACAGAGGAGCATGGATGGGCATGGATTGGGAGGGCAGGACTCAGGGAGAGAGGGAAATTGCTGGATAGGGATGAATAGAGGGGACAGATGGGCATGGATGGATATGGATTGCAGGGCAGGCCTCAGGGAGAGAGGGCAATTGCTGGATAGGGATGAATGGAGGGGCCAGGTGACAGAGGAGCATGGATGGACATGGATTGGAAGAGCAGTGGGAGGGCAGGACTCAGGGAGAGAGGGGAATTGCTGGATAGGGATGAATGGAGGCGGCAGGGGACAGAGGAGCATGGATGGCCATGGATTGGGAGGGCAGGCCTCAGGGAGAGAGGGCAATTGCTGGATAGGGAAAATGGAGGGGCCAGGTGACAGATGAGCATGGATGGGCATGGATTGGAAGGGCAGGACTCAGGGAGAGGGGAATTGCTGGATAGGGATGAATGGAGGGGACAGATGGGCATGGATGGATATGGATTGCAGGGCAGGCCTCAGGCAGAGAGGGGAAATGCTGGATAGGGAAAAATGGAGGGGCCAGGTGACAGATGAGCATGGATGGGCATGGATTGGAAGGGCAGGACTCAGGGAGAGGGGAATTGCTGGATAGGGATGAATGGAGGGGACAGATGGGCATGGATAGATATGGATTGCAGGGCAGGCCTCAGGCAGAGAGGGGAATTGCTGGATAGGGATGAATGGAGGGGCCAGGTGACAGAGTAACATGGATGGCCATGGATTAGAAGGGCAGGCCTCAGGCAGAGAGGGGAAATGCTGGATAGGGATGAATAGAGGGGGCAGGTGACAGAGTAACATGGATGGCCATGGATTGGGAGGGCAGGGCTCACACTTTCACTCTGACTCTCAAACAGTCACTCTCGCATACACTCTCCCAAACATACACACTCCGAGGAAAACCTTGCTAGCGCCCGTTTCATTTGTGTCAGAAACGGGCCTTTTTTACTAGTAAACCATAAAGCTGTATGTCTCTGTTGATTTCACCACCATGTAACACAAAACCCTCTGTAAACCAAATGTATATTCACTGCTATTTCCAGTATCCATGTTGAATTGTAAGCCACATTGAGCCTGCAAAGAGGTGGGGTAATGTGGGATACAAATGCCATAAAATAAATAAATAAATAAATACTGTAAGAGCTACAGCCTGTACCTGCTCTTCAAGCATAAGACACCTGTCAAAGATTACTCCCAAGATTTTAAAAGCAGATTCCAGTGGAAAGTTAATATTATCAATACAAACTTTTCTCATTCAACATATTGTATTTACTGCCGAAGACTATGAACTTAGTTTTGTCCTTATTCATTTTAAGTCTAAAGGTGGTTGCCCAGTCTTCTATTATATTTATCCCCTTAGTTGCAGTAACGAGAACAGTCGACAGATGGCCTTCAAAAGGATTGGAAACTGTTATATCGTCTGCATACATTAAACTTTTAGAAACCAGAGGTGCCATAATTAAGTTAAAAAGAATGGGGGACAAGGGTGAGCCCTGAGGCACTCCACAATTCGGACTCTATTCAGTGGAATAAGACAGGGCCGCCGAGAGGGGAGGACAGGGGGGACAAAATTCCCGGGGCCCGGACCTCCAAGGGGGGCCCGGCGCCACAGTCCCACCCGCCACCGGGCCCCTTCCACCCGAACCCCCACCAGCAGAAGTGCTGTCTTCTGACTCCGGCGTGCGCGGCCCACACAGACGCGCTCCTGTCAGCCGATCTTCGCTGTACTCTGCACGTGCAGGACGTCAGACGCACAGAAGCCCTGCAGAGTACAGCGAAGATCAGCTGACAGGAGCGCGTCTGTGTGGGCCGCGCATGCCGGAGTCAGAAGACAGCACTTCTGCTGGCGGAGGTTCAGGTGGAAGGGGTCCGGCCCGATAGCGGAGGTGGGTGGGACTGTGGCGCCGGGCCCCCCTCAGGGGGGGGCAGCGACAACCTGGGGGGTGGCAGTGGGGGCGGGGCCGGGGGCCCGGGGGCGGCCTTGTCGCGGGCCCGGCCCAGTCTCTCGGCGGCCCTGGAATAAGATCCTTTCATCTTTACTTTATAACTTCTACTAGTCAGAAAACCCTTAAACCACTGTAGAACAGTACAGAATGATCGAATGCACTAGAGAGATCATCCTGCATCAAAAGAACCTTCCCACCCAAGCTAACTCCTTGCCTAAGCTCGGATGATAAGGTGGCTGGGACAGTCTCCGTACTATGACCTTTTCTGAAATCAGATTGGGATTCTTGTAGAAGTGAAACAAAGCACAAAAGAGCCTCCAAGGTTGGAACAACAGCGCAAACTTTAATAAAAGAGATCCAACAGGGGCTGTGTTTCGGTGCTCCAGGCGCCTGCCTCAGGGGTAAAAAAAAAAAAGCACACCCTGAATGCAAATTAGACGTTTCAATTGCGTTTTTTGTAGACTCGCTACAGCAGACCGTCACGAGTGATTCAGAGCATAGCAGCTAATCAACTAAACCGCCGTGTCGGGTCTCTTTTATTAAAGTTTGAAACCGTTGTTCCAACCTTGAAGGCTCTTTTGTGCTTCGTTTCGCTTTTATTGGAATTGTGTACTTCTGGACCCCCCTCTTCTGCTGCGGGGATTCTTGTGGGACATCATGATGAAACATTTCTGACATCTAGGCAACCAACACGTACACCAGCTTTATGGCTGGCATGAATGCCCGTTCCTAAATTCTAGGCACATATTTCACCTGTGAGGCTAGTATTCTGCAAAGATAAGTAGGTTTGTTTGTTTTTTTGGTTACATTTGTACCCTGCGCTTTCCCACTCATGGCAGGCTCAATGCGGCTTACATGGGGCAATGGAGGGTTAAGTGACTTGCCCAGAGTCACAAGGAGCTGCCTGTGCCTGAAGTGGGAGTCGAACTGAGTTCCTCAGTTCCCCAGGACTAAAGTCCACCACCCTAACCACTAGGCCACTCCTCCACAGTGGCTACTATTTGAGATTCTACATGGAATGTTGCTACTATTGGATATTCTACATGGAATGTTAATGTTGCTATTCCACTAGCGACATTCCATGTAGATGTCGGCCCTTGCAGATCACCAATGTGGCCGCGCAGGCTTCTGCTTCTGTGAGTCTGACGTCCTGCACGTACGTGCAGGACGTCAGACTCACAGAAACAGAAGCCTGCGCAGCCTTCTACATGGAATGTTGCTAGTGGAATAGCAACATTCCATGTAGAATCTCCAATAGTAGCAACATTCCATGTAGAATCTCCAATAGTATCTATTTTATTTTTGTTACATTTGTACCCCTTGCTTTCCCACTCATGGCAGGCTCAATGCGGCAATGGAGGGTTAAGTGACTTGCCCAGAGTCACAAGGAGCTGCCTGAGCCTGAAGTGGGAATCCAACTCAGTTCCTCAGTTCCCCAGTACCAAAGTCCACCACCCTAACCACTCCTAGGCCACTCCTATCTACGTTCCTTTTAAGAATAGGTTCCTATCAGGTGCCCTCTAGGCAGTGGCGTTCCTAGGGGGGCTGACACCCGGGGCGGATCGCCGATGCGCCCCGCCCCCGGGTGCAGCGCCCCCCCGGATGCAGCACGGACCCCCCCGGCGAAAGACACCCCCCCGCGAAGGAACCCCCCCCGGGTGCACGCCGCTGGGGGGGTGCCGCGCGCGCGCGCGCCTGTCCTCCGTTGTTCCATGCTTCTTCTCTGCCCCGGAACAGGAAGTAACCTGTTCCGAGGCAGAGAAGAAGCATGGAACAACGGAGGACAGGCGCGCGGCACCCCCCCAGTGGCGTACACCCGGGGCGGACCGCACCTACCGCCCCCCCCCCCTAGGAACGCCACTGCCTCTAGGCACCCAGTTACAGAATTGTGCTGTAAGTGCATCCATAATGCAGAGTAAAGAACTGTTCTGTTTAGTAGAGAACACTCTGGGTACACCCCCAACAGACCTTTGCACTAATCATACTTTAATTTATGCTGTGAATTTGCGATCAATGCAAAAACTTATTGCACATGCAGCAAAAGATCCCCTAAGCTGCTAAGGGCAATGAGAGAGAGAGAGAGAGACAGAGAGAGAGAGAGAGAGAGCAGGGGCGTAGCCATGGGTGGGCCCAGGCCGAGCCACTTTTGCTCCAGGCCTGCCCAGCCTCTTTTGCCCGCTCTCCCCGTCCGCGTGGTCTGCTCACTTTTACTGCCCTGAAGCGCCGTTCTCCCTCCAGCAGCAACGGTGATTCGCATAGCCAGCCTTCTGCCAGCGCGTGTCGTCAGGGCCTCTTCTCAGGCATGCCCCGCCTACTCTGCAACTTCCTGTGTCCCACCTTTGCGGAAAACAGGAAGTTGCAGAGTAGGCAGGATGCGCCTAAGAAGAGGCTCCAACGACGCGCGCTGGCAGAAGACTGGCTATGGGAATCGCCGGTGCTGGAGGGAGAACGGCGCTTCAGGTCAGTAAAAATGACCAGAACTGACCATGTGCAGGGGGCTGTTGTGGGGGGTAGCGGGTGGAGAGGAAATGCGGCGGCGGGCGGATGGAGAGGAAATGCAGCGGCGGTGGGCGGGGGGGGGGGGGGTAGCGGGTGGAGAGGAAATGCGAGGCCTGTGCCCACTCAGTCCACCTCCAGGCCCATCTAAAAATTAAACTCTGGCTACGCTACTGAGAGAGAGAGAGAGAGAGAGAGAGAGAGAGAGAGAGAGAGTCATAGCACTTGGAAGGATGTAATGGTTGCAGATAGATTTCTACTTTCCTGGTATTATACTGACATCTGGAGGAGATTTTTAGAAATTACATTTGGTAATTTACTTTTTGTAGACTTTTCAATTAATGGTTATATAGAGAATACGTCTTATGTGGGGGGTTTAGGCTTGTCGTAAAGCTGCCTTAATATGTGACTCCTTCATCTATTCTCTCTTTTCATTGCAAAGAAATTATTTTTGGTTTCATGTTGTGTTTGTATTATACTGTGTTTTGATAATCTTGTGATTGTCCTTTGGTAAATTAATATCCTTCTAGAGAGAGAAAGAGAGAGAGAGAGAAATATTTGTAAAGCTGTCTGCTTCTCCAGAGTGCTGGAACTTTTGCTATCTTTGCTCCCTTCTTCCTCCATCATCCCATTTCCCCACCCTGAGAAAAACTTAACAGTAAGATAGTAACATAATAACATAGTAAATGACGGAAGATAAAGACCTGTACGGTCCATCCAGTCTGCCCAACAAGATAAACTCATTTTACATGGTATGTGATACTTTATATGTATACCCGAGTTTGATTTCTGAGAAGAGAACATTTCTCTGGTAAGTGAACGCTATTTTGCTTTGTGCTTTGGCAGTGGCGTAGGAAGGGGGGGGCGGTGGGGCGGTCCGCCCCGGGTGCACACCGCTGGGGGGTGTCGGCGCCTCGCTGGTTCCTTGCTCTCTCTGCCCCAGAACAGGTTACTTCCTGTTCCGGGGCAGAGAGAGCAAGGAACCAGCGAGGCGCCGACACCCCCCCTGCGGCGTGCTCTCGGCAGATTGGCCCTCCCACCCGCCCCTCACCGCCTTCCAGGTATGTTCTCGCGGGTGGGGCGGGGCAGGGGGGTGTTGCGCTACGGAGGGGGGAGGGTGCGTCGCGCTGCACCCGGGGGGGGCGTGCGCAGCGGCGACCCGCCCCGGGTGTCAGCTGCCCTCGCGACGTCACTGTGCTTTGGGAACTTAAAGATTGGGGTTTAAAGGAGGAATCGTAGGTTAGTGTTAGGCAAAATAAAAATATAAAAAGCAAATTTTATCAACTAATCTCCATAGTCTTTTCCAACAGTGGCCAATCCAGGTCACAAATACCTGGCAAGATCCCAGAAAAGCTCAATACATTTTATGCTGCTTATCCCAGAAATAAGCAGTGGATTTTCCCAAGTCAACTTAATAATGGTCTGTGGACTTTTCCTTTAGGAATCCGTCCAGACCCTTTTAAAACCCCGCTAAGCTAACCACCTTTACCACATTCTCTGGCAACGAATTCCAGAGTTTAATTACACGTTGAGTTAAGAAAGATTTTCTCTGATTCGTATTAAATTTACTACTTTGTAGCTTCATCGCATGCCTCCTAGTCCTAGTATTTTTTGAAAGAATAAACAAACGATTCACGTCTACCCGTTCCACTCCACTCATTATTTTATGGACCTCTATCATATTTCCCCTCAGCTGTCTCTTCTCCAAGCTGAAGAGCCCTAGATGCTTCAGCCTTTCCTCATAGTGAAGTCATCCCATCCCCTTTACCATTTTCGTCACCCTTCTCTGTACCTTTTCTAATTCCACTATATCTTGAGTTATCTTGAGTGATTGAGTTCTTTGAATCTGTGCTATTATATTGTAGTTCCTTTCTGTCTTTATTTTGTTTTAGAAGTGTACACCGCTGTGATCTGCAAGTTAGTTAATGGCGGTATAGCAAACTCAAATAAACTATAAAGTATAATATATGAGCAGTCAGTTTTTATTTTATTTTGGTTTGATTATTCCTTTGCTTTTATTTGACTTTCTGTTTTAAAATTTGATGTATTTATTCATGCATTGTATTTAGGGCTTCAAGTTCTAGGTGTTTATAACTTATAAATTTAGGCATAAATTGGTTGATGTGGAGGAGTGGCCTAGTGGTTAGGGTGGTGGACTTTGGTCCTGGGGAACTGAGTTCAATTCCCACTTCAGGCACAGGCAGCTCCTTGTGACTCTGGGCAAGTCACTTAACCCTCCATTGCCCCTTGTAAGCCGCATTGAGCCTGCCATGAGTGGGAAAGCGCAGGGTACAAATGTAACAAAAATAAAATAGATACTATTGGAGATTCTACATGGAATGTTGCTACTATTGGAGATTCTACATGGAATGTTGCTATTCCACTAGCAACATTCCATATAGAAGGCTGCGCAGGCTTCTGTTTCTGTGAGTCTGACGTCCTGCACGTACGTGCAGGACGTCAGACTCACAGAAGCAGAAGCCTGCGCGGCCATATTGGTGATCTGCAAGGGCCGACTTCTACATGGAACGTTGCTAGTGGAATAGCAACATTCCATGTAGAATCTCCAATAGTAGCAAAAGTGGCCTAGTGGTTAGGGTGGTGGACTTTGGTCCTGAGGAACTGAGTTCAATTCCCACTTCAGGCACAGGCAGCTCCTTGTGACTCTGGGCAAGTCACTTAACCCTCCATTGCCTGCCGCATTGAGCCTGCCATGAGTGGGAAAGCACGGGGTACAAATGTAACAAAAATAAAATAGATACTATTGGAGATTCTACATGGAATGTTGCTACTATTGGAGATTCTACATGGAATGTTGCTATTCCACATTCCATGTAGAAGCCTACGCGGCCACATTGGTGATCTGCAAGGGCTGACTTGTACATGGAATGTTGCTAGTGGAATAGCAACATTCCATGTAGCATCTCCAATAGTAGCAAAAGTGGCCTAGTGGTTAGGGTGGTGGACTTTGGTCCTGAGGAACTGAGTTCAATTCCCACTTCAGGCACAGGCAGCTCCTTGTGACTCTGGGCAAGTCACTTAACCCTCCATTGCCCCATGTAAGCCGCATTGAGCCTGCCATGAGTGGGAAAGCGCGGGGTACAAATGTAACAAAAAAAAAAAACAATTTAAGTGGGCAGGAGAGACTCCTCTGGTTAAGTCTTGGGGCTGGCAAGGGATCCATGGGGGAAAGGAATTGGGGGATTGAAACAGGGGGTGGGAGTATGGAGGAGATAGGAACTGGGGGGGGGGGGGGGGGTTGAAGCTTAGAAGGGGGGAAAGAGAAAGGGAATGGGACTTATATACTGCCTTTCTGTGGTTTTTCCCAACTACATTCAAAGTGGTTTACATATTATATACAGGTACTTATTTGTACCTGGGACAATGGAGTGACTTGCCCAGAGTCACAAGGAGCTGCATTGGGAATTGAACCCAGTTCCCCAGGATCAGAGTCTGCTGCACTAACCACTAGGCTAGTGGGGTGGGTCAGGCTTGGGGGAAGGGGTTGGAAGACCTGCCACATGATAGATCCCCTTATATGTGGACACTTGTGTGCACGTAATATTCAGTCAGGACCCACATAAGTGTCTTATCCAGATCACGGCTGAATATCGGCCGGGACCCACATAAGAGTTGATGGCCTGTGCTTGCCTGGATATGCCCTGATATTCAATACAGGGGTCAGAACACAGCCCAGCATTGAACATATGAGTATAAATCAGCCCACAGCTCTCAGCATTTAAAAACATTGACTGCCGCAGGCTGAATATTGGGGGGACTATTTACATTTTTTTCATCAAGGGTGTTTTATTGGTATTTATTGATTAAAACCTAATTGTATTTTTATTATTATGTCATATGGTCTTGTAAACTGCTCAATGCTTTAGATTGCAGTAGATAAATATGTGTAAAAATAATACATAAATAAATAAAAAAAATAACTGATAACTACTTTTAGGAAAATAGGGGTCTTTTTACTAAGCTGAAGTAAAAAGTGGTTTTACTGCACCTGTACATGGGTTTTTCGTTTATCTTGATTTTAATTTTATTGCTGTTTAAAAGTACCATTTTCTTGATTGTGTCATTCTTGCAGTTTTTCCTTTAAATGTATGTATTTTATTCTCACTTTGATGTTTTTATTGTTTACATTAGAAGTTTTAATTTAGACTGCAAAGACTCCTGAGGCAGGTCGATTGGCCGAAACACAGCCATGTTGAGTCTTTTAAGTCGCATGATAAATCTGGACTAATCAAGCATTGTCAAGAGACATTTTTTTTTTGTGTCATCTTCGCTAGACCAGTGTTTCCCAAGTCCAGTCCTGGAGTACCCCTTGCCCGTCAGGTTTTCAGGATAACCACAATGAATATGCATGAACTAGATTTGCATACACTGCCTTCATTATATGTAAATCTGTTTCTTGCATATTCATTGTGGATATCCTGAAAACCTGACGGGCAAGGGGTACTCCAGGACCAGACTTGGGAAACACTGTTCTAGACAATACTCTACTACTAGCCAAAGAAAGTCTAACCCAATGGTAAGGCTTTGTAGTGATGGCACAAGACATACCTCACATAATCATAGCCTTTGATCCCTTATTTACAAGATATCTGTTTTGCAGGTTCCATAACATGAAATTTAAGTCTGTTATTTTTGAGGATTGTCTGTTTCAAGACTGCTACTTTGAAAATGTTACAGCCAGTGAGACCACCTTTAAAAATTGCACTATTTTATCCACGGATTTCAATGACACAGGTACCCCACCTCATTCTAGTATGTCAAAGTGTGCATGGGCATGTCTTCATCAACTTAGGTTGATCACAAGCTCTTTAGGTTTGTAGCGTGGAATAAAGCTTGAGTGCGCTCGCTTCGTTAAAGACTTGTACACAACGAAGGTTTGACAGGTGTGAGAAATTCACTGTTGTAATAATAGTGGAAGAACAATTATTTCCATTTCATCACTTACTTGAATATTGATCTGTGATCACATAGACTTCTGAATGTAAAATCCATAATAACTGCTACTAGGCTCATGTCAGATAAGAGCCTTATCTGGACCTCTCACCCAGGCCACAGAAAGATAATGCTAGAGCGAATGGGCATCAGCTAAAACAGAGGTAGATCTTTCAGTTTAGAATCTGTGCTGTGCTGGAGCCACTGGGAAATATGTTTAGTCTTTGCGCACTGCATTGGCTGACCATTACTGAGCATGTGAGATTAAAATTTGGGAGGGGCCCTTACATGAATCTGCACCATCATACTTTACCAAGGTTTTGACTATTATCAGCCTGCCCGTAAGTTATATTCTGTTGGCCAAGGTTTACTGAAAACACCGGCTGAAGAAGGCCTAGATATTCAATGCCAGACCATGTCCAAACACTGGCATTGAATATCCAGGGCTGTCTGGAGATGTGCTGGTCAACATCTCTTATGTAGGTCTTGGCCAATATTCAACCAGGGCATACATGAATATTGGCTGGGACTTGCATAAGCAAGCAGGGTTCACTAGTGCCCTGACAACCTCCCTAGGTTGTCATGGATACAACCTAGGATACAAAGGTAGGCCTGGGAGGCCTACGGATGGGTAGGTGGAGCTCAGGAGAAGGACTCCTAGTTAGGAGTTCTAGGAAGGGCTACTCTTGGGAGGGGGGGGGGGGGTTGAGAACAGGCTATTAACTCTTGTGGGGGGGTTTGGAGGAGGAATGGTGCTGGGGGAACATTGGAAGAAGATCCATGCTAGGCTGCTACCCAGAAGTTATCCAGGCACTGGCTGATATTCAGTGCTGGTTCCTAGAGAGCTAACTGGCCAAAGATAGGACTGCTTTTTACGTGGTCCTATCTGCCCAGTTAGCTTTCCAGGCATTGGCACTGAATATCACTGTTGCTTAGATAAGTGCCAGCCCCACCTAGACTCCACCCCCAGATTACCCCAGCGCTATCCGTACAGCATGGGGGTGGTCATTGCTGATATTCAATGGCAGTATCCAGTTAAGTGCTGCAGAATATCTGCAGTTAGCTGGCCCCAAGCGATTTAACTGGGCAGGAGACTCTCCTGCCTACTTAAAGAGCTTTGAATATTGGCCCATTTTGTTTTCACTCAGGTTAGGAGTGATGTTTGTCTAATGTGTTTTATATTATATGAGTCCGTGTAGTTATATTTTGATTATGTCATATGTTTGTTGTACATCACTTTGAATTTTAGTTTAGTGGCATAGATATATAAATAAATTGTTTTGCTTGTTCCATTTTTTTAAATCCAGATTTCTACGAGTATAAGTTCATTGATTGCAAAATCAAGAACAGTAATTTTAATCATATGAAAAAAGGCTGCCATCTTGATTTTGAACAAGAAAACGACTTTCTTATCTACTTAGTAAGCTTCTTGGGAAGTCTGTCTGTTCTACCTGGCAACATCATCTCAGCCTTACTCATGGATAAAGTTGGAAGGTTAAAGATGATTGGTGAGTGGGTTAACAGAGTCATAAAGAGCAAGGCCTCTGAGAGAAGGCCACAAAAAAAGAAAAAGATTGACTTTGACTACAGATACCCATGTTTCTGATCAGTCCCTGGTCTATGTCCATCAGTGAATGTCCTTATTTTTAGATTTCTTAGGCGGAGCTGGGTAAGTTCCTTATTTGGGGGCGTTACAATGCTAGTCTATGTGTGAAGCTAGAAAAGGGAATTAACTCCTCTAGAAGCTGAATTATCTAATGTAAAATTCTTCTATACTATAATTAGAGCCATAGGACAACGGGGCTTGACTGGTGCTCTAAGCTGCCTGTTCTGCTGAGGTCTTTCTGTTACTGGTGATTTATGGTACCAGCTGGACTTCCACATTGTCAAATAATACTTCCCAATTTTTTTAAGCACTCTAGGTGAATTTTCAGCCTTGTGTATCTCATCATTTTGCTCTCTCTTCCTCTTCCTCACTATGTTCCTTTTTCCCCTCCTGTCCTGCCCTACCCTCTCCCATCTCCAATGGGGCTGATGCTCCTTCCCACATGGCAGGAGGCTCTAAAGGCCCTGCCTCACCTGCACATAAGCGTTTCTCCTTCCCAGCAGTACTTCACTTTAGTAGGAGCAGGGTTGATGAAAGCACTAGGCAACGTAGTTGAGTCCCTAGAGTGCCCATAAGTTGGAAGGGCAACAGCTACAGGCCCTTGTGCTTCTACCCACTCTTGCCCTTTTCGGTAACCTCTTTCCTCCCTTTGTGGCCTCAAAACTGTGATGTCACCATTCTCATTCTCTTTTGTGGCTGGTGTTCATCCTTCTAACTTGTAGGAGAAGGAGTGTTCAATACAACTCCTGCTTTTTTCCAGTGTAGAGCCAATCTCATGGCATGAGCCACACCCATCTCAGGGCTTATACTTTGAGACTGGCTTCTCCAGTGAGGGAGGGATGTCAGCTGTGAGTGAGAGTGAGAATAGCATGGGGGAGATGGAAGCAGCAACACAAGGTGAGGTTCTAGGTCCTGGATCTGCCTCCAACCCCCCCCCCCCCCCCCCCCCCCCCCCAAATTGTGGTACTATAGGCTCCTGCCTATTTTAGCTAGAAGTTTCTCTAGCCCTACCATAACTACAAAGGATGATGTAGCAGGGGCGTAGCCAGACAGCAGATTTTGGGTGGGCCTAGGCAAGAAGTGGGTGGGCACCAAGTGTTCTCCACCCCACCAAAAAAATAGCTGGAGGAAAAATGTTTCTCTCCACCTTGGCAGTCTGCAGCAGGCAGGCGCTGAAAACTGAGAATGTGCAGGTGCCGGTATCGTGGAAAGTAGCGTTTTCATAACCATCAGGGGGAAGTCTTCAGCTAGCAGAGATTGGGATCCCCCACCAGCTACTGCTAAATGTGTATTACTGTTGGGTGGGCCTGAGCCCTATGTGGGTGGGCCCTGGCCCACCCCAGCCCACCTGTGGCTACGCCACTGTGATGTAGTGGACAGTCCTGTGGCAGGAAATTTACACCATAGAAAATGTAGTTTAAAATTCACAGCTAAGTCAAGAAATGAAGCCTCCTGAATTAAGGTGTGCAAACTAATTTAACAAGGCCAAAATAATTTCTTGAGTTTGTTCAGTTTGGTGAATTTTGTTCATAAAAATGTGATGAGGATTTCTGTGAACCTACATCAAACCTCTGTTGACCTAACTGTATTACCTCTAGACTTTCTGGGAAGCCAAAGGAAATTTGATACATTTTATGGGGGATGGGCTGCTGTTTGCAACGATATAGGAAATGTCAGGGATATTTAGCGGGGGATAGCCAGTTAAGCGCTCTTTAACCAATCAGCAGCTATTGTGGCCTGTTAAATAGCGCTGAATATCAGCTGGACTGCGCCTAACTTCTCTCAGGTGAAAATACAAAGGGGATATTAACGTAGGAGGGTCCTGGGCCTGTCAGGGCATTCTGAGTATTCTTGTGTTTACTTCATAGAACGGCTGCATTTACATGCCCAACTGCTGCATTTAAGTGCCACTGTTTACACCAGCCATAGACGTAGAATAGGCAGTCATGTCTAAAGTTTGCCTTATAACTGCGGATTTATTGTTAATGTTCTATAACGGATTTGATGTGCAACTCTGCCATTAGAATACTAACTTAGTGCCCAGTTTTTTTGGCATCTAACTTTTAGCTACATATATTGAATTTATCCTTTAATGTGCAGTAATGCACATTAGTAAATTTAGGGTGTCTTTTACTAAAGCTTAGCTCGAGTTTTCTGCAGCAGGACCCATTTTATTTCTATGGGCGCTACTGCAGATAACTCGAGCTAAGCTTTAGTAAAAGATACCCCTAGCCCTTAGACTTTAAGGCCTTCTTTGGACAGGACAATACTACTACTACTTATCATTTCTATAGCGCTACTAGATGTACGCAGCACTGTACACTGGAAATGAAGAGACAGTCCCTGCTCGACAGAGCTTACAATCTAATTAGGACAGACAAACAGGACAAATAAGAGATGGAATTGCTAAGGTGGGGATGATAAAATAAGGGTACTGAACAAGTGAGTAAGGGTTAGGAGTTCAAAGCAGCATAAAAAATGTGGGCTTTTAGCCTAGATTTGAAGACGGCCAGAGATGGAGCTTGATGGACCGGCGCAGGCAGTTTATTCCAGGCATATGGTGCAGCAAGATAAAAGGAACAGAGTCTGGAGTTAGCAGTGGAGGGGAAGAGTGCAGATAAGAGAGATTTACCTAGAGATTTCCCGGGGAGGAGTGTAGGGAGAGATGAGAGTGGAGAGGTACTGAGGAGCTGCAGAGTGAATACACTTATAAGTCAATAAGAGGAGTTTGAACTGTATGCGGAAAAGGAATAGGAAGCCAGTGAAGTGACTTGAGGAGAGGGCTAATATGAGCATAACGACACTGGCGGAATATTAGTCGTGCAGCAAAATTTTGAACAGATTGAAGAGGAGAGAGATGGCTACGTGGGAGACCTGTGAGAAGCAAGTTGCAATAGTGTAAGCGAGAGGTGATAAGAGTATGGATGAGGGTTCTGGTAGTGTGCTCAGAAAGGTAAGGGTGAATTTTGCTGATGTTGTAGAGAAAGAAACAACAGGTTTTAGCAGTCTGCTGAATATGTGCAGAGAAGGAGAGAGAGGAGTCGAAGATGACTCCAAGGTCAGGAAGGATGAGAGTGTTATCCACAGAAATAGAGAATGGGGGAAGAGGAGAGGTTGGTTTAGGGGGAAGGATAAGAAGCTCAGTCTTGGTCATGCTTAGTTTCAGATGGCGGTGAGACATCCAGGCGGCAATGACAGGCAAGCTGATACTTTGGCCTGAATTCCTGCTGAGATTTCTGGTGTGGAGTGGTAGATCTGAGAGTCATCAGCGTAAAGATGGTACTAAAAACCATGGGATGAGATCAGAGTACCAAGGGAAGAAGTACAGATGGAGAAAAGAAGAGGTCCCAGGACAGATCCCTGAGGTACACCAACTGACAGTGGGATAGAAGTGGAGGAGGATCCACCAGAGTATACACTAAAATTACGATGGGAGAGATAAGAAGAAAACCAGAAAAGAACAGAGCCCTGAAATCCAAGTGAGGACAGTGTATCATGGAGTAGGCTCTGATCAACAGTGTCAAAAGCAGCAGGTAGATCGAGAAGGATGAGGATAGAATAGAGGCCTTTGGATCTGGCCAGAAACAGGTCATTGGACACTTTAGCAAGTGCTGTTTCAGTGGAATGAAGGGGGTGAAAGCCAGATTGAAGTGGATCAAGAATAGCTTGAGAGGAAAGAAAGTCAAGGCAATGGCGGTGAACAGCACATAGTAACATAGTAACATAGTAGATGACGGCAGAAAAAGACCTGCATGGTCCATCCAGTCTGCCCAACAAGATAAACTCATATGGGTATACCTTACCTTGATTTGTACCTGCCTTTTTCAGGGCACAGACCCTACAAGTCTGCCCAGCAGTATTTCCCGCCTCCCAACCACCAGTCCCACCTCCCATCACCGGCTCTGGCACGGACCGTATAAGTCTGCCCTCCACTATCCTCGCCTCCCAACCACCAACCTCTCTTCCCCCACCTGCTCCGCCACCCAATGTCGGCTAAGCTTCTGAGGATCCATTCCTACTGCACAGGATTCCTTTATGCACATCCCACGCATGTTTGAATTCCATTACCGTTTTCATCTCCACCACCTCCCGCGGGAGGGCATTCCAAGCATCCACCACCCTCTCCATGAAAAAATACTTCCTGACATCTTTTTTGAGTCTGCCCCCCTTCAATCTCATTTCATGTCCTCTCGTTCTACCGCCTTCCCATCTCCGGAAAAGATTTTTTTGCGGATTAATACCTTTCAAGTATTTGAACATCTGTATCAAATCACCCCTGTTCCTCCTTTCCTCCAGGGTATACATGTTCAGGTCAGCAAGTCTTTGTTCATACGTCTTGGAACGCAAATCCCATACCATTCTCGTAGCTTTTCTTTGCACCGCTTCCATTTTTTTAACATTCTTCGCAAGGTACGGCCTCCAAAACTGAACACAATACTCCAGGTGGGGCCTCACCAACGACTTGTACAGGGGCATCAACACTTCCTTTCTTCTGCTGATCACACCTCTCTCTATACAGCCTAGCAACCTTCTCGCTACAGCCACCGCCTTGTCACACTGTTTCGTTGCCTTCAGATCCTCGGATACTATCACCCCAAGATCCCTCTCCCCCTCAGTACCTATCAGACTCTCACCGCCTAACACATAAGTCTCTCGTGGGTTTCTACTCCCTAAATGCATCACTTTGCATTTCTTCGCACGTTCAAGTATCTTGGATAGGAAAGGGAGGAGGGAGATAGGGTGATAGTTGGAAAGACAGGTAGGGTCCAATGAAGGTTTTTTAAGGAGTGGTGTGACTACGGCATGTTTGAAGGCATCAGGAACAGTCGAAGTGGAAAGTGAAAGATTGAGGATATGACAGATAAAAGGGATGACAGTAGGAGAGATAGTGTTAAGTAGATGGGTGGGAATAAGATTGGAGGAACAGGTAGTTAGTTTCGAGGAGGAAAGAAGATATGTAGTTTCCTTTTCAGTGATTTCAGAAAAGGAGGTAGGGGTTGGAGGGTTGAGAGAATGGACTAAGGGAAGGAGAGGTGGAGGTGACCTGGTTGAGAATTCAAGTTTAATCTTGTGAACCTTATTATGAAAGTACTCAGCCAGAGTCTGGGGAGAAAGTGAAGAGGGAGTTGGAGGTGAAGGCACTTTGAGGAGAGAGTTCAGTGCGGCAAAGAGACATCGAGGGTATGTCAACTGGATGTAATAATCCTGTTTGGCAAGTAAAAGAGCAGACTGGAAGGAGGTCAGCAAGAATGTAACTCATCCTGAATTACAAAAGAAAAGGCAAGAGTTGAATTGTAGTAAGTAAGAGGCTAGGCATCAATTCTGGTGCTGTTTCAGAAGTTCCAAGTTGGTAATCCAGTGTGATACATGTTGAGCTGGGGAAGCGGAGATTGGCACGCTGCCCACTGATTCATTTTCTTCCACATTATGTTTTTCAATGGAGATCGACACTGGAAAAGAGAAGTTTTTCTGCTGCTTCTGGATTAAGGGTCTCTTTTTCGAAGCCACGATAGCGATTCCTGCGTGGTAAATGAGAGGAAGCCTATTCAATTCCTATGGGCTTCCTCTCATTTGCTGTGCGGGAATCGCTGCCGCGGCTTTGTAAACGAGGCCTTAAGCCAGGCAGTATATCAACTTTTAATAAATGATGGATAAATGATATTTAACTGATTCCATTTTATTATTTCTTCACAGGCGGATCAATGATGATATCAGCAGTGTGCTGCTTCTTCCTGTTTTTCGGCAACAGTGAGGCTGCTTTGATTGGCTGGCAATGCCTATTTTGCGGAACAAATATCGCAGCCTGGAATGCTCTGGAGGTGATCACAATTGAGCTCTATCCTACAGATAAGAGGTAAATCTGCAGAGCTTGGCTTTATTTTCCTCCCTCCCCATTCTTTGACCTAACATTTAGGTCAACCTGTACCCAGTGTGTAAAAGTTGGGACCCACTTTGGAAGAAGTACCCATGGAAAGTAATTTTATACGGAACCGCCTTGATTTAGAAATGCCGGGTTTTTAGTCATGTATGTGAGTGTGCTATCACATACATGCATACTTGACCATTTTCTGCAAGTACATATCTCTTATTCGATGGCACACTCTTTGTAGGTGGGCGTTCCCATGGGTGAAGTTTGGACAGTGAGATCATTTACATGCACACGTTATTAAATACTGTTACGTACATGCATTCTTTAACAGTCTGGTTGCAAGCTCAATGACTGGTGTAAGTAGTTGTATCTAAAATATTGGCACATTATAGAAACATAGAAACATGACAGCAGATAAAGGCCATATAGCCCATCCAGTCTGCCCATCCTCTGTAACTCCTAACCCTTTTCCTAATCAATCCCACATGCTTATCCCGTGCCTTCTTAAATTCTGACACAGTCCTCGACTCCACAACCTCCACCGGGAGGCCATTCCATGCCTCCACCAGCCTTTCTGTGAAATAATACTTCCTTAGGTTACTCCTAAGCCTATTCCCTCTTAACTTCATCGTATGCCCCCTCGTCCCAAAGCTCTCCTTCAGTTGAAAAAGGCTCACTTCCTGTACATAAATGCCCTTGAGATATTTAAACGCCTCTATCATGTCTCCTCTCTCCCTCCTCTCTTCGAGCGTATACGTGTTGAGGTTCATAAGCCTGTCCCCATATTTTTTGTGTTCAAGACCGCTTACTAATTTTGTAGCCTGTCCTATTACACTAGATGCTTACTTTCTTTATAGAAATAGGTTCCAAAGAGGTGCATTTTTAGTACCTAAATATAGGTGCCCCTCTATAGAATTACAGTTAAAATGTAAATATATAGGGTCTGATATTCAGCCGGCAGCGCGTTTGCTGTCCGCTGCCGGTGTTAAACCCAGATATTCAATGCTGGGCCAATCCGCCGTCGCCTACCTTTGCTGGTGGGGGACCCCAACCCCCGCCAGCCGAGGTCCTCTTCTTCCGGCGCAAGGCTTCGTTCAGTTTCTGAGTCTGACGTCCTGCACACTGTACATGCACAACGTCAGACTCACAGAAACAGAACGAAGCCTTGCGCCGGAAGAAGAGGACCTCGGCTGGCGGGGGTTGGGGTCCCCCGCCAGCAAAGGTAGGCGATGGCGGCGGCGGGGGTGGGTTGGTGGCAGGAGATGGGTTGAGAGGGTCGTCGGCCAGGGGGGTCAAAGTTGTTGTTGGTGGTGGCGGCGGTGGGGGGGAGGTCGGCAATGGCGGGGGGGTTGGCGGCGCCGGGGGGGGGGCTAAATTGTGCCCTCACCTCGGGCTCTGGACCCCCCTCCCGCCAAAGTCTGGCTATGCCCCTGGGGTCAGGGGCATTCCAAAGAAAATTGGGTAGTGTTATGGCATACGGGGTCTCTGTACCCAAGTTGGGCACCAGGAATTCCAGCAGACGTAAGTCTGGCACCCAGAGTTTGGTGTGGAAAACAACACCATTTATAGAATCTGGTCCTCTATGCCCATGTTTTCTGCCCGAAATGACAGGAAACCTCCCAAAATTGTAGTTTTCTTTCCTGTGTTGTAAATAATGGGCTAGATTCTATATATGGTGCCTAAAAAAAAAATTGGTGCTGAAATATACCCACTTAAGCAGTATTCTATAAGCCACGCCTAAAGTTCAGCGCAGTTTATAGCATAACATGTAACTGGAGAGGTAACGTGTAGATTTAGGTGCCGTCATTTGCACCAACGAACAAGTGGTGCAAATACCCGCACCTAAATTTATGCGCAGAGCAAACCATATTTTATAATTATGTGGGTAAGTCAAAACCACGCCCCCGTTCCACCCCAAAATGCCTGTGACCCTTCCATTTCCACCCCCCTTTTTTTGGAAAATTTACATACAGATTCCACGCCTAAATTTACACACATTAGTCCCAATTAAATCTAATTAGTGCCAATATTTGCTTGTTAAATTGGGCATGCAAATTGAAGCTGCGCTTGAATTTGGACACATAATTTTTGGTGACCTTTACAGAATCAGTGGGAATGTATTTTTTCTTTCCACAGAACAGGGCACACACCTTCTGAAGACTGTGTAATCTTCCTGACATTGCCCCTAAAATAAAACAATAAAAAAAGAAGGGGAAACTAACCAAGTGCCCTGTTTACTAAAGTGCGTTATTGTTTTTAGTGTGCCTACACTTAGCGCGTGTGCTAACCATGTAGGCGCCTATAGGGATATTGTAGGCACATAACTTGGTTAACGCGTGTACATGGTTAACACGCGTTAAAAACATTAACGTGCCTATAACGCTGCTTAGTAAACAGGACCCCCAAAATAAAATGTTTTGGGCTGCACACCCCCTGTTACTACACTAGAGTTGTTCACCAGATTTTTCACACATAAAAGATATATTTTGCATTAGTTGAAAATGTATTATAAGTTGGCCTTCAAACAGGGCCTTGAAATGGGTCACTGTATAATAAATTGTATACAGGTACAAGTTAAGGACATGCACAGGGCATAAATGTTTGATTTGTTTTCTATTCTTTGTCAGTGGCGTACCAAGGGGGGGCGTTGGGGGCGGTCCGCCCCGGGTGCACGCCACTGGGGGGTGCCGCGGTGCGCGCCTGCTCCGAGTTCGCTAACTTCGCTCATTCGCTGCAGCTCCCTCTGCCCTGGAACAGGTTACTTCCTGTTCCAGGGCAGAGGGAGCTGCAGCGAACGAGCGAAGTTAGCGAACTCGGAGCAGGCGTGTGCCGCGGCACCCCCCCCCCCCCCCGCGGCATGCACCCAAGGGGGGTGTCATTTCGCTGGATGGGGGGGAGGTGTCATTTAGCAGGGGGGGCGCGCTGCACCCGGGGGGGGGGGAGGTACATCGGCAATCCGCCCCGGGTGCCATCCACGCCAGGAACGCCACTGTTCTTTGTTTTGCATGTTTTTTGGCTCTCTAGTGTTAAGTTGCTGTCTGAGATAGGGAGGGTGTAATCTGGGGTGTTGATAGTTGTGGGGTTGTCCGCGCTGTGTTGGGATGAGAGGATGAGACAGTGTGTTTTTTTCTTTATTGAGTTTTAGTTGAAATGCATTTGCCCAAGAGTCCATGATGCTCAAGCTGTTCTTGATTTCGTTGGTGATTTCTGTCAGTTTAGATTTGTAAGGAATGTATAGTGTGACATCGTCTGCATAGATGAAGGGGTTAAAGCCTTGGTTGGATAAGGACTTGGCTAGTGGGGTCATCATTAGATTGAAGAGGATCGGTGACCACCGGATCACCCAGAGACGTCAGTGCATTGCCGTTAAGGAGTATGCAGGTTCTCTTCCTGTTTTAAGAACATAAGAGTAGCCATATACCGGGTCAGACCAATGATCCATCTAGCCCAGTATTCTGTTTTCCAAACAGGGGCCAAGCCAGGTCGCAAGTACCTGGCAGAAACCCAAATCGTCTAATCATTACAACAAGGGGAAAAAAACCAAAAAACACTAAAAAAAACAGAAATCATCAATTACATAACCAGGAAGAAGTGTTTTCAATGAGCGTCAATGGTAGAAAACAAATGTGTTATGTGAACTATATCAAATTCACAACAGTAAATTTAACATGAGGCATCATCAAACTAATCAACCGTCTATGAGATCCTTATAGCCTCCAGATATTTCAGATCTGCAGCACTAATATTGAAATACTACTACTACTACTACTACTATTTAGCATTTCTATAGCGCTACAAGGCATACGCAGCGCTGCACAAACATAGAAGAAAGACAGTCCCTGCTCAAAGAGCTATGTAATAAAAGTAAGCCAAGTATAGGACAATCAAGCCATTGTGACATCACTGATGAGGTTGGCTCTTATTGGTGGACTGAGGCATTATGACATCACAATATTAGCTCTGGTTACAAGAGACTACTACTACTACTTATCACTTCTATAGTGCTACAAGGCATACGCAGCGCTGCACAAACATAGAAGAAAGACAGTCCCTGCTCAAAGAGGTTACAATCTAAATAATCATCTGCCTCTTGAAGTGCGGTGACCTGGCTTGGCCACCGTTTGGAAAACAGAATACTGGGCTAGATGGACCATTGAGGTGGCAGTAAGGGCTCCCAGGCTAACCTGGTGGTAACCGGGTAACCGGGCAGTGCGGATATGACGGCATGCTAGGGGTGGGAAGAACTGCTGGGCTGCTGCGGTACTTCCTGTTTAGCGAGCAGTAAACCCGGGTTGGGCTTACCGCCGCTCAGTAAAACAGGCCCAAAGTTACGCATACTCACTTTAATTCAAGTCAATGGCAGGCATAACTGGGCAAGCCCAAGTGCCACGTGTTATGTGTGTAACTTACAGTACTCTAAGTTATATGCCTAAATGGTAGACACGCCCATGCCCAGCCCATATTCCACCCATGTGTATGCCACCATGCCGTTACATGCAAATACACTTATGTCCCTTATAGAATCATACATAGTGCACATTCATGCATTAGTTCTAATTATCTCAGCACTTATGCATGCAGTAACGGAATTCAAACATGCGTGGGATAAACATAAAGGAATCCTGTTCAGAAGAAATGGATCCTCAGGAGCTTAGCCGAGATTGGATAACAGAGCCGGTAGTGGGAGGCGGGGCTGGTGGTTGGGAGGCGGGGATAGTGCTAGGCAGACTTATACGGTCTGTGCCAGAGCCGAAGGTGGGAGGCAGGGATAGTGCTGGGCAGACTTGTACGGTCTGTGCCCTGAAAAAGACAGGTACAAATCAAGGTAAGGTATACACAAAAAAGTGGCACATTTCTTGGGCAGACTGGATGGACCGCGCAGGTCTTTTTCTGCCGTCATCTACTATGTTACTATGTATGTTACTATAACCTACCCGCACAGTTAGAGAATTGCCCTTTTTATCTTTAAATCTTTTAAGTGCAGAATAAACAGCCACATCAAATACTGCTTTTTATCACGATTTGGTTTTAGGTGTTATGCTTTTTTTTCCCCCAAATGATTTAACTCACTCTCTTTTGACTGATATCTTCAGATCTAATCCAAGGTCACCCTACCTGTCTTCTCTTCCACAGAGCAACAGCCTTTGGCATTCTGAATGGGTTTTGCAAATTTGCCGCTGTCCTTGGAAATTCCATTTTTGCCTCGTTTGTAGGCATAACGAAAGTGATTCCCATTCTTCTTGCATCATCTGCCCTGGTAGGAGGAGGCTTAATCGCTCTTCGATTACCAGAAACTCGAGAACAAGTTCTGATGTAGGAATCCGAGGAAGAACAAAGCACCACCTGGACACATACATGGAGGAGCATGGCCGAGTGGTTACAGCAATGTGTTGAAAGCCAAAGGAAGCCAGGGTTTTTATATCCCACCTTCCCTGATAATGATACTCCATGTGGCCTTGGGCAAGTCAATGTATCTTCCATTTCTTCAGGTACTCCTTTAGATTGTAAGCTCTGTGTGGGCAGGGACTTAACTGTATATGATTCACTAATAATGCTGTAAGCCACCATGAGCATTAATTAGAAAGATGGGTTAAAAATCCAAATTATTACACAGAGATCCAGTTACAGCATTGCTGCTATCTCATCTATGGAGAAAAACCCAAGGAATAGAATAGTGTTGGCCAACTAGTGTCAAAGCAAGTATCTCAACATGAAACCTTTTAGAGTAAAGATCCCCACAGGACAATGCAGTATCAGTTGTTTACAGATCCATCCCCAAAAGGAACCACCAAAGGAGGAGGAACACAGGCGTCCCTACGGCTGTACACCGAGAAGTTCAAAGGAGTTGGGAAAAAAGATGGCTCTTCAAAAGCAAGCCACAAAAGTCTGTTGAATATAGTATTTGTTTGTTGTCAAATCACTCATACACTTAGAAGACTCGACACTAGACTGTGTTTCGGCATAAATGCCTGCCTCAGAAATCTTTGGAAATTAAGTGTAAATGGAGAAACGTAAAGAGTGCTCTGAACCACTTAGGCACAACAAAGTTATTGCGAGTTGATTTCGTGGCATTACACTTAGGAGTCCTTTTACTAAGGTGCGCTGAAAAATGGCTTGCGGTAGTGTAGGCATGGGTTTTGGGTGCGCGCCAATCCGTTTTTCAGTGCGCCTGTAAAAAAAAGGCCTTTATAAAAATTTTTGCCGAAAATGGACGTGCAGCAAAATCAAAATTGCCACGCGTCCATTTTGGGTCTGCGACCTTACCACCAGCCATTGACCTGGCAGTGAAGTCTCATGCGGTAACTGGGCAGTAATGACCTACGCGCGCCAAATGCCACTTGGCGCGCGTCCGATAACTGAAAATAAAAATGAGCTTTCGGCTGCGCTTTTCGGACGTGCATCAAAAATGAAATTACCACAAGAGCCGCGCAGTAGCCATGCGGTAACTCCATTGTGGCACGCATTGGGCACGCGTAGGCGCTTACGCAGCTTAGTAAAAGGGCCCCTAAATTCACTTTTGTACATTTCCAAAGACTTCTGAGGCAGGAATTTATGTCTTCTAAGTGTATGAGTGTATCGAGAACAAATAAATACTATATTCAACAAACGTTTAGTTCCGTGGTTTGCTTTAGAAGGGCCGTCTTTTTTCCCTACTCCTTTGGACTTACAGATCCATCCGACATTTCATAAGGAGCAAACTTTACAGTTACGGAGTTATAACACCAGGAGACTCTAAAGCTCTGCATTCCGATCTATTTAATGTATGTATTGTTTACTAAGATCTTGGATCTATGTAGTTAAGAGATAGTATTATTAATGATACCAAAAAAGGCCCTGAGCTTTATAAAACTAATTGCAAGGCTTAAAGAAACCCATTCTTATCCACAGTGTGATTTTATTGTTCAAACTGCTCAGTGAGATTCTATTCAACCTGTGTACAATTTAGGAAATTGGTGACTCTAAGGAGTTTTTGAAACCCATTATTTTTCAGAAGTTGAAAATTGACATTATCATCCTATAAACCAAATCTGTAAATATTATGCAGTGTAAATAGGTGGGAAATTGTCTTATGTCTTAAATCTTATATTGTATCTAGTACCTGCAGGACTTTACCTGCATATTAGCCATACTACATAGGAAAATGATGTCAAAGGTACTCTATCTGTGTCAAATTTTAGCAATGTTGGCATAGATGCTTATAGCCATCTAAGGGGGGTAGTTATGAAGGTGCAGTAAAAGGCAGACTTTTACCGCACCTTAATTTCTCACGGAAGTAACTAACCTGCAGTATCTCAGCTTAGTCACTCCCGAGGTATATGAATAATGCAACTGGTGATCAACCTTGCAAGCTGTGCTTTTCTTAGTGCTTGGGAGCATGGGGTGCTAAGTTGTGGCCCAGTGGTCATAAGAACATAAGCATTTCCATAGCCCAGTATCCTGTTTCCAACAGTGGCCAATCCAGGTCACATGTACCTGGGAAGATCTCAATACAGTAAAATAGATTTTATTCTTCTTATCCTAGAAATAAGCAGTGGATTTTCCCAAGTCCATCTTAATAATGGCTTTAGGACTTTTCTTTTAGGAAATTATCCAAACCTTTTTTAAACCCTGCTAAGCTACTGCTTTTACCCCATTCTCTGACAATGAATTCCAGAGTTTATTTACACATTGAGTGAAGAAATATTTTCTCCAGTTTGTTTTAAATTTACTACTTAGTAGCTTCATTGTGTGCCCCCTAGTCCTAGTATTTTTGGAAGGAATAAACAAGTGATTCACGTTTACCTGTTTCACTCTATTCAGTATTTTATAGATCTCTATCATATATCCCTTCAGCCTTCTCTACTCCAAGCTGAAGAGTCCTAGCTGCTTTTAGCCTTTCCTCATAAGGAAGACGTCTCATCCCCCTTATCGTTTTCGTCGCCCTTCTCTAATTCTGCTATATCTTTTTTGAGATGCATTGACCAGAATTGCACACAGTATTCGAGGTGCAGCCATACCATTTTTGTTTTCCATCCCTTTCCTAATAATTCCTAACATTCTATTTGCTTTCTTAGCTGCCACTGCACACTGAGCAGAGGATCTCATTGTATGATCAACGATGACAACAAGATCCACTATTTCCACAAATGTTTTGTACTTTTTTGGGATCTTGCCAGGTATTTGTGACCTGGATTGGCCACTGTTGGAAACAGGATGCTGGGCTTGATGGACCTTTGGTCTGTCCCAGTATGGCAATACTTATATTATATAAGATATATACTTATGTAAGATCCTTTTCCTGGGCAGTGACTCCTAATGTGGAACCTTGAATTATGTAGCTATAGCTTGGGCTCCTCTTTCCCACATACATAAATTTGCACTTGCTCACATTAAACGTGATCTGCCATTTGGATGCCCAGTCTCCCAGTCTCATAAGGTCCGCCTGCAATTTTTCACAATCCTCTTGCGATTTAACAACTTTGAATAGCTTTGTTTCATCAGCAAATTTAATTAGCTCACAAGTTATTCCCATCTCTCAAACATTTAAATCTACTCTCTGTTTTCTATGTTTTAATCAGCTCTTAATTCACATTCTAATTTTCTCAGGAGTCTTTCATGAGGTATTTTGTCAAATGCTTTTTGAAAATCCACATACACAGTATCGACTGGCTCACTTTTATCCATGGTTATTCACTCCTTCAAAGAAATGTAGTAGATTGGTGAGGCAAGATTTCCCTTGACTAAATCCATGTTGGCTTTGTCTCATTAATCCATGCTTATGTATATGCTCAGTAATTTTGTCATCAGGCTCACTGGTCTATATTTTGCAGGATCACCTCTGGAACCCTTGTTAAAATTGGTGTTACATTGGCCGCCCTCCAATCTTCAGGTGCCATGCTTTATTTTAAAGATAAATTACATATTACTAATAATATGTATTTAAGTTCATTTTTCAATTCTATCAGTACTCTAGGATGTATACCATCCAGTCCAGGTGATTTGCTACTCTTTCATTTATCAAATTACCCCATTACATCTTCCTGGTTTACAGAGATTTGTTTCAGTTTCTCTGACCCATCAGCACTAAATACCATTTCATTTAATCTCTCTGCTATGGTCTTGTCTTTCCTGGATGCCCCTTTTATCCCTCGGTCATCTAGCAGTCCAACTGATTCTTTTACCAGCTTCTTGCTGCTAATATACCTAAAAAAGTTTTTACTATATGTTTTTGCCTCCAAAGCAATCTTCGTTTCAAAGTCTCTCTTTGCCGTCCTTTTCAGCGCTTGGCATTTGACAAGCTATTCCTTATGTTATTTCCTATTATTTTCAGTTGGATCCTTCTTCCGTTTTTTTAAAAGGATTTTCTTTGAGCTCTAATATTTTCGCTCACCTCACTTTTTAACCATGCTGGCTGTCGTTTGGCCTTCCTTCCTCCTTTTTTAATATATGGAATATATCTGGTCTGGGCTTCCACGATAGTATTTTTGAATAGCATTTATGACTGATGTAAATTTTTGACCTTTACAACTGCTCCTCTAAGTTTTTTTTTTTGTTTTTTTTTTACCAATCTCCTCATTTTATCATAGTTCTCCATTTTGAAAGTTAAATGCTACCATATTAGATTTCCTATGTGTACATACTCCAGAGACTATATCAAATCTGATCATGTTATGATCACTGTTATCAAATGTCCAACACCATTACCTCCAGCACTAGATCATGCGCTCCAATAAAGAAGGTCTAGAATTGTTCCCCCTCTTGTTGGTTCCTGAACCAGCTGCTCCATAAAGCAGTCCTTGATTTCATCAAGGAATTTTACCTCCCTAGCATGCCCTGATCTTACATTTACCCAATCAATATTGGGGTAATTGAAATCAGCCATTATTATTGTGTTACCCAGTTTGTTATCCTCCTTAATTTCTGATAACATTTCTGCATCTGTCTGTTCATCCTGGCCAGGTGGACAGTAGTACACTCCTATTACTATCTTTATCCCTTTTACACATGGGATTTCTATCCATTGGGATTCCAAGATGTGTTTTGTGTCCTGCAGAATTTTTAGTCCATTCGATTCAAGGCCCTCCTTAACATATAATGATGATACCCTTCCAACAATTTGATCCAGCCTGGTATTATGACAGTCTCCCACTGGTTATCTTCCTTCCACCAGGTCTCAGAGATGCCTGTTACATCTATCTTTTCATTTAGTGCAATGTATTCTAACTAACCCATCTTCTTTCTTAGGCTTCTGGCACTTGCATACAGACATTTCAAACAATGTTTGTTATTCCTTACCTCTTGCTCAGCCGTTGAGAGTGATAATTTGCAATCTTTAAAATCTGTCTGCTCTCTATTTAAGACACCTGGTTAGTGCAGTAGGCTGAGAACCTGGGGAACTAGGTTTGATTCCCACTGCAACTCCTTGTGACTCTGGGCAAGTCACTTAACCCTTCATTGTTCCAGGTACAAAACTTAGATTGTGAGCCTGCTAGGGACAGAAAAAGTACCTTCATATAATATATGTAAACCATTTTGGTTGTACCCACAGAAAGGCGGTATATCAAGTCCATGACCCCCTTACTATGGTCTGTATTGCAACCTTACTATCAGGATGTCCTGTCTTCCCTGTTTTGGTGATATCTTTTAAAGATACCTTGTTCCGAACCATGTGCTTTTGAGCGACTGTTGGCCTTCTCCCAGTTTCTGGTGTAAAAGCTGCTCTATCGCCAATATTTATGCCAGCAGCCTGATTCCACCCTGGTTAAGGCAGAGCCCATCTTTCCAGAATAGGCTCCCCCTTCCCCAGAATGTTGCCCAGTTCCTAACAAATCTAAAACACTCCTCCCTGTACCATCGCCTCATTCACGAATTGAGATGCCAGAGTTCTGCCTGTCTCTTGGGTCCTGCATGTGGAACGGGGGATCTTCTGAAATTGCTACCTTGGAGGTTCTGGAATTCAGCTTTCTACCTAAGAGCCTAAATTTGGCTTCCAGAACCTCCCTCCCACATTTTCTCAAGGGGCTGAGCATTAATTAGCCCCCTACCTCCACTGCCCCGTCATATCAAATCCTTCCTCTCTATGCCCCTCCCAGCACATACCCCCCTCCAGATGTACCTCAGAATGTTTCCCCTCCCAATACTCAACCAGCACATACTCCCTCCTAATGCCCCCTGCAGAACATAAACTTCAGGAGGAGTAGCCTAGTGGTTAGTGCAGCGGACTTTGATCCTGGGGAAGTGGGTTCAATTCCCACTGCAGCTCCTTGTGACTCTGGGCAAATCACCTAACCCTCCATTGCCCCACCTCCATTGCCCCAGGTACAAGTAAGTACCTGTATATATGTAAACCACTTTGAATGTAGTTGCAAAATACCACAGAAAGGTGGTATATCAAGTCCCATTTCCCTTTCCCCTCCTCCTGAAGCCCCTCCTTTAGCTAAATGCCTCTTCCTACTCATAGGCCTATAGGTGGGTGGGGGGTTTTGCCCAAAGAAGGGGATATGGAAGGAGGAGTATATTCAAGGGGGAGGGTTGGGAGGGGTGTGTGTTCTGAGTGGGCATTGGAAGGGGAGATCTGCAATGGAAGAGGCTTTGGTGAGAGGGGAAGCTTCTGTTGTTATGCTCTGTCCCCATTAGGAAGCAGCTATGGAACATCGGCCATGGCTTAGCTGCTCGATGCTCCCAACCAGGAAAAATAATGCCAGCTGATGATATTTTTCCAAGAATAACACAGTTTACAATGTTCACCACAAGCTGTGTAATTTGATTTACATAATAATGAGATGTTTTGCATGCTTTGCATCTCATTACTATGTCTCCTGCAGTAACTTAAATTAACGTGCATTACAGTAATATGACGCACATTATTGCCCTTTAACATGGGTTATGGCTGTAACTACCCCCCTAACGTTACCTAAAATATGCATGAAGCGAACTTTCAGTGTGAATTTCTTCGTTGTGTAACACGGTACAATAATTCATTGTTACATCCACTAAGGATGATTCCTGCCTTTCAAGCATATTTGTTACACCATCTATGCATTTTTGTTGGTCTGGTCACGTGGAGGGGCATAATCGAACGGGGCGCTCAAGTTTTCCTGAGGACGTCCTCACAGGACGTCCCGGCGAAGGGGCGGGGAAACCCATATTATCAAAACAAGATGGGCGTCCATCTTTCGTTTCAATAATACGGTCGGAGACGCCAAAATCTCAACATTTAGGTCAACCTTAGAGGTGGTTGTCCCCAGTTTTAGGCGATAATGGAAATTGAGGACGCCGATCTCAGAAATGACCAAATCCAAGCCATTTGGTCGTGGGAGGAGCCAGAATTCGTACTGCACTGGTCCCCCTGACATGCCAGGACACTAACCGGGCACCCTAGGGGGCACTGCAGTGGACTTCAGAAATTGCTCCCAGGTGCATAACTCCCTTACCTTGGGTGCTGAGCCCCTCAAAACCCACTACCCACAACTGTACAACACTACCATAACCCATGGGTGAAGGGGGGCACCTAGATGTGGGTACAGTGGGTTTGTGGTGGGTTTTGAAGGGCTCAAATGTACCACCACAAGTGTAACAGGTAGGGGGGGGATGGGCCTGGGTCCGCCTGCCTGAAGTGCACTGCACTCACTAAAACTGCTCCAGTGACCTGCATACTGCTGTCAGGGAGGTGGGTATGACATTTGAAGCTGGCATAGAGGCTGGCAAAAAATATTTTTAAAGGTTTTTTTTAGGGTGGGAGGGGGTTAGTGACCACTGAGGAGTAAGGGGAGGTCATCCCCGATTCCCTCCGGTGGTCATCTGGTCAGTTCAGGCACCTTTTTAAGGCTTGGTCGCAAGAAAAAATGGACCAAGTCGGCCAAGTGCTCGTCAGGGACGCCCTTCTTTTTTCCATTATCGGCCGAGGACGCCCATGTGTTAAGCACACCCCAGTCCCGCCTTCGCTATGCTTCCAACATGCCCCCGTGAACTTTGGTCATCCCCGCGACGGAAAGCAGTTGAGGATGCCCAAAATCGGCTTTCGATTATGCCTATTTGGGAGACCCTGGGAGAAGGACGCCCATCTTGCGATTTGTGTCGAAAGATGGGCGCCCTTCTCTTTCGAAAATAATACATGTTTAATAAATGTTGATTCTCTCTCAAAAACTGAAAATAAAATGTGAAGAGGGCTAGATGGTGCACTGGATAATGTATAATAGTTTTCAGTCCATTGGTTATACTTTAGTCAGTGACAAGCCACAGGTGAAATGAATTTGATATCCTCATACTTGGTAGATCTTCATCCATATAAAGCCACCATAGAATTCCACACATTTGATAATCGTCCTTTTCAACAATGTTTTCCACTTTGGTTCTGGAGGCTCAGCTAACTCACTGTTTTCAGAGACAGCCCATATGAACATGGATGAAGGGGCCCAAAAGGCTGTCCACAGGGTGGGTGGAAAAGGCTCTCTCAAAAGGTTGACAAGGGGGTGCATGGATGAGGGAACATAGTGGTTGTTAGTTACTCAGATTCAAGAATGTCAGATCTTGACAATGCTGAAGTTACCTATACTAATTGAACGTTTCATCTTATGTGGGACTTTAGCTGCTGTTGTTCTTTTATAAGTGCTTGGTATCTGAAAACGGAAACCTGCCCTTGGTTTAATGATGACCTTCTCAAAGAGGATCAAGAATGCTACCCCCAAGTGCCACTGGGAAGCTACTACTGACCCTTCAGTAAAGTTAACCTGGTGCAACCAAGGCAAGCTTTACAAGAGAGCCATTAATAAAGATAAAAGCAATTTTACTATTCACAAACTGTTGTGGGAGGTTGGAGGGGCTTCGAGGAGCTGTTTAGGTGTGTTAACACATGATTACATATCCCCTTGGAACGTTCATTGTTAGAGGTGGCAGACATGACACGATTTATTTTTTTAATGAAGGTGACTAGGCTTTTGGGATTCTTGCTTATCTCTTCTATTTGGCCTCCTGCCTCTCACACACTGGGTAGGATTATTAGTCCAGGATACTGTGTGATGGTAGTTGGGAACGTCAGGTGGTGTAGGGGAAGTGGTAGGTCTCATTATAGTGGATTCTTGTATTTGGGACATACATAAAGTTCAGAGGTTAGCAAGGAAGTTTAGCAACAGCAAATGCCTTGTAGACCCCTATCATAAGAGGCAAAACAAATTTCCTGACATCAGTGACCCCCCCCCCCCCCCCCCCACCAACCATGATGATCATAAATGAATCACCAGTTGACCTTCTGTTTAGCTAGACTAGACAAAATAAAGAGAATAAGCTTCCATATGCAGAAGTTTCATAAGCTTAGATTAGCGACTCCACTGATTCTAATGTCGGACAATGAACAGCTTAAAATTAAAAGCAAGATGTCAAGATGTATGCGCAAAGTCAAATTGGTGCCAATTAGAACCCAATTATCGGTACTAATTGGCTTGTTGGCCAATTTAATTGGGTGCATATCTTGGATCGGTGCTCGGTTGCGGGCACCATATATAAAATCTGGAGGTAAGTGCCTAACAGACTTTAATAAAGGGGCCCCATTGTGTTTTACGTCCCTTACATGATCTGGTTTTATCTCTTCTGGATGATAATGATCAGGCACATGTGCTTTTGTACAGATTTCCATGGGAAAATATTACAACAAATCAATTGCTAAATCCATGATCAAAATGTACAATTGGGTTGATTCTTCTGACATTTCTTAAATTTCCTATGGAGGAGTAAGATTAAATCTTTGCATCCACAACCCAAGACAATTTGATGGTGGTCTATACATAAATATGCTTTTATGTCCCATTAACGTCCTGATAAATCAGGAAAAGCCAGCGGTGTAGTATCAGTGATGTATGCCTCTTATCGACTGTCTTTCTTCACCCAGACATTTAAAAGGTCAGTATAAGTTCAGGCTGTTCCAACTCTTTCTCTTTTCAAATGGCATTCATAGTTCAAACAATTCTGCTACTGATGCTGAACACGATTACATACACCGAACATCAATCAGCCATCACTGGGGCCTATAAACCCACTGATAATTGTGTAGCCATATCATTTAATTTTATAATTTGTAATCTACCTTTCTAGGCATCTCACAATCATACATTCATAATTAAAAACAATTATAAAATGAGATACAAAACATCAGTTTACAATAAAGTTTACATATGTTTTCCAAAAAATTAAATATTAGCAAGTCTTGGTAGATATTACTTGACAAGAAACAGAAAGAGGCAAATCTGAAAGTTGACTTCATGTTGTATTATTTAAACAAAATAAAAGCATCATTGTGTCTTTTACTATATGTATTTCTAACACTGTTGAAATTTGTATTAGTTGTACATCACTGTAAATATGGGCTGTAGTTATTTACTATTTTTTAGGCGTCATCTCAATGCTGTTTCCGCTTTTTTTTTTTTTCTTTCAACGTCTTTTAATTTGATTTTTGTCGGTCATTGGAAAAATGGAGCCATCCTGATGGACTTGTGTCTCTGTTCTATGTTTGTCCTAATAAAGCTGAAAATAGAGCAAAGTGTTTCAGTGTTTGTAATTCACTGAGGTCTTGTTAGTAATGTCAATACACGTGACGGCCATTTCACCCTCATCGTAAGGACTTCTCTAGGTAATAGAAAACCCAAAAAAACTTTACATCAAAGACGAAGGTAAATTGGTGAAGATTTTTTTTTTTTTTGGGGGGGGGGGTTAATTTTATAAAAGGTGCTTTGGTTACGTGAGCAGGAATGCTTCTATTTAGTCACCATTATACTATTTTTTTAAGAAGCGCCATGCGTGTCTTGGATGTGCATAAACCAGCACTTAATAGCATGTATAAACGTCTAAATTCCGATTTTACAAAGCCAGGATATACACATCTAAAACAAGAATTTGAAAATGGCAAGGGGATATGGTCTGGGTGTGTTTTGGGCTAGAGCATGGCGATCCTGAAAAGTGAACATTTATTCCCTATTTCAGAAGGGGAATGAGCATCTACATCTGTACCACTGAACGTCAGTCTTCAAAATGAATGGGTGTACAATGTAGCTGATTAGAGATGCATGGACTTCGTTCAGAAGAGGTTCTTGAACCATTTGAGTGAACCCATGTGAAACTTGCAGAGAAATGTGTAGCCCAGGATAGCAAAAACAAAAAATCTCAAAGTCACTGATAGTAATACCAATAATCAGGGGCGTAGCCAGACAACAGATTCTGGGTGGGCCTAGGCAAGAAGTGGGTGGGCACCAAGTGTTCTTCACCACCACTACCACCACCATAAAAATATCTCAGCTGGCGAGAAAACGCTTCTTTCCACCTTGGCTTAACATGAAAGGGAAGTCTTCAGCTGATAGAGCTTGGGATCTCCACCTGCTACCACTAAACGTATGCTACTGTTGGGTGGGCCTGAACCCTAAGTGGGTGGGCCATGGCCCACCCAGGCCCACCTGTGGCTAAGCCACTGCCAATAATGCTATCAAAAACCAGGCCAAATGCTACAAAATCTTTTTTTTCTTTCAAGAGTGCCCTCAGAAATATCCACTATCCTTGATAGTTAATAATAACTTTTGCCTAGTGGTATAGCACTTCATTCATTGGCTACTCTTCGTTTAACACCATAATAAGTGCTATTTGTGTCTCTTGTGATTGTGCAATCAACCAAAAAAAAACCCTGATAAACCTTCACCAACTATGGCCAGCTGCCACTTCTCTGAAGTTGCAAAATCAATAAGTAAAACTAGACTTATCTTTTGAGCCCGAGTCCTCGCTGTCTCGATGCTCAGGGCTATCAGTGTGTTCGCAACAGACTGCTCTCCCCTGGAAATGCCCGACACACCGGGTTTCAAACTGCTTTCCTCAGGGACTCAGGTTAAAGCTGTCATCAATTTTGAAACAGGATGCTGGTCACTTCAGAGGTACACTGCTGTAGCTTATATGGGCGCCAGTAGTTTTCCAAAGAAAACAGGGAATGAACTTTTTGTGATGTCACGAAAAGAAAAAAACTTTATGTAAAAGTAGAAATTCATGGCATTGACCATGTTCCTGAGTTACCACAAGGTGGAGATCGGGTATCTATACTGACCCGCCGGGAACAGTTTTGGGTCTTTAAACTACAGACTGTTAGCCCTTCGAGTTTGAATGAAAATATCGAATGGAATACTATGATATATATATATATATATATATATATATATATATATATATATATATATATATATAATATATATATATATATATATATATTTATATATTTATTTATTTATTTATTTATTACATTTGTACCCCGCGCTTTCCCGCTCATCGCAGGCTCAATGCGGCTTACATAGTAAAGAGAATACAATATGTAATATCAAAATCAAAATCAACAAAGGAGGTATATGGTAGGACAAATGAACAAGGGGTAAATGGGATAAAAGAGGTATGAGAGAAAGGATAGGGATAGGTAAGGAAGTGGAGCGATAAAGAAGAGATAGGGGAAGAGCATGGAGTAAATCCATGGAGGATAAGAAGGTTGGTAGGAGGTAATTCCTGAGTCATTGTTGTTAATGATTAGATGAACCGGTAAATGGATGGGTTGCTTATGTTTGCTTATGGTAGGTCAAGTCGTTCGGGTAAATCCATTTGAATAGATGGATAGTTTCCTAAAGGGAAGATATTCACTAGTTGATCGAATGTATCTGGGTAGAGCGTTCCAGAGTTGGGATCCCAGGTAGGGGAAGTTAGATGCATGATATGTTTTGTACGTCCTTTGCAATTGGGAAGGTGCAGGTTAAGGTATGTTCGCGAAGATGTTGACCTGTTTCTGGATGGAAGATTTAATAGATTGACCATGTAGCTTGGTGATACTCCATGGATGATCTTGTGAACTAGTGTGATGGCCTTAAAGTTGACTCGTTCTCTAATGGGGAGCCAATGAAGTTTCATACGGAGGGGTGTTGCACTTTCGAATCTAGGCTTCCCATAAATAAGTCTAGCCACCCTGTTCTGGGCAGTTTGAAGTTTTTTCATGATTTGGGCCTTACATCCAACGAAAGCAAAGTTACTTACCTGTAGCAAGTATTCTCCGAGGACAGCAGGCTGATTGTTCTCACACATGGGTGACGCCCGACGGCAGTCCCAGGACCAGAAATCCCCCCCAGCAACAAAGCCCGCCATTCTTGTGAAGTTCAGTGGATTGGCGGTCTTTAAAAACCTTTTCAATATGGAGGTTACATATATTGGGAAATATATAGCAACATCTGTTGTGAAGCTCCAGAAATCTGTGATGGATCCATGTCAGAACTGTGGATCTACTGAGGATTTCCCTCAGATCGGCTGAAAAATAACATTTACTGGATGTTTTTCTATGGCTCTTTGGGTATTCTTCAAATTTTGTAGGCAGTTGAACCAGGCTGTGGTGTAACTGGTTGAAGCTTAGCAGGTTCTTGTAGCAGCTCAGTTCTTTCACTCTGAAATCAGTGCAGAAAAATCTTTTTTTTTTTTTACAATGAACTATGCAATAGCTTACTGTGTTATTATAATGTAATCATTTACTTTAACCTATATTATGATTATTTTTTTGATTTGGCTATTCTTGGATACTACATTTTTTTAAGGCAAATGAAGGACTTGTTATTTAATACCAATTTTCAAACCGCAGTTCATGCATCAGTGAGGCCATTATTTGATTATTGTAATTCTTTGGTTTGGGGTTTATCAGGCCATGTGCTGAATCCATTACAATTGGCACAAAATGCAGTGGGTAGAAGGGAAGGGAAATGGGACTTGATATACTGCCTTTCTGTGGTTTTTTGCAACTACATTCAAAGTAGTTTACATAGTATATTCAGGTACTTATTTGTACCAGGGGCAATGGACAATGGAAGGTTAAGTGACTTGCCCAGAGTCACAAGGAGCTGCAGTGGGAATCAAACTCAGTTCCCCAGGATCAAAGTCCACTGCACTAACCACTAGGCTACTCCTCCACTAGCAACATTCCATGTAGAATCTCAAATAGGCTGGGATTCTGGAATCTTGCTATTCTTTGTGGTTCTGCATGGAATGTTGCTACTCTTTTGAGATTGTGAATGGAATCTTGTTAATGGGACTTGATATACTGCCTTTCTGAGCTTTTTGCAACTACATTCAAAGCAGTTTACATATATTCAGGTACTTATTTTGTACCAGGGGCAATGGAGGGTTAAATGACTTGTCCAGAGTCACAAGGAGCTGCAGTGGGAATCGAACTCAGTTCCCCAGGATCAAAGTCCACTGCAGTGGGAATCGAACTCAGTTCCCCAGGATCAAAGTCCACTGCACTAACCACTAGGCTTATCTAGTTTTGAACATATATCTCCGAATTTGACACCAATTTATAGAATTACCACCTATAAGTCCCATGGGATTTCTATGCATAAAAAATCCTACCAGCTAGTTTCAGCCACCAAAACCTACCCATTATAAACAATAGCATTATTTGCAGGGCTTTTTTTTTGAGGGGGTACTGAGTACCGGCACCTTTTCCATTGTCTGCTAAAATTGACCCACGGTCCCCAAGTTTTAATGAAAGAGCTCAGGCTCTACACACCAATTCTGTGACTGGTTGCAGGGGGCCTGGCTATTGTGGGGTGGGTCTCTCAGTGATCATCCCACCCCTGAAGGGTGGCCTGGCATTTGAGTACCGGCACCTTTTTTGCTAGAAAAAACGCACTGATTATTTGACAAATTCTTCTATATGGGAGTGAAATCTGGATTCCATACCAGATAGACCAGAATCCAGACATTCCAAGTTACCTAGTTCCAGCAGGGAGACATGACCAATCCTGGTTTTGAACATACACCCCAAAGCAATGTGGAAGTTATAGTCCCTGATTGTACTCACTGAAATCCATGCTGCAGGTCCCATAGTGCATCAGTATAGGGTTGTCAGAAAGCCAGAAATAGCCTAAAATCTCCCTGTTAAAACTGGGTAACTCGACAGCTCTGAGAATCTCAGTATAAACCCTGAACCTCCAGTTTTGTAACATACATCTCAGTTCCCAATAATGGAGCTAGGGCCTTTCCTCATATAACAAAAATTTTATTTAAATTACAAAATATAAAGAAAATAAATGTAAATGTCTACCATAAAACTTTCCATTTGCTAAACTTAAAAATAAAATTCTTTATTCTACCTTTGTTCTCTGGCCATTTTATTCATGTTTGTCACAGTCTCCAGTTTCTCCTGTGTCTTTTCTTAGCTCTCTCTCTCCAGGGTCTCCAGTACATCTGCCACTTCTTCTTCTCTCCCTTCCTGTCTTCTTCATCTTTTCTCTTACATCGATCTCTGATCTCAATCTTTTCCTATCAACTTTCTTCCTTTTATTTTTCTGCCTCTCAATCTGCTCATATTTCATTCATTCTTACTATCCAATCTTCAATCTTTTCCTATTTCTGTAACTACCTACAACTTTCCATCTACATCACCCGGGACCTCCCATTCTTCATCCTATGATTCCCCAGTTTTTTGCTAACACTTTCCTCTCTCTCTTCTCTCTCCCCCTGTTTACAGCACCCCTCTCTCTTTCCACCTCTGCTTACCATCTCCTGTCTTCCCCCATCCAGCTTCTCTCTTTCCATCTCCATCCAGCATTTCCCTATCACCCTACTTCATGCCCACCTGCCAGTATCTCCCTCTGTTTCTCCCTTCCTCTGTCAGGATCTCCCTTTTCTCCATATTCCCCCTCCCCCATATTCAGCTTCCCTCCTCCCTGTCCCTATTCCCCTCCAATGTCCAGCATCTCCCCTTTGTCTTCTGACGTCCCCCATATCCAGTGTCTCCCTTCTGTCTTCCTACTTACTTCATATCCAGCATTTCCTTTCTACGTCTCTATACCCCCATGTCCTTTTTTCCTCCTACCCAATCCAGAATCTCTTCTCTCCTACCCTCATCTAAGCCAGCATCTTCCCCCATCCTGTTCCAGTACCCCCTCTTTCCCCATCCCAATCCAGTATCTCCCTTGTCACCCTACTCTCCCCATGTCTACCATTTCTCCTACTCCCTTTGAGCAAACATATTCTCTTTCTTTCCATCCTTCCTTGATCCAGCAACTCCTCTTTCATTCCCCCTGCCAACTTTGGTTCAGTGTGTAGATGTTCGTCCTTCTCCCTTCTCATGTTCAGCATCTTGCCTGTCTCTCTACTGCCCACCCCATCATCTCTCTTTCTACTCCCCATAGGGTCCAGCATCCCCCTTTATGTCCCTCTTTCCACCCCCTCCATCCAACATCTTCTTTCTCTTTCTCCCTCCCTAAGCCAGTACCTTTCTTCCCCATCATTTCCCTTCTCTCACCCTACTGCCCGGGCCTTGTCCAGCTTCCCCCTCCCCCTATTCACAAACAAGCTTATCTGCTTTCTTCCCTCCCTCGGTCTAACGTCTCTACTTTCTTGCCATGCTCCCCCCCCCCCCCCCAAACATATCGCACCTCTCTTTTTTCCTCTGCCTTTTCTGCCCGTGGCTGCTTTCTGGTTGTGCAGCAGCAGCGCTGCTGTCCCATTTCCTCCCTCCCTAAGTCACTTTCTGTTAGAGGGGTGGGACCAGAACCGGCAACACATGCAGCAGCCTGGAAGGCCCCCCACAGTTTCACTCTTCTTTATAGCCACTGCTGCATACACAATGGGGTGGCACTTGCCACCCTGTAGCAATGCCTATGGGTAGACTAAAAAGGGATGTAGTACTGCTGCAGTTTGTTTGCATCAATTACAGGCATGGGTTGCAAGGTGACCAGCCTGAGGCATGGAGCAATAGAGAATGCATCTTCAAGATTAGGTGGGAAAGGGAAATGGGACTTGATATACTGCCTTTCTGAGGTTTTTGCAACTGCATTCAAAGCGGTTTACATATGTTCAGGTACTTATTTTGTACCAGGGGCAATGGAGGGTTAAGTGACTTGCCCAGAGTCACAAGGAGCTGCCTGTGCCTGAAGTGGGAATCAAACTCAGTTCCCTAGGATCAAAGTCCACTGCACTAACCACTAGGCTACTCCTCCACTAGCAACATTCCATCTAGAAGCCTGCCCTTGCAGATCAGCAGTGCGGCCGCACAGGCTTCTCTTTCTGTGAGTCTGACGTCCTGCATGTACGTGCAGGACGTCAGACTCACAGAAACAGAAGCCTGTGCAGCCTTCTACATGGAATGTTGCTAGTAGAATAGCAACATTCCATATAGAATCTCAAAGTAGGGGAGGGGAAATGGGACTCGATATACCGCCTTTCTGAGGTTTTTGCAACTACAATCAAAGTGGTTTACATATATTCAGGTACTTATTTTGTACCAGGGGCAATGGAGGGTTAAGTGACTTGCCCAGAGTCACAAGGAGCTGCAGTGGGAATTGAACTCAGTTCCCCAGGATCAAAGTCCACTGCACTAACCACTAGGCTACTCCTCCACTAGCAACATTCCATGTAGAATCTCAAACAGTAGCAACAGAATCTCAATAGTAGCAACATTCCATCTAGAATCTCCAATAGTAGCAACATTCCATGTAGAATGTCAAATAGTAGCAACAAAATCTCAATAGTAGCAACATTCCATATAGAATCTCAAAGTAGGGGAGGGGAAATGGGACTCGATATACCGCCTTTCTGAGGTTTTTGCAACTACAATCAAAGTGGTTTACATATATTCAGGTACTTATTTTGTACCAGGGGCAATGGAGGGTTAAGTGACTTGCCCAGAGTCACAAGGAGCTGCAGTGGGAATTGAACTCAGTTCCCTAGGATCAAAGTCCACTGCACTAACCACTAGACTACTCCTCCACTAGCAACAGTCCATGTAGAATCTCAAATAATAACAACAGAATCTCCAATAGTAGCAACATTCCATGGAGAATCTCAAAAAGGGAAAGGGAAATGGGACTTGATATACCACCTTTCTAAGGTTTTTGCAACTACATTCAAAGCGGTTTACATATATTCAGGTACTTATTTTGTACCAGGGGCAATGGAGGGTTAAGTGACTTGCCCAGAGTCACAAGGAGCTACAGTGGCAATTGAACTCAGTTCCCCAGGATCAAAGTCCAATTCACTAACCACTAGGCTACTCCTCCACTGCACTAACCACTAGGCTACTCCTCCACTCATTCCACCAATAAGAGCCAACCTCATCAGTGATGTCACAATGGCTTGATTGCCCAATACTTGGCTATTGTGATGTCATAAGGGAAAGGGGGAAAGGGAAATGGGACTTGATATACCACCTTTCTGTGACTTTTGCAACTACATTCAAAGTGGTTTACAAAGTATATACAGGTACTTATTTTGTACCAGGGGCAATGGAGGGTTAAGTGACTTGCCCAGAGTCACAAGGAGCTACAGTGGCAATTGAACTCAGTTCCCCAGGATCAAAGTCCAATTCACTAACCACTAGGCTACTCCTCCACTAACAACATTCCATGGCCAGACTCACAGAAACAGAAGCCTGCGCGGCCGTGTTGCTGATCTGCAAGGGCAGGCTTCTACATGGAACGTTGCTAGTGGAATAGCAACATTAACATTCCATGTAGAATCTCAAACAGTAGCAACAGAATCTCAATAGTAGCAACATTCCATGTAGAATCTCAAATAGGGAAAGGGAAATGGGACTTGATATACCACCTTTCTGAGGTTTTTGCAACTACATTCAAAGCGGTTTACATATATTCAGGCACTTATTTTGTACCAGGGGCAATGGAGGGTTAGGTGACTTGCCCAGAGTCACAAAGAGCTGCAGTGGGAATCAAACTCAGCTCCCCAGGCTCAAAGTCCACTGCACTAACCACTAGGCTACTCCCGAAGAGGAAGGGAGAAAGAGAATGAGAGGAGAGGAGGGGCCAGGGATAGGATCCTCCTGCCCTGGCTGATTTTCGGCCATAGTCCGTTCCTGGTTCTGGTAAACTAGACCATAGCACTCATGTTACTTGATTTTATTAGGTTCCTTCCCAAGAGCAGGGATAATTGAATGAGCAGAACTGTTAAGTGACCCAGTTTTCCAAGGGGACTTTAGGGTGGTCTATCACAAGGTTCTCAGTCCAGTCTTCAGAATCACACTGAGGCAGTTTGGATACACATGAGATAAATCTGTATGCACTACCACCATTGTAATCAATCTATCTCATGCATATTTATTGTTGGTATCCTAACAAACTAACTGGGTAGGTGTGTCCTCACCACTTCCCCCCTCCCCTTGTGATTCAGCATCTCACCCTCGCTTCACTCTCTCTCTCATTGTGGTTCAGAACCTCATCCTCTTTTCACACACCCCTAACTATGGTTCTGCACCTTAACCTCTCTTCATACCCTCCCTCCCACCCCTCCCCCCAGTGGTTCTACACTTCTCTTCAAGCCTCCCTTCCTGCTGGGGCTCTTATTATTTAGCCACAACCGCAATGACAGCAGTAAGGTAAATGATAATGAGTAAAGGACTTTCCAACCCGTGTGCTCTTCAAAGCTCTGACATATCCCTCCCCCATGGCAACAAAAAGTGTGTGTCAGAGCCCTCCTAGGTGCACTGTTGATCATCTTACTGCTGTCATCATGGCTGTGGATTATTAATAGGAAGGATCCCCAGCAGGAAGGAAGGTTTGAGGGGAGGCAGGGGCGGACTGAGAGTACTCTGGGTCTCTAGGCACTCTGGGCCCCCTCCACCATTCTGCTGCTGCCCCCCCATGCTGCTGCCATCCTACCTCCCCTTGATATGCTGTTGCTGCCCCCCGCCTTGCTGCCCTGGTGGTCTAGTGGCTGTGGCTTCTTCGGGGGCAGGAAACAAATCCCCTCTTTCCTGCCCATCCGCTGCCTCTACTCTGCCCGGTGCAGTGCCATGTTTACAAAATGGCTGCCGAACCTTCCCACGGTAGTCTCTCGCGAGACTACCACGGGAGTATCGGCAGCCATTTTGTACACAGAGCGGTGCAACCAGGGAGAATAGCAGCAGCGGCCACTACAGCACCAGGGCCCCGTGGGGGCTGTAGTGTGTGGCGGGGACAACCGACAGAGCCTCTGGGCCCTCTGGCATTGCCGGGTTGCCAAATGGTCAGTTTGCCCCTGAGGGGAGGTGCAGGATTTGGGAGGGGGGAGGTAATGTGACAGCAGGCAGTGGGCACCTTCTTCCAAAATCTATTCACTGTAGCCACCCTCACCCCCCACAAACTACACTCATACTCACCCTACAAATTAGCCAGTTCAAGTGCTCTGCAGTGAATATTGAATTTTTCCTTGATGAGTGTGGGGCTTTTCTATTCTTTAGCAGAAGCTTGCCATTATCCAGTTGAGGGAACTGAGATGGCAGCAATTCATTTGACTATTATTACAAATCATCTATTGAGCACATAATTGATTATCAACCAGTAAAGGTATGTTGACAAATTCCAAAAAACAGGAAGTCTGTCTTTAAGAATCTATGGGGAGCTGGAATGCTATTTCCCCAGTTCCCAGTTTATCTTTTCCTTGTAATAAACGAAGTCAATCACCAGGGGGCAGATGCTACACAAAAATGAAGGTTCCTTCACTAAAAGCTTCCATGCAAACGTGAAACCCTTAATAGAATTCCTTCAGATTGTACTGTGATGGTCTGGTTGATGAAAGTGTTCTACCAAAATACTTTGAGGGAAGTCAATTAAATATGCAAACAGGTTAAAAAATGTTTATTTTTAGATCATCCTTTTTTAATGAATTTTGGTTGTTTCTTTGTTTTTATTAATATTTTTGAATGCATATTAGAACATTTAACACATACAGCTTGACTTTGTGTGTTAATTTGTAGGACAATATTCAGTCACCATAGTCAGTGTTCTTTTTAAATGCTGTTTGCATTGGTAAAAAAATATACAGATACTTAGTGCCGCTATTGGGGCAGGATCCAGTGCTGAATAATAGGATCAGTTCTGGAACATTCCAGATAGCAGCAATATTCAGTCTCCTAACCATATAGATTCAGTAAATGGCTCTTAAAATTTGGCGCAAAAAAAAAATTGGCATGGAGCACTATTCTATAAATGGTACTCTGATGGGCCGATGATCAGAAGCAAACGCAGGCGCTAGAGGTTCTTAGCGCCATACTAGTGCCTGTGTTTGCTACCGCCCCATAATCAGAAATGCGCTCATGGGCTTAGCATGCAAATGCATGCTAAACAGGGCTCTTAGCACAAGTAGTATGCAAATGCATGCTAAACATATTCCTCCCCAATGATCAGTGAGCAGCACGCCAAACATTGGCGCACTGCCCGTAGCAACCCAGTTATCAATATATAAGTCAGAGTTCTTCCAGACAAGGAGGAAAACGCCTCAAAAACAAGCCCCTCCCACAGATGTAAATGGAATAAGGGCTACAAATTCATCATCACAGGCGCTCCAAAAACATCCTAATTTTAAAATTTTTTTTGAAAATTTTTTTTCTTAATACTAAACAACAAAAGTGCTCTGCCAGGTAAGCTGTAAAGTTTTACTTAACTTCGGCAGGCTGCAAACTGTCTCCTCCCAGACCGTGATTCAACTGTGGTCAACGGGTCCCGTTTCACATTGCGCTGCTTCAGGACCACAGCAATTCAATCAACCAATTCAACGGTCATATGTCGTTCTGTTCATAAGGCATGCTAACAGGCCCCCCCATTTCCCCCACTACAGCCCCCCCCCCACAGGAGCACAACCACCCCCCCCCCACCCCAACCCCCTGACACAAGTTTATTTCAGTACATTTATACCCCGCCTTTTGCCATAGTGTTACAGCCCCAAAGCGGCTTACAATGAACTAATTAAAATAAATTAAAAATAAATACATTACAGTTACAATTTAATAATTAGAGTGGGAGAACAGGAAAGGGAGGGAAAAAAAAGACAGAGATCGGGACTTTTAGAAGTCAACAAAGAAGCCTCAGATGTGCCATATTCCTTGCTTGTCTCCAGAAGCTCCTCATATTTCTTCTGTTCTCTTTCTACCTCGTTTCTCACTGCTTCAATAGCTTTATTAACAAGCTCCAGCTCCGAGATGCCAGGATGCGACTCTATCACATGTTATGAAGCCCTGCCTAGTGCATCCCAGGATGCACTGGGCAGGGCTGGGCACCACCATTTTCAAGGCGGCACTGGAGGAGGAAGGAGTGTATTACCTCCCTCCTCCAACAAAGGTATAGGGGGGCAGGGAAGAGGGCTACTAGACCACCAGGTTGGGGGAGCTTGATTTGTGGTTCACTGGGCCACCAGGGCTTTTTGGGGGGGGATGTGAGGGGGGTTAGGGGGGTTGGAGGTCTACCGGATCTCCAGCCCCCCATGTGAACTTGTGTTGGGGGGGGGGGTCGGGGGGGACTGGAGGTCTAACGGACCTCCAACCCCTTTGTCGCTGGCTTGGGATGGGGGTTCGATGGGAGCAGTAGGCTCGCTCTTCTGGGACTACCGCCAGCCCAACGCGGCCACCGCCGATAGCCTCACCCCAAGCACGCACCATTTCTGGGGGAAAAAGAAAACCCCTGGAAATGGCTTACACAGAGGTAACCTGGCAGTAATCGGGTATCGCCGTGCACTGCCTGGTTACCTCTGGGTTAGCGCAGGAGCATTATCGCCACCTCAATGGGTGTCTCAGCATTTACCACCAGCTGATTTTTACTGTGAGCTAAAAATGCTAGCACAGCTTTGGATAAGGCCCCCCCCCCCCCCCCCCCAGAGTGTTGAGGAAACCAGTGATGGTCTAGTTAGCTAATAATGATCAGTTTAAAGATATTCAGCATTTTCACTCCAACACATACTCCTTGAAACTGGAAATAGTAGTTACATTTGGTGGTTCTGATACTGAAAGTCTCCCCAACTCCTATTATTACAGGTACCTACCTTCCAGTCATTTTATTTGAGCATCAGAGAAGTATGTGCCTGTAAAGTCATATCAGAAGTTGCAGAATTGAAATCACCTATGAGGCAAAATACAGACATGAGGCAAAAAAATAAACGCTGGGATCACATTTTCCTGAGATAGAATAGACTATTTCCTAAGAAGGCTCAAATCTCTCTCTTTGGAACATCAGGAAAAAGTGCAGGGCTAAAAACTTGTGAAAATTAATGTCCATGAGCCATTATTAAGATGGACTTGGGAAAATTCACTGCTTATTCCTAGGATAACTACTACTACTACTACATGTTCCTGGAGGAAAAGTCCATAGTCTGCTATTGAGACAGACATGGGGAAGCTACTGCTTGCCCTGGGATTGGTAGCATGAAATGTTGCCACTATTTGGGTTTCTTTCAAGTACCTGTGACCCTAATTGACCACTGCTGGAAACAGGATACTGGGCTAGATGAACCATTGGTCTGACCCAGTATGGCTATTTTTATGTTCTTATGAAGTTGATGTTGAATAATTTATTCCTATTTCAATGTGGTTTTGCAATAGTAAGCTTCCTGTAATAGTTTGCTATGTATGGAATTTGTCAGAATTTCCTACAGAAATGTTGGCTGCTGTCGTGGACAGGATGCTGGGCTCGATGGACCCTTGGTCTTTTCCCCGTGTGGCATTACTTATGTACTTATGTTTTTGGATGTAAAAAAACCCGACATGCTGTCTATCAACACTGACAAACTGACTGGATGTAACTTTCAGAAGTTAGATATTGCAGTCTATAGGGCTTGTGCAGCAAGGCTTAGTTTACATGACAGGGCAGTTTAGCATGTGCTTAATTAATATGCAGTGTGCTAATGGCTTCATGCATGCATTAAACTGAAAAGACAAAAACACAGAAGAACAAACCCTCGCAGTCCAAGAAGACAAGCGAAAAACAGCTAAGGGGACAAGAAAATCGCAAGACGACGCTCTAAAAGTTCCAAAATGTATTGGCATCCAAGATTCGACACGGACCGTGTTTTGGCCACTAGGCCTGCATCAGGAGTCTTGATAGGATGTATACAAATAAAACATCGTGTTGCAGTAGATGACGGGGAGAAACATGGCAAGTGCCGTCTCACAACGGATTGTGAAAGATTACTACTACTACTACTACTATTTAGCATTTCTATAGCGCTACAAGGCGTAGGCAGCACTGCACAAACATAGAAGAAAGACAGTCCCTGCTCAAAGAGCTTACAATCTAATAGACAAAAAATAAAGTAAGCAAATCAAATCAATTAATGTGTACAAGAAGGAGAGGAGGGTAGGTGGAGGCGAGTGGTTACAAGTGGTTACGAGTCAAAAGCAATGTTAAAGAGGTGGGCTTTCAGTCTAGATTTAAAGGTGGCCAAGGATGGGGCAAGACGTAGGGGCTCAGGAAGTTTATTCCAGGCCTAGGGTGCAGCGAGACACAAGGCGCGAAGTCTGGAGTTGGCAGTAGTGGAGAAGGGAACAGATAAGAAGGATTTATCCATGGAGCGGAGTGCACGGGAAGGGGTGTAGGGATGGACGAGTGTGGAGAGATACTGGGGAGCAGCAGAGTGAGTACATTTATAGGTTAGTAGAAGAAGTTTGAACAGGATGCGAAAATGGATAGGGAGCCAGTGAAGCGACTTGAGGAGAGGGGTAGTATGAGTAAAGCGACCCTGGCGGAAGACGAGACGGGCAGCAGAGTTTTGAACCGACTGGAGAGGGGAGAGGTGACTAAGTGGGAGGCCAGCAAGAAGCAGATTGCAGTAGTCTAAACGAGAGGTGACAAGGGTGTGGATGAGGGTTTTGGTAGAGTGCTCGGAAAGAAAGGGGCGGATTTTACGGATGTTGTAAAGAAAGAAATGACAGGTCTTGGCAATCTGCTGGATATGAGCAGAGAAGGAGAGAGAAGAGTCAAAGATGACCCCAAGGTTTTGAGCTGAGGAGACAGGGAGAATGAGAGAGCCATCAACAGAAATAGAAAACGGGGGGAGTGGGGAGGTGGGTTTGGGGGGAAAAATGAGAAGCTCGGTTTTGGTCATGTTTAATTTCAGGTGGCGTTGAGACATCCAGACAGCAATGTCAGACAAGCATGATGAAAGATATATGCACAGTCGCACAAATGGTCAAATAATAACTCAGAGCATTCGGTACAGAAAGGATCGCTGCTCATTCACTTTAAACCAGGGTTAGAAAACATTAGTGTGAACCCACAGATAAGTGGAGAGAAACCAAGTGAAAATAAGACTTTCATATAAATACACTTACATCTACTGTCATCTACCAAGATTTGTTTATTTCCGATCTGACGAAGAAGGGCAACCTTCGAAAGCTAATCAAGAAATGTACTAAGTTATGTCCAATAAAAAAGGTATCATCTTATTTTCTTTTCCATGTTTTATTTTGTTTTATTTCTATTGATTACGTATAAATACACAAAACAGTGCGATATTCATTCCTCTACCTGAGGTTTAGCATTTGCTCAATAAATCCCAAAATTTGACACCCGCCTCGGACTGGGTGTTAAGTTTTTTTTAGCGTGCAGAAAGGACACAAATCACAGCATGAATTATTGTGATTGAAAAATGGAGGTGATCTAATTTGCTTCAGTTTAGATGGCAACGAGGGGGCACTTTTACCAAACTACCGTAAAAAAGTGGCCTTCCCACACACTAAGGTCATTTTTACCACATGGGTAAAATTGGCAATTTTTCTAGCTTTTGAATTAATGGCCACATGCTGATTTTCCTACTCAAAAATAACCCCCTTCCATTGAATACTTCATGAATTGGTATTCTTTTTTATATATCAGTTTTTATCTATTTTTTCAATGTTATTTAAAATAGGGAGGAAAAGCCTCAACAGACTCCTTCTTGGCAACAGAGCCGTTCAATCATAGCAGTACTCATTAGTCATCATAGGCTAAAAATTCTCCCCCCCCCCCCCCCCCACACAAATTTTTATTTTGCCACAAAGTCCAAACAAGCTTTCAACTTAGCTTAGCTCCTGAGGATGCACAGACTCTTCCTGCTGTCTACGGCCCATTTTCCCATTAGCGCACGGCCATTGGCGTGTGATTCCCCTCCTGTAGGTGGTAAGGGCTCATGAACTAAGCGCTCGCTAATCGGTTTGCACAGCAATGTAGCTGCGCCTGTGGCGTAGCTACGTGGGGCCACGGGGGTCTGGGCCCCCGTAGATTTGGCCCTGGACCCCATGCCAACGACCCTCTTGACCCCCCCTCCTGCCGCCAACCCTCCCCCGCCATCGCCTACCTTTGCTGGCGGGGGACCCTAACCCCCGCCAGCCAAGGTCCTCTTCTTCCGGCGCAAGGCTTCGTCCTGTTTCTGTGAGTCTGACGTCCTGCACATACGTGCAGGACGTCAGACTCACAGAAACAGGACGAAGCCTTGCAGATCAGCCAGCGGCTGCATTGCTGGCTGATCTGCAAGGCTTCGTTCTGTTTCTGTGAGTCTGACGTCCAGGACGTCAGACTCACAGAGACAGAATGAAGCCTTGCGCCGGAAGAAGAGGACCTCGGCTGGTGGGGGTTGGGGTCCCCCGCCAGCAAAGGTAGGCAGCGGCAGCGGGGGAGGATTGGCAGTGGGAGGGGGGGTCAAGAGGATCGTCGGCAGGGGGGGGGTCAAAGTTGGTGGCGGCGGTCGGCAATGGGGGGAGGTCGGTGGCGACGGGGGGGGGGGTCTAAAATGTGCCCCTCACCTCAGGCTCTGGACCCCTCTCCCGCCGAAGTCTGGCTACGCCCCTGAGCTGCACTAACCAATTAGAGCAGAACACACCTACTCTCTGTCCCCTGACCTGACCATAGCGAGTATGAAGCAGTGATAAGGATAAGAAGGGAGAAGGACTAAATCAGGGCCGTGCCTAGGGTCTCCGGCGCCCCCCTGCAGTTGGCCCCGCTGGCGCACCCCCCCCCCCCCGAAAACGATCGCTACACTACCCGCCCTCTTCTCCCCAGATCCTTTTCCTTTTTGTTTAAATTTACCTCTCCGGCGCGCGGCAGCGTAGAGTTAGTGAGAAGGAGGCGGCGCTCCCCCGCCCCGACGTGTCTTCTTCCCTTCGCTCAGTGTCCCGCCTTCTTCTGACATCATTTCTGACGTCAGAAGAAGGCGGAACCGAGCGAAGGGAAGAGACTGACACGTCGAGGCGGGGGAGCGCCGCCTCCTCACTAACGCTACGCTGCCATGCGCCGGAGAGGTAAATTTAAACAAAAAAAAAAGGACAAGGATCTGGGGAGAAGAGGGCGAGGTAAGCATGGTGCGGCGGGGCGCCCCCCAGAGGATGGCGCCCTCCTGCCATGCTTACCTCACTTACCGTGTCGGCACGGCCCTGGATTAAATGGTGACATGGGTGCAGAGGAGAGGCTGTGCAGTAACTGGGGGGGGGGGGGGGGGGGGGGTTGGTGTTTGTTTTTTTTTTTCTTAAAACAGCTTCATCAAACTGATTTAATAAAACTTTAGAATCTAGGTCCAGGTTTCTAAGATTCTTTGTGGACCTATTTCTATTGAGTATATTATCATACTGTTGCCATCCGCTTTGAGTACAATTTTCTAGAAATACTGAATACATGTTTTTTAAAACAAATTGAATTAAGTCTCATTCAAAGGAGCTGGCACATTTCTTCACTTGAGTTTGCTGTAAAAAATAGAACATTCAATAATATGCTGAATTGAAATGAATAAGAACATTATGCCCCCTTTGGGGGTCAGTTAACTCCTAGTGAGGGGGCTCTTGTTGGTGCCATGGTCTCTTTGGCATTGAAGGCGATCTTCTCTCACTGGAAGTCCTTACATCAGGCCACTTATCAGGAATGGTGGAACTCATTGCTCCAAATGTACAAATTCGAATTACATCTGGCGAAGAAATCTTCTCGCTTCGCTTCCTATAGGGAAAAATGGCTGCCACTGGTGTCCTATTTCGCTTCGGTACAGAGATAAACACTGAGGTTGATGTATTTTGTGGCCTATGCATGCTCCATGTCTGGATTTGTATCCTCCAGCACCCCCTCCCTTTTTTATTTCTCCACCTCCTCTTTCTTCCCCCTTTTTCTTAATGTGTTTCTAGTTGTGGATAGTTGTTTCTTGAATGTCAGCTCCAGTTTTGCCATGTTTGTAACTGTTGTTTGTTGAACTGTGGTGAGCTCTTGCTTGTATTGTATTATGATAAAATCCAATAAAAGATATTAAATATGAGAACATTATGCCCTCCAGAACGTCTTTACTATAAATCAGGAAGTTGTATCTTCAACTGTGTTCACTGAGCAATAGTCTTTTCCTTAAGAACTTATCATAATTGTATTGAACTTCTTTGATTTGTGAACTGTTTGCCAATGACTTATAAACAAAACTAGAAATGCCCTTGTAAAGCCCTATCCTGAAGTATAGAAGGAATATTTTGAAGAGTAATTATCTTTTGAATCCTAAGATTCATTTCAGATCAAGGTTATTAAGCTGTGAACAGCAGGTTTTGAGCTTAATAGAAAGTGTAGAGCCACAAACATTAATCGTAGTGACATACGATTAACAGAGAAGAATTACCCCTTCCCCCCACCCCCAGGAACCCACAGATCTCAGGGAAAATAACGCCTATGTGTTATGCAACTTAACCTGATGTTATCGGTGTCTTATCTGAAGTTGTAAACGCAATGAAAAGTAGACACAGTATTCACACAAAAATATTCTAACAGGGAAAAAGGTCTCATTTGTCACTGGGATACGGTATCAAATGTTTTATTTATTTATTAGGATTTATTTACCGCCTTTTTGAAGGAATTCACTCAAGGCGGTGTACAGTAAGAATAGGTCAAACATGAGCAATAGACAATTACAGCAGTAAAAATATTCGAACAATACAAAGTATGGCATGGTATACTACTTGCAATGCCAACACAATATGTAATAGAGCATTATAATTGAGAGTGAAGGGTAAAGCAAAGATGTAACATAGAGATAAGTAAGAGAGTAAGAAGAGTTGGAAAGTAAGGTGACTGACTTAATGAAAGTTGTACATGAGGTCGGAGAGATGGTTAAATATTATCTCAGCTAGGGTAGGAGTGGATAAACATGTCCTGCTGCAGTATGTGCAGCCCGAGTCACTCCTTCTGTGTGTGAGTGAGAGTAACAAGTTAGTTACTTCTTCCATTAAAGGCCTGGTTGAAGAACCAAGCTTTCAGCTGCTTCCTGAAATAGAGATAGTCTTGTGTTGAGCGGAGCCTTTCAGGCAATGCATTCCAGAGGATGGGGGCTACTCTGGAGAAGGCTCGCTTGCAGGTATCACATCGTGTAATGTATTTTGTAGAGGGTGTGGTTAGTGAAAGTCCTTGGGAGGACCTTAGTGTCCTTGGTGGTGTGTGGAAGATCATCCTATTTTTGAGGTACTCAGGGCCATTTCCTTTCAGGGTCTTGAAGATCAGACATAAGAGTTTTAAATTTAGCCCTGTAGTGTATTGGTAGCCAATGAAGTTTTTGCAAAAATGGTGTGATGTGGTCACGTCGCTTGCAACCTTCTATGAGTCTCGCTGCTGCATTCTGAATTAACTGGAGCTGGTGCAGGCCCTTTTGTAGTCACACCATTGTATAGTGCATTGCAGTAATCCAGTCTTGATGTTATCAAGGCATGCACAACTGGGATAAGATTTCCCTTCTCGATGTAAGGAGAGAGGAAGCTTAGCTGTCGCAAGTAGTAGAAGCAGCTCTTGAAGGTTGCTTGGATTTGGGGAATCAGAGTAAGTGTTGAATCTAGCTGTATTCCAAGGTTCCTGACTTGTGATTTGAGGGGGAGTTCGTACTTCCCAAAAGGGATTTTGATGTCAGGTATGTATCAACTTGTGTTAGGGACCCAGAGAAGCTCAGTTTTACTTGGGTTCAGGCAATGGTTGTTGTGTTTAGCCCATTCTTGAATTAATGCTAGACAGGTAATCAGTTTATTCAAGGCTGTAGGTAAGTCAAGTTCAATGGGTATGAGTAGCTGCACATCATCCGCATAGATGTAGAACTGAGTGCTCCATTGACCGAGTCAGCTCAGATAGTGGCTTGAGGTAGATATTGAACAGAATAGGTGACAGTATCGATCCTTCTGGTCAGTGTCCATGGCAGGGATTTACGCCACATTTTTGTTGGTAAAAATGGATGTGCGTAGTTTTAGGTGCTGGGATATGAACCACTACTACTGCTACTATTTATCATTTCTATAGTGCTACTGCCAAACATTATGGATTGTTGCTTGTCTGATAGACAGGGACTAAACCAGGCAAGTACTGTTATACCAAATCTACTATAATAAAACGCAGCCTCAACGTTCTGAGGACACTGACGTCGCTGAAGTCACTAACACACCGGTTCGTGGTTTCATGGTGGTGAAGCCACCACACCATCTTCATGCCCCGCCCTCGCATCACACATGATGACGTCGAGGGTGGAACACGAAAAAAAAATTAACGCACGGGGAGCAGTAGGGAAACACGCTCTGCGTGTTTCCCTACTCCTTCCCTTCCAAGAAATCCCAGCCGCCGCTGACGTGCACATCAACCCCGCCCCTTTTGCCACATAGCCCCGCCCACGGTTGCACACGCTTAACCTCACCAACCTCCCTCCCTTCCTTTCACCTCCCCTCCCCTTACGCGTGTCTCCCTGGTGGTCTAGAGGTACCTGTTCCATCGGCCCAGGAAAGAAAGAGCCCCCTCTTTCCTCCCGTAGCGGTGGCTTCCTTGCTGCATGGTGTGGGAGTCTGGCTCTCGGCGTTTCAAAATGGCTGCTGAGAGTTCAAGCTGCCTCGCGAGACTTCAACTCTCGGCGGCCACGCCGAGAGCCCGACTCCCATGCAGCAAGGAAGCCACCGCTACGAGAGGAAAGAGGGGGCTCTTTCTTTCCTGGGCCGACGGAACAGGTACCGGAAGGGGAGGGGAAGGGAGTCCCTTGCCCGCTAGCGCCCGTTTCATCGGCGCCAGAAACGGGCCATTTTTACTAGTAAAAGATAAAGTCCACTAGTGACTGAAATAATCATTGACCAAAAAAAACCCTCCTACCAAAAACAGTGCATTGTAACCTTTTATTTGATATTTTCAGTTATATTGTGTCTTTCTTTCCCGTTACTCTATCATTTATCATTCTTCAAAAAACATTATTAGCACTCAAAAAAACCATGGAAGAATGACTGGCAATTGGCATAAAGCTGTTGAACGCACTATCGCTTATCTGAAAGCTCAGCAGACCCCGACAGGCACCCGTTTCGCAGAAGCGCAGGGCAAGTCAGCATGAAGCTTCTACTGACTCAGATCCCTTGAAAAAGCGACAGCGAAATGGGTGCCTGTTGGGGTCTGTTGAGCTTTCAGATAAGCGATAGTGCGTTCGACAGCTTTATGCCAAATGCCAGTCATTCTGCCATGGTTAATTGAGTGCTAATAATGTTTTTTGAAGAATGATAAATGATAGAGTAATGGGAAAGAAAGACACAATATAACTGAAAATATCATATAAAAAGTTATAACACATTGTTTTTGGTAGGATGGGGTTTTTTTTGGTCGATGATTATTTCAGTCACTAGTGGGATTTATCTATTATTTGGTGTTGATATTTGATACCGTATCCCAGTGACAAATGACATATTTTCCCCTGTTAAAATATTTTTGTGTGAACACTATCCTGCTTATAATCGAAAGAAAAAAACACCTATATTGCGACCCAAATCGGGAGATGGGCATCTTTCTCCCGTGGGCACCCAAATCGGTATAATCGAACGCTGATTTTGGGCGTTTCCAACTGCAATCCGTCGCAGAAACGGGTAAAGTTGATGGGGGCGTGTTGAAGGTGTGGTGAAGGCGGAACTGGGGCGTGGTTATCGGCCGAGGAGAGATGGGCGTCTTTAGCTGATAATCGAAAAAAAAGGCGTTTTTACCGCGATTTTGGGTCACTTTTTTTGGACCCTTTTTTTCCACGAACAGGTCCCAAAAAAGTGCCTCAACTGACCAGATGACCACTGGAGGGAATCGGGGATGATCTCCCTGGACTCCCCCCGTGGTCACTAACCCCCTCCCACAAAAAAAAACCCCACTTTAAAAACTTTTTTTCCAGCCTCTATGCCAGCCTCAAATGCCGTACCCACCTCCATGACAGCAGAATGTGTTCTATCCTGTGACAGCCTTTCCATGGTTCTGATGTGGCTCTCGGGTGAGTGTGACACCTTTTCTATTATGCGCACTGCAGAGTCACATCAGCAATGCATTGTGGTGGGTGTAGGGTATTGTGCTCCATTATTCCACTAGCTTGTGGCAAATGTTCACGATGTTGGTAGTTGGTAGGCTCTACTCCCATGGTGCTTTTCCCTCTGCTGGGTCAGAGTGTGCCCTGTTTTGTTTCCGGTAGTCCATGAGGTAGTGGCCATTTTTGTAAGCCAGTTTTAGGTCCCTTTCACGTGTTAGCCACGTTACAGAACTTAGTTCTTACCTTGAATGTGGCTGAAAGAGGGCATTGTACACCATTCTGCCAGCTCGGACCTACTGCTAATCTCAGTACCAGGGAGACTCGTTGCCAGTGGGGCACAACCTCTGATCTGCAGTTAACTGTGAGTAAGCGTGCTTATTCCAATAAAGGACGTTTTCGGAGAGATTAGTCTTCAGGTGTCAACTGGTGTGCTAATGTTATATAGTAGCAACAAGTCCTAGAGGCCTGCGTGTATGCAGGTCCCTGGAGCACTTTTAGTGGGTACCGCAGTGCACTTCAGGCAGGCGGACCCAGGCCCATCTCCCTCCCACCTGTAACACTTGTGCTGGTAAATGGGAGGTCTCCAAAACCCACTGTACCCACATGTAGATGCCCCCTTCACCCCTAAGAGCTATGGTAGTGTTGTACATTTGTGGGTAGTGGGTTTTAGGGCATGGGGGTTGGGGGCTCAGCACCCGTGGTAAGGGAGCTATGCATGTGGGAGTGTTGTCTGAAGTCCATCGCACTGACCTCTAGGGTGCCCAGTTGGTATCCTGGCATGTCAGGGGGGCGAGTGTACTATGAATCGTGCCCCTCCCACGACCAAATGGCTCGGATTAGGACGTTTTTGAGCTGGGCGTTTTTAGTTTCCATTATCGCTAAAAAAAGCAAACGCCCAGCTGAAAAACGTCCATTTTTTCGAAAATACAGTCTGTCCCGCCTCTTCACGTACCCGTTTTTGGGCATAGACGCCCATGGAGATAGGCGTTCGCGTTCGATTATGCCCCTCCACGTCTACTTTTTGTTGAGTTTATTAGTTTTAAGACAATAGACTACTGAGAGCCATTATATATGTTCTTAAGTGTTCTTATCTGAAACAGTATCATATAACCCAAAGAAATAATGCAATACTCCTTTTCCCGCTTTTTTTCCAAATACTATCCCCTTATTTCAGATATTGCAGTTCAGGATAATTCTGAATGCTCTTGAGGTACTGGCTTGTTCTTGCTATACGCCATCTTTGGTGAATTCCTTCAAAAAGGTGATAAGTAAATCCTAATACATACAGGAAGAGGTGTGGTCTGGTGGTTGTAGAATTGAGTTACGATGCATTAGAAGTTGTCTGTGGATACATATCAAGTTCTACTCTGCTCATAACACTATGTGAGCCCTTCTACAGAGTGCAGGAGTAGCCTAGTGGTTTAGTGCAGCAGACTTTGATCCTGGGGAACTGGGTTCAATTCCCACTGCAGCTCCTTGTGACTGTGGGCAAGTCACTTAATCCTCCATTGCCCCTGGTACAAAATAAGTACCTGAATATATGTAAACTGCTTTGAATGTAGTTGCAAAATACCACAGAAAGGTGGTATATCAAGTCCCATTTCCCTTTCCCTATTTGAGATTCTATATGGAATGTTGCTATTCCACTAGCAACATTCCATGTAGAAGCCTGCCTTGCAGATCAGCAACGCAGCCACGCAGGCTTCTGTTTCTGTGAGTCTGACTACGTGCAGGACGTCAGACTCACAGAAACAGAATCCTGCGCAGCCATATTGCTGATCTACAAGGGCAGGCTTCTACATGGAATGTTGCTAGTGGAGGAGTAGCCTAGTGGTTAGTGCAGTGGACTTTGATCCTGGGGAACTGGGTTCAATTCCCACTGCAGCTCCTTGTGACTGTGGGCAAGTCACTTAACCCTCCATTGCCCCTGGTGCAAAATAAGTACCTGAATATATGTAAACCACTTTGAATGTAGTTGCAAAATACCACAGAAAGGTGGTATATCAAGTCCCCTTTCCCTTCTCAAGTTTCTATGTATCTCACTGTACAAAACTATAAATATAAAAAAGCACAAATGTTCACAGTTACTTTCTTCTTTGATCCTTTTGTACTAGCGGGGCTGCATGCCTTCTTATGAAGCACTTAGGGATCTCATTTGGATGAACAGTACTATGTGAATTGAAATTGCAATCATTACCAGATTAGTGGATGCCTGTTGGGAAGACAAACAAAACCCAGGACCTTAAAATAAATGATGGTCTCATGTGGAAAGACCACGTTTAAAAAATATATATATATCTTTATTCATTTTCCATTTAAACAATTTATACATAACCTGGCCTATAAATGATTCTCGAAATACAGTAGAGAAGTGAAGACTAATTTTCCAAAACATAAGAACACTCTCTAATTTAACCAGACAACCAAAAACACGTGTAACATAAGTTCACCACAAAAGCAGCAGGATCAGTCATTTACAAGACCATTGTTTTAATGGCTGCCTATTATAGATTTTGGGGTGTTTTCTTTTTCCTCTGGCTGCTTGAGGCTTCAAGCTTAGCCACTTTTAGGTTTCAGCATAATGAACATTCATTCAAAATTACTCAGCCTTTTACAACCACTATCAACCACTCCAGTCTTTAAATGAGAGTCTTTGGTCATGGGTCATAGACTGCTGGATTCTATATATCGCGCCTAGTGTTCCATGCGTCTACTCGCTCTTCTGCATTCTTCTTTTTGGCTCCATGATTCTGGAATAGTAACATAGTAACATAGTAAATGACGGCAGAAAAAGACCTGCATGGTCCATCCAGTCTGCCCAACAAGATAAACTCATATGTGCTACTTTTTGTGTATACCCTGCTTTGATTTGTACCTGTCCTCTTCAGGGCACAGACCGTATAAGTCTGCCCAGCACTATCCCCGCCTCCCGCCACCGGCTCTGCCACCCAATCTCGGCTAAGCTCCTTAGGATCCATTCCTTCTGAACAGGATTCATTTATGTTTATCCCACGCGTGTTTGAATTCTGTTATCGTTTTCATTTCCACCACCTCCCGCGGGAGGGCATTCCAAGCATCCACTACTCTCTCCATGAAAAAATACTTCCTGACATTTTTCTTGAGTCTGCCCCCCTTCAAACTCATTTCATGTCCTCTCGTTCTACCGCCTTCGCACCTCCGGAAAAGGTTCGTTTGCGGATTAATACATTTCAAATATTTGAACGTCTGTATCATATCACCCCTGTTTCTCCTTTCTTCCAGAGTACACATGTTCAGGTCATCAAGTCTCTCCTCATACGTCTTGGAACGCAAATCCCATACCATTCTCGTAGCTTTTCTTTGCACCGCTTCAATTCTTTTTACATCCTTCGCAAGGTACGGAATGGTCTACCTTCAAATATTAAAGGTGAACCTTCATTTTGCTACATTTGAGACTCTACTCAAAAATCATTTCTACCGTCTGACCTTTGGCCATGACCCTGTTGTTGTTTAAGTCTCGTGCTTGGTGTCCTCTGTGTACGGTCCACGGCACTTCAGTGTCCTCCTCCATCTTCTCCCTTGGAATGTTTGGGTCTATCCTATTGAATTATGGCGGTCTTTTCTTTTATACTCCTTTTTATTCTTATTTTGTACACCGCTATGATCAATGTTGTTGCAACAGGGGTATATCAAATTTTTAATAAACTATAATGCACAACTTGCAACAGAATATACTACGTTATATTTGCAGTTACCGTGGGGTAAAGTCCAGTGTTAAGCTGTGGTAACTGCATATTTTACCGCTGCTTACTAAAGGGGCCCCAAAGTGTGACCCTAAAAAATATCTATCCTTACCCAGGACAATCTTCTTCATCTCTCTTAGTATGCTGCCATCTTGGGCAGATAAAGTACAGGATCCCCACTTAACTCCATTCACAGCTTAATCCCCTGCTATTTAACACCATGGTAGGTTGAAATGCTGATCATGAACTTTAAATGTATACCTGGATATTCAGTGCCAGACTATATCCGGGCATCAACAGTGAATATCTGGGTATAAGAGGGCCACCGGGAATTATCCAGGTCAAGTTATCTGGGTACCGGTGCTGAGTATCAGTGGTACATGAAAAACTTCTGGCTCTGCCCCAGACCACGCTGATAAAGATTTTCATTATCATAATCTTGGAGGGGCATTTTCGATATGACGTTTGAATCCAACTTTGGACATTTTGCTCTAAACGTTCCAATTTTGAATAGGAAATGTGGTCATTTTTGAAACCCAAGAGGCTTTCTGGGACCAGTGATTGAATTGGCGCTAAAAGTAGTTATTTTAAGCCACTTCGACAAATAGTGGCATTAAAACTCTTTGCGCTTACCGAGATCCCTTTCCTCCTGACTTGCAGACAGTTGTGTATATTGAAACTGCATCCATTTAGTGTGTATCTTTGTCCACAATTTGAGTTTCAATTTTTATTGGATAGCAATACTATTGATGGTAATAGTCACAACATCTCGAAAAAGAGCCTGAGATCAAGTCGGTCTATAGCATGTAACAGCAAATAGTTTGGGCAGGAAGGATGGACCTTGCAACCCTTACGACCAGATATTCTGTTTCTATTATATGAAGTACCAGCTGTTTAGTAAATATGATGGATAGTAGAGCTGCATTTCAATTAAAATTTAAATTGTGATTAATCACACAATTAAAGGTACATTATTCATTTATTTCCTACTGCAGCTCCTTGTGACTCTGGGCAAGTCACTTTCTGCCAGATTCTATATAGTGTGACCTAAGCTGCATGTTCGAATCCAATCATATTCTGGATTTGCGCGCACAATTTAATTCCTTAACAAGCCAATCAGCACTGACAATTGCCACTTAACAAGCAAATATTGACACTACTCGTTGTTAATTAGAATTTATGTGCCGAACAATCTAAGAAGGGGCGTAGCCAGACTTCTGTGGGAGGGGGGCCAGACCCCGAGGTGAGGGGGCACATTTTAGCCCCCCCTGGTGCCGCTGACCCCCCCCCCCCCGCCAACTTTGACGACTCCTGCCAACGACCCTCTCGACCCCCCTCCCGCAGCCAACCCTCCCCCGCCGTCGCCATGGGCTACCTTTGCTGGCGGGGTCCCCAATCCCCGCCAGCTGAGGAGGTCCTCTTCTTCCTCCGAAGGCTTCGTTCTGTTTCTGACGTCCTGCACAGAAACAGAACGAAGCCTTGCAGATCAGCCAGCGAGGTCCTCTTCTTCCGGCGCAAGGCTTTGTTCTGTTTCTGTGAGTCTGACGTCCTGCACGTACAATGTGCAGGACATCAGAAACAGAACGAAGCCTTCAGAGGAAGAAGAGGACCTCTTTGGCTGGCGGGGATTTGGGACCCCGCCAGCAAAGGTAGCTCACGGCGATGGTGGGGGAGGGTTGGCGGCGGGAAGGGGGTCGAGAGGGTCGTCGGCAGGGGGGGTCCAGGGCCAAATCTATGTGGGTCCAGGCCCCCCTGGCCCCAAGTAGCTAGGCCACTGAATCTAAGCATATTCTGTAGCGTGATGTGCATAAATTCTGTGTTGCATAGTTGAAAAGGTGACGTGGCCATGGGTGTGGAATGGGCGGGTCATGGGCGTTTCTATAGAATACACCCAGTCCGTCCACAATTTAGGCGTCGGCATTTACATCAAGTTTTACTAAATTTAGTTTGCGAGGATGGGCACTCGGTGTATTCTATAAACCACGCGGAAATTTTGGCTTATTTTATAAAGTAAGCCTTAATTTAGGCATACCTAGGCCTATTTCATTTTGGTGTTGATTTTTTAGGCGTGATATACAGAATCTAGTCCTTAACCCTGCATTGCCCAGAGTCAGAAGGAACTGGAGTGTGGAGGGGGAGGGGGAAACATACCTTTAATCGTGATTACAATTTTTGTTTGAAATGCAGTCCTAAAAAATTAAAGAAGATAAAGTAATGAAAAGAAAAGATAAGAAATACAAAATACAAACTGAAACATTACAAATGAAAGAATCTAAAAAGCATGCAGAATAGCGATTTGAGCCTGCAAATAGGTGGGAAAATGTGGGATACAAATGCAACAAACAGATATATAGCTACCGTGTTTCCCCGAAAATAAGACACTGTCTTATATTAATTTTTGCCCCCCAAAATGCACTAGGTCTTATTTTCAGGGGCTGTCTTATTTTTCAAGGAAACATCGGGGTTGGCCCGCCCGCCCGCCGTCGCTCCCGGAACTAACCTTAAACGCCTCCTTTCACCTTCGCAGCAAGCAGCAGCAGGGCAGGCCACTCCTTCCTTCCGTGTCCCGCCCTCACCTGACGTAACGTCCGCGAGGGCGGGGCACGAAAGGGAGGAGAGGTCTGCCCTGCTGCTGCTTGCTGCGAAGGTGAAAGGAGGCGTTTAAGGTTAGTTCCGGGAGCGATGAAGGGTGGGTGGAGGGGGGGTCCCTGCGACCTCGGGTGGGGGGGGGGCGGCCCAGGGGCGGCCTTGTCCGGCTCTCGGCGGCCCTGCTTTCAAACAAAAATTTGCTAGGTCTTACTTTCGGGGGAGGCCTTATATCTACCAATTCAGGAAAACCTCTACTAGGTCTTATTTTCGGGGAAACAGGGTATAAACAGCCTACAGTTTTTACAGCCTACTTCAGAAATGCAAGCCCAATGGATAGTTAAGACTGTGGGCTGTCACCCTATACCAATACCTAGATATACGCATTGCATTTATGTGGTTGGTTTCTATACACTGTAATAGCACAACATTCCAGGCAAAGCATTCATGTATCTTGCTATTATAATTACAGCATTTTCACAACATCAAACTTTTCATAGAACCCTATTCCAGCAACCTTGGATATACAGTTTGAACATCTCAAGCCAGATGAAGATGAGGTAGCCTCAGAAGTGTCAGGATATGATAGTGAGAGGCTGATGGGGGAAAGAAGGGAACAGAAAGGCCTGAATGACATTGAGCTACCATGGAAAGTTATAGAAAGGGTCTTGTCATAAAATGATAGACATGATATGGTAGAAAAGACAAAGTGAATGTGTGAGAGTTGGAACTAAAGAAAATGTTACCTCACAAAAGAGGCCTACATTTTAAAGTGTGTTATGTGTTTAACATGAGTCTTAACATATATTGGACAGAAATAGAGGGTAAGGTTAAGTGGTCATTTCTCTCAGTGGAGGAGGGTGAATAGTGGAGTGCCACAGGGATCTGTAGTGGGACCAGTGCTATGTACCATATTTATAAATGATCTGGAAATTGGAATGACAAGTGATGTGATTAAATTTGCAGATAACACAAAACTATTCAAGGTTGTTAAAAAACTACTACTACTACTACTACTTAACATTTCTAGAGCGCTACTAGGGTTACGCAGCGCTGTACAAATTAATAACTAAGGACGGTCCCTGCTCAGAAGAGCTTACAATCTAAAGGGCGAAATGTCAAGTTGGGGTAGTCTAGATTTCTTGAGTAGAGGTGTTGTGATTAGGTGCCGAAAGCGACATTGAAGAGGTGGGCTTTGAGCAATGATTTGAAGATGGGTAGGGAGGGGGCCTGGCGTATGGGCTCAGGGAGTTTGTTCCAAGCATACGTACTGTGAAATATTGCAGGAAGACCTAAAGAAATTGGAAGACTGGGCATCCAAATGGCAAAGTTTAATGTAGACAAATGCAAAGTGATGCACATTAGGATGAATAATCTGAATCGTTACCTGATGCTAGGGTCCAACTTGGGGAGTTAGCACCCAAGAATAAGATCTAGGTGTCGTTGTAGCCAACATACTGAAATCTTCTGCCCATTGTGCAGCGACGGCCAAAAAAATCAAACAGGATGCTAGGAATTATTAGGAAAGGGATGGTAAATAAGTCTAAGAATACTATAATGCTTTTGTGACCTCACCTTGAGTACTGCATTCAATTCTGGTCGCCGTATCTCAAAAAAGATATAGCGGAATTAGAAAAGGTTCAAAGACGAGCGACCAAAATGATAAAGGAGATGGAACTCCTCTCATATGAGGAAAGGCTAAAGAGGTTAGGGCTCTTCAGCTTGGAAAAGAGATGGATGAGGGTAGTAGATATGATTGAGATCTACAAAATTCTGAGTTGTGCAGAATGAGTAGAAGTGAATCCATTTTTTACCATTTCAAAAAGTACAAAGACTAGGGAACACTCAATGAAGTTACATGGAAATACCTTTAAAATAAAATATTAGGAAATATTTCTTCACTCAGTGAATAGTTAAGCTCTGGAACTCGTTACCAGAGGATGTGGTAGCAGTGGTTAGTGTATCTGGAGGAAAAGCCCGTGGAGGAAGCCACTGCTTGACCTGGAATTGGTAGCATGGAATGTTGCTACTATTTGGGTTTCTTCCAGGTACTTGTGACCTGGATTGGCCATTGTTGGAAACAGGACATTGGGCTAGACGGACCATTGGTCTGACCCAGTATGGCTTTTCTTATGTCTTATGCACTAAGAACTTAGGGTGTGTTAAAAAAAAACCCTTAATGTGAGGTAAAAACTGTTGCTATGCATGAAATACTGCATTAAAGAACTAACATAATTGTTAATGCAAAGATGGGGTTGGAAAAGAGTCAGAGAAAGGGTGGGGAGGGTGGTGCTGTAATTAATGGCTGTTACCATGTCATGGGCTAAAGCCGAAGCATGTGGATACCATGAAAAACTCAATTTGTAATACTTTTTTACAAGGTGAAAAAGTGTTGAGAATGATTCAGCAATCTGTCCAGCCACTTGTAGGCCAATATAAATGTCCATAAACTGCACAGATTTTATTTATTGGGGATTTATTAGCTGCTGTAGAGATTCACCCAAGGTGGTGGCTTAAAACTTGGGTCCTAACACACACAGAAACTCAAACACTGCAGCAGAGCTACTGCAGTGTTGGCATGATACAGACGTTCAAATATTTGAAAGGTATTAATCCGCAAACGAACCTTTTCCGGAGATGGGAAGGCGGTAGAACTAGAGGGCATGAAATGAGATTGAAGGGGGGCAGACTCAAGAAAAATGTCAGGAAGTATTTTTTCACAGAGAGAGTGGTGGATACTTGGAACACACTCCCGCGGGAGGTGGTGGACATGAAAACGGTAACGGAATTCAAAAATGCGTGGGATAAATGTAAAGGAATCCTGTTCAGAAGGAATGGATCCTAAGGAGCTTAGCCGAGATTGGGTGGCAGAGAGGGAAGTCTCTACTGCGCATTTGCAGGTGAGTTGGTCACTTGCCATTTATAGGTTTGATATTTTGCTATTGTTTTGGGTGAGCTAAAATGGCAGCAAGCTCCACCAACTGGCTGTCTCCTGTCTCAATCTAACCTCCTTGGGGCCTCTTTTATCAAGCCACACTAGCGATTAACGGTGGCGGGAGGCGGGTCTAGTGGTTGGGAGGCGGGGCTAGTGCTGGGCAGACTTCTACGGTCTGCGCCCTGAAAATGGCAGATAATGGCAGATACAAATCAAAGTCAGGTATACACATAAAGCAGCACATATGAGTTTATCTTGTTGGGCAGACTGGATGGACCGTACAGGTCTTTCTCTGCCGTCATCTACTATGTTACTCACGTTACTATGTTATGTTACCACAGGAACCAGTGGTAATGCTGCCCCCAGCGTGTGTACCATTTCTGGTGTGACAGAAAATCATTTTTTCAAAGCAAAATTGGGAGGACCAGCCCTGACAAAGCATGTTGAAACATGGACCATGTTGGCATGATCAGCACAAACAAAGCTAAGAGCTTTTATTTATATATTAAAAAATTGGGTTATAAAATCATTTATTCATCAATAGAATTAAAGTTTGTACAGACCAATGACGAGTTCAGTGAGTCACAGGGAGAGTGCCTTGTGTGCAAAAAAGTCACTGCTGAGGTCTAAAGATTGACACTCCTTGCCTAAAATTGTTGGTGTCGGGTTTAGAAGATTCCCCCCATCATAGAGAAACTGGACTGAGTAAAGTGATTTGCCAAATCTATGCATCTGCACAATTTCATTCTTGCTTTTTATAAACAAACTCACATGTCGTTCAATAGCTTAGTAGACAGCAACCAGAAGTTCCTAGAAGAGTTCCCCCAAAGGACCCCTTGACTCTGTAATTCCTATGCATTTATTTATTTATTTATTTATTGCATTTGTATCCCACATTTTCCCACCTCTTTGCAGGCTCAATGTGGCTTACAATACATCATGAATGGTGGAAATACATAAGAACATAGACATCTAGTATTACAGAGAGATCTTGGGTATCAGATAATGAAAAACATGATAGCAGTGTAGCAAGCAAATATTGTAAGACAGTTCTGGATTTCTGTGTAGGAGTTCACATTTGTTGATCTTTGTGGTATGCTTTGTTAAAGAGATGGGTCTTCAGTAGTTTGCGAAAGTTGGTTAGTTCATAGATCGATTTATTTATCTATCCACTTATTTATTTACTAGGATTTATTTACCCCCTTTTCGAAGGAATTCACTCAAGGCGGTGTACAGTAAGAATAGATCCAACATGAGCAATTAGCAGTTACAGCAGTAAAAATATTCAAATAACAATACAAAGTATGGCATGGTATACTTCTTACAATGTCAACACAATACATAATAGAAACATTTTAATTGACAGTGAAGGTTATAAGCAAAGATGGAACGTCTAGATAGGTAAGAGAATAAGAAGAGTTAGAAAGTAAGGCGACTAATTTAAAGAAAGGTGCACATGAGGTCAGAGAGATGGTTAAATATTATCTCAGCTAGGGTAGGAGTGGTTAAACATGTCCTGCTGCAGTATGTGGAGAGCCTGTGTCACTCCGTGTGTGTGTGTGTGTGTGTGTGCGTGCGGGGGTGGGGGCTACTTCGGAGAAGGCTCGCTTGCAGGTATAATATTGTGTAATGTCTTTTGAAGAGGGTGAGATTACTGATAGTCCTTGACAGGACCTTAGTGTCCTTGGTGGTGTGTAGAGGGTCATCCTATTCTTATACAACGACACCTAAATCTTTTTCTTGGGTGCTGACCCCCAGGTTGGACCCTAGCATTGACACTGCATTGGTTGTTGTCAGAGTTCCTGATAGCAAATGTATTCATTGTACCTATACCATAAAAAAGCCGTCAATTATAAACTTGAATCCCTAAGTAGGCAGAAGAGACTGCCAGGCCAACCTGCGCCTTCCCCCCCACCACCCATAGGAACTAGGATTAGCAGCCATTAAAACCATCATTTCCTTTAACTTGCTGGTCTCTGTTTAACTTCACTACAGGTTTCCACTTATCTGGTAATGACAGCAATTTCAATTTGAATAGCACTTTTCATCCAAATGTAATCCAAAGTGTTTCCCAGCTTTATACTTCAGAAATAAACTTGCAGCCCTGCTAGCACAAAAGGGTCAGAGAAGAAAATTACTGGTAACAATTTTTTTTTCAGATTTATAGTTTAGTAAATTGAGAGATATCGATAGACTTTAGGACGGTCACAAATAAAGTTAGTGGCAGAATGGATTTTGATATATTTATTTATTTATTTGTAGCATTTGTATCCCATATTTTCCCACCGATTTGCAGGCTCGATGTAGCTTACATTTGCCGTAATAGCGGTTGCCATTTCCGGGTAACAGAATTACAAAAGGCATTGCATTAAGGTGCATACATACAAGGTAAAGAAGAATACATTATGGTATTGCATATTGGTTCCTGAGTGATAGATTGGATTGTAACATACATTAGGTCATCGACTATAGAGAGACCATAATCGACATAAGGATTAAAGTGGTAGTGCTTGATCATTATTAACAAAGAGGTTATACATTCAAGTGATAAAGAGTTCGGTTTTTCTAGTTCATGTGCAGTCTTATTATTTAGCGTTGAGGATGGATGTTATTGGTATGCCTTCTTGAACAGTTCAGTTTTCAGTAGCCTTCGGAAGATAGTTAGGTCTTGCGTTGTTTTTATGGCCTTCGGTAGTGCGTTCCATATTTGTGTGCAGACGTAGGAGAAACTGGTTACGTATGTGAATTTATATTTTAGCCCTTTACAGTTGGGGTAGTGGAGATTGAGGAATGTGCGTGATGACCTTTTTGCATTCCTAATAGGCAAGTCTATAAGGTCTGACATATAGGTCGGAGCTTCCCCGTGAACGATTTTGTGGACCAGGGTGCAAACTTTGAACGCAATTCGTTCTTTTAATGGGAGCCAGTGCAGTTTTTCTCTTAGGGGTTTGGCGCTTTCGTATTTCGCTTTCCCAAATATGAGTCTGGCTGCTGTGTTTTGGGCGGTTTGAAGCTTCTTAATGATTTGTTCTTTGCATCCGGCATAAATGGCATTGCAGTAATCCTGGGATGTCTTCTAACTCATCGTAACCACTTGACCCCATCTCTTCTGTGGACAAGTAAAATATTATTTCTATGCAGTACAATCCATTTAGTATATTTATATGTAGTTTGATTCTTAAGTTCTTCTCATTATATGATACTTTTTCAGATAAAGATATTCTGTGTTAATACCATGTTAATACCATGTTAATGGGAGGCAAGATGGTGACCTGATCGGACGCCGAGTTGGGAGCTCCCCTGAAGATCGCTGGGATCTGTCAGAGATCGCGATCTGTGCCCTGCTGCACACGAGGAGGTGGAATACCTCCTCTCGTAGGGTTTGCATTCCCGGGAGGGTGGAGGGGCTCGCCGGGGGAGCCTAAACCGCGAACAAGGCCTCCCCCACGAGGTAACCATTTGAGCACCCGAGAAAGTCCCCAGAGAAGGCGCCACTTACCCGCTGAAGGACAGGCGGTGGGCCGGAGCGGAAGGGTGACAGTCTTCCTTCCTTCCGCTGCAACGGCGAGGTGCGGAGGTGCAGAGCCGGCGAGGACAGGCTGATCTGAGCGAATCGCGGCGGCTATCTGCTGCCTCGTGGAGGCCCCGGAATGGGGCGAGCGCCTGCCGTCCTGACCAAGGTGAAGAGGAGGGAAGCGCCGCACACTCGGTTGCGCGCTGAGACGCGCGGCTTCTCTGCTCGGGGCTAGTCTTGGCTGTCTGTCCGCCTGCCTGCCTGCTACAGCCTGTCCCCTTCACTCTCGGCCGGCTACCCAGGGCCCAGCTTTTCCCTGCCGGCTCTGCTCCATCTGCACTCACTGCCTGTTACAGCCCACCAGCTCTGCTCCATCTGCACTCGCTGCCTGTTACAGCCCACCAGCATGCCCCAATCCATCTGCCTGTTCCAGTGCCTCTGCTCCTGCTTCTTCCAATCCGCCTGATCCAGCTTCTCCCGGCCTTCTCCAGTCCATCTGTTGCAGCCTGATCCAGCTCCTTCCTGCTTGTTCCAGTCCGCCTGTTCCAGCCACCTGTTCCAGCCTGTCCCGGTCCGACGGATCCAGCTTCTTCCTGCTTGTTCCAGCCCGCCTGATCCAGCTGCTTCTCCCTGCTCGTTCCAGTCCATCTGCTCCAGTCGCTCCAGCCCGTCTGATCCAGCTTCTCCCTGCTTTTCCCAGTCCAGCTTGCTCCAGTCCGCCTGATCCAGCATCTCCAGTCTGTTCCGGTCCGCCTGATCCAGCTTCTCCCTGCTAGCATGTTCCTGCCCTAGTGTGTTCCAGTCCGCCTGCTCCAAGCCTGCTCCTGTCTGCATGATCCCATCTCGTGATCCCAGTTTGTTCCAGTACGCCGATCTCAGCTTGCTCCAGTACGCCGACCCAGCTTCCCCTGCTTGCTCCAGCGTTCCAGTCAGGCTTCTCCCTGCTTGTTCCAGCCCATCTGCTCCAGTACACCTACTTGCTCCAGTACACCTGCTCCAGCCTGCCTACTCCGGTACACCTGCTCCAGCCTGCCTACTCCAGTACATCTGCTCCAGCGTGTTCCAGTCCGCCTGAACCAGCTTCTCCCTGCTTGTTCCAGTACACCGGCTCCAGTCTGCCTGAACCAGCTTCTCCCTGCTTATTCCAATACACCTGCTCCAGCCTGCTCGCTCCTGTACATCTACTCCAACGTGCTCCGATCCACCTGAACCAGCTTCTCCCTGCCTGTTCCAGTCCATCTGCTCCAGCCTGCTTGCTCCAGCTTCTCCCTGCTCATCTGCACCAGCTTGTTCCAGCCTGCCTACTAGCTTGTCAGCCATTGACTTACTCGCCTGCCTGCTAACTTGTCAGCCCTTGTCTTATCTGCTCTCCAGAATCTCCCTGCTCGTTCTTGTCCACTTGCTCCAGCATGCCCCAACCCTACTAGCTTGTCAACCACTGATTTACTTGCTTACCTACTAACGTCAGCCATTGACCTACCTACCCCCCCCCCCAGCCTCTCCCTGCTCATCCCTGTCCATCCACACCAGCTTGCTTCAGCCCGCCTGCTAGTCTGGCAGCCACTGCCTCACGTGCCTGCCTGCTAACTTGTCAGCCATTGACTTACCTGCTCTCCAGTCCATCTATCCCTCCAATTCCAAGCCTCCGACTCTCCGCTCTATCTATCTACTTCTCACCTCAGTCTCTACACTTACACCGCAATCACTACTTATGGCCCCTGTCCACATCCTCTTCCTTGCCCTATCCCTTCCTAATCTTTTTCCCCTCCCCTTACCGCTGTCCACTGCTGGAACTCATTGCCCACCTGTGTTCCCTCCCAACCTGCCCACTACGGCAATATCCTATCCACCCCCATCCCTTACCACCTCACCATCTCTCTTGTCCCCCTCCTCCTTCCTAGCCCTTAATCTTCAACACCTCCTTCCTACCATTAACCCTTCACCATTCCTCCTAAGTGCACCCCGTCTTCGTCGCCCGACCTCCCCCACCCTCCTCCGCACTCTCCTGCTCCTCCTCCTGCTATCCGCGGGAGACATTAATCCTAATCCAGGCCCCCCTCACCTGTCCTCCTCCTATCCACACAAACGATTCCGTGACGCCTCCAATCTTGTCTCTATTCCCCTCCTCCCCCCCCCTCTTCCCTCCCCTTCTCATGTGCCTTGTGGAATGCCCACTCGGTCTGCAACAAACTGCCCTTCATCCACGATCTCTTCATCTCTCGCTCCCTTCAACTACTCGCCCTAACCGAAACCTGGCTCTCCCCTGACAACTCTGCCTCAGTCGCTGCCCTTTGTCATGGAGGTTATCTCTTCTCCCACACTCCCCGCCCAGATGGCCGCGGCGGAGGCATCGGGCTATTTCTCTCGCCCTCCTGTAGTTTCCAACCCCTCCTCCTGCCGCAGTCTCACTGCTTCTCATCCTTTGAAGCTCACTCCATCCGACTATTCCACCCATTACCACTCAGAGTTGCCGTCATCTACTGCCCCCCTGATAAGCCCCTCTCTTCATTCCTTATTGACTTCGACGCCTGGCTCATCGTCTTTCTTGATCCCGCATCTCCACCCCTCATTCTTGGTGATTTTAACATTCACGTTGACAACCCATCCAACTCTTACGCTTCTAAATTCCTCACTCTGATATCCTCCTTTAACCTCCGACTATCCTCTACCGCCTCTACTCACCGTGATGGCCATTGTCTCGACCTCGTTCTCTTCTCTTCCTGCTCACCTTCTAATTTCTGCACCTCAGTCCTTCCTATCTCAGATCATCACCTAATCACCCTCACACTTCATCACCCTCCCCCCTCAACCTCGCCCAACTATAACCACTACCTTCAGGAATCTCCAAGCTGTCGACCCCCCTACCCTATCCTCTCACATCTCCACTCTCTTCCCGTCCATCTCGTCTTCTGAATCTGTCGACACGGCTGTCTCCACCTACAATGAAATTCTCTCCACTGCTCTGGATACCCTAGCACCATCTGTCTCTCGCCCCACTAAGCGCATTAATCCTCAGCCCTGGTTAACCCCATGCATCCGTTACCTTCGCTCCTGCACCCGATCTGCTGAACGACTCTGGAGGAAATCTCGCACCCTGTCAGAATTCACCCATTACAAATTCATGCTATCTTCCTTCCAGTCCTCCCTATTCCTTGCCAAACAGGAATATTATTCTCAATTAACCAATTCTCTTGGCTCCAACCCTCGTCGCCTCTTCACAACCCTCAACTCCCTACTTAAAGTGCCCTCCGCTCCCACCCCCCCCCCTCACTCTCTCCTCAAACATTAGCTGACTACTTCCGCGATAAAGTGCAGAAGATAAACCTTGAATTCACCTCCAAGCCTTCTCCTCCCTGTGACTTCTTAACCCACTCCCTCAACCAACCTAACCTATCCTCCTTCTCCTCCTTCCCTGAGATCACCGAAGAGGAAACTGCTCACCTTCTTTCTTCCTCTAAGTGCACCACCTGTTCCTCTGACCCCATTCCCACCACTCTGCTTACCAACATCTCTCCTACAGTTAACCCCTCAATCTGTCACATCCTCAACCTCTCTCTCTCCACTGCTACTGTCCCTGACACCTTCAAGCACGCTGTAGTCACTCCACTTCTTAAAAAACCATCACTTGACCCCACCTGTCCCTCCAATTACCACCCCATCTCCCTTCTACCCTTCCTCTCCAAATTACTTGAACGCGCTGTCCACAGCCGCTGCCTTGATTTCCTCTCCTCTCAGGCCATCCTTGATCCGCTTCAATCCGGCTTTCGCCCACTACACTCAACAGAAACAGCTCTCTCCAAAGTCTGCAACGACCTGTTCCTTGCCAAATCCAAAGGTCACTACTCCATCCTTATCCTCCTCGACTTATCTGCCACCTTCGACACTGTCAATCATAATTTACTTCTTGACACACTGTCCTCATTTGGATTCCAGGGCCCCGTCCTCTCCTTATTCTCCTCGTATCTTTCCCAATGCACCTTTAGAGTATTTTCTAATGGCTCTTCTTCCACCCCGTCCCGCTCTCTGTTGGGGTTCCCCAAGGACCTGTCCTTGGACCGCTTCTTTTCTCAATATACACCTCTTCCCTGGGCTCACTGATCTCATCACATGGTTTCCAGTACCATCTCTATGCCGATGACACCCAGCTCTACCTCTCCACTCCCGACATCACAGTCGAAACCCAGGCCAAAGTCTCGGCCTGCCTCTCAGATATCGCCGCCTGGATGTCCAACCGTCATCTGAAACTGAACATGGCAAAGACTGAGCTCCTTGTCTTCCCACCCAAACCCTCCTCTCCTCTTCCCCCACTCTCTGTCTCTGTTGACAACGCCCTCATCCTCCCCGTCTCGTCAGCCCGCAATCTCGGAGTCATTTTCGACTCCTCCCTCTCCTTCTCTGCCCATATCCAGCAGACAGCTAAGACCTGTCGCTTCTTCCTCTATAATATTAGCAAAATCCGCCCATTCCTCTCTGAACAGACCACCCGAACCCTCGTCCACTCACTCGTTACTTCTCGTCTTGACTATTGCAACCTTCTCCTTGCTGGTCTCCCGCTTAGCCACCTATCCCCCTTTCAATCTGTCCAAAATTCCGCTGCACGTCTTATCTACTGCGTGAACTGATACTCTCATATCACCCCTCTCCTCAAGTCGCTTCACTGGCTCCCGCTTCGCTACCGTATTCAGTTCAAGCTTCTCCTAATGACTTTCAAATGCACTCAATCTGCAGCCCCCCATTACCTCTCTACCCTCCTCTCCCCCTATGTCCCCACCCGTAACCTCTGCTCTCAGAACAAATCACTCCAATCTGTACCCTTCTCCACCACCGCTAACTCCAGACTCCGTCCCTTCTGCCTCGCATCACCTTATGCCTGGAACAGACTCCCCGAGCACATATGCCATGCGCCCTCCCTGCCCATCTTTAAGTCCTTACTCAAAACCCATCTCTTCTCCCTTGCTTTTGGCGCCTAACCACCTTCCCCATTCATGATACACTGACTACACTGACTACATAGTTTGTTACCTTTAGATTGTAAGCTCTCTTGAGCAGGGACTGTCCTTCCCCATGTTTTAACTTGTAAAGCGCTGCGTAACCCTAGTAGCACTATAGAAATGCTAAGTAGTAGTAGTAGTAGTAGTAGTAGTAGTAGTATTAATGTTTGTGGCATCTCAAATTTGCTTTGCTCTTGCTTCCTTGCTGTCTGTGCTGCATGTCAGGGAACATACCCTTTTCAACCATACAGCTGGCATGGAGGTTTTGTTATTAACATGCATTAAAAATGACCATTAACACAGGTTAACTGCACAACCCTTTTGAGCTTTAACAAATAGGCCCCACAAAATCTGTTTTAAATATATGGGGCATTTATATTTATTATTTCTGTCAAGAAGGAAGTTTGTTCCTATCTATGCACTTGGCCCCTCAGCTACATGGTAAAGCTGTGTTATAAAAAAAAGCATTGGCGTCATATCTATATTATTTGAATGTTCTATTGTGTGCTTATTAGATGTTCCAACCTATTTGACCAAATCGACTGCAACAGTTTCACAATTGACAACACTTCATTCCCTATTGACAATAATCTGAAACTTCTAGGTATAATTATAGACACACATTTAACATAGTAACATAGTAGAGGACAGCAGAAAAAGACCTGCATGGTCCATCCAGTCTGCCCAACAAGATAAACTCATATGTGTATACCTTACCTTGATTTGTACCTGTCTTTTTCAGGGCACAGACCATATAAGTCTGCCCAGCACTATCCCCTCCTCCCAACCACCAGCTCCGCCTCCCACCACCAGCTCTGGCACAGACCGTATAAGTCTGCCCAGCACTATCCCCTCCTCCCAACCACCAGCTCCGCCTCCCACCACCAGCTCTTGCACAGACCGTATAAGTCTGCCCAGCACTATTCCCCGCCTCCCAACCACCAGTCCCGCCTCCCACCACTGGCTCTGGCACAGACCGTATAAGTCTGCCCACCACTATCCTCGCCTCCCAACCACCAACCCCTCTTCCCTCCACCGGCTCCGGTATTCATCCCAGAGTACTGATAGAACTGAAAAATGAGCTTGCGGAGCTATTGTTAGTAATATGTAATTTATCCTTAAAATCAAGTGTGGTACCGGAAGATTGGAGGGTGGCCAATGTAACACCGATTTTTAAAAAAGGTTCCAGAGGAGATCCAGGAAATTATAGTCCGGCGAGTCTGACGTCGGTGCATGGCAAAATGGTAGAGACTATTATTAAGAACAAAATTACAGAGCATATTCAAAAGCATGGATTAATGAGACAAAGTCAACATGGATTTAGTGAAGGAAAATCTTGCCTCACCAATCTACTACATTTCTTTGAAGGGGTGAACAAACATGTGGATAAAGGTGAGCCGGTTGATATTGTGTATCTGGATTTTCAGAAGGCGTTTGACAAAGTGCCTCATGAAAGACTCCAGAGGAAATTGGAGAGTCATGGGATAAGAGGTAGTGTTCTGTTGTGGATTAAAAACTGGTTAAAAGATAGATAACAGAGAGTAGAGTTAAATGGTCAGTATTCTCAATGGAGAAGGGTAGTTAGTGGGGTTCCCCAGGGGTCTGTGCTGGGACTGCTGCTTTTTAACATATTTATAAATGACCTAGAGATGGGAGTAATTAGTAAGGTAATTACATTTGCTGATTACGCAAAGTTATTCAAAGTGGTTAAATCGTGGGAGGATTGTGAAAAATTACAAGAGGACCTTACGAGACTGGGCGTCTAAATGGCAGATGACGTTTAATGTGAGCAAGTGCAAAGTGATGCATGTAGGAAAGAGGAACCCGAATTATAGCTACATCATGCAAGGATCCACGTTAGGATTCACGGACCAAGAAAGGGATCTAGGCGTCATCGTTGATGATACGTTGAAACCTTCTGCTCAGTGTGCTGCTTCAGCTAAGAAAGCAAATAGAATGTTAGGTATTATTAGGAAAGGAATGGAAAACAAAAATGAGGATGTTATAATGCCTTTCTATTGCTCCATGGTGCAACCGCACCTCGAATATTGTGTTCAATTCTGGTCGTTGCATCTCAAAAAAGATATAGTGGAATTAGAAAAGGTGCAGAGAAGGGCGATGAAAACGATAAAGGGGATGGGACGACTTCCCTATGAGGAAAGGCTAAAGCGGCTAGGGCTCTTCAGCTTGGAGAAAAGGTGGCTGAGGGGAGATATGATAGAGGTCTATAAAATAATAAATGGAGTTGAACGGGTAGATGTGAAGCGTCTGTTTACGCTTTCCAAAAAAACTAGGACTAGGGGCATGCGATGAAGCTACAATGTAATAAATTTAAAATGAATTGGAGAAAATGTTTCTTCACTCAACATGTAATTAAACTCTGGAATTCATTGCCAGAGAATGTGGTAAAGGCGGTTAGCTTAGCGGAGTTTAAAAAAGGTTTGGACGGCTTCCTAAAGTAAAAGTCCATAGACCATTATTAAATGGACTAGGGGAAAATCCATTATTTCTGGGATAAGCAGTATAAAATGTTTTGTACTTTTTTGGGACCTTGCCAGGTATTTGTGACCTGGATTGGCCACTGTTGGAAACAGGATGCTGGGCTTGATGGACCTTTGGTCTTTCCCAGTATAGCAATACTTATGTACTTATTTGATAGTCAAGTTTCCTCAGTAATCACAAAATCTTTCAGGTCTCTCTGGAAACTAAAAAGATCAGACCCTATTTCTCATCAGAAACATTTAGACTATTGATACAATCATTAACATTATCCCAATTCGATTATTGTAATGCCATATATGCTGGCTGTAAGGAGTACCTGTTGAAAAAACTCCAAACAGCTCAAAACACTGTAGCCAGGTTCATAAATCAAATCTCTCATTTTGAAAGTGCCTCCCCTTTATTAATCAAATTACACTGGCTTCCCATCAAAGCGAGAATTACCTTCAAATTATGTACCTTTATCTTTCAAATACTAAATGGCACAGATCCAGACTATATGATACCATTAATAAATTTACCTCAAAGAAATGCTAAATATGAGCAAGAAACTATCTCAAGACTACACCTCCCAAATTGCAAAAAACTGATCTACAAAACTGTCCACTCTGTAGACTTCACTTACCTAGGAACCAAATGGTGGAACTCCTTACCACCCAAAATAAGAAATATACAGGAATATACTAGATTCCGCAAAATCCTCAAATCGTTCCTATTCAAACAAACCCTCACAAAGAATGACCATATCTCAAACAACTAATTATTACCTGAATTGGTTATTACTCTATTTACCATTAACTTTCTCTTTGCTTCATGTACAATTTCTTATTCATAATAGATTTTCTAAATGTTAAACACCCATAGCTACCCCACTATGTTTATGATATTGTTTTGTAAAATTGGATTCTTACAACAAATTACTTTTTTATGCATTATTCTTTGTTATGTATCCTATACTGTTTATTGTAAGCCACATTGAACTCAAACGTATTTGGGATAATGTGGGATATAAATGTCACAAATAAATACATTATGTTGACATTGTATTATATCTGTTATTTGAATGGTCTATTGTATGCTTATTAGATGTTTCATTAGTATTATGTTGACATTGCATTATAACTCTGTTATTTGAATTTAAGAGCTGTTAAATTTCATACTGTTTCATGGTAGTCCTATTATTAGGTTTTAATTTGTTGTTCTCAAGTTTACCTCAGTTATTGTATTCATGCTTATATTTGGCCATTTTTACTGTTGTGCTGTTAACAACATTGTAAGTTTTATGTTACTCTGTACCTGCTGTACACCACCTTGGGAGAATCTCTTCATAAAGGGGGTTAATAAATCCCAATAAATAAATATATTTATATATGGAAACAGCAATCAGTGGTAGACCAATAAAGCAACAAATGCAAGGAAGTATCTTTAAGTATCTAATAGTTAAAATAATCAGTTATTTGACAGTGGAGCTAGTTATGGCAAGAATATCCTAAATTAATTATTGACCACTAAGCCAATATTTAAATCCTCCCTTAGACACACTGCAACCTACAGCAAGAAGTAGAATCCTCAATTAGCAGTACCATGGACAGTGGCAATGATAAAGACCTAAGATCAGAATCTTATGCTGATGGGAGGGGAGGGATGGGGTTGCCGGGGGGGAGATGTGTAGGTTATGGGGGAGGGCGGGGAGAGGAAGTTATTGGAAAGGAGAGGGAGGAAGGGGTAAGCAGAATCTTGATGTTGTTAGATTATGGTTGGTCTGCACCGCACATTTTTCTTGTGGCCTCATGAATAAATATGATTCACACGTAATTAGAGGAAACAGGGATGGGGGGGTTGGGGTGTTTGGGGATAAAAGAAAATGTATTGACAATGGTGGGAATGCTGGATGATTTTCTTGAACAGTGTTCATGTTAAAGTTTTATGCTTGTCTGTATTGATCTTTCAGTCAATAAAAAAGAATTAAACATAAATTCTCCCTTAGAGCAACTTGAATTCTTTCTGTATTACCACACTGCATAGAGTATATACTTCATCAGTTTTAGAGATGCAAGATGACCACCGCTGAACATGAGTTTACCACTGACTTTGGGTTCGGCCTTTAAGATTTGACTTTCAAGCTCACAAAATGCAAAGTTACAAACTGATTGACAAGTGAGACAAAAAAAAATCCTCCCTATGCAAAATGCATTTTGTCAAGTCGTTTGACAACCAGGAGTTTGTGTCTAAATTAAAATCCCATTTGCCACTAAGGTCTTTTTAAGAGTTACAGTACATTATTCAAATCATTCTTGCAGCCGAAAGTGTGAGCAATAAAAGCTGTTGATGCCTGTCAAAAAATGAGGGCAACTGTTTGGGGGTTATACACCTGTAAGGTTTCTCCTTTGGAACTTTCTGCTTCTGTCACAATTTAGTACTACTGGTCCTTCGTCTCAAAAATGCTCAATATTTCTCCCTGCAGAGTGCATTTTTTTTTTAAATAGGGTGGAGAACCCAGCTGGGGATAATGAAAGCTGACAGCCTAAATAAATCTGACAAAAGAAAGACAACAAACTCTGCTTGCTAGTAACTGAAAATAAGTGATGGTGAGTGGGGATAGTGCTGGGCAGACTTATATGGCCTGTGCCAGAACCAGTGGTGGGAGGCGGGGCTGGTGGTTGGGAGGCGGGGATAGTGCTGGGCAGACTTATAAGGTCTGTGCCAGAACCAGTGGTGGGAGGCGGGGCTGGTGGTTGGGAGGCGGGGATAGTGCTGGGCAGACTTATAAGGTCTGTGCCAGAACCAGTGGTGGGAGGCGGGGCTGGTGGTTGGGAGGCGGGGATAGTGCTGGGCAGACTTATAAGGTCTGTGCCAGAACCAGTGGTGGGAGGCGGGGCTGGTGGTTGGGAGGCGGGGATAGTGCTGGGCAGACTTATACGGTCTGTGCCCTGAAAAGGACAGGTACAAATCAAGGTAAGGTATACACAAAAAGTAGCCCATGTGAGTTTATCTTGTTGGGCAGACTGGATGGACCGTGCATGTCTTTTTCTGCCGTCATCTACTATGTTACTAAGCTGCCCCGTAGGCGTGCTAACTTTTTAGCTCACGCTAATGCTAGACACGCCCTTAGGGCCCCTTTTACAAAGCGGCAGTAAGCCCAACGCATGTTTACCGCTCACTAAAAAGGAAGTACCGCTGGGCTACCACAGCGGCCCGGCGGTAGTTCCCACCTCCAGAGCGCTGTCATATCCGGTGCAGGGCCAGTGTGTAACCGGTGGTAATCGGGGTGTGCTGGGTTAGCATGGGATCCCTTACCGCCACCTCAATGGGTGGCGATAAGGGCTCCTCCCCCAAAATGGCTTCGCGGCAAGTGCTTCACTTGCCACACGGCCATTTCCTGAAAAAAAAAAAGAAAGACCTACCTTTTACCTGCTGCGGTAAAAGGGGGCCTTGGTGCATGTTAAAAACACACCTATGCCAGTGCAGGCCCCCCTTTGCCTCAGCTTGGTAAAAGGGGCCCTTATATTCCTATGGGTGTCTCTAGCGTTTCCTGAAAAAAAAAGACCTACGTTTTACCTGCTGCGATAAAAGGGGGCTTCGGTGCGTGTCAAAAACACACCGACGCCAGTGCAGGCCCCCCTTTGCCTCAGCTTGGTAAAAGGGGCCCTTATATTCCTATGGGTGTCTCTAGCGTTAGCTTGAGCTCATTTTTAGTGCACGCTTAAAGGTTAGCATGCCTACAAGGTGGCTTAGTAAACAGGGCCATGGGTGTCTGTATACATCCTGTTTCTTATCCACTCCCTCTAAGCGTCTGCTGGACTAGAAGGACATTTGGGGTAACCTAATCTGGAACATTTTATGTTATGTACAATGGATACATTTCCTATTTAAAACATGGATGGAGTTTGCAACAGCCAATGCAATGACAATGTAAGGGCTCCCTCATGGATGAAAATGTAAAGATAATGGAGTCCTTTTGGAAACTCTTCTAAAATCATCTGGTTGCTTTCTACCAAGTTCTGAAACAGATGAGATTTTATAAACAAGGAAGTTTAGTAATTTACAACAATTTGCAAACAAGTCAGGGAGGTTTACAATAAATAAAATCTCAATGAGAAAGAAACACCAATAATAAAAGTACAGCAATTCATCGTAAGAACACACACCCACTGCTTACATCCAAAATTCATCATCTGCAGGTCACCTACTCAGGGGATGACAGAAACATAGATGTGGAGCACTTTAAAATGTGATCGTCTTGAAAAAAGACAGCCCCAGTGGGTTCAGTTTATTTTCTATAATGTCACCTGCCAGACTTGCAGGGCTATTAGTAGCCATGTTTTAAGCCAAGCTGTGCAGTTTAAGGACAGTTATATCCTGTAGCTGGATGGATGTGTGGAATCATGTTCTGCTTTTTCACTCATCTGAAAAACTGCTAAAAAAAATGAGCTTTCCATGGATCGTGGCATAATGTTGGTATGGATGATAATATTATGATGCTTGTATTTCCCGGGGGGGAGGTTATGGTTTGGAGTTTTGGGGGTTTATTCTTGAGGGATGCTTTCCTAGGGCAGAAAAATCGGGGTGCATTAACAAAACAAAACAAAAATGTTTATATATTGTAGCTAGATTCCATTCAGTGACTCAAAACACAGTTTTTCAGTGTCAGCCCCTTCTGCTAGCTCTAGTATCAGCCCCACCATCTTCTGCCCCCACCCTCTTCTCCAAGCTCCATCATCAGAAGCAGCATTCACCCCACCCCCTTAGCCCCAGTATAAGCCCCCTTCTCCCGCGCAACTTAAAAATGATCTATGAACTAACTAACTTCCACAAACTATTGAAGACCCATCTCTTTAAAAAGGCATACCACAAAGATCAACAAATGTGAACTCCTCACATATATCCAGAATTGCCTTACGATATTTGCTTGTTATACTATTATCATGCTTTATCATTATCATGTTTACCCAAGTTTTTTTGCAATACTAAATGTCTGTTTTCTTATATAGCTCCACTATTCATGATGTATTGTAAGCCACATTGAGCCTGCAAAGAGGTGGGAAAATGTGGGATACAAATGCAATAAATAAATAAATTAATAAATAAAATCAATAACATAAAAAATATGTTACGTAGGATATATGATATTTTGTAATTAGAGTAGTTAAATATACATGCATATATATATATATATATATATATATATATATATATATATATATATATGTTCCTCATATTCATATATACATATTTACAAACACACATCTATAACAGCACATTTATATAAATTACAATGTTTGCACCCCAATAGCATATTTATATAGAACAGAACGAAAGTTGAATAATAATTAAGAGAAAATAAAAGGGATAACCTTATATATAATATATATAATATATAATAAATGTATATCTTCTGAAAAATCTTATATGTACGCCCGAAACATTTAAAAGTATGAGAATAATATAATATCTTTATATCCTTTATAGTTGACATTTTTTTCAACTTGAGAGATCGTGAAGCATAACTGTATACATCAAGTTGATGGTATGTAAATTTATATTTATATATTTATATTTCAAAATGGATTCTCAAAAAATATATACAAAAAGCTGAAAAGAATGGTAAAAATAAAATAAATATAAATATAAAAATAAAAATGAAAATGAACATAAAATTAAAAATAGAAATATAAAGTGAAAAATGAAAAATAAAAAGTAAAAAATGGTGAAAATGTAAACCTTGTGTACAAAGTTTTATGTAATTAATAGGTCCAAAATTTATAATAAAAGGTTACAAATCAAAATGAGTATATAAAAAAATTCTGTATATATTGAATAATATCTAAATTATAGAGGGGCATAATCAAACAAAAACGTCTATCTCCATGGGCGTTTATCTCCGAGAACGGGTCCGTGAAGGGGCGGACCGAACCGTATTTTCGCAAAAAATAGACGTCCATGTTTTATTCAACAATTTGTGAGCTGGGCGGGTTTTTTTTTCAGCGATAATGGAAAATGAAAGCGCCTAGCTCAAAAACGAATAAATCCAAGGCATTTGTTCGTGGGAGGGGCCAGGATTCGTAGTGCACTGGTCCCCCTCACATGTCAGGACACCAACCGGGCACCCTAAGGGGCACTTTTACAAAAACAAAAAAAAAAATTTTAAGAGCTCCCAGGTGCATAGCACCCTTCCCTTGTGTGTTGAGCCCCCCAAATCCCCCTCAAAACCCACTGCCCACAAATCTACACCATTACTATAGCCCTAAGGGGTGAAGGGGGCACCTACATGTGGGTACAGTGGGTTTGGGGGGGTTGGACGACTAAGCATTAAGCAGCACAATTGTAACAGGTAGGGGGGGATGGGCCTGGGTCCACCTGCCTGACGTCCACTGCACCCCCTAACAACTGCTCCAGGGACCTGCATACTGCTGCCTGGGAGGAGGGTATGACATTTGAGGGTGAAAATAAAAAGTTGTGAAACATCATTTTTTGTGGTGGGAGGGGGTTAGTGACCACTGGGGGAGTCAGGGGAGGTCACCCCGATTCCCTCTGGTGGTAATCTGGTCATTTAGGGCACTTTTGGGGGCCTTATTCGTGAAAAAACAGGGTCCAGGAAAAGTGCCCTAAATTCTAGCTACAAACGCATACTTTTTTTCCATTATCGGCGAAAGGCGCCCATCTCTGTTCGGGTGATAACCATGCCCCAGTCCCGCCTTCACCATGCCTCCGACACGCCCCCGTCAACTTTGTATGCTTCCGCGATGGAGTGCAGTTGAAAATGTCCAAGTTTGGCTTTCGATTATACCGCGTTATTCGTTTTTGTGAGATAAACGTCCATCTCCCGATTTAGGTCGGAACTTGGGCGTTTTTCTCATTCGATTATAAGCAGGATAGTCTATATCATAAAAAGCAACCCTCATATATCACACTTTCTACGGGGTTGAATTATAGTTGTTATAGACAGTTTTTTAAATTAAAAACAAATTGATGAGGTCGCACTCACAATGACGTCACTGACCGTTTGCTCATGTGATGATGCTTAAATGCCATGGCTTGTAAGAGGTGAAGATTGAGAGCATAAATATATAGAATATCGTGAATTGAGGCAATGTTATAACAATTAAGGAGAAATAAGTAAAACCAGAATTCAATTGTCAATGATTATCAAAATTATCAAATCAGAAGGAGCTCTAAACAATGTCACATGGAAAGTAGCATATATTTGCATTGCGTGTTGAGTATCTAATGTTATTACAGTTTTATATTCAACCTTATTATCTTTTTAGACCGCCAAAAAATTGCAGAGCCTGTGATATCTTAATGCCGTAGCGGTATAACAAATATCCCATAATATATACTTTGTTGGAAAAAGCTCAAGCAAAACATAAATTGAAAATTAAAAAATAAAACTTGATCTGCCCCAAAATAAGAAGTATGTTACATCATAACAGCATAACACAACAAGCTCCACAATATAACGCAATAGGCACTACAGTTAAAATGTATACGCAAGTTTGTTTCCTTCTGAAACTGTTAAAACTTCATGCATCGATACCGCAGAGACATCACAATTAGCCGTATTGTACCATTAAAAATGACTGTAAAAACCAGTTAACTTTGTAGACATAGAGGCACATAAGAGCTGAAAACTGTTCTGCATGGCAATCATTACATACCAATGAGGTGCTGCCCACAGTCAGCAATGAAAAATGGGAATGTGAATCAAATGTGTTGTCGGTTGTACATCATGGCCTTCCGCCTGTGGGAGGATATTCTCAATTTCTCAGCAGATCATCTCAATATATATGCAATTTACTTCAATTCTTTGAAGGAGTAAACAAACGTGGACAAAGGGGAGCCAGTTGATACTGTGTATCTGGATTTTCAAAAGACGTTTGACAAGGTACCTCATGAAAGGCTACAGAGGAAATTGGAGGGTCATGGGATAGGAGGAAATGTCCTATTGTGGATTAAAAACTGGTTGAAGGATAGGAAACAGAGAGTGGGGTTAAATGGGCAGTATTCACAATGGAGAAGGGTAGTTAGTGGGGTTCCTCAGGGGTCTGTGCTAGGACCGCTGCTTTTTAATATATTTATAAATGAATTAGAGATGGGAGTAACTAGCGAGGTAATTAAATTTGCTGATGACACAAAGTTATTCAAAGTTGTTAAATCGCGACAGGATTGTGAAAACTTACAAGAGGACCTTACGAGACTGGGAGACTGGGCGGCTAAATGGCAGATGACGTTTAATGTGAGCAAGTGCAAGGTGATGCATGTGGGAAAAAAGAACCCGAATTATAGCTACGTCATGCAAGGTTCCATGTTAGGAGTTACAGACCAAGAAAGGAATCTGGGTGTCGTCGTCGATAATACACTGAAACCTTCTGCTCAGTGTGCTGCTGCGGCTAGGAAAGCGAATAGAATGTTGGGTATTATTAGGAAAGGTATGGAAAACAGGTGTGAGGATGTTATAATGCCGTTGTATTGCTCCATGGTGCGACCGCAACTTGAGTATTGTGTTCAATTCTGGTCGCCGCATCTCAAGAAAGATATAGTAGAATTGGAAAAGGTGCAGCGAAGGGCGACTAAAATGATAGCGGGGATGGGACGACTTCCCTATGAAGAAAGACTAAGGAGGCTAGGGCTTTTCAGCTTGGAGAAGAGACGGCTGAGGGGAGACATGATAGAGGTATATAAAATAATGATTGGAGTGGAACAGGTGGATGTGAAGCGTCTGTTCACGCTTTCTAAAAATACTAGGACTAGGGGGCATGCGATGAAACTACAGTGTAGTAAATTTAAAACAAATAGGAGAAACTTTTTCTCCACCCACAGAAGAAAATCCTGGAGAAGGACCGCGATGGACTGCAAAAAGTATAAATGAGATTGAAGTGGATAGAGCACCATTCACAGAAGAGAGTGTGAATGAACAGCTTGAAAAGCTAAAGGTGGACAAAGCCATGGGACCGGATGGGATCCACCCCAGGATATTGAGGGAGCTCAGAGAGTTTCTGGCGGGTCCTCTTAAAGATTTGTTTAACATATCCTTGCAGACGGGAGAGGTTCTGAAGGATTGGAGAACGGCGAAGGTGGTCCCTCTTCACAAGAGTGGTGATAGGGAAGAAGCTGGAAACTACAGGCCGGTAAGCCTCACTTCGGTTATTGGAAAAGTAATGGAAGCGATGCTGAAGGAAAGGATAGTGAATTTTCTGGAAGCCAATAAGTTGCAAGATCCGAGACAACATGGTTTTACCAGAGGGAAATCGTGCCAAACGAATCTCATTGAGTTCTTTGATTGGGTGACTGGAGAATTAAATCAGGGACGAGCTATGGACGTAATCTACTTAGATTTCAGCAAAACGTTTGACACGGTTCCCCACAGGAGGCTCTTAAATAAACTGGATGGGCTGAAGATAGGACCCAAAGTGGTGAACTGGATTAGGAACTGGTTGACGGACAGAAGCCAGAGGGTGGTGGTGAATGGAATTCGCTCGGAGGAGGGAAAGGTGAGTAGTGGTGTGCCTCAGGGATCGGTGCTGGGACCGATTCTGTTCAATATATTTGTGAGTGACATTGCCGAAGGGTTAGAAAGTAAAGTTTGCCTATTTGAGGATGATACTAAGATCTGCAACAGAGTGGACACCCGGGAGAGAGTGGAAAACATGAAAAAGGATCTGAGGAAGCTAGAAGAATGGTCTAAGGTTTGGCAATTAAAATTCAATGCGAAGAAATGCAAAGTGATGCACTTAGGAAATAGAAACCCTCGGGAGATGTATGTGTTAGGTGGGGAGAATCTGATAGGTACGGACGGGGAGAGGGATCTTGGGGTGATAGTATCTGAGGATCTGAAGGCGACAAAACAGTGTGACAAGGCGGTGGCCATAGCTAGAAGGTTGTTAGGCTGTATAGAGAGAGGTGTGACCAGCAGAAGAAAGGAGGTGTTGATGCCCCTGTATAAGTCGTTGGTGAGGCCCCACCTAGAGTATTGTGTTCAGTTTTGGAGGCCGTACCTTGCGAAGGATGTAAAAAGAATTGAAGCGGTGCAAAGAAAAGCTACGAGAATGGTAAGGGATTTGCGTTACAAGACGTATGAGGAGAGACTTGATGACCTGAACATGTATACTCTGGAAGAAAGGAGAAACAGGGGTGATATGATACAGACGTTCAAATATTTGAAAAGTATTAATCCGCAAACGAACCTTTTCCGGAGGTGCGAAGGCAGTAGAACGAGAGGACATGAAATGAGATTGAAGGGGGGCAGACTCAAGAAAAATGTAAGGAAGTATTTTTTCACGGAGAGAGTAGTGGATGCTTGGAATGCCCTCCTGCGGGAGGTGGTGGAAATGAAAACGGTAACAGAATTCAAACACGCGTGGGATAAACATAAAGGAATCCTATTCAGAAGGAATGGATCCTAAGGAGCTTAGCCAAGATTGGGTGGCAGAGCCAGTCGGTGGTGGGAGGCGAGGATAGTGCTGGGCAGACTTATACGGTCTGTGCCAGAGCCAGTGGTGGGAGGCGGGGCTGGTGGTTGGGAGGCAGGGATAGTGCTGGACAGACTTATACAGTCTGTGCCCTGAAAAGGACAGGTACAAATCAAAGTAGGGTATACACAAAAAGTAGCACATATGAGTTTGTCTTGTTGGGCAGACTGGATGGACCATGCAGGTCTTTTTCTGCCGTCATTTACTATGTTTACTATGTAATTAAACTCTGGAATTCGTTGCCGTAGAACGTGGTGAATGCGGTTAGCTTGGCAGAGTTTAAAAAGGGGTTAGACGGTTTCCTAAAGGACAAGTCCATAAACCACTACTAAATGGACTTGGGAAAAATCCACAGTTCCAGGAATAACATGTATAGAATGTTTGTACGTTTGGGAAGCTTGCCAGGTGCCCTTGGCCTGGATTGGCCGCTGTCGTGGACAGGATGCTGGGCTCGATGGACCCTTGGTCTTTTCCCAGTGTGGCATTACTTATGTACTTATGTAGATTTGAAGATGGCCAGAGATGGAGCATGACGTACAGATTCTGGAAATCTATTCCAGGCATACGGTGCAGCAAGATAAAAGGAAAGGAGTCTGGAGTTCGCAGTGCAGGAGAAGGGTACAGATAAGAAAGTTTTACCCAATGAGCGGAGTTCCCGGGGAGGAATGTAGGGAGAGATAAGTGCGGTTTATAGAATAGCACTGTTATCAGCACCGATTTTTTGGTGCTTTACATAGAATTTAGTCCATAACACACATTTTTAGTAAATAGGTCCCATGCCACAAAATGGGACCTGTAAGAAATAAGACATGGCAACATATTGGTGCCTTCTAGTAAATTCAGCCCATAGATGACAAAAGATGCTAATTCTATCTCCAAAGAATATGTGATAAATGTAAAATAAATAGACTATCTACAATTGGCTGCATATTTCAATATGATTAGCATTTGACTCATACAGGTTGCCATGATATCTTAATAGGAAACCCAAGACAAAAAAATCAGAATTTATTGGGACTGAAAAATTAAAGTCATAGCAACCCCAAGTATCTTGAGTTTTTTTTTGTTACATTTGTACCCTGCGCTTTCCCACTCATGGCAGGCTCAATGTGGTTTACATGGGGCAATGGAGGGTTAAGTGACTTGCCCAGAGTCACAAGGAGCTGCCTGTGCCTGAAGTGGGAATCAAACTCAGTTCCGCAGGACCAAAGTCCACCACCCTAACCACTAGGCCACTCCTCCACTGTTGCTACTATTTGAAATTCTACATGGAATGTTGCTATTCCACTAGCAACATTCCATGTAGAAGTCGGCCCTTGCAGATCACCAATGTGGCCGCGCAGGCTTCTACATGGAATGTTGCTAGTGGAATAGCAACATTCCATGTAGAATCTCCAGAATCTCCAATAGTAGCAACATTCCATGTAGAATCTCCAATAGTATCTATTTTATTTTTGTTACATTTGTACCCTGCGCTTTCCCACTCATGGCAGGCTCAATGCGGCTTACATGGGGCAATGGAGGGTTAAGTGACTTGCCCAGAGTCACAAGGAGCTGCCTGTGCCTGAAGTGGGAATCGAACTCAGTTCCCCAGGACCAAAGTCCACCACCCTAACCACTAGGCCACTCCGAGTTTCTGGATTACTCTACATAAAAAGGGGCCTTTTTTTCAACGCTGCAGTAGAGCTACTGCAGTGTTGTTGAGCACCAATCTGGCACTGTCGCTGGCCTACCACAGGAACCGGCATAGTGCTGCTCCCAGTGTTCACCATTTCTGGTATGACAGTAATGATTTTTTTTAGCACTAGGGGTGTATCTGGCATAATCAGGCAGCGCTGGATTAGCGCGGGAACCCCTAGAAATGGCTGCACGGCAAGTGTGCACTTACCGCACAACCATTTCCTTTTTTTTCCGGCTTTTACCCGCTGCAGTTCAAAGGGGCCTCGGTGCACGGTAAATCCATGCACTGACGCTACTGTAGAACCCCTTTTACCGCAGCTTGGCAAAGGGGTCTTAAATCACTCTGTTCCACTCTATGTGGAAATTGAAAAGAGTAAGACCTTTCTTCCCAAGGTCAGTTTTCCGCAACCTGATAAAATCCATGGTGCTTAGTCATCTTGACTACTGCAATGCACTCTATGCCGGATGTAAAGAGCAAATAATCAAGAAACTTCAGACAGCTCAGAACACTGCAGCTAGACTCATATTCGGTAAAACAAAATACGGAAGTGCTAAACCCCTACGAGAGAAACTTCACTGGCTCCCACTTAAAGAACGCATCACGTTCAAAATATGCTCCTTAGTCCACAAAATCATTCACGGAGATGCACTAGCCTACACGTCAGACCTGATAGACCTACCACCCAGGAATGCCAAAAGACCATCCCACACATTCCGTAACTTGCACTTCCCCAATTGCAAAGGTCTAAAATACAAACTAATGCACGGGTCAAACTTTACCTACTTGAGCGCACAGTTATGGAACGAATGCATTGCCGCGCAAATTAAAAACGATCCACAAACTAACGTACTTCCGCAAACTACTGAAGACCCATCTCTTTAACATAGCATACCACAAAAACCAACCAACGTGAATATACATAATCCCCCCACATATATTCTGAACTGTCTTAAAATAACTGTTTGTTATACTGCTACCATGTTTTATCATTACCAAAATCCTGCTGTAACACTAAATGTCTATTTTCTGATGTATTTCCATTACTCATGGTGTATTGTAAGCCACATTGAGCCTGCAAAGAGGTGGGAAAATGTGGGATACAAATGCAATAAGTAAATAAATAAATAAATAATCACCAGCAATGTCCAGCTATTCATCTATCATTATTGCATAACAAAGGTGCACATATAACTCCCTTTCATTGCTACAGTCTCCGAAGACCTGCATTTCATTTGCTTGGGATAAAGAGGAAGCCAATACAAGAATTCTGCTTTTTATTATCTCTCCAATGTATTTTGGCTACAGTGTTCAGTAAGAGAAGACTGACCTAACAGATAAAGGAAACTGTGTTTTCGGACGGGTTTGAAACGCACATAAATCAAGTGACTTGTAGGCTTGTCTTCCCGTCCTACGGTCTCAGAATGAATGAGGTTCATCATTATGGGTCATTAATGGTTCATCACTCATATCCAGATTAGAAAATGATGAACAGCTTCCTAGGAATGAGGGCAACAGTATGACACCAAGGCAGGGGAGGGCATAGGGGAGAAACACTGTGAAAATGTTTGATTCTGGAGTACCACAATTTATTGTTTTATTTCTCCCTCAATTCGTTTGTGTTCTGCTGGTGGTTGGATGCAAAACTTATTCATCACCTCAAGGTACCGTGTTTCCCCAAAAATAAGACACTGTCTTTTTTTTTTTTTGAAAATATCTTTATTATTAGAAGAAAAGACATGTAACATTTGAACATCACATTTCGGCTCAATGAAGCCAACTATTTCCAATATTTCCAATATCTAGCAGCCGATAATAACCTATAAATACAATGAATACATTGACTACATGTGTCAGCTAACAAACCTTGTTGTATAACCTTAACATAATACAACTATCAAAATGAGGCCATTTTAAACATAAATATATCTCCTCTGCCCTTCCCTCTAACTTTTTAGTTTATACCCGTCTAACCCCCACCCCCCTCCCCGCTCCTGGAGATTCCTTCTTTGCAGAACACAGTACCTCAAACAGCTTCCATAAAGAACCATATGCCTGACCTCTCCCTCCAGTGGACTTACTGCGTTCCGTTTCCCATCTAGCCATCTGCAGCATTCTAGTCCACCACTGGTTGATAGCCAGCGGGTCTTCCAAAATCCAGTGTGCTAATACCGTTTTTCGTGCCAGCATCAGCGCTACACATACAAACCGGACCTGAGATGGCTGCAACCCCTGTTCTCGCAACTGAGACTCATCCCCCAACAGCAAAATCCGGTAGGACCACTCTACAGCCTGTGCCAACAAATGCTCCAACACTTGCAGCACCCCTTTCCAGAATACATACAACTCAGTACACTCCAAAAAGGTATGTACTAAGGTGCCTTTGCTGTCTTATATTAATTTTTGCCCCCCAAAATGCGCTAGGTCTTATTTTCAGGGGCTCTCTTATTTTTCGAGGAAACATCGGGGTTGGATTGGGGTTGGCCCGCCCGCCCTCCGTCGCTCCCGGAACTAAACTTAAACGCCTCCTTTCACCTTTGCAGCAGCAGGGCAGGCCACTCCTTCCTTCCGTGTCCTGCCCTCGCCTGACGTAACGTCCGCGAGGGCAAGGCACGGAAGGAAGGAGAGGTCTGCCCTGCTGCTGCTTGCTGCGAAGGTGAAAGGAGGCGTTTAAGGTTAGTTCCTGGAGCGACGGAGGGTGGGGGGGGGGGGGGCAGCCCGGGGGCGGCCTTGTCCAGCTCTCAGTGGCCCTGCTTTCAAACAAAAATTTGCTAGGTCTTACTTTTGGGGGAGGCCTTATATCTACCAATTCAGGAAAACCTCTACTAGGTCTTATTTTTGGGGGGTTGTCTTACTTTCGGGGAAACAGGGTAACAACCATGCTGGAATCACAGCAATTTGCAACTGCATGCATGAGTGTGCATATGGTTGTTAACACACATTAACCCAGTTGTTCCCAAACCTGGTCCTGGAGTCACCCCAATCAGTCAGGTTTTCAGGATATCCACAATGAATATTCATGAGAGAGATTTGCATGCAGCGGAGGCAGTGCTTGCAAATCTCTCTCATGAATATTCATTGCCACACTCTAAGAACATAAGAACATTAGCACCGCCATACTGGGAAAAGACCAAGGGTCCATCAAGCCCAGCATCCTGTCTCCGACAGTGGCCAATCCAGGCTTCAAGAACCCGGCAAAACCCATAAAAAATAATTTTTAATAATGTTAAATGGACTTTTCGCTCAGGAATCTACCCAAACCCCATTTAAACTCCGTAAGGCCTGCTGCTGTCACTACATTTTCCGGCAACGAGTTCCAGAGTCCAACTACATGCTGAGTAAAGAAAAACTTTCTCCTGTTTCTTTTAAATCTGCCATATTCTAGCTTCATCTGGTGTCCCCTGGTTCTATTGTTGTTTGAAAGTGTAAACAAACGCTTCACATCTGTCCGCTCTACTCTGCTCATTATCTTGTAGACATTTAATTTCTCTGCTAGCATGACTAATAATAACCATATCATACAATATCAACAAATGTTTTATTAATATAACTTTTACCTTCATAAAACTCAATACACACATACTGAAAAACTCTTAGAGTCTCCCCTAAGCCCCCACTAGGACATAACAATCAACTTATTGATACTGGAACACCACTCACTATTATATGCAAATAAAGTGAGCAGCAGCCTGGAGGAGTGGCCTAGTGGTTAGGGTGGTGGACTTTGGTCCTGAGGAACTGAGTTCAATTCCCACTTCAGGCACAGGCAGCTCCTTGTGACTCTGGGCAAGTCACTTAACCCTCCATTGCCCCATGTAAGCTGCATTGAGCCTGCCATGAGTGGGAAAGCGCAGGGTACAAATGTAACAAAAATAAAATAGATACTATTGGAGATTGTACATGGAATGTTGCTATTCCACTAGCAACATTCCATGTAGAAGGCTGCGCAGGCTTCTGTTTCTGTGAGTCTGACGTCCTGCACGTACGTGCAGGACGTCAGACTCGCAGAAGCCTGCGCGGCCACATTGGTGATCTGCAAGGGCTGACTTCTACATGGAATGTTGCTAGTGGAATAGGGGGAACTGAGGAACTGAGTTCGATTCCCGGCACAGGCAGTTCCTTGTGACTCTGGGCAAGTCACTTAACCCTCCATTGCCTGCCGTATTGAGCCTGCCATGAGTGGGAAAGCGCAGGGTACAAATGTAACAAAAAATAAAATAGATACTATGGGAGATTCTACATGGAATGTTGCTATTCCACTAGCAACATTCCATTTAGAAGCCTGCGCGGCCACATTGGTGATCTGCAAGGGCCGACTTCTAGTGGAATGTTGCTAGAGGAATAGCAACATTCCATGTAGAATCTCAAATAGTAGCAACAGTGGAGGAGTGGCCTAGTGGTTAGGGTGGTGGACTTTGGTCCTGAGGAACTGAGTTTGATTCCCACTTCAGGCACAGGCAGCTCCTTGTGACTCTGGGCAAGTCACTTAACCCTCCATTGCCCCATGTAAGCTGCATTGAGCCTGCCATGAGTGGGAAAGCACAGAGTACAAATGTAACAAAAATAAAATAGATACTATTGGAGATTCTACATGGAATGTTGCTACTCTTTGAGATTCTACATGGAATGTTGCTATTCCACTAGCAACATTCCATGTAGAAGGCTGCGCAGGCTTCTGTTTCTGTGAGTCTGACATCCTGCACACACGTCAGACTCACAGAAGCAGAAGCCTGCGCGTCCATGAGGGAATGAGTTTGATTCCCACTTCAGGCACAGGCAGCTCCTTGTGACTCTGGGCAAGTCACTTAACCCTCCATTGCCGCATTGAGCCTGCCATGAGTGGGAAAGCGCGGGGTACAAATGTAACAAAAAAAAAAAGCTCCTCAATCAAATTAAAAAACTTATTTTTGTATGCTCCTATGGGTGCACAGTAAAAGATTTCCATAAAATGTCTCAGCTTGTGTCCAAAAGTTGAAATATGGACATTTTATGGACTTTTTTTTTTTTTTACTGTGCACCCATAGGAGCATAAAAAGATACATTTTTTGGATATAATAAAACAGCACTCTGAAAGACATTTTGCATGCCATCCACAGGGCATGTTCATTTTGGAAGTCATGTTCAAATGGATTTCTACGGAAACTCCACCAGGGACAAGATTAGGGCAGGCCTTATACAGTATTTACAGTGTATGCAAGGTAAAGAATCCATGTGGCACGAGCCTGCCAAAGAATTTAAAAAAATAAACCTCTTGGAGAGCAGTGTTGTTCAAAGTGCTAGGTCAAAGTACGTAAGTAAAAGTTATTGCCTAATATAATACTTTTTGTGTAAAAAGTAAAAGTACAGCAACCAGTGGTGTTCCTAGGGGGACGGACACCAGGGGCGGCACCCCGCCCCCCGGGTGCAGTGCCCCCCCTGATGCAGCGCGGAACCCCCCCCAGCGAAAGACCCCCCCACGAAAGAGCCCCCCCCCTGGGTGCATGCCGCTGAGGGGGGGGGTGCCGCAGCGCGCGCCTGCTGCGAGTTTACTAACTTTGCTCGTTCGCTGCAGCTTCCTCTGCCCCGGAACAGGAAGTAACCCGTTCCGGGGCAGAGGGAGCTGCAGCGAACGAGAGAAGTTAGCGAACACTCGCAGCAGGCGCACCACGGCACCCCCCAGCGGCGTGCACCCAGGGCGGACCGCCCCCACCGCCCCCCCCCCTTGGTACGCCACTGACAGCAACTACAATGAATGCAACTACTGTTAATATTTTTATTCCAACAACTTTATTGCTCTACTATTCAATCTGCTTTTATCTTGTTGGGCAGACTGGATGGACCGTACAGGTCTTTATCTGCCGTCATTTACTATGTTACTATTACTTTACTTCCAGTAAAACTTAGGGCCCTGTTTACTAAGGTGTGCTGACATTTTTAGCACACACTAAAAACAGCGCACCTACCGCACGGCTTAGTAAACAGGGCCCTAAATTTTGAAAATGACTGTCACTCATGCATGTGCTTGTGCAGTGCGTTCTTTCTAGCAAAAAAGGTGCCGGTACTCAAAGGCTAGGCCACCCTTCAGGGGTGGGGTGATCACTGAGGGACCCACCCCACAATAGCCAGGCCCCCTGCAACCAGTCACAGAACCTATGACAAGGCAGAATTGGTGTGTAGAGCCTGAGCTCTTTCATTAAAACTTGGGGTCCTTGGGTCAATTTTAGCAGACAATGGAAAAGGTGCCGGTACTCAGTACCCCCAAGTACCCCCTCAAAAAAAGCCCTGTGCTTGTGAGTCATTAATCCTGCACAGCTAAAAAGGTGTGCACTATCAGGAAGTAGATTGTTCAGTCTGATAAAAAAGTTCCTTCATTTCAGGCGAGGCTTCAGTATTACTGATGTCTTCTGAGTGGGTCTGCTGATATTGATCAAGGGAGTCTCTGTCTGAAACCGTTGATGTTTTTATAGCAAACAATGCTTTATCATCATCGTTATCATTATCATCTGCATTAGTAGTGCTGTCTAATTTTCATCACTTGCATCTTCGTCTTCATTATCGTTGTCATGCTGTCCAATTACAGAGAAGGCTTTCACGGAGTTGAATCATTATCTGTTCCTATTCTAAGAATGTTTCATCTGATGGCAAAGTCTGTTTGAATATCTTCGAAAATTGATGCAAGAACATCAAATGTGTGCAAACCAGGGGCGTAGCTACGTGGGGCCATGGGGGCTTGGGCCCCCACAGATTACGCCCTGGCCCCCTCTACATTTGACCCGCCCCGCCGCTGCCTTCGCCGAGCCGCATCATCAGGTACCTTGTTTGCTGGCGGGGGTCCCCAATCCCTGCCAGCCGAAGAGTCTTCTTCAGCACCGGTCGACTCCGGAGCCTTCGTTGTGTGATCATCTGTTTCTGACGCCTTACGTCCTGCACCGTGCATGTAGCCCCGTGCAGGACGTAAGGCGTCAGAAACAGATGATCACACAACGAAGGCGCCGGAGTCGACCGGTGCTGAAGAAGACTCTTCGGCTGGCGGGGATTGGGGACCCCCGCCAGCAAACAAGGTACCTGATGCAGTGGCGGAGCAGGGGGCGGGTGGCGGGGGGAGGGGTTGCGGTCGCAGCGGCGGGGGGTCCAAAGTGGTGGGGGGGGGAGTTGGCAGTGGGGGGAGGAGGTTAAACAGTGCCCCCCCCCACCTTGTGCTCTGGGCTCCCCTCCCGCCAAGGTCTGGCTACGCCCCTGGTGCAAACCCTTCAATCTTCTTAAGGCCAGACAAGAGATTTCCTCTTTAAAGACTCCTATTAATCCAGTGGACAGTCACCCCAAAGTAAAATTTTCAATGGGATGAGTAGCAGTCTGTTGTGATAGAGACTTACGTCTGTTCACCAAGAATTGCAACCAGCTTCAGCTTCATCTCTATTTCACAATGACCCAATTCATCATTGATATGTTGGGCTGGAGACCAGTAATCAGTTCAAAAAATACACAGGCAATTCCACTGGTCTCATAGGCTGTATTCCCCGAACAGCAAAATTCAATATGAGATGATCCACTGTTTGCTTGACGAGGTTTGCAATAGCAAAATCCTATTCGAGGTTCTGCTGTTTCATTTGGTTTCCCAAGGAATCATCATTGACATCTCATTTCTGCTTTTATTTTTTACTTTTAACTGCATGCATCAGATATAACTAAGTAAAAATAGTTAAAATTGGTGAAATTATTACTTCAGTAAAAGTTAAAAAAATGTTTCCTGTACTTCTTTACAAGTAAAAGTAACAAAACTTTTGCTTAAGTGCAGTAACTAGTTATCTAATATAATAAAACGCACCGTGAACGTTCTGAAGACAACGTTCTGAAGTCACTCAAACATTACTTGAAGGGTTCGTGGATTCGTGGTGTGAAGCCAGCCAGGCTGCCAGCCGTCTCTGCCCCGCCCTCGCGTCAAACGTCATGACGTCGAGGGCAAACGTCATGACGTCGAGGGCGGAACAAAAAACAAAGCACAGCGTCAGGGAAGGAGGCGGCGCTCCCGACGTCTCTAGCCTTCCCTTCGCTGTGTTCCGCCTTCTTCTGACGTCAAGGATGACGTCAGAAGAAGGCGGAACACAGCGAAGGGAAGGCTAGATGTCGGGAGCGCCGCCTCCTTCCCTAACACTGCGCTGCCGGAACCGCCGCCACGGAGGTAAATTTAAAAAAAAAAAAAAGGATGTTGGGGGGAGAGAAGAGGGTGGGCAGTTGAACAATGGGAGCGGGAGGGCAGAGGAGAAACGACAGCAAGGATGCGAAGGGGGGGGGAAGAAGAGGGCGGGACAGGCTGGGACATGGGAGACAGAAGAGCATGGATGCGAGGGGGGATCATGGAAGGGAGAGAGGGGAATTGCTGGAAAAGGATGAATGGAGGGGGCAGGGGACAGAGAAGCATGGATGGGCATGGATTGGGAGGGCAGGGCTCAGGGAGAGAGGGGAATTGCTGGAAATGGATGAATGGAGGGGGCAGGGGACAGAGGAGCATGGATGGGCATGGATTGGGAGGGCAGGGCTCAGGGAGAGAGGGGAATTGCTGGAAAGTGATGAATGGAGGGGGCAGGTGACAGAGGAGCATGGATGGGCATGGATTGGGAGGGCAGGGCTCAGGGAGAGAGGGGAATTGCTGGATAGGGATGAATGGAGGGGACAGATGGGCATGGATGGATATGGATTGCAGGGCAGGGCTCAGAGAGAGAGGGGAATTGCTGTATAGGGATGAATGGAGGGGGCAGGTGACAGAGGAGCATGGATGGGCATGGATTGGGAGGGCAGGGCTCAGGGAGAGAGGGGAATTGCTGGAAAAGGATGAATGGAGGGGGCAGGGGACAGATGGGTATGGATTGGGAGGGCAGGGCTCACACTCTCTCTCTCATATACAATGTCTTTCTGACTCTCACTCTCACACACTCTGTCTCACAATGTATCACATTCACTCTCTATGTGCCACACAGTCACTCACACACTCGCTTAGTCTCATACACTCACTCTCACAGAGAATATGTGTCTCACACACACTCTCTCTCTCGCACACAGAACTGTGTTTTGAACCTCCTGTGCTAAGTGATTTGGTTAGATTTGATTAGATAACAGACTTTGGAGGAGGGGCAATTGTGTAGAGCAGTTTGGTTAAAAGAAAGAACAGAACACTTCTGAGCAACTTGAATGGCCTGATTTTATCCAGATAAATGTATGGATAGGTGCTCGAAGTGTTTGGCACCCACTGGTGAATGTATAATAGGCTGACAGAAACTAGAATGATTTATTTTGTCTTCTAGCTCAATTGGAACTGTTACCCAGCACTCTGAGCTTTGATTTAGAAGAACCCAGATACCCCCCTCCAGTTCATATTTCCCTTCTAAGTTACCCAGCTCAGTCATTTCAGCAACAGTCCTCTTCTGAGGACAATTACAGTGCCTAAATCCAGCCACTAGGGGTCAGTGTTGCAACACGACTGGGGCTCCATCGGGGCTGTGAATGCTGCTTCCGTGGCACCTTCATCCCTGGGAGAACCATGGAGCAGAAAATCATAGACCCTGGGGTGACCCACACTGTGCTCACTATTCCATATGAGGTGTCAACATAATTAAAAAAAAAAAATAAGGATAGTGTCGCCTTTTTTTCCCCATCCCTCATCACTACTACTACTATTACTTATAATTTCTATAGCGCTACTAGACATACGCAGCGCTGTACACTGGACATAAAGAGACAGCATTTGCTACACCGTACCTATGCCACTTATAACACCAAGGCAGTATTCATACAACGGGCAATTAAAAAAATCAATTAGAATAAGTCTTCTGAAGGTAATGACCCAGCAAAAGGGTCATAAATGAGCAATGGATGTTTACCCTAATGGACATTGAAAGGCTAGTATGTTCTAGATGCTAATTTATTGCAGCTGAAACTGGCACTGTGATTTGGACTTATGAGCATTATATTATGCTTAAAGAGGACATTTACTTTGGTCTGAGGCACAGATTTTATGCAAGTTAGTTAAAAGGAAGACGTCTGGGATAAGTTGAAGTATTTGATTACTTTTTAAAAACCTTCACCCTGGAACTAGACTAAGGCAAACCTCAGTACTCATTTTGTGATAACTGGTCATATTGGAATCTACGTTACAAGACGTACGAGGAGAGACTTGCTGCCCTGAACATGTATACCCTGGAGGAAAGGAGAAAGGGGTGATATGATACAGATGTTCAAATATTTGAAAGTTATTAATACGCAAACGAACCTTTTCCGGAGATGGGAAGGCAGTAGAACTAGAGGACATGAAATGAGATTGAAGGGGGGCAGACTCAAGAAAAAATGTCAGGAAGTATTTTTTCACGGACAGAGTGGTGGATACTTGGAATGCCCTCCCACGGGAGGTGGTGGAGATGAAAACGGTAACGGAATTCAAAAATGTGTGGGATAAACATAAAGGAATCCTGTTCAGAAGGAATGGATCCTTAGAAGCTTAGCGGAGATTGGGTGGCAGAGCCGGTGGTGGGAGGCGGGGCTAGTGGTTGGGAGGCGGGGCTAGTGCTGGGAAGACTTCTACGATTGTGCCCTGAAAATGGCAGATACAAATCAAGGTCAGGTATACACAAAAAGTAGCACATATGAGTTTATCTTGTTGGGCAGACTGGATGGACCGTACAGGTCTTTTCTGCCGTCATCTACTATGTTACTATCCTGCTTATTTTCGAAAGAGAAAGCCCTTCTCTCAGGTGTGGACAAATCGGCATAATCGAAAGCCGATTTTGGCCGCCTTCAACTGCAGTCCGTCACAGGAGTGGCGAAAGTTTAAGGGGGCGTGTTGGAGCCGTAGCGAAGGCGGGACAGAGGCGTGGTTAACACATGGGCACCCTCAGCCGATAATGGAAAAAAGAAGGCCGGCCCTGACGAGCATTTGACCGACTTTACTTGGTCCATTTATTTTCAGGATCAAGCCTCAAAAAGATGCCCAAACTGACCAGATGACCACCAGAGGGAATCGGGGATGACCTCCCCGTACTCCCCCAGTGGTCAACAACCCCCTACCACCCTAAAAAAAAAAATTAAACATTTTTTGCCAGCCTCTATGCCAGCCTCAAATGTCATACCCAGCTCCATGACAGCAGTATGCAGGTCCCTGAAGCAGTTTTAGTGGGTGCAGTGCACTTCAGGTAGGCAGACCCAGGCCCATCCCTCCCCCCTACCTGTTACACTTGTGGTGGTAAATGTGAGCCCTCGAAAACCCACCCGGAACCCACTGTACCCACATGTAGGTGCCCCCCTTCACCCATAAGGGCTATGGTAGTGGTGTACAGTTGTGGGGAGTGGGTTTTGGGGAGATTTGGGGGGGCTCAGCACCCAAGGGAAGGGAGCTATGTACCTGGAAGCAATTAATGAAGTCCACTGCAGTGCCCCCTAGGGTGCCCGGTTGGTGTCCTGGCATGTGAGAGGGACCAGTGCACTACAAATACTGGCTCCTCCCAGGACCAAATGACTTGGATTTGGCCGGATTTGAGATGGCCGGCCTCGGTTTCCATTATCGGCGAAAACCGAGGCTGGCCATCTCTAACTCCGGAGATCTCAACATTTAGGTCGAACATCTCTAAGGTTGACCTAAATGTTGAAATTTGGGCGTCCCTGACCATATTATCGAAACAAAAGATGGCCGCCCATCTTGTTCGATAATACAGTTGGCTCCGCCCCTTACTACTACTACTACTACTATTTAGCATTTCTATAGCGCTACAAGGCATACGCAGCGCTGCACAAACATAGAAGAAAGACGGGAAGGAAGAGAGGAGGGTAGGTGGAGGCGAGTGGTTACAAGTGGTTACGAGTCAAAAGCAATGTTAAAGAGGCGGGCTTTCAGTCTAGATTTAAAGGTGGCCAAGGATGGGGCAAGACGTAGGGGCTCAGGAAGTTTATTCCAGGCGTAGGGTGCAGCGAGACAGAAGGCGCGAAGTCTGGAGTTGGCAGTAGTGGAGAAGGGAGCAGATAAGAAGGATTTATCCATGGAGCGGAGTGCACGGGAAGGGGTGTAGGGAAGGACGAGTGTGGAGAGATACTGGGGAGCAGCAGAGTGAGTACATTTATAGGTTAGTAGAAGAAGTTTGAACAGGATGCAAAAACGGATAGGGAGCCAGTGAAGGGTCTTGAGGAGAGGGGTAGTATGAGTAAAGCGACCTTGGCGGAAGACAAGATGGGCAGCAAAGTTTTGAACCGACTGGAGAGGGGAGAGGTGACTAAGTGGGAGGCCAGCAAGAAGCAGATTGCAGTAGTCTAAACAAGAGGTGACAAGGGTGTGGATGAGGGTTTTGGTAGAGTGCTCGGAAAGAAAGGGGCGGATTTTACGGATGTTGTAAAGAAAGAAACGACAGGTCTTGGCAATCTGCTGGATATGAGCAGAGAAGGAGAGAGAAGAGTCAAAGATGACACCAAGGTTTCGATCTGAGGAGACAAGGAGAATGAGAGAGCCATCAACAGAAATAGAAAACGGGGGGAGCGGGGAGGTGGGTTTGGGGGGGAAAATGAGAAGCTTGGTTTTGGACATATTTAATTTCAGGTGGCGTTGATACATCCAGACAGCAATGTCAGACAAGCACGCTGAAACTTTGGTTTGGATGCAAGGTGAGATATCAGGGGTAGAAAGGTAGATTTGGGAGTCATCAGCATAGAGATGGTAGGAAAAGCCATGGGATGAGATTAATGAACCAAGGGAAGAAGTGTAGATAGAAAAGAGGAGGGGACCAAGAACAGAACCCTGAGGTACGCCGACAGGCAGAGGGATAGAAGTAGAAGAGGATCCACCAGAGTGAACACTAAAGGTGCGGAGGGAGAGGTAGGCCAGAGATGGGCGCCCCCGTTCGATTATGCCCCTCCACGTTACATATGGGAACAGTCATGTGCAAAGAATTTTTGACAGGAAGGTTTTCTCTGTATCTTTCTTTGGATTTCCTCTGCTTTTGGACCACAAACTCTAGAAATATAAATTAAATAGAAACCCCAAGAAACCAGACCTTGCATGTAGTACAACACCAGAGAAACATGAAAGAAAGGCACTTCCTCCTGTGCAAAATATAAAGACAACACATGCCAGGGATGGTGTTAGGGGTTGCAACTAGGGCAACTGTGCCTGGTTCCCTAGCCAGAGAAAGCGTGTCTGCTGGAAGCTGAAGATGCAGCCTGGTAATGGACTTTGCTGGTCCTTTCCTAGATATCTGTCCTGGACCCCAGCCATGTTTAAAATCAACTCTGGCAAGATATACATTCCAAATCCAACATATTATATTCACAGCATTAAAAATAAAATAATTTTTTGTACCTTTTTGTTGTCTGGTCATTTTATTTTTCAAATCATATCCCAGTCTCTGGTTTCTGCTTCCCTCTGTCTTCTCTTAACTCACTTGCCAGGGTCTCCTATTTGACATTTCTTCTTTCTTCATGTCCATCATCCATCTCCCATCTCTGTTTTCCTATATTTCCTTGTCCAGTATCTCCCCTGTGTTCATATCCCCTCATCCATTATCATTCCTCTGTGCACCCCATGCCCAGCATATCCCTTCTGTGTTCCTATTCTCCCTCTTGTCTGGTATCTCTCCCCCCTCTCTGTGTCCATATACCCCCCTCTCCAGTGTCCAGCATTATATCTCTATTCCATATCCCCCCCCCCCCCCTTGTCAGGTATTGCCCCTCTGTGCCCATATGCCATTGCCATTGCCATCCCCATACAGCATCTCACATTTGTGTGCCTGTCCCCATTCTCCCACCTAATGCCTACCATCTCCCTTCGGTATCTGCACACCTCCCTATGTCCCTTTTCTCCCTCCTCCACACCAATGTGTCCCTCTCCCCTCTGATCCCACCCCAACCAGCTTCTATTCCTCTCTCTTTCCTTCCCCTTATGCATCTGGCTCTTTCTCCCACTGTGGGTTCAGCATTTGACTTCCTCTTCCTTTATCCCCTTGTCTAGCATCTCTCTCCCCTATAACCTCTCCCATAGGTCCAGCACCTTTCTCTCTTTGCTCCAGCCCTCCTTGCAGGTCCACATCTCTCTCCTTTCCCTTCAGCCATCCCCTGCATATCCAGCACCTCTCCTCCACCCCCCCCCCCCCCACATGTCCAGCACCTCTCTCCATAGGCGTAGTTTGACTGTTTCATTTGGGGGGGGGGGGGGGGGCAAAGAATGGGCGGAGCATATTAGCATATCATTTGCATATATAAATATGCAAATGAATATGCTAATATGGAGGAAGGAAATGAAATTTACAGGCAAAATATCACAGATGCACATTTCAAAAAGCTGACACATTTCAATTAATAAATTATGAATAAAATACTTTTATTTACCTTTGTTGTCTGATCATTTAGTTTTTCTATTCGCTTTGATCCCAGTGTCTTCTGTTTTATGCAGTGTCTTCTTTCCAGTAGGCTTCCCTCTGCTTCCCACCCCTCCCAGTCCCATCCATCTTCCCTCTGCTCCCCCCCCCCCCGAGGTCCAAGATGGTGACTCCGTTTACCCCCTCTCTTCCTCCCTCCCTCCCTCCCTCCGGTGCAGGCAACAGTCTTCAGCTTTTTCAGCGTTCCTGGCAGCGGTAGCGATGTACACGCTGCCTTCGGTCTGCCCCGGAAGCCTTCTCTTCAAGTTCCTGTTCCCACCTATGCGGGAACAGGAACTTGAAGAGAAGGCTTCGGGGCAGAGCCAAAGGCAGCGTGTACAACGCTACCGCTGCCAGGAACGCTGGAAGACTGCTGCCTGCGCCGGAGGGAGGGAGGAAGAGAGAGGGGTAGACGGACACGCTCCTCTCCGTCCGCTTGGCTTCCCTGCCCTCTCTGTCTGCGTCCCGCCCGAAAGGAAATGACGTCAGAGGAAGGCGGGACGCAGATAGAGAGGGCAGGGAAGCCAAGCGGATGGAGAGGAGCGCGTGCCTGCATGTGTTTTTTTTTTTTAACTAATGGCGCGGCGGCGCCTCGCGTCGTTTGGGGGGGCATTGCCCCCCCTCGCCCCCCCCAGTCTACGCCTATGCCTCTCTCTCCCTTTTATCCAGCCCCCCTACATGTCCAGCACCTCTCCCCTTCATTTCAACCCTCTGCATATCCAGCACATCTCCCCTTTCCCTCCACCCCCCCCCCCCCCCCCACATATCCAGCTCCTCTCCCCTTCCCTCCAAACCCCCTGCAAATCCAGCACCTCTCCCCTTCCCTCCAACCTCCCCCCTGCAAGTCCAGTACCTCTCTCTTCCCTTCAGGCCCCTCCCCTCCAAGGGCCAGCACCTCCGTATCTTCCTTACCTCCCCCCAAAAGTCCAGCACCTCTCCCTTCCCTTCAGCCCACTCCCCTTGCAGGGCCAGCAGACCACTGTCTTCCTTACCCTCTCCCACCCCCGCTGCAGCGCTTGTATTCAACGCTATATCGGTGCTGCCTCCACCTCACAGTCTCCATCTCCCACCCCCGTGGCAGCGCTTGCAATTTGCTACCGGCGGTGCCTGACATCAGCTCATAGATGCGGCGCCGACAACCTTCTCCAGGACCTTCCCTCTGCCGTGTGCGTTCTGCCCTGCGTAAACAGGAAGTTGAATCAGTGCGGCAGAGGGAAGGCCCCGGAGCAGGACGTCACGCCGCGTCTGTCAGCTGTCAGGCAGCGCCAGTAGCAAATCATAAGTGCTGCCTCAGGGGTGGGAGACGGAGACTGTGAGGAGGAGGCAGCGCCGATAGCATTAAATGCAAGCACTACAGCAGGGGTTCAAGAGGGTGAGGAGACACGGTGACGGAGGTGACGGACTCTTCAATATGGGAGGGCCTGAGTCAAAACTGGGCAGGCCTGGGCCCATCCAGACCCACCCGTAGCTACGCCCCTGGAACCCAGCCTCCAAAACTGAGGGGCCCTTTTACTAAGCCGCGTAGGCACCTATGCACGTCCAATGTGCGCCAATTTGGAGTTATTGTCTGGCTACCATGTGGCCCAGGCATTGGTTTTATTTTTTTGTTCATCCGCTATGCATGTCCAAAAATGATTTTAATTTGTGGATGTGCGGCGAAAACTGGGCGGTAATCGGCATTCTACGTACATAGACCCGGTTACTGCATGAGACCTTACTGCTAAGTGAATGGGTGGCGGTAAGGTCTCAGATCCAAAATGGACGCGCACCAATTTTCATTTTGCCACACTTCCATTTTCAGCAAAAATTTTAAAAAGGTCTTTTTTACAGGTGCACTAAAAAATGGATCTGCACGTGCCCTTTTCAGTACGCCTTGGTAAAAGGACCCCTGAAACTTTTGGCAACTCGAGGTGGTTCTGAATTTAGAAGAGGTGAGCACAATCCCTCCCTTTGAGCTCTCCTCCAAACTCCAGGTTCCAACCACAAACCAGCCAGAAGTTATATCCATGAGTTGAAACAGCTGCATATGGCAAGAGGAAAATTTGCCAGGATACACAGAATCAGTGCGGTTTTTTCTAGCAAAAAAGGTGCCGGTACTCAAATGCCTGGCTACCCTTCAGGGGTGGGGTGATTACGGAGGGCAGGGCCGCCGAGAGGTGTGCAAAATTCCCTGGGCCCGGGCCTCCAAGGGGGGCCCGGCACTGGGGTCAGGCTGCCGGCGCTGTAGTCCCCGGTCTCACCTGTCTGCCTCCTCAGCTCCGGGCCCCCTACATTCGAAGCGGCAGTCACAGATCGCCTCCCTTCGGGCCTTCCTACTACTACTACTACTACTACTATTTAGCATTTCTATAGCGCTACAAGGCATACGCAGCGCTGCACAAACATAGAAGAAAGACAGTCCCTGCTCAAAGAGCTTACAATCTAATAGACAAAAAATAAATAAAGTAAGCAAATCAAATCAATTAATGTGAACGGGAAGGAAGAGAGGAGGGTAGGTGGAGGCGAGTGGTTACAAGTGGTTACGAGTCAAAAGCAATGTTAAAGAGGTGGGCTTTCAGTCTAGATTTAAAGGTGGCCAAGGATGGGGCAAGACGTAGGGGCTCAGGAAGTTTATTCCAGGCATAGGGTGCAGCGAGACAGACGGCGCGAAGTCTGGAGTTGGCAGTAGTGGAGAAGGGAACAGATAAGAAGGATTTATCCATGGAGCGGAGTGCACGAGAAGGGGTGTAGGGAAGGACGAGTGTGGAGAGATACTGGGGAGCAGCAGAGTGAATACATTTATAGGTTAGTAGAAGAAGTTTGAACAGGATGCGAAAACGGATAGGGAGCCAGTGAAGGGTCTTGAGGAGAGGGGTAGTATGAGTAAAGCGACCCTGGCGGAAGATGAGACGGGCAGCAGAGTTTTGAACCAACTGGAGAGGGGAGAGGTGACTAAGTGGGAGGCCAGCAAGAAGCAGATTGCAGTAGTCTAAACGAGAGGTGACAAGGGTGTGGATGAGGGTTTTGGTAGAGTGCTCGGAAAGAAAGGGGCGGATATTACGGATGTTGTAAAGAAAGAAACGACAGGTCTTGGCGGTCTGCTGGATATGAGCAGAGAAGGAGAGAGAAGAGTCAAAGATGACACCAAGGTTTCGAGCTGAGGAGACAGGGAGAATGAGAGAGCCATCAACAGAAATAGAAAATGGGGGGAGCGGGGAGGTGGGTTTGGGGGGGAAAATGAGAAGCTCGGTTTTGGTCATATTTAATTTCAGGTGGCGTTGAGACATCCAGGCAGCAATGTCAGACAAGCACACTGAAACTTTGGTTTGGATGCAAGGTGAGATATCAGGGGTAGAAAGGTAGATTTGGGAGTCATCAGCATAGAGATGGTAGGAAAAGCCATGGGATGAGATTAATGAACCAAGGGAAGAAGTGTAGATAGAAAAGAGGAGGGGACCAAGAACAGAACCCTGAGGTACGCCGACAGGCAGAGGGATAGAAGTAGAAGAGGATCCACCAGAGTGAACACTAAAGGTGCGGAGGGAGAGGTAGGAAGAGAACCAGGAAAGGACAGAGCCCTGGAATCCAAGTGAGGACAGGGTATCGAGAAGTATGCTGTGATCGACAGTGTCAAAAGCAGCGGAAAGATCAAGAAGAATGAGGATGGAATATTGACCTCTGGATTTAGCCAGTAATAGGTCATTGGAGACTTTAGTAAGCGCAGTTTCGGTTGAGTGGAGAGGGCGAAAACCAGATTGTAATGGGTCAAGAATAGCATGTGAGGAGAGAAAATCAAGGCAGCGGCGGTGAACAGCACGCTCAAGTAATTTGGAGAGAAAAGGAAGGAGGGAGATGGGTCGGTAATTAGAGGGACAAGTAGGGTCAAGTGAAGGCTTCTTAAGGAGAGGTGTGACCACAGCATGTTTAAAGGCAGCAGGGACAGTCGCAGTGGAAAGTGAGAGGTTGAGAATGTGACAGATAAAAGGAATAAGAGTAGGAGAGATGGCATTAAGAAGGTGGGTGGGAATGGGATCAGAGGAACAGGTGGTACATTTTGAGGAAGAAAAGAGAAGTGTAGTTTCCTCAATAGTAACTTCAGGAAAGGAGGAAAGGGAATGAGGGGAAGGAGAGAGAGGGGAACGGTCTAGTGGAGGGAGAGCTGGTGAGGTAGAGAAAGCAAGGTTTATCTTTTGAACCTTGTTGTGAAAGAATTCAGCAAGGGTCTGAGGAGATAATGAAGGGGGAGTTGGGGGAGGGGGCACCTTGAGGAGAGAGTTCAATGTGGTGAAGAGAAGTCGAGGATTAGAGCCAAGAGAGTTGGTCAGTTGGATATAATAATCCTGTTTGGCACGTAAAAGAGCAGATTGGAAGGAGGTCAGCATGAACTTAAAGTGTAAGAAATCAGCAAGGGCCCGAGATTTCCGCAAGGGCCCTCCCTGTGTCCCGCCCTCGCGGAAACTGGAAGTTACATCAGACGAGGGCAGGACACAAAGAGGGAAGGCCTGAAGAGAGGCGATCTGCGACTGACGCTTTGAATGCAGGGGGACTGGAGCCACGGAGGCAGGCAGGTGAGACCACGGACTGCAGTGGCGGGGGGGGGGGCGGCAGCGACGGGGGGCAGCAGCAGTGGGGGAGCGGAGGCGGGGCGGCCTTGCCCCGGTCCTGCCCTTGTCTCTCGGTGGCCCTGACTGAGGGACCCACCCCACAATAGCCAGGCCTGCAGTCACAGAATCTATGACAAGGAAGAATTGTTGTGTAGAGCCTGAGCTCTTTCATTAAAACTTGTGGTCCATGGGTCAGTTTTAGCAGACAATGGAAAAGGTCCGGTTATTCAGTACTCCCAAGTACCCCCTAAAAAAAAGTCCTGCACAGAATCCATGTATACTTTGAAGAACTATCTAAAGCATGTCCAGAACATGCCACCTTGAAATCTCTTCATGCGGTGGTATATATGGACACAAAACACCTTTTCTAAAACCACTACTAACGTGTGCATGCCAGTTTCCACATGTATATACGTTTTTTACATGTTCAAATGGAGAATACAACTCAAACGTTCAGAAGTGTTTGCCATTCCAAAGCAGGGCCACATGTCACAGCCTCCAAAATATCTCTTAAATTATAGTGTCCCTCATTCTACATTTTCAACGTAAATTAAAGCACATCAGAAGAGTGAAAAGGATATATAATGACCATGTGATCAGCCACATTCAGCTCAAAAGCCATAACACACTGGAGGCTGTATTTCAAATAGTCGGTCTACCTAGCAGCATGTGACACCAAGATCTCAAAGCCCTTTTAGCAGCTGGCTAACAGCCCTAAGTGGAATTTTCTCAATGACAATCATGTATCTCTTCGACTTTTTAAAAACCATTCTGTGGCTCCTGGAAAGTCGCCAAGTATTTATTGATTTTTTTTTTGTAACTTTTTTTTCTCAAGTGAGAATTTTATTAGAAGGAATCAGGCAGTAGGCAAAACTAACACTAAAATCATAACCAGTGTTTGATTCACTCTCATTTTATCTTCAGCCTCGCAGACTTCAAGGACTGTCAATGGGTCAGGTTTTCCTGACATCCCTAATGAATATGGATGAAAGAGATTTGCATACAATGGAGGCAGTAAGTATGGAATTCTCCTTTATGCATATTCATTAGGATACCCTAAAAAACCGACATGTTAGTAGCAGTGACGATCCTAGGTCGGCTGCCACCCGGGGCGGATCGCCAATGCGCATTCCCCCCCCCCCCCCCCCCCGGCGCAATGACCCCCCCCCCCCCGGTGCATCAAACCCTCCCCCCGGGTGCATTCTTAGCTGACCTACATGCTAAACCTCGTGGGCCTGCCTCCTAGAAATGCCAAAAGATCATCCCGCACATTTCTTAATCTACACTTCCCCAGCTGTAAAGGACTAAAATACAAGCTGATGCATGCGACTACCTTCTCTTACATGAGCATGCAGCTGTGGAATGCATTACCAACTGCCTTGAAAACAATCGACGAAATATCTAACTTTCCTAAATCTCTGAAGACGTATCTCTTCAACAAGACCTACAAAAAGAACCCATAACCTAACTAGATCACCTCGCCAATCTACCCCAGTTATGAAAGTCTTCCCTTTACATCTATCTGCCTAAATCTTTTTTCCCATCCTTTAATTTTTTTACATCACTAATTGTATCTAACATCCTGGAATGACGATGCCATAACAGGTCTCTGTAAGCCACATGGAGCCTGCAAATAGGTGGGAAAATGCGGGATACAAATGCAATAAATAAATAAATAAATATTGGGCCAATCGGCCTCCCAGCTCAATGCTGGCCCTGGCCCTGATTTCCCTACAAACTATTAAAAATTATTAAACGCAACCCAACTGATCCTCACCTGAGTAAGCAAGGATGTCCATGCAATCCCTGCACACATGCTGTGAACACGAGGTACTACTCCTGTATACCAATGTTGTACAGCATTCAATGTGTTATTCTTCCATTTGTTTCACCTCTAATTTAACTTCCATTTGAGAAGAGGCCTTCTTTTGGTTATTTTCATATAAGCTAGACATAAGAATGTATTTAATTTTCTGCTTTATAGTTTTACATAAAGTTTTACTAGAAATTAATGGTCTGTAAAAGCCCAAAGGAGCGGGAGAAAAGCACCAGGTCAAAAATAACAAGAACAAAACCCTGGCGATGAAAATCAGACAAGCTGTTGGATTAACGAGTCCAGAGACAGAAGGCTGAGTGTGAAAACTGCATTAGATTACTTCAACAGGATCAAAGGAAGTTATCAATATAGGCTACCGTTAAGAGGGGTTATTTTACCTCAAACTCGTGCTGTTTTAGTACAGGACCCATTTTATGCAATGAGCCCCGACGATCAAATTCCCCACGCTGCTCTGAATAGCGCTGAAAAATTAGTGCCGGAACAGCCCAGGGAATTAAAGCCCTAATGATCAAAACTAATGCGAAGAAATGCAAAGTGATGCACTTAGGGAATAGGAATCCACGGGAGACGTATGTGTTAGGCAGGGAGAGTCTGATAGGTACGGGCGGAGAGAGGGAGCTTGGGGTCATAGTATCTGAGGATTTGAAGGCGACGAAACAGTGTGACAAGGCAGTGGCCATAGCTAGAAGGTTGTTAGGCTGTATAGAGAGAGGTGTGACCAGCAGAAGAAAGGGGGTGTTGATGCCCCTGTACAAGTTGTTGGTGAGGCCCCACCTGGAGTATTGTGTTCAGTTTTGGAGGCCGTATCTTGCTAAGGATGTAAAAAGAATTGAAGCGGTGCAAAGAAAAGCTACGAGAATGGTATGGGATTTGCGTTACAAGACGTATGAGGAGAGGCTTGCTGACCTAAACATGTATACTCTGGAGGAAAGGAGAAACGGGTGATATGATACAGACGTTCAAATATTTGAAAAGTAATAATCCACAAACGAACCTTTTCTGGAGATGCGAAGGTGGTAGAACGAGAGGACATGAAATGAGATTGAAGGGGGGCAGACTCAAGAAAAATGTCAGAAAGTATTTCTTCACGGAGAGGGTGGTGAACGCTTGGAATGCCCTCCCGCGGGAGGTGGTGGAGATGAAAATGGTAACAGAATTCAAACATGCGTGGGATAAACATAAAGGAATCCTGTTCAGAAGGAATGGATCCTCAGGAGCTTAGCCGAGATTGGGTGGCAGAGCCAGAGGTGGGGCTGGTGGTTGGGAGGCGGGGATAGTTCTGAGCAGACTTATACGGTCTGTGCCAGAGCCGGTGGTGGGAGGTGGGGCTGGTGGTTGGGAGGCGGGAAATACTGCTGGGCAGACTTGTACGGTCTGTGCCCTGAAAAAGGCAGGTACAAATCAAGGTAAGGTATACACATATGAGCTTATCTTGTTGGGCAGACTGGATAGACCGTGCAGGTCTTTTTCTGCCGTTATCTACTATGTTAACTATGTTAATAGCATGAAAATGTATGTGTGCTACTAGTTTTGATCACCCTACGGCAGGATTGTGCCTGGGCATGCGCTTAAGGCACAATCCTCCCACAGGAGTTGTTAGACAGGTCCGAGCTACCAAAAAAAAAAAAGCCTGGACTTGTCAAACAGAGTTGGAGGCCCCCCCATCCCACCCCAGACACAACCCCTCCCCAACAGAGCAACCCCTGACCCCCTCCCGACAGAGGCAAACCTTCCCTCCCGGACAGAGAGGTCCAGTCCCCTACCCCGGGGGTCTAGCGTGCCCCCGTGTATTACAAAATGGAGGAGGAAGTAGCACGCCCTCCTACTTCCAGCGCTGTCTCCAAAATGGTGGTGCCCTGCCATATAAATTTTGTTACATTCGTACCCTGCGCTTTCCCACTCATGGCAGGCTTAATGCGGCGGGCAATGGAGGGTTAAGTGACTTGCCCAGAGTCACAATATAAAGGAGTTTCGAGGTACACGAGAGGGGTTCTGGGGGAGGGGATGGACACTAGACCTCCGGATGGGGGTCCAGGGGAGTCGGGTTTGCTTCTGGGGGTGTCAGGTTTGCCTCTGTCAGGGGGGGCCGGGGGGTTGAGGGTTGCTTTGTCAGGGGGCTTGGGAGGTGGTAGACCACCAGGAGAGTGTTGGGTCCTCTCAGTGTGGGGAGAGGAATGACGGTTCTCTGTCAGGGGTAGAATGGGGAGGTCTGTTAGCATGCAGATGCATGCTGGACAGGGCTCTCCGTTGCTTCTCCAATGTTCTGCAAACCCTAAAGCCAGCTCTGGCATAGGGTTTGCTACGAGAGTAGCGCCCTTATTTGGCACGCTGCTCGCTGAGCATTGGGGAGGATTAGTTAATGCCTTATTTAGCATGCAATTGAATGCTCATTGCATTCAGAGCGGGCAAATGCATTGTTACACGCGCTTTGCTTTGCTCTGATCATCAGGCGGGAGCAAACTTTGATGTTGGTACGGGGCTGTTGGTCTCTAGCACCCGCGTTTGCTTTTGATCATCTGCCTGTTAGAAATGCAAATGATGGTATTTTATAACTCATGCTCATAACTGCCTGATATATCCCTGACCCACCCATGCCCCTCCCAGGTCCACAACCCCACCTTGAAGTTTCACGCTCTAAGGGCAGTTATGTATGTAACTACCAATTAGGGTCAATTAGCAACAATTAACATCTATTATAATTTATGCGCAGTATTTAGACTATGCTTAGGCGCAGTTGCCTAATGCGTGTTAATTTCAGATGCCATATATAAGAATTGGGCCCTAATTGCTATGCAGTCCATTGTACACCTATGGGCCGCATGGTACTTAACGCATCCTAATTCATAATTGGTTGATAAGGCCAATTAGCAGTAACGGGGCCCTTTTGCAGAGTGGCGGTAAGCCCAACGTGTGCTTGCTGCACGCTAATCTGGACTACAGCTAACTGAACCTGGGCGCTGGCGGCAGTTCCAGCCTCAGTGAGCACCATTTGCGGCGCCATAGAAAATAGCTACCTACATTCCAGCGCGGCGCTAACCCGGCAGTTGTCGTGCAGCTCCGCACGTTACCCAGTTACCACTGGGTTAGCATGGGAGCCCTTAGCGCCACCTCAATGGGTGGCGTTAAGTGCTCCCCCGCACATGGCCACGCGGTAAGTGAAATCTTACCACATGGCCATGCCATTTTTTGGCCTTTTTACCTGCTGTACACAGCAAAAATGGCCTCCGCTACTAGCGCAGGGACCTTCTTTTTAACCACAGCTTGGTAAGAGGACCCTTATATAAATTCGCCGCATCTCAAGAAAGATATAGTAGAATTGGAAAAGGTGCAGCGAAGGGCGACTAAAATGATAGCGGGGATGGGACGACTTCCCTATGAAGAAAGACTAAGGAGGCTAGGGCTATACAGCTTGGAGAAGAGACAGCTGAGGGGAGACATGATAGAGGTATATAAAATAATGAGTGGAGTGGAACAGGTGGATGTGAAGCGTCTGTTCACACTTTCCAAAAATACTAGGACTAGGGGGCATGCGATGAAACTACAGTGTAGTAAATTTAAAACAAATCAGAGAAAATTTTTCTTCACCCAACGTGTAATTAAACTCTGGAATTCATTGCCGGAGAAAGTGGTGAAGGCAGTTAGCTTAGCAGAGTTTAAAAAGGGGTTGGACGGTTTCCTAAAGGACAAGTCCATAAATTGCTACTAAATGGACTTGGGAAAATCCACAATTCCAGAAATAACATGTATAGAATGTTTGTACGTTTGGGAATCTCGCCAGGTGCCCTTGGCCTGGATTGGCTGCTGTCGTGGACAGGATGCTGGGCTCGATGGACCCTTGGTCTTTTCCCAGTGTGGCATTACTTATGTACTTATGTCCTCTACTTGGCTCACTTTTATTACATAGAGCAGTGATTTAACCTATTGTGATGTCATAGTGGCTCATTCCACCAATAAGAGCCAACCTCATTAGTGATGTCACAATGGCTTGATTGTATAGAATGTTTGTACGTTTGGGAAGCTTGCCAGGTGCCCTTGGCCTGGATTGGCCGCTGTCGTGGACAGGATGCTGGGCTCGATGGACCCTTGGTCTTTTCCCAGTATGGCATTACTTATGTACTTATGTACTATAATATATAAATCGCTTTGATTGTAACCACAGAAAGGAGGAATATCAAGTCCCATCCCCTTTCCGCTATGTGTGCAACTGACCTTATTCTATTAAGATGTGTGCACAAATTTGTGCCCTTGTCAGCAATTTGGGCATGCAGCTTTCTAGAATTAGGGGGTATACTGTGCATTATCTGCTTTATCTGCCATGTTAGTGTGTTAAATTACCGTAAGTTAACTGCATTGTGCAGTCCCCCTACCCATTTACTGCTCATTCTCCACTTGTTCATTGTCAAACTTCCTTGCTAAGTTTTACTGCACACTAAGGGGTCCATTTACTAAGGCACGTCAAAAAATGGCCTGCGCTAGTGTAGGTGTATGTGTTGGATACGCACAGGTCCATTTTTCAGCACGCCTGTAAAAAGGACTCTTTTTTTTTTTGGCCGAAAATGGATGTGCGGCAAAATAAAAATTGGTGCGTGTCCATTTTGGGCCTGAGACCTTACTGCCACCCACTGACTTAGCGGTAAGGTCTCATGCGTTAACCGGGTGGTAATCGTCAGCGCGTGCACAATGCAGATTACCGCCCGGTTAGCGCCACGCGGTAGAAAAGAAAAAATATTTTCTGGCGCGTATTGGATAAGCGTAAAAAACGGAATTACTGCCCGGGGCACGCAGTAGCCGGGCAGTAGTTCCAAACTGACACGTGTTGAACGCACGTAGGCACCTACGCGCCTTTGTTAAAGGGCCCCTAATTCCCAGATTATCTGCCTAGTGCAGATAAAGGGGATGGGACAACTTCCCTATGAGGAAAGGCTAAAGCGGCTAGGGCTCTTCAGCTTGCAGAAAAGAAGGCTGAGGGGAGATATGATAGAGGTCTATAAAATAATGAGTGGAGTTGAACGGGTAGATGTGAAGCGTCTGTTTACACTTTCCAAAAATACTAGGAATAGGGTGCATGCGATGAAGCTACAATGTAGTAAATTTAAAATAAATTGGAGAAAATGTTTCTTCACTCAACGTGTAATTAACTCTGGAATTCGTTGCCAGAGAATGTGGTAAAGGCAGTTAGCTTAGCGGAGTTTAAAAAAGGTTTGGACGGCTTCCTAAAGGAAAAGTCCACAGACCATTATTAAATGGACTTGGGGAAAATCCACTATTTCTGGGATAAGCAGTATAAAATGTTTTGTACTTTTTTTGGGATCTTGCCAGGTATTTGTGACCTGGATTGGCCACTGTTGGAAACAGGATGCTGGGCTTGAGGGACCTTTGGTCTGTCCCAGTATGGTAATACTTACGTACTTATGTAGGGTTCTATATTATTTGGTTTCTCCCCCAATTATGCATTCATGGAGACTGTAATCTGCTTAAGTATGAATGAATAAATAAATAAATTAATTAATAACACAGCAGAAGAAGTAAGGCTCTCTTTAAAGATGTACCAAATGGCCCATGTCCTCCTTTCACACGTAATGGGTCCTGCCTTCATTTTCATACTTTAGTAGTTCTCTGTAATGAACCTGCACAACAGTTAGAATGATAAAATGCTCCCCAAGTGCAGGTTATGCAAAAAAGTCAAATTAGCAGTAAACTGTGAAGCTATTAGAAAACCCTGTAGGAAAATTCAGTCTCCTCCCATGAAACACTTCATAATACATTCCAGTTTATTTGATATGGAAGCATAATTCTAAATATTTTCACCAAATACGTTTTGGAATTCTGCCTTTCTGTACATTCTCATTTGAAAAGATCAAAGGTTAAATTTCCTACCTTAGTTGAGTCCAGTGGGGTTGAGGCCCATTTCATTCTCTATTCAGTCAGTAAATCCAGTGCTACCCAACTCAGGTACTAATAATTTTGACAAGGGTCGGATGAGCTGGATATATTCTAAATTGAATTTTACAAACAATGGGCTCATTCTGGCACAGATTCTTTGTCTCTGTTTCCAGGACAATAATCCAGTTCAACTCAAAATACCAAATTTTTACAGCCTGCACAGATTTACAAGAGTCATTTATTCAAACAAGTTGGCTTTGAGTGACATTTAGTTTTACAGAAACAAAGCTTTGATTCAACGCAGTATATTTCCTCTGGACATCTTGAGACATTTTTGCAAGAGCATAGTACTTTATAGCGAGTGATTATTGGGAAGGTTAGAGTTTTGAGTTCTGCAATTATAAATTGTTTCCAAAATTTTGTATGCTTTCTCTCATATTTCCTTTTTCTTTTTTTTGTAATGTTAGATCTTCTTATTTCCCACAATGTAGACTGTTGTTGGTTGATGATTGTTATATTTTTCTATTCTTCTTTAGATAATGATTCCTTATTTTTCCTTTGGTGTATAATTTCATAAATGCAAATTTAAAAAAAAAAGATTTGATTCCGTGCACTTTTAGGAAGCAATACCTTCTTTCAAATTCATGTAGACCACAGAAAGCAGGATAATACAAGCAAATTCAATGAAGGACTCAATATGGACCATGTTTCGGACAACTGCCTGTGTCAGGAGGCATTCACTAATATAGCTATCAGGAATTCTTCAAAGATCAAATGCCATGAAGAAATATACATAAATCATGTGAAGAGATCCAGCAACTTCATATGAACAATCTGACTCGCATCACCAAATGTAGGGGCACTTTTACTAAGGTGAGCTGAAAAATGGCCTGCGCTAGTGTTTTAGACGCGCGCGGGTCCATTTTTCAGTGCACCTGTAAAAAGGCTTTTTCTTTTTTGCCAAAAATGGACGTGCGTCAAAATAAAAATTGGCATGCATCCATTTTGGGTCCGAGACCTTACGTTGACTTGTTGGTAAGGTCTCATGCATTAACCGAGCAATAATCATCAGCGTGCCTACAATGCTGATTACCACCCGGTTAGCGCAGCGCACTGAAAAATAAAAATTATTTTCCGACGTACATATTGGACATGCATAGAAAACAGAATTACTGACGTGACTTTGTATTGCGGGGTAGTACTAATTGTGAGTCTTCTCAAGTAGTTTATGGGATCCGTTGTCCGTGTGCTAAATGATACATTGGGCAGACAAAGCGCATGATTAAGAATCGCATCGCCGAGCATCTGAGTAACTTACGTCATCAGAAGAAGGAAGCCCCCCCTGGTTTCCCATTGGTTGCAAATGCACCATGAGGAAACGGACCTCCAGTTCGTGGTTTTATTCCAGGTAACTCTAAAGACGGGTGTTGATGTGGTATCCATACTGATACATAAAGAACAACAATTCATTTACCATTGGCACATGGTTATCCCTGATGGCCTGAACAAGGAGATTGATTGGTGGTTTATGACACACCTCTGTAAGGTTTAAAAGGAAGGGGAGTGGCAAAAACATGAGTTTCTGCGCATGCACCGGCGTGTCTGCCGGTTGGATGGTTGAGGGGGGGCAGTTCCCGCCACAGTTTTGTCAAGAATATGTATATTTTCATTTTTATTTTTTTGCTTTGTCTCAAACGAAATGCTTATAAGGAGATTTGCTGATTGATATTTACTTTTGATCTGTGATTTTGAGGATTGTCTGGATTTATTTTCAGATTAGCGTTCCCCTGAAGACGCAATTTTTCGAAACATGCCAGCATGTAGGGAACCAAAGAAATAAGGGAACAGCATTTTTGGCACTTTCTTACTGCACCATTTATCATGGACAACACGGGGTAGCCACACCGAACGTTAAGAAACCAACAGCCATCCCAACTCAAGATAAGTAGTGAACTCATTATTGACAAACTGTGATGCACATGTAGGAACATGAGAGTTCTTTTGCTTGCTATGCTTATCTGGACATTATAAGGTAGGGAGGAGGTATTGGTGCGATGATGGCTGGTTGGGCTTGACATATGTTAGAACTGCTAGTCAGTTTGGCAGGCCCAGTTACTGAGCACTATTTGCATATTTAGAAAAAACAAAATAACAAAGTAATAAGCTATTGTGGTTTCTGGAGTGTATTACTAGTTAAAATTTAATGCCAAGATGCGTAGAGTGATGCACTTGGGGTGCAGAAACCCAAAAGAGAGATACCGGATAGGAGGGGAGAGATTAGTAAGCTCGACTCAGGAGACAGACCTTGGGGTGTTGGTGTCTGAGGATCTGAAGGTGAAGAAACAATGTGACAAGGCGACGGCCATGGCCAGAAGGATGCTAGGCTGCGTAGAGAGGGGCATAACCAGCAGAAGAAAGGAGGTGTTGATGCCCCTCTACAAGTCGTTGGTGAGGCCCCTCTTGGAGTATTGTGTTCAGTTTTGGAGGCCGTATCTTGTTAAAGATGTAAAAAGACTGGAAGCAGTGCAAAGAAAAGCTACAAAAATGGTATGGGATTTGCACTGCAAACCGTACGAGGAGAGACTTGCTGACCTGAGCATGTATACCTTGGAGGAAAGGAGAAACAGGGGTGACATGATACAGACGTTCAAATATTTGAAAGGTATTAATCTGCAAATGAACCTTTTCCGGAGACGGGAAGGCGGTAGAACTAGAGGACATGAATTGAGGTTGAAGGGAGACAGACTCAGGACTAATGTCAGGAAGTATTTTTTCACGGAGAGGGTGGAATGCCCTCCCGCAGGAGGTGGTGGAGATGAAAACGGTAATGGAATTCAAACATGCGTGGGATAAACGCAAAGGAATCCTGTTTAGAAGAAATTTTTCTGTGGAATCTTAGCGGAGATTGAGTGGCGATGCCGGTAATTGGGAAACAAAACAGGAGCTGGGCAGACTTCTATGGTCTACGCCCTGAACGTGATTGAATAGATAGGGATGGGCTGGAGTGTAAATTTTAAGGGGCTTCGACGTTAGCTTCAGAACTTAGTACAAGAACATTACTGGGCAGACTTCTTTGGTCTGTGCCCTGAGAAAGGCAAGGATAAATCAAACTCGGGTATACGTATTGTAACCAGGTACCTCTCTTGTGCAGCCAAGGATAGAACAATCTCCTCCAGCCACAGGCTCCCGGTACAATGAAGAAATAGATGTCCACCAGCAACCTCAATCTTAAGGACTTTTATTCCATGCAGGTTTCTAGTACACAGTTCCAACAGCAGCATAGCACATACCAGGATTCAATACAGGCTTACAGGCTCCAGTCTGGGCTCTTTATCCAGTGCACAATAAACAGTAATTCAATTCCCAAGACAAACAGTTCTTTCAGTTCATCATCACAGTTCAGTCACCAAGCAGCATTTTCTACCTTCTATCCTCTTTACCTTCAGGAGAGTTCAATATTTTAGGGACTCCTTCTACCCAAGGGATTTCCCCTGCATCAGCTTCACAGTGAATTCAATACTTTTGGGACTTCCTCTCACCCAAGGAATTTCAGCCTCCTTCAGTACTTTAGGGACCTCCCTGCCCAAGGGTTTTCAGCCTGCAAATGCTTCTCTCCTTCAGCTCCTCTCTCTCCTGAAGTGAACTGAACTCCACCCCTGGGACTCCTTCCGACCTGCCCAATCAATCCCTGGCTTCAGCTACCACAACCAATCATTCTCCTTCCATTAGCTTCCCCACACCCTTACCAGCTGAGTTAAGCATTAGACTAATGAGACCAATGATGAGCTCCTGCATACAGAGTTTCCTAACTCTCTTTCCGCCTAGTGGCAGCCACTCTACACAACCTGCCAGTTTACACCCATGTCTTCCCCGATTGCAGCTAGGAGTCCAGTCCGGGTTCTTCATCTTACCCTCTGGCTCCTTGCCTGCAATGCCTTCTGGGACTTGTATTTCAGACTGAAACTGCCTTAACCCAACTGTCCTGGAGGTGACTTTATCACAATATAAAGTATTACACACCATGTAAAATGAGTTTATCTTGTTGGGCAGACATGTCTTTATCTGCCATCATTTACTATGTTAATAGGTTACTCGCGTAAGTGATGAGCCCTGCTACCTGCATACCCCTGCTATCCAGGTTTTATTTCACATTTCTACTCCACTTTCTTTTCAAATTATCATCTTCAAATCTGTAGACATTCCCAATATTACTCCTGAGCAAGCGGGTCCACTTTTCAATTTACTTTTAACATTGACTACTTAGGTTATTTTGGAAAATTGGAAAGACCTTGGTTCAGCAAGCTATAATGTGTGGTGGAACAATATTGATTTGGTATATAGTTATGAGGTGTTGTATATAGCTGAGAAGCTTAATAGATTTGAGAAGTCTGCATTGTTATGGCACCTCATAACTGACTTTTTATGGTCTATATCAGTGTAGTAGAAGCTTCGCTATGGCACGGTTTCTTGTAATACAGTGTAGTCCATTTGATATTCTGTAGGGTTTTTCAATACACTCATGCTGTCTTAAGTTTAGTTCTGTATTGTACTTGTTTTGTGTGGTTTTATTGAATGTTTTGTATTTTGCAAAAATAATAAAATAAATGAAAACTAAAAAAATTATTAGCAAAGGAACACAGAATAAAACAAAGACTTCATAAAAACCTCTGTATCGCTCCATGGTGAGACCGCACCTTGAGTACTGTACGCAATTGTGGTCACCACATCTCAAAAATAATACAGTGGAATTAGAAAAGGTACAGAGAAAAGCGACCAAAATGATAAAGGAGAAATAACTCCTCTTATATAAGGAAAGGCTAAAGAGGTTAGGGCTCTTCAGCCTGAAGAAGAGACAGCTGAGGGGGAGATATGGAATAGCTTAATGGTTAGAATAATGGGCTGAGAAACCTGGGAACTGGCCATCTTCAAATCTAAGCTAAAAGCCCACCTTTTTGATGCTGCTTTTAACTCCTAACTCTTATTTGCTTGTTCAGAACCCTTATTTTATCATCCTCACTTTAATATTCCCTTATCTCTTGTTTGTCCAGTTTGTCTGTCCTAATTAGATTGTAAGCTCTGTCGAGCAGGGACTGTCTCTTCATGTTCAAGTGTACAGCGCTGCGTACATCTAGTAGCGCTATAGAAATGATAAGTAGTAGTCTCTGGTATTCCAGAATCTTGGTACACTTTGGGATTCTGGAATCTTGCTACTCTTTGGGATTCTGCATGGAATCTTGCTACTCTTTGAGATTCCGGAATCTTGCTACACTTTGTCCTTATCTCTTGTTTGTACTATTTGTCTGTCCTAATTAGATTGTAACCTCTGTGGAGCAGGGACTGTCTCTTCATGTTCAAGTGTACAGCGCTGCGTACATCTAGTAGTGCTATAGAAATGATAAGTAGTAGTAGTAGTAATAGTAGTAATTTTCAATTTTCCGTAAACTAATACAATCAATGGTCCTAAGCCATGCAGATTACTGTAACGGAATCTATGAGGGATGCAAAGAACAACACACAAAAAAACTCCAAACTGCCCAAAAACAGCAGCCAGATTGATATTTGGTAAAACACGATTCGACAGCACCAAACCCCTCCGAACAAAGCTGTACTGGCTCCCAATCAAAGAACGGATCTTCTTTTGTCCATAAAATCATCTACGGCGTAGTCCCAGAATACATGACAGTCTCATAGAACTACCAACTAGAAATAGATCAAAATCAGCGCGATCATACCTAAACTTACATTACCCCCAACTGTAAAGGGTTAAAATACAAAACAACATATGCATCTAGCTTCTCCTACTTTAGCGCACAACTATGGAACGGACTCTCGCATGCTGTGAGAACAATACATGACCACCTAAACTTCAGGAAATCATTAAAAACTCACCTCTTCAAAAAAGCCTATCCCTCCAATCCAACTTAAACCTCCCCCCCCCCCCCCCCCCCACACACACACCAGCAACACACCATAATCAAGGATCGCACTGGACAACTTACCACCACCATTCCCCTTGACCCAATGACGCCTGACTCACACCTACCTCATCTGACCACAACACAATTTTGTATTTGTTATCAACCGTAATGGCAAATGCCTTTACGGTACTTGTAAGCCACATTGAGCCTGCAAACAGGTGGGAAAATGTGGAGTATAAATGTAACAAATAAATAAATAAATACAGCTCCTTGTGACCTTGGGCAAGTTCCCTAACCAGTGGTGTGCTGTTCCGGCTTGCACCAGCTCTTGAGAACCGTTTAACTTTTTAAGAATTTTGGGCATCAGTTGTTAAAGTAGGTCCCTCGTGGCTATTTTAACAACCAGTGCCAAAGATTTGGGCTCAGGAACCCCTCCTAATGAATTCCCTTTTACTTTGCTGGCAGGGAGGCCGAGCCCCGCCAGCCAAATAGACTGCTGCTGCTCCCCGCTGCTTGTTTCTGGCTCTGAGCAGCATGCCAGGACTTCTCACCTAGTGCACCCGCAGGAGTGCCCAGAGAGAGAGCCTGTTAAAAATTTACCAGCACACCACTAGATATGGTCTTTATCTGCCTGCATTTTTCTCTGTTTCTGTGTATTCCGCAGCCTAGTGCAATCACTTGTACTTAGCCACCTGGACTATTGCAACTCACTATACGCAGGCTGCAAAGAACAAATACTGAGGAAACTTCAAACAGCCCAGAATACAGCAGCCAGACTCATTTTCGGAAAACCAAAATACGAAAGCGCAAAACCCTTGCGTGAGAAACTACATTGGCTCCCACTCAAGGAACGTATCACCTTTAAGGTATGCACCTTGGTTCACAAAATCATCCACGGTGAAGCCCCTGCATACAGTCTGACTTAATAGACCTACCACCCAGAAACGCTAAAAGATCATCCCGAACTTTCCTCAATCTCCACTTCCCTAATTGCAAAGGCATAAAATACAAAGTACTCCATGCATCAACCTTCTCTTATATGAGCACGCAGTTCTGGAATACACTACCACGCAACCTGAAAAAGATCTATGAATTAACCGACTTCCGCAAACAACTGAAGACTCATCTCTTCGAGAAAATTTATTGTAAGGATCAAAACACATGAAGTCCATACATACTAATAGAAATGCATCAATACACTCCCTTCTGAACTACTCTCACCCCGCATTATCACCACACTTCAAACTCCAACCACAGATACAATGTTATACCCTTTGTTCTCTTGAAATTGTTCTATCGCCTATCTTTTCCCCACTGTAACTTCACATGGTTTCTACGCCCTCACGATTTTTGACTTGACTTTGTCTTCCCATAATTCCTCACAATGTAACCCATAATCGTATTGTAACAATGTATTTCCATCCTTCACAAGGTATTGTAAGTCACACTGAGCCCGCAAATAGGTGGGAAAATGTGGGATACAAATGCAATACATTAATAAATAAATAAATATTAACTTTGGAAAATTTTATTATTTAGCTATTCTAAGGTGCATTGTAAAATTCTTTGTAACACTAGATCATGAGCTGTAACCAGTGCCTTACATTTTTAAACTGGCAGGAAATAAAAATAGAAAACTCAGGTAATACTACGACCTATCATTTTTGAGAATCTATTTCAATTATTTAGGAATTAATTTGTAATAATCCCAGTACCTCTTATATGGGACAGAACTGTGGAGGGGGGTGGTAGGAGCAGAGTTGAGAGGGCAGGCCATAGGGGACCCCTGCCAGCAAAGGTACCTGTTGGCGGTGGCGACGGGGGAGGGTCGGCGGTGGCGGGGGGGTTGAAAGTGGCAGGGGGGGTCGGCGGCAGCAGGTGGGGGTCAAAAGTGGTGGGGGGGGGGGTCAGCAGCTGGGGGGGGTCAGCGGCTGGGGGAAGCGGGCTAAACTGTACTGGTGCTTTTCCAATGGTGGGTTACTGCTGGGTTAGCATGGAAGCCCTTACTGACACTTCAATGGGTTCACTTACTATATGGCCATTTATTTTTGTGAAAACAGACAGACGTTTACCCACTGCGGTAAAAAGGAACCTCAGCATCAGAGGCATAGCTATGTGGGTTGCCAGGGGAGCAGCTGTTCCCCCAAACGGACTTCTAATGGTGCCTATTTTTGGTGGCAGTCCGCTCTCCACTTCCTCGCGCCCTCAAGCTGGCTACGTCAAAAACACACGCTGACACTAGAACAGGCCCCCTTTGACCGTAGCTTAGTAAAAGGACCCCTAAGTTTGATATAGCCCATTTGTCTTGCTTTAAGATTGCTGCCCCTACATTCTGGAATCAAATTCCTCGAGACATCTGACTATTAACTTATTTCTAAAACTTTAAGCAGGCTCTGAAAACATATTACTTCACCAAAGCATTCCCGCCCCCCACCCCCCCCATTAAGCAAATTTCTGCATATACATCCCAACTGTATATATGGCGCTCAAAATTGCATGTAAAGTTAATTGAAACAATGAGCCAATTAATGTTGATAATTGGGTGCTAATTGGCATTAATTTAAATTTACACACGCATCTTTAGGCACCAGAATCCGCAAGTAAAAGGAGGCACGGCTATTGGAGGGACATGGGCAGATCAGATTCCTGGAATTTGCATACAGTGTTACAGAATTGGGGACATTGTGCGCCTAATTTAGGTGGAAGAATTTACATCAGGTTTCAATTAGTAGAAATCCTCTGGCGCAGATCCTGGCACCAAACACTTTTCTAGCAACGGTGCCCAACTTTGAGTGCTGTTTCTACAATAGAAATTATTTCCTAATTTTTATCGGCACCGATTTTTCGGCACCATATACAGATTTTAGGGGTATGTTTACTAAGGTGCGTTAGCGTTTTTAACGCGCCTATAAATGTAAGACACGTTAAACACTAACGCGTGTAAACATTTTTATGGGCGTGTTAGCGTTTAACACATGTAAACCATTTACGCGTGTTAAAAAACGCTAACGTGCCCATAACACCGCTTAGTAAACATAGAAGTTAGTCCATAATGGGTTAGGCCTATACCTTACAAGATCGCTTGAATTGTTCTTTGTAATTTTGTTCAATTTCTTTCATTTGTCCCTCCTTTCCTTCTGTAGGTTAGTTTTTTATTGTTAACTAGTAAAAAAGGCCCGTTTCTGGAGCAAATGAAACGGGCACTAGCAAGGTTTTCCTCCCCAACACCCCCCCTCCCTCCCTACCTACCCACCCGTTTGTCGTTCTGAAGCCACTGACGCCATTGCTCCAGACTTCGTGAACGCACCTTCATGAGCTTCTTGGTTCTGAAGCCACTGACGACATTGCTCTGCCCTCGACGTCATCACGTTTGACGTGAGGGCGGGGCCCAGAGACTTGGTGCTTTCGGTGGCTTCACCACCACGAACCCTTCATGACGGAAGTGACGTCAGTGGCTTGGCTGCATTGACGTCATTGTCCTCAGAACGTTGAGGGTGAGTTTTATTATATAGGATATTATTAGCATAGAACTTGATTTTTTTTTTTTTTTTTTACCATATTGCAACCCAGGCCTTCTCTTTTCATAACCCCCTTGTTACCTTTTCTGATTTTATCTATATTTTCTTGTAAACCACTTAGATATTTTATGATTGGTGGTATATCAAATGGTAACTATGAACTAGACGACAGCTCATTCAGAGGTGTCACTGAGAGATTTTTCCAGCATCTGATATCGTTTGAATGACAGGTATTTCTGACCAGTCATGTTCATTTCTATTGGAAATCTGGAGCCGGTCATGGTAAATAATTCATTCCTCATTTCTTTGCTTTTAGGATTCTCTGGCAGTTATACTGAAAAAATAAAAAGCGTTTTCTGGCTCAGTGGCTATTTCTAAAAAGAACAATGTGAAAATCTCTTCAGAAATAAACTTATTTACTCACTACCTTAAAATATTTAATAAGAGTTCTGAACGTATCAGTCCCTTATGTGGTTTGAATGTGGGCTGCGGTGCGGGGAAGGGAAGAAGAAAAAGTTTGGAGTCTGTAGAGTACTGGACTCATTATTCAGTAGCGAGAAATACTTACTAATGCCATGGGGGTGATTGCCTTCAAGATTCTGCAGTGGAATTATTATTATTATTATTAGCATTTGTATAGTGCTACCAGACGCGCACAGCGCTGAACACCTGACACAGAGAGACAGTCCCTGCTCAATAGAGCTTACGATCTAATATTATACAGACAGACAAGACAATTAAGGGCGAGGGAAGTACTGGTTGAGAAGGAACAAGGGGGGAGGCAAATGAGTAGTGGCTAGGAGCCAAAAGCAGCAGTGAAAAGGTGGGTTTTCAGCATAGATTTGAAAACAGGTAGAGATGGAGCTAGACGTACAGGCTCAGGAAGTTTATTCCAGGCATTTATTTATTTATTGCATTTGTATCCCACATTTTCCCACCTCTTTGCAGGCTCAATGTGGCTTACAATGTGTCATTATTGGTAGATAGCAGATTAGGAGATAACAGTTATTGTTACGTAGAGAATAGCATAATCGAAACTAGCAGGTAAATATAAGTAGAAATCAGTGTTGGTGATAGGAAGGTGGGGATGTCATAGGAAATAACGTAATTTCGACAAGCAGATGTAAAATACATTGTTGAGAAAGGCATAAGGTGCCGCGAGAGAAAAGGAACGAAGCCTGGAGTTAGCAGTGGAGGAGAAGGAATTAATAAAATGTAAAACCCCAATGTTTGTATACTTACCAAGCTGTAATTTCTCTATGTTCACTAATGATGGTGCAAAACTCCAAAATTCAAAGTTATTTAAAAAGAAATTATACCCATCTCTATCTAAAGACATACCTCCCGATTTTCAAAACTATGTAACCGGCCAGGAATGGCCTTGGCTGATTAAATAGGGTTTAAGTGTCTAACCATGGATATTCAGCAGAAGATAACCAGTTATCTGCTGCTGAATATCCTGGTTAGCGGCTCTAACTGGCTATATCATGCAACATAGCTGGTTAGGTGTGGATATTCAGCATTTAACCGGCTATGTTGAGCAGTCAAAATAGGCCACTTAGGTCTATTTTTTTCCACTGAAATGTTAACTGATTAGTGCTGAATATCAGCACAGCTGGTTAACTTTTAGCGGCCAAAATAAACCCAGACATTCAATGTCAATCGCTGGATACAGCCTGGCACTGAATATTCTGGTTTAACATTGGCGGCGGACAGCAAATGCGCTGCCTGGCAGCAGGTGAACATCGAGCCCTTAAGAGTCAATATTCAAAGTGATTTAACCAGCCAAAAATGGCTGCTGGATAGTTAAATCATATACAAATTATATCGCAGTGATAGGGTGGATGAATTGGTGGAGGGGTAGCACTGTATGTTAAGGAGGGCCTTGAATCAAACACATCCTGGAATCGCTATGAACTGAAATTCCATATGTAAAGGGGAAAATGATAGTGATAGAAGTGTATTACCATTCACCTGGACAGGATGAACAAACAGACAGATGTAGAAACTTTATCAGAAATTAGGGAGGCTAAGAAACTGGGCAACACAACAATCAAACACATAAACGGCGAGTGACCGACTCACTCACAAATGCGCAGTACAGACTTCCCTCTCTGTCCCGCCCCTGCGTCAATACGTGATGACAGGGGGGGGGGCGGGACAGAGAGGGAAACTGCACCGCCGAGGTTGCTACCACTCCCCCCCTCCCCCCCACTCGGAGTCGCCGCCGCCACCCCTCCACCCGGCCCGGCCCTCTCTTCCCTTCTGAACTTACACATCCATTCGCCGAACGCAGCAACGCACATCAGCTGAGCTGCCCCTTCCTTCTCTGCCTGTGTCCCGCCCTCGCTGACGTTACGTCACAGGAGGGCGGGGCCACAGTCAGAGAAGGAAGGGCCCACAGCAGCTCAGCTGATGTGCCTTGCTCTTGCTGCGTTCGGCAAATGGATGTGTAAGTTCAGAAGCGAAGAGAGGGCCTGGGCTGGGTGGAAGAGTGGCGGTGGCGACTCCGAGGGGGGGGGAGTGGTGGCGACCTCGCGGGGGGGGGGGGGGGGAGGAAAACCCCAATACCAGCCTGTTTTTACAGGCTCAACGGCTAGTAAACAATAAACGAGGCAGGGATGCAGGTCTTAACTTCAGAATCAAGACACTCCTCCTGGTTTGTCCGGTGATTCAAAGCCAGCGCATCAGCCTTTCAGCCCAGTAGACCACAGGTTCAAGGTCAGCCAGAGCATATCTGGCTTTACAATATATCCTAAGGTTTTCTAATTCTATGATCTGTATATCATATTGGCCCTTTACCTAACCAGGATATACAGTTTCTGACCTATTTGCAAAGCCCCTCAGGGAAACTTATAAACATGTAAACAGACTTGGATTTAAACAGAGGTCTACTGGGCTTGTGCCTAGGTGGAACTAGGGTTACCGTATTTGCAGAGACAAAAAATGAGGGCAGAAAAAATAAAAATGGTTGCTACTTTTGCTAAAGAAATATTTAAGCGTAGTTAATGAACAAACATCAAACAATTACTTACTTACAGTACTACAGCAGAAAATCTACTTTTCAAGAGCTTCTGGATTGAGTTTGACGGAGTCTGAGCCCAAGTGTACTTATCAAAAGACAGAATATCCCTCAACAACTTTGGCTGGCTTCTGAGATACGTGTGAAAGTCTTTGCATGACATATGCTTAAAGTCGTGCTGCCTGAACAAAATTCCTTTGATAGATTCTACCAGCAGAGGAACAGAGAAGGGATCAGCAATGCTTTTCCCTCTCTTTAGTACCCCCATGTGTCCAGACTGACTAATAAACCAAAGATGGTCTCATTAAGTGGGTAGGTCCAGTGCCGTAGCGAGGGCGGCTGACACCCGGGGCGGGTCACCGCTGCGCACCCCCCCCCCCCGGGTGCAGCACGGCGCGCCCCCTCTCCCGGAGGCAATCTTACTTAGTTTAGAAGCGAGGGGTGGGCGGGAGGGCCGATCCGCCCCCGAGTCCACGTCGCTGTTCCGGGGCAGAGGGAGCAAGGAACCAACAGAGACGACACCCCCCCCAGTGGCGTGCACCCGGGGTGGACCGCCCCACCGCCCCCCTTCCTACGCCACTGGGTAGGTCATAGGCACATAAAAGAAAAAGAGGACATTTTCCTAAAAATTAAAAATCCTGGAGGACACATCTGAAGACTTCCAAATAGAGGACTATGTTCACTTAAAAGAGGACATGATAGTAACCCTAGGTGGACCATATTGGGTGCTGTTCCTGCTCCTACCAAATTTCCAAGTTTATTAAAACGTAATATACGGCTCCAAAAATACCTAGGCGGTTTACAATACTAAAATCAAACCCAATACAATAAGAAAAGAACGCCAGTCAATGATAGGAAAGGAAATCTAAAAGCAAACAAATCCTCCATCCTCTCTAGGCTTCCATGTGGGGTGGGGACTATTGTGAGCCAGCTCACTGTAGTCAGAAGATGCACAGAGGTCTGTGAAGGGGGTTGTGGCCGTGAGGAAAAACAAGACTCAGAGGTCTGCGGATGAGGAGAGGGGGTATGGGTATCATTGATACCAACTGCTTAGGAGTGCCATTAGCTGAAATCTATTACTGCAAATACGAAGGACATAGAAAATAAAAGATATACCATTCATAAATTTTTTTTAAATGAGCTATGGATTTATCATTTATTGTGGTAGCATTTAACACCTTTTGCTCATGTCTTAACTTGATTATAATCTCTATGGAATAGGGACTGTCAATAATGTCTGTCTGTATATCTTTGTCCAATACAATAAAATCAGAGTGGTTTACAACAATGTCCAGGATCAAAACACCATAATTTGTAAAAATAAAATCGGACACATAAAATCAAATGCAGTTACATCATCATTAAAACATCAATTGGCCTATCTAAAAATAGCCAACATACTGGAGGAGTCGCCTAGTGGTTAGTGCAGCGGGCTTTTGAGCCTGAGAAACTGAGTTCAATTCCCACTGCAGCTCCTTGTGACTCTGGGCAAGTCACTTAGGGGTCCTTTTACTAAGGGCGCTGAAAAATGGCCTGCGGTAGTGTAGACACGTGTTTTGGGCACACGCAGAATTATTTTTTAGCACACCTACAAAAAATGGCTTTTTTTTTTTGCCAAAAATGGACGTGCAGCAAAATGAAAATTGCCACACGTCCATTTTGGGTCTGAGACCTTACCGCAAGCCATTGACCTAGCGGTAAGGTCTCAAGAAGTAACCGGGCGGTAACTCCAATTTGGCGCACAGTGGGCATGCGTAGGCGCATAGGCGGCTTAGTAAAAGGACCCCTAAACCCTCCATTGCCCCAGGTACAAAGGTACATGTATATACTATGTACCATATACTATGTAAATTGCTTTGATTGTAACCACAGAAAGGCAGTATATCAAGTCCCTTTCCAGTGTAACCTGTGCGCACCCCCTCCCCCAATGAACTCTACATCTGGAAAAAACAAGGTTAAAAAAATAGTGTACCTCTATAGTAATGGGTTGTAGTACTTGTGGAGGGCCATAATCAAAGGGGGCCGGCCATCTCTAAGGGCGGCCATCTCCGGGGACAGCCCCGTAAAGTGGCGTCTTTGACTGTATTATCGAAAAAGATGGCCGGCCATCTGTCATTTTGATAATACGGTCAGGGCCAGCCAAATCTCAACATTTGGGCCGCCCTTAGAGATCGCCGGCATTAGACATGGCCGCCATTGGTTTTCCACGATAATGGAAACTCATGGGTGCCATCTCAAACCTAGCCAAATCCAAGGCACTTGGTCATGGGAGGAGCCAGCATTTGTAGTGCACTGGTCCCCCTCACATGCCAGGACACCAACCGGGCACCCTAGGGGGCACTGCAGTGGACTTCACAAATTGATCCCAGGTGCATAGCTCCCTTATCTTGAGTGCTGAGCCCCCCAACCCCCCCCCCCCAAACCCACTCCCCACAACTGTACACCACTACCATAGCCCTTAGGGATGAAGGGGGGCACCTACATGTGGGTACAGTGGGTTTTGGGGGAGTTTTGGAGGGCTCCCATTTACCACCACAAGTGTAACAGGTAGGGGGGATGGGCCTGGGTACGCCTGCCTGAAGTGCGCTCCACCCACTAAAAACTGCTCCAGGAACCTGCATAGTGCTGTGATGGAGCTGGGTATGACATTTGAGGCTGGCATAGAGGCTGGCAAAAAAAATGTTTTTTATTTTTATTTTTTGGGTGGGAGGGGGTTGGTGACCACTGGGGGAGTAAGGGGAGGTCATCCCCCATTCCCTCCAGTGGTCATCTGGTCAGTTGGGGCACCTTTTTGAGGCTTGGTCATGAATACAAAGGGACCAAGTAAAGTTGGCCAAATGCTCGTCAGGGCCGGCTTTCTTTTTTCCATTATCGGCCGAAGCCAGCCATCTCTTAACCACGCCCCTGTCCCGCCTTCGGTACACTGCCGATACGCCCCCTTGAACTTTCACCAGCTCCGCGACGGAAAGCAGTTGAAGACGGCCAAAATCAGCTTTTGATTATACCGATTTGGCCGGATTTAGGAGATGGCCGGCCATCTCCCGATTTGTGTCGGAAGACGGCCGGCCTTCTCGTTCGAAAATAAGCAGGATAGTAACCTAGAGGAAGTGCAGTCTTGCCATTTCTCTAAGATCTCCAGAGACTAAAATTCTGCTAATTGATGCTAATCTAGTTTCCATGTGACGCCACCTGCAAACCAGTGCTGTGAGAATTCCCAGTCTCAGTAGTCTCATGATATAGTATGAGTGCTTCCTTCCTTCAACCTTGCAATCACAACAGCAGGGTGCCCACAAGGTCTGGAAGGCTCATTTACTGAAACAGCTTTAACCCACTAAAAAGGGGTCCATCCAGCAGACAAATCAAGTCTAATCATTCCATTTGGACTGCTTGTTCAGTTCCCGTAAGCCAGGGAAAAGGTGATGTAGATGATATAGCACAAAGTAAGAATGAAAGCTCTCGCTTCATTTATTTCCTAAAATGACAGATGGTACCTATGTGTGGTGCGGCGAGGAGGGAGACAGCTTCTCCTTGTTAAGAAAAATCAACAAACTGAAGACTGAAAGAATCTTAAATGAACCATTTTTCCTGGAGGAATTGGTAAGATGCCAAACTTGCTAACTATGAGATGAAATGTCTCTCTTAAGTGAATGTATTTAAACATCAAACACCTTTTAATGAACACGTATCCTGAAAATTGAAGCTGAAATAGAGGAAAAATAAAATGCTAACCTATAGAATAGAATTATTTCTACTGCTTTTTTTTTTAAGGAACTACACATCAAGAATAAACAAAGTACAGCCTGAAGGATGCCCAGATTTTATCATGGCTCCTTGGAAATCCTGGGTTTAATGTGACTGGAGTGGAGGAGTGGCCTAGTGGTTAGGGTGGTAGACTTTGGTCCTGAGGAACTGAGTTCAATTCCCACTTCAGGCACAGGCAGCTCCTTGTGACTCTGGGCAAGTCACTTAACCCTCCATTGCCCCATGTAAGCTGCATTGAGCCTGCCATAAATGGGAAAGCGCAGGGTATAAATATAACAAAAATAAAATAGATACTATTGGAGATTCTACATGGAATGTTGCTGCTATTTGAGATTCTGTTGCTACTATTTGAGATTCTACATGGAATGTTAATGTTGCTATTCCACTAGCAACATTCCATTTAGAAGGCTGCGCAGGCTTCTGTTTCTGTCAGACTCACAGAAGCAGAAGCCTGCGCGGCCACATTGGTGATCTGCAAGGACCAACTTCTACATGGAATGTTGCTAGTGGAATAGCAACATTCCATGTAGAATCTCAAATAGTAGCAACAGTGGAGGAGTGGCCTAGTGGTTAGGGTGGTGGACTTTGGTCCTGAGGAACTGAGTTTGATTCCCACTTCAGGCACAGGCAGCTCCTTGTGACTCTGGGCAAGTCACTTAACCCTCCATTGCCCCATGTAAGCCCCATTGAGCCTGCCATGAGTGGGAAAGCACAGGGTACAAATGTAACAAAAAAATTTTTAGTCTTTCTGAAGCACAGCTTGAGTTTTGGGCGATATAATCCTTGAGGATAGGAGCGCAGCTGCTGGGCTCAGATCTCAGCAGGTCATCATAATGCAATTCCACTTATCACATCCTGCAAAAGTCAAGGAGCCAACAAGTAGGAATGACGCTGTCTCTTATGCGATTACATTTTTAAAGGAGTTTTTAAAATTTACCATTAACATTGTCTCAAAACAGAGGCTCATAGGTCTGTGCTGGAAGGCTGTTTGAACCAAATGCCAGTCCTAAAAATATCCACTTGTCAAAGGACATTTGAAATAGTGTGGGTGAAATGCAAGGAGTGGCCTAGTGGTTAGGGTGGTGGACTTTGGTCCTGAGGAACTGAGTTCGATTCCCACTTCAGGCACAGGCAGCTCCTTGTGACTCTGGGCAAGTCACTTAACCCTCTATTGCCCCATGTAAGCCGCATTGAGCCTGCCCTGAGTGGGAAAGTGCAGGGTACAAATGTAACAAAAATAAAATAGATACTATTGGAGATTCTACATGGAATGTTAATGTTGCTATTCCACTAGCAACATTCCATTTAGAAGGCTGCGCAGGCTTCTGTTTCTGTGAGTCTGACGTCCTGCACATACGTGCAGGACGTCAGACTCACAGAAGCAGAAGCCTGCGCGGCCACATTGGTGATCTGCAAGGGCCGACTTCTACATGGAATGTTGCTAGTGGAATATTCCATGTAGAATCTCAAATAGTAGCAACAGTGGAGGAGTGGCCTAGTGGTTAGGGTGGTGGACTTTGGTCCTGAGGAACTGAGTTCGATTCCCACTTCAGGCACAGGCAGCTCCTTGTGACTTTGGGCAAGTCACTTAACTCTCCATTGCCACATTGAGCCCCCCATGAGTGGGAAAGCACGGGGTACAAATGTAACAAAAAAAAAAAAGGCCAAAGGAACCCCTGTAGTCATTTCAATTACATATTCATGTATTTTTATCTGCCGTCCAGTCTACTGTCTGTTTGCAGTCAGATTACCCGTGCTGTCATCCGTTGAGAATCTATCTTAGCAAGGTTGTAATGAGCCACCGTACGGTTTTCTATTTCTGGGTCCAGCAGTATCCTAATTCATAAAACCCTGTTACGCTCTTAAAAGTCTTTGGTGCAGCATGTGAAGACTTTTACCAACTTATACACATATTCCCCCTGATTCTGTAAAGGTCACTGAAAATTGCATGTGAAAATTTAGGCGCGGTCCAGATTTGCGTGCGCAATTAAATAGGATAATGAGCCAATTAGTTCCAATAATTGGCTTTTTAACAAGCAATTATTGACACTAATTAGATTTAATTGGATGTTAGAAACATAAAGTTAGGTGCAGGATCCGCGCCTAGACTTTATATGCAGCCTGAAAGAGGGAGCGCGGAAAGGGGACGGTGATGAACGTTTTGGAGCGGAATGGGGGCGTGGATTTGAGTTGCATGCGTAATTACAGAATAACGGTGCTCCGCGTGTAAACTTTTATAGAAGTCAGTCGTCAAAGCAATTTATGTGGGTAAAAATCTATCTTTTATTTTTTATCTTTACGTTCTGTCAAGCCCATCATTCTTTCTTGTTCAAAGCAGTTTCTTTAAGTACATTCATAACATGTAAAAACCTAAGCTACATATACATACATTTAAAATATAAAGCCTTAACTACATTATACATAAACAATTTATATAAAAGCATTCCTAAAATATAACATATAAAAGTGTAACAAAAATATTGCCCCACCAAAGAGGGTAACAGACAGCTCTCCTCTTCTTTAAGCAATGATAATTTCCTCAGGGAACAGCCAGGCTTTTAGTTGCTTTTAAAATGATTGCTATCCTCCTCCATCCTGAGCTATCCAGGTAAACTGCTCCACCAGGTCGGTGCCATTTACCAGCATCGGCTCTCTGAAAATTGCCTATCTCCACTGAAGCGGAAAGTTACAGGACTGTTTGCTGTGGAGACATTAAAGGGAGGAATATTACACATACAGACTTCATTTTAAAATCTACATACGGTAGATACATTTGAAGCAAAAGCCCCTGTTCCCAGCAACCCTTTCTAGTCCTAAGCACCAATCTGGTTCCCCAGGGGTGGAATTATAGGTTTCCCCAGCAGGCTCAGTATAACATCTCATTAGTTACATCAGCTCAATTTCATCAGTGCTAGATTGCAAAGAACTAGCCTCCTCGCCGGTCAGGCTCTCAGTTCAAGTCCAACTTTCCCCAGAAACTAAACATAAGAGGTACTATTCAGCCCACAGCAAAATCCAGGTATAACCTGGCCACTGCTGCTTATCCAGATTAGAGGCTGTCTAAGTTTTGGTTTCTGTTTCAATACTTATGGTTATCAATAGAAATCAAACAAAATAAAACATGGAAAAGAAAATAAGATGATACCTTTTTTATTGGACATAACTTAATACATTTCTTGATTAGCTTTCGAAGGTTGCCCTTCTTCCTCAGATCGGAAATAAGCAAATGTGCTAGCTGACAGTGTATATAAGTGAAAACATTCAAGCATTACTATGACAGTAAAATAGATACCATTGGAGATTCTACATGGAATGTTGCTACTATTGGAGATTCTACATGGAATGTTGCTATTCCACTAGAACATTCCTTGTAGAAGGCTGCGCAGGCTTCTGCTTCTGTGAGTCTGACGTCCTGCACGTACGTGCAGGACGTCAGACTCACAGAAGCAGAAGCCTGCGCGGCCACATTGGTGATCTACAAGGGCCGACTTCTACATGGAATGTTGCTAGTGGAATAGCAACATTCCATGTAGAATCTATAGAAATCAAACAAAATAAAACATGGAAAAGAAAATAAGATGATACCTTTTTTATTGGACATAACTTAATACATTTCTTGATTAGCTTTCGAAGGTTGCCCTTCTTCCTCAGATCGGAAATAAGCAATTGTGCTAGCTGACAGTGTATATAAGTGAAAACATTCAAGCATTACTATGACAGTCTGGCAGGGTGGGAGGATGGGGGTGGGTAGGAGGTATGCATGGGGACATCAAAGCATATCATTGATATTCTAACAGGATGGCTGTGGATAGGTGAGGGGTGGGGTGATCAACAGAGACATACAGCTTTATGGTTTATAATGGGCTAGGAACCCCAGAACCCGTGGACTAACACGGCTACCACACTCCTCTACTGCTTCAATACTGAAACTGGGCCAAAATTTGTATTCGACCTTATTTCGGTTTCAGCCAAAAATGCTGGTCCATTTTCAGCTGAAACTGTGCTGTGCAGCCCCCAATCCCTCCCTCCCTCCACATCCCATACAGGAGCGCCTTCTCTCCTTACATCCCCTGAACAGAAAGAGTGCACCCTCTCTCTTAGGCCCACCATTTCATTGGTGATGTACTGGCTAGTCAGGACATGAGTAATACCCAGTTGCTCCTGCCCAAGCCGGTCCTCAGCCAAAATGGCTACTGTGATCTCCAGTGGCAATATCTATGGCAGGGGCATAGCCAGACCTCGAGGTGGGAGGGGGCCAGAGCCCAAAGGGAGGGGGCACATTTTGGTCTGTCTCCCTGCCACCCCCACTGCTGCCTCATCGCCTCCCACCCACCGCCACCCTTCACCCACTGCCGCCGCTGCTGCATACCTTGACTGACGGGGATCCCCAACCCCCGCCAGCTGAAGCACCACCACTACACATGCGTTGGCTGGCGGAGGTACCCAACCACTGACAGTTGAAGCGCGTTTTCCAGCACTGGTCTCCGGCGCCACTGCATTTCCTGCCCTGCTCTCTCTTCCCCTCATGTCATGTTCAGCATGCTCGTTTTAATGAAATTGAGCATGCGTGGAAGCTTAGTTTCACTAAAACGAACGTGCTGGATGTGAGGGGAAGAGAGAGCAGGGCAGGAAATGCGGCAGCGCCGGAGACCAGCACTGGAAAAAAATGCTCCAGCTGGCTGGGGTTGGGGACCCCTGCCAGCCAAACCAGGGGCACAGATCCAGTTTGGGGAGGGGGGCCCAGGCCCCCATGTCCCCCGTAGCTATGCCACTGCTCTATGGCAATTGATGAATGTTTCAGCAAGGCAAGATAGTTCTGCCAGGGAGGCAACAATTTGTTAAGATAAGTGCACAGTTTTCACCTAGTATATACATTTTTTAAAGTGATAAGTGATTTTATAGCACTGAGGTGATTGGGAAGCATGAAAAAATGAGCATATGTTGCTCCTCCTAAAAAAAATTGTTAGAGTTACCCGATGAAAGAAGTGCTATGCCACCTTGTAGCAGCATTATTGACTGCAGTAATAGTGGTAAATATCTGAGGGTACTCTACATACATAAAAAAATTTCTATTATATTATACTGGTGTGAACTGTTTCAAGCACTCTCTTTGAGTTGGTGGCTACAAGTCCTGGTTTGTGTGTATATGACATTGAATGTTGCCAGAGACACTGATATTGTGGATTCGTTTTCTGCTGGTGGGCTGTAACAGGCAGCAAGTGCAGATGGAGCAGAGCTGGCAGGGAAAAGCTGGGCTCTGGGTAGCCGGCCGAGAGTGAAGTGTCCCTCCTGTATACCTTGTAAGTAACAGATCTTCGCCTGCAGTGAGCAGTGACATACATACTGCTTGCACCAGCCCCACAGCCTTCCCTCTGATGTATTTCTGCCTAGGCGGAAACAGGAAATTGCATCAGAGGGAAGGGTGTGGGGCCAACATGAGCAATGTGTATTAGTTGTTGCTCGCTGCTGGTGAAAATCTGCTTTTTAAAAGGTACAAGGGAGAGGGGGGATGTTTGAGAGACCATATGGCATGCAGGCGAGAGACTAAGAAGCGTATTTTCAAAGCACTTAGACTTACAAAGTTCCATAGGCTACAATGGGACTTTGTAAGTCTAAGTGCTTTGAAAATAAGCCCCAAAATCACCTGTGGGATGGGGCGAGGTTCTTCTGCCCACCCATCTTGGGCCCAGGCCCACCCAAAATTGGGTGTCTGGCTATTATATTATACTGGTGTGAACTGTTTCAAGCACTCTCTTTGAGTTGGTGGCTACAAGTCCTGGTTTGTGTGTATATGTCATTGAATGTTGCCAGAGATACTGATATTGTGGATTCGTTTACTGCTCTATGGATGGCTTAAGAGCATGTACCTAAATTTTAGGCCTGTCGGTACCAATTTATGTTAGTATTCTATAACAAAACGTAGGTACTTAGATTCTGTTATAGAACAAACTCCTACCACACGGCCTCAGGACACCTAAATGAAGGCACCCAGTTATAGAATTGCCCTCACAGTGTTGAAGTGGTCTGTACGGGTTTTCAACAGCATTATCCAGACAAGGCCGCTGAAAGTCTGATTATGGCCCCAGAAACACAACTTATCTGAGCAGGAGCTTTTCCTATCTGGATAAGTCATGCTAAATATCGACCCCATAGAAAATGACAGCAGATAAAGATGTTATGGTCCTTCCAGTTTGCCCATCTACACCAACTACTAAGCTTCAGGTCTACAAACCCTTCCCGTCAGCGATCGTTTGTTCTTGTCAAATGCTTGCTTGAATTCAGATATAGAAATAGAGAAAAAATTACTCACATCACCCCTCTCCTCAAGTCACTTCACTGGCTTCCGATCAGATACCGCATTCAATTCAAGCTTCTCCTCCTTACCTACAAATGCACCCGGTCTACGGCTCCTCACTACCTCTCTACCCTCATCTCCCCCTATGTTCCCGCCCGTAACCTCCGCTCCCAGGACAAATCCCTCCTTTCAGTTCCCTTCTCCACCACTGCCAACTCCAGGCTCCGCTCATTCTGCCTTGCCTCACCCTATGCCTGGAACAATCTTCCTCAACCCCTACGCCAAGCCCCCTCCCTACCCATCTTCAAATCTCTGCTTAAAGCTCACCTCTTCAATGCTGCTTTCAGCACCTAACCTTCCGTGAAATATAGCATGCCCTATTAGTCGGACTCTACACTTGTCTTTGACTGGACACTTGTCTCTAGATTGTACACCTGTCTTTTAGATTGTAAGCTCCTTGAGCAGGGACTGTCCTTCTATGTTTGAATTGTACAGCGCTGCGTAACCCTGGTAGCGCTTTAGAAATGTTAAATAGTAGTAGTAGTAAATAGAGAAAAAAAAACCCATAGAAAACTAGATTCAGCAAAGAGGGGAAGTAAATCCCTTTATCGCAGCAATTATAAAACACCGGTGGCTTGTAGACAAAGAATACTTTCTGAATACTTTTTAAGAAAACAAATTTAACAAACCTTTCTTAAATAATCAAACAATCCGATGGGAGGGGGGGCTGATATACTTCCCAAGTTCTGAACGTCATCTAGCGACAGCATCAGCTGCTTTCAATAATCCAAATAATTGTTCATTCTGCACTTCTTTGAAAGAATAGAAATCCTTACGCAAACAAACCAGCACTTTAAAATGGCTCAGGAGTTTCAAGTAATTGCCATACACCTCAAAACAACCTTTTTAACATAATTGGCTTTAATCTCAGTCAAATCCTTCCTACTATCAGATGTACTCAATCAAAATTGCATCTTAGTTTTCAATTTTAATTGAATTTTTTTTCCCTTCCACAGCAATAACTTTATGCAAATGCGGAATGACTGTGAAATGCTCTCGCAACCCGTTCATTTCATCAAGCATGTTGCAAATCAATAGTAATTCTACCTCAATTACATAATTCATTCAATTTTTCTTCATCTAAATTCTGTAATTTGAAATGTCACTTGTTCTGTTTGATAGAGAATTGTATTAAGAGCCCAGCAGTGAATGCAGGTGGTGCTTTTTATTTATTCATCAGTAAACAGGAAAATTTGGATTTATCCCTGGCCATTCACAGTAACGAGAGGGGACGGGAGGGGCGTTGAAGTGGCAGCATTGGAGGAAGAGAGTGACATCTGTGTGGGTGGGGGCGTGGTCGGGTGGTTCGAGCGATCCCTTCACTGTTACAGATCCGCCCTCGACGTCATAACGTTTGACGCGAGGGCGGGGCAGAGAGACATTGTGAGTGGGATGGCTTCACCACCATGAATCCACGAACCCTTCAGCCTGGGAGTGACGTCAGATGGCTTCAGAACGTTGTCTTCAGAACGTTGAGGGTGCGTTTTATTATATTAGATATGCCTGGAATAGACTTCCTGAGCTGGTACATCATCGCTGGTTTGTTCAAATCCAGCCTACCTTTCTGACATTGCTTTTAACTCTTAACCCCGTATTTATCTGTTGTGAGAAACCCCTGAGAGTCAGGGAAGAAGGGATCTGGGAGAGGAGCAAGATGGGTAGGTTTCATACCCGGGATTCACAGTAACGAGAACTTTTTATGTGGAAACCATTTATTGCTTAGTCGGACCTCTTTCTCTCTTGATACAAAACATGTCAGAGAGCAGATACCTGAAGATGTGTAGCCTTGAAAGATGATCCCTCAATAAATTGAATAATAATAAAAAAAAGATTTTATTTATTTTATTACATTTGTACCCCGCGCTTTCCCACTCATGGCAGGCTCAATGCGGTGGGCAATGGAGGGTTAAGTGACTTGCCCAGAGTCACAAGGAGCTGCCTGTGCAGGGAATTGAACTCAGTTCCTCAGGACCAAAGTCCACCACCCTAACCACTAGGGTACTCCTCCACTCCACCCTTTCTTATTGGACTAACAATACACTTTTTGACCAGATTTTAAAAGCCGGAACCTTCTTCTTCAGATCAGGAACAAGGTTCTGGCCTTTGAAATTTATTGGAAAAAATGTATTAACCCCCCCCCCCCCCCCTGTTGACTAAGCCACGCTAGTGGCTGCCGTGCGCTAATACCGACACAGCCCATCACTTGAATGAACTGTGTCGGCATTGCCGGGCAGCAGCCGCTAGTGCGGCCTTGTAAACAGGGGGTAAATTAGTCCAATAAAAAAATATGTCTTTTTTTTTTTTTGCTTTTTTGCTTTGTTTTATTAGTTTTAAAGTGGACTAACATGGCAACCACGCCATCTTACTCAATAAGAGGTCCTTTTACCAAGCCACGCTAAAAAGTGACCAGTGCTGGTGTCAGCACATGGGTTTTCCATGCGCTATGGCTACTTTTAGTGGTAAAATGGCCGCCATGCTATATTGTAATGGCTGTGCTCTAATTTCCCCATTAGCATGTGGCCATTACCATGGGAGCCCTTAACGCCACCTATGTAGGAGGCGGTAAGGGCTCCCGCACTACTCCCATGGTAATCGGTAGCGTGCAGTAATGTGTCTGCGCTACACAATTAGCACAGGAATGCCTATTCTCTGTCCATGGACATGCCTCCTGTGCTGGAAAATAACAAATATTTTCCAGTGCAGGATTAACGCATGCTAAATGGGAAACCAGACTGTCTCGTGCTAGGGCCCTTTTACTGCATGGTAGGCCAGTTTTAGGCCTACCGCGCATTAGTAAAAGGGCCCCTAAATCTGTCAGTCTCTAACAGTGGCATAGCTACGTGAGGCCACGGGGGCCTGGGCCCCCATAGATTTGGCCCTGGACCCCCCTGCCAACGACCCTCTCGACCCCCCCTTCCGCCACCAACCCGCCGTCGCCTACCTTTGCTGGTGGGGGAACCCAACCCCCGCCAACCGAGGTCCTTTTCTTCTGGCGCAAGGTTTCGTTCAGTTTCTGAGTCTGACGTCCTGCAGGACGAAGCCTTACACCGGAAGAAGAGGACCTCGGCTGGCAGGGGTTGGGGTCCCCCGCCAGCAAAGGTAGGTGATGGCGGCAGCGGGGGAGGGTTAGCGGCGGGAGGGGGGGTCAAGCAGGAAGTAACCTGTTCCGGGGAAGAGGGAGCAGGGAACCAGCGGAACCGACACCCCCCCCCAGCGGCGTGCACCCGGAGCAGACCACCCCCACCGCCCCGCCCTTGCTACACCACTGGCGCTATATTCAATTAAATAATGAAGGGAGCCACGCTATATCTCAAACTGAAAAATGCTGTACTTCTAACAATTTCTCAAACTTCTACTCAACAAATCAGTAGAGTCATGATAGGGATGTGGACCCAAAGACAACTTCTGGGAGCCCGATTGCCAAGTCCATGCTCCAGTATTGGTGAGATGCTTCCATTACCTCGTCCCTCATAAATCGAAACCCTATCCTCATATGAGTGGAGTTTCATTTCCATAATCATTTTGGTGGCCTTTCTCTTTACTGTTTCCAGTTCCATAATATCTTTTTAGAGAACCGTTCCCACCTGGATAAGTTTTGCTGAATATCGACTCCACTGTATTTTGAATATGCATTATACAAACGAAAAGAGATGATGGTTGTAAACTTTTAGCTATGACTGTATGTTTATGCTTGGTTTACTGAAGTTTATTATAAGGCCCTTTGAAGGAAATAAAAGCAAAGCAGTTCACAAAAACAAAATAGATATAAGAAAAGAACGAAAAGGAACTCTAATTATTGGAATAGGAAAATAGTAGTAGTAGTATCTATCCTCATACCCCTCCCTAAGCCCTTCCTGGGAACTCCCTTCCAGTGGCGTTCCTAGGGGGGGTGGACACCCGGGGCGGCGCCCCGCCCCCCCCCCCGGGTGCAGCGCCCCTTCCGATGCAGCGTGGAAGCCCCCCCGGTGAAAGAGCCCCCCCCAGGTGCATGCCGCTGGGGGGAGGGTGCCGCAGCGCGCGCCTGCTGCGAGTTTACTAACTTTGCTCGTTCGCTGCAGCTCCCTCTGCCCCGGAACAGGAAGCAACCTGTTCCGGGGCAGAGGGAGCTACAGCGAACGAGAGAAGTTAGCAAACTCTCGCAGCGGGCGCTTGCCGCGGCACCCCCCAGCGGCGTGCACCCGGGGCGGACCGCCCCCACCGCCCCCCCCCCTTGGTACGCCACTGCTCCCTTCATCTGGTAAGTCACTCTTATCTGTACACTTCTTCTCTACCACAAACTCCAAATTCATTCCTTCCATCTTATTGCAACACTAGTGAAAAAGGCCCGTTTCTGAAACGAATGAAACGGGCGCTAGGAAGGTGTTTCCTCAGAGTGTGTATGTCTGAAAGAGTGTGTGTGAGAGTGAGTGTATGAGAGAGAGAGAGAGTGAATACGCGAGTGTGTGTGTGTGACAGAGAGAGAGTGAGACTGTGTGTGGGTGGGGGCGTGGTCGGGTGGTTCGAGCGATCCCTTCACTGTTACAGATCCGCCCTCGACGTCATAACGTTTGACGCGAGGGCGGGGCAGAGAGACATTGTGAGTGGGATGGCTTCACCACCATGAATCCACGAACCCTTCAGCCTGGGAGTGACGTCAGATGGCTTCAGAACGTTGTCTTCAGAACGTTGAGGGTGCGTTTTATTATATTAGATATGCCTGGAATAGACTTCCTGAGCTGGTACATCATCGCTGGTTTGTTCAAATCCAGCCTACCTTTCTGACATTGCTTTTAACTCTTAACCCCGTATTTATCTGTTGTGAGAAACCCCTGAGAGTCAGGGAAGAAGGGATCTGGGAGAGGAGCAAGATGGGTAAGTTTCATATCCGGGATTCCAACTACAAGTCCCAGGATCCTAGGGGCTGGGAAGCCACGCCCCCACAGAGGCATACGTTTCCCAAGAGCTGGAGAAAGGAACTACAAGTCCCAGGATCCCAAGGGAGAGGAGGGGGATTGGCTGAGGAGGAATAATCAGGAGGGAGAGGACCAGTTGGGGACCATAAAGGGAGAGGAGCCTAAGGAATGGGAGGTGGAGAAAGAGGTCGGAGGGGAGATCCAAGCCCAAGATGACTGGGGAAGTGAGCCCATGGAGATTGCTGCTCTAGCTCAGGTACAAGGGAAGAAGTTGAAAGGCTTCAAAACAACCTTCAAGGCTGGGGAAAGCTTGGGGGAAAAGTTAAGCTCAAGAGGAAGAGATGTGCCATGCTGTAAAGCAGTGAATGATTTCAGCTGTAGCCAGAAGTCAGACCCGGCTGGAGAAACAGGTAGTGACTTGAACTGTGTCCAGGAACCTGGCCATGCTGGGGAAGCAGTGAGTGATTTGAACTATGTCCAGAAGTCATGCCATGCTAGGGAGGCAGTGAGTGATTTAAACTGTGTCCAAAAGTCATGCCATGCTGGGGAAGCAGTGAGTGATTTGAACTGTGTCCAGAAGTCTTGCCATGCTGAGGAAGCAGTGAGTGATTTAAACTGTGTCCAGAAGTCATGCCATGCTAGGAAGCAGGGAATAATTTAAACTGTGTCCAGAAGTGGTGCCATGCTGGGGAAACAGTGAGTGACTTGAACTGTGTTCAGAACACTGCGATGCTGGTGAAACAGTTAGTGATTTAAAACTGTGTCCAGGAATCAGGCCATGCTGGGGAAGCAGTGAATGATTTAAACTGTATCCAGAAACTGTGGCCGGCGGTGGGGAAGGAACAAGGGGTGGTATGTGCTGTAACCAAGGCCTGTGTCTGGAATAAAGCGGAATAAAGCGGTTTTAAGCATATTTTTGGAGTCTGCTTCTGGGAGTGCTGTGTCCAGGGAAGGGCCCTTCCAGGGTCAGCCGAGTTCATACCTGCAGGAAGGCCTGAAGGTGGTGGCCTGCTGACACTGTTCAATACCCATTCCTATAACAAATGTAACGTCCTAATTTCTTCTTTGTCCTGTTTGTCTACATTGTAAGCCCTGTTGAACAGGGATGTCTCATGTATTTGTGTGCAGTGCTGTGTATGTCTAGGAACTCTATAGAAATGATTAGTAGTAGTAGTAGACACAGAGAAGGCAAAGTAAAAACACAATCATTCAAAGGCTGAAGGCAAGCTGTCGGTGAGCTGCCATCATCATAATGAGATTTTTATGGAGTTCAGAAGTTAACCTCAATGCATATATTGTTTCTGCTCCTGCTCCAGGACACGCTTCCTCTCCCTAAGATGCCCTTCAAAATCCACCAAACAGAAATTTGTTCTATTTTCAAATAATTGTGAAAGGCCTGAAGCATCAAAGAAGAATGTCTAATTTATAGTTCATCTCCATTCCTCATTGGTTTTTATGAAGAAAAACAAATTAGAAGAAAACTCAGTGTGGCTGAACCAGAAAGCAATTACCAAAGCTACCGTATCCTCGACGGACAGTACAGGACACTGCTCTGGAGCTGGAGAACAACATAATTGTCCCAGTTTCATCAGCAGGTCACTGTGACAACACAGAATAACTTTTGGATGCGAGCACAGAAACATCAAGGGTTACATAAGGACACGTTTTTGTAATCTCATATCATTTATGGGGGCTAATTGCATTTTCATTTCAAAAATAGCATTATCTGTTACTCATGAAATTACTCCTTCTGGAAGGGTTTGATCCCCAACACAATTATTTATTTGTTACATTTGTACCCCGCATTTTTCCACCTCTTTGTTGGTTCAATGTGGCTTACATAGTGCCGGAGAGCAGTTGCAGACTCTGGTGTATACAAATACAAGGTGAAGTTGTGATAGGGTAAGGTTCATGTGGTAGGACCACATAGAGGAATCGTTCGACGGGAGAGTTCGGTGATGGCCATTACGAACTTTTGCGTTGTTGTGTCGCAGAGATCAGGCATTTACGTTGGATCTGTAGGGTAAGTCTTTTTAAACAGTTGGGTCTTGAGTGTCTTTCTGAAGTGTAGATGGTCGCATATGGTTTTCAAGTCTTTTGGTAGTGCGTTCCATAGTTGTGTGCTGATGTAGGAAAAGCTGGATGCGTAAGCTGATTTGTATTTGAGTCCTTTGCAGCTTGGGTAGTGTAGATTTAGGTACGTTTGTGTTGACATGGATGAGTTTCTGGCTGGTAGGTCGATTAGGTCTATCATGTAATCCGGTGCATCACTGTATAAGATTTTATGAACCATAGTACAGATTTTGAAGGCAATGCGTTCTTTGATTGGGAGCCAGTGTAGTTTTTCGCGAAGGGGTTTTGCGCTTTCAAATCTTGTTTTTCCGAAGATGAGTCTTGCAGCTGTGTTTTGTGCAGTCTGAAGTTTCTTTAGGATTTTGTTCTTTGCATCCTGAGTAGATTCCATTGCAGTAGTCAGCGTGGCTCAGTACCATCGATTGTATCAGGTTGCGGAATGTTTCCCTCGGGAAGTATTGTTTCGCGCGTTTGAGTGTCCACATTGAATAGAACATTTTCTTTGTCGTGGATTTTACTTGGATTTCTAGTGACACTTCTCTCTCCATAGAAGTGTTCTTGCAGCAGTGGCATAGCCATGGGTGGGCATAGGCCCACTCAACAGCTGTATTCCCAAGCCCCACCAGTTGACGTTCTCCCCAAAGGCACCCTGAAACTCCTGTGTACAGCTTGGCAGTTCGCAGCTGCTTCCTGAGCCGCCAATGCCAGTATTCTGCAAATGCTCAGCTTTTGCACATACAAAGTGCCAGTAGCAGCGCTCAGGGAGCAGTTGCCAAGCTGTACACTGGAGTTTCTAGGCATTTTCGAGGAAATCTTCAGCTGGTGGAGCTTGGGAATCCCCGCCAGCTCAGGTTGAGTGTGTGTATGTGTGTGTGTGTGTGGGGGGGGGGGGGGGGGGGGGGGAGGGGTAGGACATTTAGTGCCCACCCATTGCTTTAGGCCTACCCACAATTTCCTCTCTGGCTACGCTACTGTCTCACACAAATAGAAGCGGCAAGACAATTTAGTGGTTTTGCTTCTGTACGTCTGTCCTCCCTGTTGCATGTCATTAGCAAACAAAAATGAGCAAAAAGCCCCACAACATATTGTGGTTTTCATTTGTCAGTAATAGTCCGCACTCTTTACAAACAGTGTGCATTATTTACAAAACTAGTAAATGAGGCCCGTTTCTGACACAAATGAAACGGGTGGTAGCAAGGTTTTTGTCGGAGTATGTACGTTTGAGAGTGTGTGTGAGAGTGACTGTGTGTGTGTGAGAGAAAGAGAGTGAATGTGTTTGTGACAGAGTGAGACTGCTGGGTGCGAGTGTGTCTGCTCTGTCCCCTGCCCCCCCTGCAGCCACCCAGCGATTGTCGTCTCTCCCCTGCCCCCCTCCCGCCACCCAGCGAGTCTCCTCTGTCCCCTGCTCCCCCTCCAGCCACCCAGTGATTCACCTCTCTCCCCGGCTCCCCCCTCCAGACACCCAGTGATTCTAGTTTTTCCTGTGGCCCCCCTCCAGCCACCCAGCGATTCTCCGTTTTCCCTTGCCCCCATCGATGCTCTTCTCTCCCTGGGCCGTGCCCCCCCCCCCTTCCAGGCACCCGGTGAATCTCCTGTCTCCCCTGCCCCATCGATTCGCCGCTGTGCACCCGCCCTCCCACCTGTGGTTGGTCAGCTGTTGCGTGTGACGTGCGTAGGGTGAGCGATGCGATTCGGTGAGTGTCACTGCTCCGCCCTCGACGTCATCACATTGTGACGTGAGGGCGGGGCAGACACTCATGGGCAAACAGCGATCTACACAACTACATACTACTTCCGGCTTCATTAGAACGTTGGAGGTGCGTTTTATATAGAGAGAAGTGTGCACTCTTTCCCAAAACTCCACGAACTCACAAGCCATCATGTATGCCTCAATACTGCACACATGTACATGCAATTGGAAATGTGCTGTCTTTGCAAACACTACACACTATTCGGAAAGCGTACACACTCTCAAGGACATTTCCTCTGTGACAACACGAGGAGAAAATGAAAGTGAACAAAATGAATATTCACTAAACACGGGAAATAACACAAAATGAATATTTTCTGGCTGCCCATCCCTAGTTCTCAACAGGACTCGTCTGGGAAACTATCTGACTGAACTTATTTTCCTCCTAAGAGTAATAACTGGTGATTTACAGCTTTCTAATTCTTGGAGTATGAAACTGAAGATGCAGGAGCTACTGGGGATTGTTTCTTATTTATTTGGATTTTGCTCATACCCTTTTTCAGGGTAGCTCAAGGTGAGATACATTCAGGTCCGTACAGTGGTTATTTTCCTGTCCCTGGAGGGCTCATAATCTGATTTTATACCTAAGGCAAAGGACGGTTAAGTGGCTTGCCCAAAATCACAAGCAGCAGCAGTGGGATTTGAACCAGGCACCTCTGAATGGCAAGACTGGTGTGCTAACCATTTGGCCACTCCTCTTCCTTCCCCCTGTGGGTTCCAGAGCTGATGAAGTGAGAGGGTAAGCCTGGAGGAAGTATTTTAAACATTGTGAACAGGGGCGGACTGAGAGTGGTCTGGGCCCCCGGGCGCTGAGGGTGGTCTGGGCCCCCTGCCTGGCCACTGCCCGACACCCCCTACTGCCACACTGCTGTCCCCTACCGCCACATCTGACGCCCCCACTGCCCTGGTCCTACCTGAAGGGCCCTGGTGGTCTAGTGGTCTCTGTGGGGAGGAGGGGAAGCATGTTCTTTCCTGCCTGCTGCGCTGCCGCTATTTCCTCGCCACCATGTTTTCAAAATGGCAGCCAAGACTTCTTGCGAGACTTCTGCAGGGAATCTCAGCCGCCATTTTTAAAATACGGCAGTGCCGGGCAGGGGGAATAGCAGCAGCACAATGAACAGCAAAGAACGTGTTCCCCCCCCCCCCCCCCCCCCCCGCAGAGGCCACTAGTTCACCAGCAGCGCGTCTTTAAAAGCAGGACCAGGGAGGGCTGTAGTGTGCGGCGGGCACCCTGGCAGAGCCTCTGGGCCCTGAACAGGGGTGGACTGAGACTGACTGTAAATAAAATGACGGAAAAATGATCTAAACGTTTGTTTTTTCTGTAGTTTCATAAAGAAAATGAAGCACATCCCTTAGTTTAACTCTTCCCTTCATCAGTTTTAAGGTTCACATTTAGCCAATATCTTGAAAAGTTTTGTCTGGTGTAATGTATCACTGTCTCTGATTGTTATCTGTACATTGTCCTTTCCTTCTTGACATCTTCCATTGTGTGTCAGTGCTTCTACATAGCACCAGCCGTTTATCTCACATCAGCAGGTGATAAATGTAGCTACTCCTGGGGATTTGGTGGGTCAGTTTTGTTTCTAGGATGTTCCATTCTTCTCACGACTCTCTTGCACAGAAGGGGCAGAGCATTAAAATGTGTAAGCTTACATGTTATCCAAGAGGGAGAATGAAGTTAATGTGTATGTGAGCTGACTTTGATTCAGTTCCTTTTAGAATTTCTGAAGCAAAAAATGATTGGTGAAATATTGGTAACTAGTAAAAAAGGCCTGTTTCTGACACAAATGAAACGGGCGCTAGCAAGGTTTTCCTCGGAGTGTGTATGTTTGAGAGAGAGTGTGTGTGAGAGAGAGAGAGTGAATGTGCGAGTGTGTGTGTGTGTGTGACAGAGAGTGAGACTGAGTGTGAGTGTGTCTGTGAGAGAGAGAGTGTGTGTGTGAGCATGAGAGTGTGTGCCAGGGCCCCCCTCCCAGTTCTAGGGTCCTACTACTACTACTATTTAGCATTTCTATAGCGCTACAAGGCATACGCAGCGCTGCACAAACATAGAAGAAAGACAGTCCCTGCTCAAAGGGTCCCCCTCCCTCCCGCCCTCTGAGTTCCAGGGTCATCCCCCCTCCCTCCCTCCGAGTTCCAGGGTTGTTGTCCCCCTCTCTCCCTACGAGTTCCAGGGTCGTCCCTCCCCTCCCTCTCTCCCTACGAGTTCCAGGATCGTCCCCTCCCTCCCTCCCTGCCTCCGAGTTTCAGGGTCCCCTCCCTCCCCTGCATTATGCTTTCTCCCCTGCATTCATCCATATGCAGGCAACGTCCTCTGTGCCCTGCTCCCTCCATCCATCCATGTGCAGCATCTCTCCCCTGCCCCCTCCACTTCCCTCCAAGTTCCAGGCCCCCCCTCCTTCCCTCCCTCCGAGTTCAAGGGTCCCCCCTCCCTCTGTCCCTCCCTCCCAGTTCCAGGGTCCCATGGAACTGGGAGGGAGGGGGGATGGAGAACGTTGGAGGAGTGACGTCAGCAGGTGGTTACAATCCCGGTGACACACATTGGAACGTTGGAGGAGCAAATTATTATATTAGATTCTACGCAGCAACCACTCTCCCCCGGATTCTATATAGCGTGCCTAGAGATCGGCGCTGAAATCGGCGTGGATTCTATAACAATGCACATAATTTAACAAGCTTTACAAGCTAATGAGTGCTGATAACAGCACTTGACAAGCAACAATGAGCACTAATTGGCACTGATTAGAATTTAGGCGCGCAACTCGCTAAGCATATTCTGTAATGATGTGCGCCGAACTTCTAATGCATGCAAGCAAAAAGGGGCATGGTTACGGGTGGGACATCAGACTCACAGAAACAGAAGCCTGCGCGGCCGCATTGCTGATCTGCAAGGGCAGGCTTCTACATGGAATGTTGCTAGTGGAGGAGTAGCCTAGTGGTTAGTGCAGTGGACTTTGATCCTGGGGAACTGGGTTTAATTCCCACTGTAGCTCCTTATGACTCTGGGCAAGTCACGTAGGAGTCCTTTTACTAAGGCACGTAGGCGCCCATACACGTCCAACGCACACCAAATTGGAACTAGTGCCTGGCACCGTGTGCCCCGGGAAGTAATTCAATTTTTGACACGCGCCCAAAACACATGGTAGAAAATATTTTCTATTTTCTACAACAAGGCATTTACCTGGTGGTAATCGGCAGTTTACATGCGCTGGCCGCTTACCACCTGGTTAGCATGGAAGACCTTACCACTAAATCAATGGATGGTGGTAAGGTCTCAGTCTGAAAATGGACGCACACTGGTTTTAATTTTGCTGCGCATCCATTTTCTGCTACAAAAAAAAGCCTTTTTTTCCAGGCGCACTGAAAAATTGACCTGTGCACATCCAAAACAAGCCCCTACTCCAGCGCAGGCCACTTTTTGGCGCACTTTATTAAAAGGGCCCCTTAACCCTCTTTTGCCCCAGGTACAAAATAAGCACCCGTATATAATATGTAAACTGCTTTGATTACAACCACAGAAAGGCAGTATATCAAGTCCTATGCCCTTATGTGTTTAATCAACATGTAAAGGTTAACACCCACTTTTTAAAATTCTCTCCCATGTGTGTCCTACAACAATATGTGACAAATTGTATTTCCATCATTAACAATGTATTGTAAGCCACACTGAGCCCGCAAATAGGTGGGAAAATGTGGGTTACAAATGCAATAAATAAATAAAAATATCTTAGGACACCAGAGTAGTATTACAAGGGTGAATACAAGAATCCTTGGGGTGGTCCTGAATAATTATTTAACTTTCAAATCTCAAATACAGGTAATCACCACCAGGGTCTTTGGACTATTATCGAAACTCAGACAGAGCGAGTTTTAATTTTGAAATGTTCAGACTGATAGTTCAAACTTTCGCCCTGGCTCACGTGGATTACTGTAACATTGTTTATGTAGGGTGTAAAGTCAGTTTTGAGGAGACTTGAAACACTGCAAAATACAGTGGCACAGTGGATATGTAGGGCGGATGGGGGTGGGTAGGAGGTATGCATGGGGACATCAAAGCAGGACCCCTCACCTATCCACACCCATCCTGTTAGAATATCAATGATATGCTTTGATGTCCCCATGCATCCCTCCGACCCACCCCCATCCTCCCACCCTGTCAGACTGTCATAGTAATGCTTGATTGTAAGCTCTTCCGAGCAGGGACCGTCCTTATTGTTAACTTGTACAGCGCTGCGTAACCCTAGTAGCGCTTTAGAAATGTTAAGTAGTAGTAGTAGTATGTTTTCACTTATATACACTGTCAGCTAGCACATTTGCTTATTTCCGATCTGACGAAGAAGGGCAACCTTCGAAAGCTAATCAAGAAATGTATTAAGTTATGTCCAATAAAAAAGGTATCATCTTATTTTCTTTTCCATGTTTTATTTTGTTTGATTTCTATTGATAAAATTCTGGAACAATTCTCGACTCCACCACCTCCACCGGGAGGCCATTCCACGCCTCCACCACCCTTTCTGTGAAATAATACTTCCTTAGGTTACTCCTAAGCCTATTCCCTCTTATCTTTGTCGTATGCCCCCTCATTCCAGAGCTCTCCTTCATTTGAAAAAGGCTCTCTTCCTGTACATAAATGCCCTGGAAATATTTAAATGTTTCTATCATGTCTCCTCTCTCACTCCTCTCTTCCAGCGTATACATGTTGAGGTTCATAAGCCTGTCCCTATAATTTTTGCATTCAAGACCATTTACTAATTTTGTAGCCGCCCTCTGGACCGACTTCATCCTGCTTATATCTTTCCGTAGGTGCAGTCTCCAGAACTGCACACAGTACTCCAAATGAGGCCTCACCAGAGACTTATACAACGGCACTATCACCTCCTTTTTCCTGCTGGTCATGCCTCTCTTTATGCACCCAAGCATCCTTCTGGCTTTGGCCGTCACTTTTTCTACCTTTTTGAAAGCTTTAAGGTCATCCAACACAATCACCCCCAAGTCCCACTCTTCCTTCGCACACTATCGGTCCATTCCTCTAGCGTCGCTAGGTCCTTCCTCATGTCATTCACACTCTCCAGGGTGTCCACCCTGTTGCAGAGTTTAGTATCATCCACAAAGAGACAAACCTTACCAGACAAACTAATTACAGAATATTTCGTAAACTTTTGAAATCTTTTCTCCTTAGCAAATTTGTCATTTCTCAATGACATAAGTCAGTATTTGTGCATTGTAAATTCCCAGTAATGCCCAGTTTCTTTGATGTAAGCCACACTGAACTCTAGAAGCTAGTGTGGGGTATAAATGTCCATGTAATGTAATGTAATGTAATGCAATATAGCCATATTATTTATGATATCAGGATACCATGTAGTTCAAAAGGCCAGAATAACATCTATTATTCTAAAGTGAGAAAATATTCCTGCACTAACAAAAGAAATGTCAAATCCACAGCAGGGAAAAGCCAGGATAGACATTTCTCATTCTGCCTATAGATATGCCCACAAACAGTCTTTCACCTAAATACATGCATTGCTTTTATGTGCCTCTGGCAGCCCTCAGGCTGAATATATTTATTTCTGCTCTAGGCTGACCATAGGTCCATGACATCAAGGATCCTCAGGCCTGTAGGGAGATCAGAAGACAGACACACGTGTCAAAGGAATGCTACGTTAGCAAGCATGATTAACTGGGAAAACAATACGATCTTTTCTTCCCTGCTGGAACACCATGTTTCAGTCTGATAGGGGGGTTGCTAGGGTCCTTGAGAAAATCTCAAGGATTTCACCAGGCATGTGATTGGGAGAGCTACTGACAGTGCTCTACAGAGAATGCTGGTCTGCTTTTTAGAATAACAATGTCGGAAGAATCGAGAGGCAGTATGGGGAGCCCGAATGACACCATAACCCTATCACACATGCAGGATCCCCTTATCAGGTACTTCCCTAAGTGGTAAGGATAGTGACACATCTTATATTTTAGTGCAATGTCAAGAGAGTAGCAGACTGCTTGACCTAACTACAGTGGTGGAAATAAGTATTTGATCCCTTGCTGATTTTGTAAGTTTGCCCACTGACAAAGACATGAGCAGCCCATAATTGAAGGGTAGGTTATTGGTAACAGTGAGAGATAGCACATCACAAATTAAATCCGGAAAATCACATTGTGGAAAGTATATGAATTTATTTGCATTCTGCAGAGGGAAATAAGTATTTGATCCCCCACCAACCAGTAAGAGATCTGGCCCCTACAGACCAGGTAGATGCTCCAAATCAACTCGTTACCTGCATGACAGACAGCTGTCGGCAATGGTCACCTGTATGAAAGACACCTGTCCACAGACTCAGTGAATCAGTCAGACTCTAACCTCTACAAAATGGCCAAGAGCAAGGAGCTGTCTAAGGATGTCAGGGACAAGATCATACACCTGCACAAGGCTGGAATGGGCTACAAAACCATCAGTAAGACGCTGGGCGAGAAGGAGACAACTGTTGGTGCCATAGTAAGAAAATGGAAGAAGTACAAAATGACTGTCAATCGACAAAGATCTGGGGCTCCACGCAAAATCTCACCTCGTGGGGTATCCTTGATCATGAGGAAGGTTAGAAATCAGCCTACAACTACAAGGGGGGAACTTGTCAATGATCTCAAGGCAGCTGGGACCACTGTCACCACGAAAACCATTGGTAACACATTATGACATAACGGATTGCAATCCTGCAGTGCCCGCAAGGTCCCCCTGCTCTGGAAGGCACATGTGACGGCCCGTCTGAAGTTTGCCAGTGAACACCTGGATGATGCCGAGAGTGATTGGGAGAAGGTGCTGTGGTCAGATGAGACAAAAATTGAGCTCTTTGGCATGAACTCAACTCGCCGTGTTTGGAGGAAGAGAAATGCTGCCTATGACCCAAAGAACACCGTCCCCACTGTCAAGCATGGAGGTGGAAATGTTATGTTTTGGGGGTGTTTCTCTGCTAAGGGCACAGGACTACTTCACCGCATCAATGGGAGAATGGATGGGGCCATGTACCGTACAATTCTGAGTGACAACCTCCTTCCCTCCGCCAGGGCCTTAAAAATGGGTCGTGGCTGGGTCTTCCAGCACGACAATGACCCAAAACATACAGCCAAGGCAACAAAGGAGTGGCTCAGGAAGAAGCACATTAGGGTCATGGAGTGGCCTAGCCAGTCACCAGACCTTAATCCCATTGAAAACTTATGGAGGGAGCTGAAGCTGCGAGTTGCCAAGCGACAGCCCAGAACTCTTAATGATTTAGAGATGATCTGCAAAGAGGAGTGGACCAAAATTCCTCCTGACATGTGTGCAAACCTCATCATCAACTACAGAAGACGTCTGACCGCTGTGCTTGCCAACAAGGGTTTTGCCACCAAGTATTAGGTCTTGTTTGCCAGAGGGATTAAATACTTATTTCCCTCTGCAGAATGCAAATAAATTCATATACTTTCCACAATGTGATTTTCCGGATTTAATTTGTGATGTGCTATCTCTCACTGTTACCAATAACCTACCCTTCAATTATGGGCTGCTCATGTCTTTGTCAGTGGGCAAACTTACAAAATCAGCAAGGGATCAAATACTTATTTCCACCACTGTACATGTGCCATGCATCAATGGCCTCTAGGTTCATTTTATTTATTTATTTGTAACATTTACTCAACTGACTTTCAAAAATAAAACCATCAAAGAAGTTTACAATAAAATGGAGTTTGGAAGACCTTTCTGGCTGGAGGGGCCAAATACACCTATCTCTGGCCCCTGCTTCATGCTCTGTAGTTGTTGATGTTGAGTTGGGCAAATACTGGTAGAGCCATGGCTCTAGTGATCCATACAATTCTGTTGCCTCGGTGCTTTTCACCATGGTGTTGTGTGATCCCTTGGCAATTCTAGTTTTCAGGATATCTACAGTTAATATGCATGTTTCCGTTATACCCACACTAGCCTACTCCTCAAGTCACTTCACTGGCTCCCTGTCCGCTTCCGCATACAGTTCAAACTTCTCTTACTGACCTTTAAATGCATCCGTTCTGCTGCCCCCCATTACCTCTCCGCTCTCATCTCTCCTTACATTCCTCCCCGTGAACTCCGCTCACTGGACAAATCTCTCTTGTCGCCCCCCTTCTCCTCCACTGCTAACTCCAGGCTACGTTCCTTTTCCCTCGCTGCACCTTACGCCTGGAATAGACTTCCTGAGCCTGTACGTCTTGCTCCATCTTTACCTGTCTTCAAATCTATGCTGAAAACCCACCTTTTCACCACTGCTTTTGGCTCCTAGCCTCTACTCAATTGCCCTCCCCTTGTTCCTTTCTCGCCCAGTACTTCCCTCGCCCTTAATTGTCTTGTTTGTCTGTATTTTTAGATTATAAGCTCTATGGAGCAGGGACTGTCTTTCTGTGTCAGGTGTTCAGCGCTGCGTGCGTCTGGTAGCGCTATACAAATGCTAATAATAATGTTTCCATGCCCTGCCTCTGCTGTATGCCAAGGTACATCATGTGTATTCAGGGTGAATACTCTGAAAACTAGACTGGTTGTGAATCCCCAAAGAAAGCGTTACCTAACTAAACTGGGACTCACTATGCTCTTGTTTTCCTCCTTCATTTCTTTAAATCAATTCTGGGATATTTGATTAAAATTTAGGGCATGTGTTCAGTTTGACTTTTCTGAGGTTCTACTCCTTATTATATTTCATGGCATTCACTACTGCCTGTCACTAAAGTAGCAGTCGAATGACTTCCCTTCCCTTTTCCGCCCAGCCCTTCAGCCGTTTCCCTGCACTTGCTCAGATCCTAGCTGGCACTGAACTTTAGAAAATGTGGCAACTGGAACTTTTTGGTAAAGATTGCTTGAAGCATATATTTTTTTAAATAGTACACTCAACAATGGTACATTATGTATAGTGGCAAAACCTCAAAACGAACACCAGCACATTGGAGAAATCACTGTTTTCTTTAATAAAATATTTACAAACTAAAACAGATATGAACTGGGGGGGGGGGGGGGGGGGTTAATTCCACTATTGCCATTACAGATCTTCAAGGGCAATTCTTTAAAGTAGCACCTAAAGGTAGACGCCACTTACATGTGTTAAAGGCGCCTTTGGGACTCATTTTCAAAAGAGAAAAATGTCCAAATAGCGTCATAAAGAAGCATTTGGATGATTTTTTTTCTCAAAACATCCAAATCGGTATTTTCAAAACCTATTTTGCAGACATTTATCTATGCAATTCGTCTTTAGTGCATCCCAAATCACAAGGGGGCAGGATTAGGACAGGCTTAGAGTGTTCCTAACATTTGGCAGTTTTATAGCCATAATAGAATGAAATGAAAACATCTAGGGCTAAAACTTCAATGTTTTGATCTAGACCTGTTTTTTGAATGAAAAAGGCACAAAAGGTGCCCTAAATGACCAGATGACCAGTGGAGGGAATCAAGGATGACTCTCCCCTTACTTCCCCAGTGGTCACCGACCCCCTTCCACCTCCTAAAGATATGAATAAAAATAGTACTTACAAACCTCTATGACAGCTGAAGATGTTATAGCCAGTTCTATTAGGGCAGCAAGCGTAGTGTAGTGGTCAGTACAGTGGACTGAAGAGAAGGGAACCCAGGCCCATATCTCACGTTTCCTGTCACATTTGTGGTGGAAAGTGTGAGCCCTCCAAAATTCACCAAAAACCTACTGTACTCACATATAGGTGACCCCTTTACCCATAAGGGCTATTGTAGTGGTGTACAGTTGGGGGCAGTAGGTTTTGGGGGGCTCAGCATAAGAGATAAGGAGGTAATGGTGAGATGTGTACCTGGGAGCTTTTATATGAAGTCCACTGCAGCTCCCCTTAGGGTACCCCATTGCTCTCCTGGGATGTCTGTGTGGCCTGTCTACTAAAATTACTGGCTCCTCCTACATCTCAATGTCTTGATTTTGCACTTTTTTTTTTTTTTTCGAAAATGGACCAAAAAGATAAATGCACAGAGCCATTAAAAAAAAAAGGCTAAACATTTTGCTGTTTCGAAAATGGCTTTATTTCCTATTCGGATTTGGGACGTTTTGTGCCAAACATCTAAAATCCAACTTAGATGTCATATCTAAAGTTCCCCTCCGGTGTACTAGGCGCTGTTCTTTAAGGTAGAGTCTAAGTGAAATATAACATCTAACTGCAAGGGGGCCAACTTATGTCTGCCATTGAGTTGGTATAATAAGGTGTGCCTACACACGGTCATGCCAGTGCCGACCTATCCTAGTATTCTACAACAGAATTTTGGCACCAAGATGCTGTTATCAAATTGGAACTAGGTGCTTGGCATTGGGGAGCTTAGACTAAGGCTCCAAATTATAGAATTACCATTTAAGTAACCTTTAAGAATGGAATGCATCCTTCAAGTTTCAAGTTTAATAATAGTTTATATACTGCCCTTAGAGCACTCTTCAGAGTGGTTTACAAAAATAAAGTAAAAAAGGAAAAACAATTTTTTTTACAAGAAAGAGAGAGTTAAAGAGAAGGTCAGAGAAAGAATGTCGAATGCCGACTAACTGGCGGACGTGAAGTTGACAGGGTCAAGGGTTAAAAGCATCATTACAAAAAAAGTTTTAGGTTGTATTTAAACTTTATAAGGGATTATTTGAGATGTAATATAGGAGGGTGGGCATTCCAGATTGTAGGACTAGATGATACACCAAAGATTCAGGTACGAATGAAATCAAGCCAAAGGGAATGGAAAGATGGAACCACCAGGTAGTTTCTCTGGGAGGAGTGAACTGGATGGGAAATATGGGGGTAAGGAAAAATGATAAATAAGGAGGGACTCCTGTGTGGTGCAATTTATGTATCAGTGGCAACACTTTAAAATCCGCCCATAACCTCTGCTCACAGGATAAATCCCTCCTTTCAGTTCCCTTCTCCACCACTGCCAACTCCAGGCTCCGCTCATTCTGCCATGCCTCACCCTATGCCTGGAACAATCTTCCTCAACCCCTAAGCCAAGCCCCCTCCCTACCCATCTTCAAATCTCTGCTTAAAACTCACCTCTTCAATGCTGCCTTCGGCACCTAACCTTTCAAGAAATATAGTATGCCCTATCAGATTGACTCTACACTTGTCTTTTAGATTGTACACTTGTCTCTAGATTGTACACCTGTCTTTTAGATTGTACACTTGTCTTTAGATTGTACACCTGTCTTTTAGATTGTAAGCTCCTTGAGCAAGGACTGTCCTTCCATGTTAAATTGTACAGCACTGCGTAACCCTAGTAGCGCTTTAGAAATGTTAAGTAGTAGTAGTAGTAGTAGTACTTAAAGCAAACCATTATGTAATACTAGTAAAAAAGGCCCGTTTCTGACACAAATGAAATGGGCGCTAGCAAGGTTTTCCTCGGAGTGTGTATGTTTGAGAGAGTGACTGTGTGTGAGAGAGAGAGAGAGTGAATGTACGAGTGTGTGTGTGTGAGAGAGAGAGAGAGAGTGAGTCTGGGTGCAAGTGTGTCTGTGAGAGAGTGTATGTGTGAGAATGAGAGTGTGTGCAAGTGCGTATGTGAGACAGTGTGAGAGAGAGAGAGTGTGTTTCACACAGATACAGTGTATGTGAGAGACAGAGTGTGTGTGTGGGACACAGACTCTCTGTGAGACTGAGTGTATGAGACCAAGAGAGTGTGTGAGTGACTGTGTGACACATAGAGAGTGAATGTGAGACAGTGTGTGAGAGACAGTGTGTGAGTGAGAGAAAGACATTGACTGTGAGAGAGAGAGAGAGAGAGAGAGAGAGAGAGAGAGAGAGAGTGTGTTTGTGACAGAGATACCCCCCTCTCTGGTGTCAGGCCCCCTCTCCCTCCCTCTCTCTGGTGTCAGCCCCCCCCCCTCTCTCTCTGGTGTCTGAGTGTTACTGTGCAGGATGCTGAGCTCTGGCTGTGCTTCAAGGAACTGACCAATCCTATTTAATAGAATGCACCTCCAACATTCTGAAGCCGAGAAACCTCGTGTGGTTGGTCACTTCTGCTTGTGACGAACCTGGAAGTATGTGATGTCAATTCAGGAGATGGATACAGAGAGCAGGAATGCCTCAGCCATACAGTCAGCTTCAGAATGTTGGAGGTATTATTATATAGAATGTAAACCACTTTGATTGTACCACAGAAAGTCAGACAGCGGGGGCCAAAAAAGCAAACAGGATGCTAGGAATTCTTAGGAAAGGGGTGGTGAATAAGACCGAATGCCTTATTGTGAATAAGACTGGTGAATAAGACTATAATGCCTTTGTATTGCTCCATGTTGCTTCCGTACCTTGAGTATTGTGTTCAGTTCTGGTCGCCGTTTCTCAAAAAAGATATAGCGGAATTAGAAAAGGTTCAAAGAAGAGCGACCAAGATGATAAAGGGGATGGAACTTCTCTCGTATGAGGAAAGGCTACAGAGGTTAGGGCTCTTCAGCATAGAAAAGAGTTGGATAAGGGGAGATATGATTGAGGTCTACAAAAGCCTGAGTGATGTAGAACGAGCAGAAGTAAATACATTTTTTACTCATTCCAAAAGTACAAAGATTAGTGGACACTCGAGGAAGTTACATGGAAATACTTTTAAAGCAAACAGGAGAAAATATTTTTTCACTTAACGAATAATTAAGCTCTGGAGTTCTTTGACGAAGGATGTGGAAACAGTGGTTAACGTGTATGGGTTTTAAAAAGGTTTGGACAAATTCCTGGAGGAAAAGTCCATAGTCTGCTATTGAGACAGACATGGTGGATTGGTAGCATGGAATGTTGCTGCTAATTGGGTTTCTGCCAGGTACCTGTGACCTGGCTTGGCCACTGTTTAGAAAACATGATACTGGGCTAGATGGACCATTGGTCTGACCCAGTATGACTACTCTTATCTTCTTATCAAGAATCAATCAAACAAATCATTTATGCATCTAGAACATTAATCAGTCCCAACCAATATCTAATATTGCTATAAAGGATCAAATTTGAGTGCGATTTTCTGGCCTATGACAATCTGAGGGATTTCCCGCAGGTTAGTGGCCTCATCTGCTTGCAACTTTGCTGTCCATATAAATGAGCAGGTAGCAAAACTGCACGCAGGTCTTGCTAGAGATGCCCCAATCTACATGCTAAGCCTCATGGACCTGCCTCCCAGAAACGCCATAAGATCAGCCCGCAAATTTCTCAATCTGCACTTCCCCAGCTGTAAAGGACTGAAATACAAGCTGATACACGCCACCACCTTCTCTTACATGAGCACGCAGTTGTGGAATGCATTACCTACAGCCCTGAAAACTATTGACGAAATAACTAACTTTCGCAAATCTCTGAAGACACATCTCTTCAACAAGGCCTACAAAGATAACCCATAGCCTTACAAAACTACCTCACCAACCCATCCAGTTATTAAAGTCCACCTTCTATACTATCCTGCCTAACACCTTCCTTCTCTCTTCCCTTACTTAATCTCTGTACATTATCAATTGTATCTGATATCCTGGAATGACTATCCACCTTATAATTGAAAGAGAAAAACGCCTAGATTTCGACCCAAATCGGGAGATAGACGTTTATCTCACAAAAACGAATAAATCGGTATAATGGAAAGGCGATTTTGGACGTTTTCGACTGCACTCCATCGCGGAAGCGTACAAAGTTGATGGGGGCGTGTCGGAGGCGTGGCGAAGGTGGAACTGGGGCGTGGTTATCGCCCGAGGAGAGATGGGTGCCTTTCGCCGATAATGGAAAAAAAGTATGCGTTTGTAGCTAGAATTTAGGGCACTTTTCCTGGACCCTGTTTTTTCACGAATAAGGCCCCAAAAAGTGCCCTAAATGACCACATTACCACCAGAGGGAATCGGGGATGACCTCCCCTGACTCCCCCAGTGGTCACTAACCCCCTCCCACCACAAAACATGATGTTTCACAACTTTTTATTTTCACCCTCAAATGTCATACCCACCTCCCTGGCAGCAGTATGCAGGTCCCTGCAGCAGTTGTTTGGGGGTGCAGTGGACTTCAGGCAGGTGGACCCAGGCCCATCCCCCCCTACCTGTTACAATTGTGCTGCTTAATGCTTAGTCATCCAACCCCCCCAAAACCCACTGTACCCACATGTAGGTGCCCCCCTTCACCCCTTAGGGCTATAGTAATGGTGTAGACTTGTGGGTAGTGGGTTTTGAGGGGGATTTGGGGGGCTCAACACACAAGGGAAGGGTGCTATGCACCTGGGAGCTCTTTTACCTTTTGTTTTTGTAAAAGTGCCCCCTAGGATGCCCGGTTGGTGTCCTGGCATGTGAGGGGGACCAGTGCACTACGAATCCTGGCCCTTCCCACGAACAAATGCCTTGGATTTATTCGTTTTTGAGCCGGGCGCTTTCATTTTCCATTATCACTGAAAAACAAAAACGCCCAGCTCACAAATTGTCGAATAAAACATGGACGTCTATTTTTTTCGAAAATACGGTTCGGCCCGCCCCTTCACGGACCCGTTCTCGGAGATAAACGCCCATGGAGATAGATGTTTTTTCGTTCAATTATGCCCCTCCACGTCATAACAAAACTCTGTAAGCCACATTGAGCCTGCAATTAGGTGGGAAAATGTAGGATACAAATGCAATAAATAAATAAATAAATAAAATACTATATGCTCTTATGCAAAAACCACCCCTTGAAGGCATTTCTGTGTACTGGTTTTAAGAGAATTCAAAATTAATGGACCTTTTTTCTCAATTTTGCATTGTACAGCTCATTAACTCTGGATTTAGATAAACTTTCACACGTCACCAAGTACACATGAATGGTTATTATTGTGAAAGAGAAATTTTGTGGGAACTTCTGCTAATGGGGCTTCGCATGCTAAAATGCATAAAACTTTCTAATAGAGGGGTGTTGGCATGTTTGAGCAAACGAAGCTCCATTAGTGGAATTTTCTGCACTTTAGTGAATCCACCTCATTGGAAGTCTTTTCAGCACTTAAAGGGGAAGTTATCAATGTGGGCTATTGTTATAACATGTTATTTTAGTGTTATTAGTAAATAGGCCTCTTTGCATAAAATGGAACCCGTTGTGTCTTTTAATAAGACGCGGTAGCGTTTTTAGCTCGAGGTAGAAATCAGCTGGCGGTAAACACTGAGACGCCCGTGGGATCTCGGTTTTCTAGCCCATTATAAACCATAAAGTTGTATTTCTCTGTTTATCACCCTCCTCTTACCTACCAACACCCATCCTGTTAGAATATCAATGAAATGCTTTGATGTCCCTATGCATACCCCCACCCTCCCACTCTGCCAGACTGTCAAAGTAATGCATTGATGTTTCTCTTATATATACTATCTGCTACCACATTTGCTTATTTCCGATCTGACGAAGAAGGGCAACCTTTGAAAGCTAATCAAGAAATGCATTAAGTTATGTCCAATAAAAAAGGTATCATCTTATTTTCTTTTCCATGTTTTATTTTGTTTGATTTCTATAGATTCTACATGGAATGTTGCTATTCCACTAGCAACATTCCATGTAGAAGTCAGCCCTTGTAGATCACCAATGTGGCCGCGCAGGCTTCTGCTTCTGTGAGTCTGACGTCCTGCACGTACGTGCAGGACGTCAGACTCACAGAAACAGAAGCCTGCGCAGCCTTCTACATGGAATGTTGCTAGTGGAATAGCAACATTCCATGTAGAATCTCCAACAGTAGTAACATTCCATGTAGAATCTCCAATAGTAGCAACATTCCATGTAGAATCTTCAATGGTATCTATTTTACCGTCATAGTAATGCTTGAATGTTTTCACTTATATACACTGTCAGCTAGCACATTTGCTTATTTCCGATCTGACGAAGAAGGGCAACCTTCGAAAGCTAATCAAGAAATGTATTAAGTTATGTCCAATAAAAAAGGTATCATCTTATTTTCTTTTCCATGTTTTATTTTGTTTGATTTCTATTGATTACCACAAGCTAAAAACACTGCTGTGGCTTACTAAAAGACCCCCCCCCCCCCAAGTTCTTCAACAACTTAATAATTTTTTGGACAAAAACAATCGTCTCCACTCTCATCAGACAGGTTTTAAACATACACATAGTACCGAAACAGCCCTTCTTGGCTTAACCACAACCATCCTTCCTCATCTCGATCAAAATAAGATTACCATCCTTCTTTCACTAGATCTTTCGGTAGCTTTTGACCTGGTAGATCACAAAATTCTCTTACACCATCTAGGCATATCGGATACAGTTTATCTTTGGTTCCAGGATTACTTACACAATAGATCTTAGTACATCTATTGTCACAGTTCTTCATCTGACCTTTTTAAACTTGATTGTGGAGTCCCTCGGGGCTCTCTCTTGGCCCCTGCCCTTTTCAACATCTACATGACTTCACTATTCATCATTACTCAATCGCTTGGTCTATCTGCCTCCGTATACACAGTCTACATTCAGATTTTCATTACTCTGGACAACTTAGACCAGATCACTCATTCTGATCTGAATTCAAAATTACTTCCTACAGCTGATTGGCTATCTTCTGCAAAACTGAAACTCAACCCTAAAAACCCCCCGTGCTCTACTACTATCTCAAATCCACACCTAGTCCTTCAATCATCATTGCAGATTCTCTGGTTTCACTTCGGTCTTCGCATTTCTGATTGTAAGCCACATTGAACCTGCGATCAATTGGGACAATGTGGGACATAAATGCCTAATAAATAAATATATTCAGTATCAGCCGTGATCTAGTGCAGAATTTGCAATCCTAATTTAAGTATTAAGGCTGTCATTTTACAACAGCGATGACCATTGAATTTAAATACTAACCAACGCAATGATTTGTCCATTGTTTTTCTCAACAAGGTAGTGAAACAATGCAACAAAGAAAGCTGTAGAGTCATGATGATGGATGAGAAATCTCTGTAGTGCCACTGGAAGTAGCTGACGAACATGTTAAGTTACTCTCCTGTGCCCTGTACGCTATAACTGCAATTCATCTCTAACTAGCAGTATTGACTGGTGAAATCTCTTGCAGAAATAGGATCTTTCAAACAGAGTTTTATTTCACACAGAAACGTTAGACATTTCTTAGCCTCCGTTCTGTTGGTTATGGCGTCTTTTAAAATTTTGGTGCATCAAAGTCAATTTAATAGACATTAACCTATGAATTAACAAGCGTATAATCAAGTTTCACACATTAAAACACACTTTATTAACATGAATGCGTGAAATTAATTGAGCAAAAATTGATGAACATCTGAGGAACAAAAAGGTTTTTCAAAAATGAACAAAACCCCTCTTATGGGCATCTCTAAGGTGTACATGGTTCTCCTTTTATCTCTTTCTTTCACTGCATGTATTTCACTTTGACCTAGACTTATCACTGGGTTTTTCAAACCTCCCAGTCATTAACAAAATCAAGTTCTTGCAAACTATATCTTTTTTCCCTGTTTCTAAATGTATTACTTTCATGCAAATGTCCTCACAGTACTTTCAGCAGAGGTTGCGGTGTGAACAGAATTGTTTCTCGTAGTATCCAATTTCTGGGCAGGTGTTCATTTTTTCTGGCTTCTTTCAGCCCAAAACATAAGTCTCGACACAGATATGGAATCAGTCCTTTCAAGTCGGGGGTGGAGGGGGGGGGGGGAATGGGTCTGTGGCAGCACGGCTAGCAGACAGGCCTGGGTCCTTAATAACTACACTGCAGTCTAATATAATCCTTAGTGTATTACAAAGCATATATCTTTATCAGTTTTTTTTTTCTTTCTTTTGGAGGAAAAGCCTCACATGCTGTGATGTATCTCCGAAATTCGCGGTTATACTGTCAATTGTTCACGGAGTACTCACTTGCATCATCGGCATAAAAACCTCCAGCGCATTTATTGTAATTAGTTCTATCGTAGATTCTAGCCGCTTTAATACAGAGTCAAGTATATTGTTCAAATAGTTTGACTTATCTGAGCAGTCCTGCAGTTATATGCTGTCCACGGCCAACTGTGGCCAAAGTTTCGGGTCCTTCAGGGTCTGTGGATATGAGACTGTCTAAAGCCAATTCCTCAGCCTCCTCGCTTTTTATGTGAAATTCAGATACAACCTCGCTTACTTGCTGCTGTTACTCTTGCTTCTCTGTTTCATTGTAAGCCATCAATATGGCGCTCTCCCTCTTTGTGATGATGTCAGACGCCTACCTTTTGTACTAGCCTATTGGTGGTCCTGGGCGTCTAGCCTATGTGGGAGCCCTATTATTTATTTGGACTCCTCCTTTCATAGTATAAGTCAAACATCGTTAGACCATTCAAAAGGAGCTTTATCTTTGAAATCATTGTATTGGAAAAGGTCTCTTAAAAGAAATGATTCCACTCCTTTGTAAGGTTTATTCCGCTTGGGTGTGTGGTATAAACATGCAAAAATCAGTCTTTGTTCTCAAGGGTTCTCTCCATAGCCTGCTCCTGCAGGGCCAAAGCATGCACTAGTAGTTTGTCTCTCAAAAAGACAGTATAAACAGCTTGTCTCTGACCTGGAGTCCGAGAGTTAAAGTTCTGTCCTTCAGTGTTCAATACAGTTGGGCCTAACTTAGCTATAAAGTCCAAAGTTAAACTTGGCCTACCTTAGTGGAGCTTCTGCAGCTTACACTTCTGTAGTGGAGGTACAGGGTGGAAAACTTCTCTTCTTTCCTCAGGGCCTCCCTATTTTGTCCTGCCAGAGGATTTTTAACTTTCTACTCTCTCTGATCCCCTGACTCGGCAAGTTACCTAAGCTATTCCCTGCCATACATCAGTTTCAGCCTCAGTGAGGGAGTGTCATTCAGGGAACCCTGCCTTTTAACAGCCACTCTCTCACAGGACCCTTTACGAAAATGGAGTAGATTTTTGTCCTTTCCACAACTTAAAAAGCTAAGTTGAGTCAAGTGCAAAGCTTGTGCAATAAATGCAAGGAATCTGCCCAACATATACCCTGCATTTAGTACCCAGGGCAGATACCTACCTCACAGGGAAAAATTAGCCACCTGCAATAGAACTGTGAGGATACCGCTAGGGATTGTTGGTGCCATTTTGACACTTGGAACCAGATGGGGCAGGACCAGAGGGGACCACTCTATACCACTGGACTACCAGGGAGCTCTTGGGGAGTCCTGGGTGCAGTCAGGGCTAGGGGACGGTAAGGTACTGATGTTCGGGGGAGAGGGAGAAGGTCTGTTTGTGGTGGTGGTGGTGGTGGGGTGCTACTATGGGGTGACTGAATGTTGGGAAGGGGGTTACTGTGAGGAGATACAGTGAGGCATGGAGAAGTGACCTAATGGTTAGTGTAGCGGGTTGCAGACCTGCAGAACTGGGTTTGATTCCTGCTGCTGCTTGATGGTCAGCAGTGGGTTGAGATCCTGCTGAGCTAGGTTCAACTCCCTCTGCAGCTCCGTGTGACCCTGGGCAAGTCACTTAACCCTCCACTGCCCCAGGTACAACAGTAGTATAATGTACTACTTAGATTGTGAATCTGCTAGGGCAGTCCCAGAACCTGTAAAACGAAACTGTAAACCGCTTGGATCTAAGTGGTATATAAATACTTGAATAGTAACATAGTAGATGACGGCAGAAAAAGACCTGCACGGTCCACCCAGTCTGCCCAACAAGATAAACTCACATGAGCCATTTTTTGTGTATACCTTACCTTGATTTGTACCTGTCTTTTTCAGGGCACAGACCGTATAAGTCTGCTCAGCACTATCCCCGCCACCCAACCACCAGCCCCGCCTCCCACCACCGGCTCTGGCACAGACCGTATAAGTCTGCTCAGCACTATCCCTGCCTCCCACCACCGGCTCTGGCACAGACCGTATGTCTGCCCAGCACTATCCCTACCTCTTAACCACCAGCCCTGCCTCCCACCACCGGCTCTGGCACAGACCGTATAAGTCTGCCCAGCACTATCTCCACCTCCCAACCACCAGCCCTGCCTCCCACCACCAGCTAAGCTTCTGGATGAATGAATGTTCTATGATGGGTTATGCTGGCAGTTCATTAAGTTTCCATGATCCTTCTAGGAAGTGGAATGTGCACTTGGGCAGAATATATGTTCTTGTTGTTCCTGTGAGTAATAATAAAGTAAGTAGTTGAGACTGTTTATCTGTCAGATGCCAGAAGTAAATTAGCCATGGAAAGTTGCACATTGATTCCACTTCTACTACCACTGAGTTTGGCAGGGGACTGCGCTAAAGATTTTAAGGATTTCAGAAGCCAGTGGCATATGGCATGGAAACAGTTTTGTAAGAACCTGATCTTCAAACACAAGGAAGGCAAAACTGATGAGCACAAAATCTTGGCTGCTTTCAAAAATTACTGCGTCGGAGAAACAAATGCAACTTATGAAAAGTTAATCTTGAATAATATGCTACAAAAAAATCAAAACAATGAATCCTTTGATGGAGATTTAGCAGACATTAAGTGTCTAATAAAGTGATTGTTTGGGAGGTAGGGATAGTGTTGGGCAGACTTATACGGTCTGTGCCAGAGCCGGTGGTGGGAGGCGGGGCTGGTGGTTGGGAGGCGGGGATAGTGCTGGGCAGACTTATACGGTCTGTGCCAGAGCCGGTGGTGGGAGGTGGGGCTGGTGGTTGGGAGGCGGGGATAGTGCTGGGCAGACTTATACGGTCTGTGCCAGAGCCGGTGGTGGGAGGTGGGGCTGGTGGTTGGGAGGCGGGGATAGTGCTGGGCAGACTTATACGGTCTGTGCCAGAGCCAGTGGTGGGAGGCGGGGCTGGTGGTTGGGAGGCGGGGATAGTGCTGGGCAGACTTATACGGTCTGTGCCCTGAAGAGGACAGGTACAAATCAAGGTAAAGTATACACAAAAAGTAGCACATAAGAGTATATCTTGTTGGGCAGACTGGATGGACCGTGCAGGTCTTTTTCTGCCGTCAGCTACTATGTTACTTTGTGATGCAAGTATGAAGATTTAGAGGATTTACTACTATTACTATTTAACATTTTCTAAAGCGCTACTAGGGTTACACAGCGTTGTACAATTAACAAAGAAGGATAGTCCCTGCTCAAAGGAGCTTACAATCTACTGGACAACATGTGAAGTCAGCTTACAATCAAATGGACAGTATGTGCGGACAGACAAATTGGGGCAGTCTAGATTCCTGGGTAGAGGTGAAATGGTTAGGTGCCGAAGGTGACATTGAAGAGATGGGCTTTGAGCAAGGATTTGAAGATGGGCAGGGAGGGGGCATGGCATATGGGCTGAGGAAGTTTATTCCAAGCATAAGGAGAGGCAAGGCAGAAAGTGCAGAGCCTGGAGTTGGCGATGGTGGAGAAGGGAACAGAGAGGAGGGATTCGGGTAGGAGCGTACGGGGAGATAGGGGTAGAGAGGTAGTGAGGGGCTGTAGATCATACATGATAGAATTGTTATTGGTATCAAGGGATGACGCTACGTGGTGGAACCTCTTCCAGATGAAAAGGTGAACCCTGAATGATGCTACCGCAATGTGCTATGTGAACGAGCTTGCCTCTAGGTACGTGAAGGACATGACTGGCGAAGAAAATGTTCAGTAGTTGCCCCAGCCCAAGTCAGAGCACCAGCAGCTGCAACTTTGCTGAGATTTCGGGTGGTTTGAAGCCAGCTAGAAAAAGCATATAACATAGTAAGTGACGACAGATAAAAGATGTAAAGAGAGGTGACAAGACCTTTTCCAGATATATTGGAGAAAGGAGAAAAGATAGGAATGGAATTGCAAGACTAAAAGATGATGAGAATGGCTATATGGAGAGTGATGAAGATAAAAGCGAACGTGCTAAACAATGTGGTCCCTCTTCACAAAAGTGGAGACAAGGAAGAAGTGGGAAACTATAGACCGGTAAGTCTCACGTCGGTGGTAGGCATATGCTACTACTGTAACGGCGGCCATGATGCAGAGAAGGAAACATGCCCTGCATATGGAAAATTCTGCAAGCTCTGCATAAAAGAGAATCACTTGGCCAGTGCATACAGAAGCCAGCTGATAACAATGATGATAGAGAATGCCTTAAGAAGAGGTAAAAACAAAACACTGAGAAAGTTATACACACACTTGCAGGCTATAGAAAAGACGGCCAAAGAAGCAGAAGCGTAGCCAGGTTAAAGGTGCGGGGGAGCAGACTGCCAACGGTACCGGTGCGTATTTCAAATGCGACAGATCACATCAAAAATAGGCGCCAGTGCCATCGGAAGTCCATCTGGGGAAGCGGCTGCTTCCCTGGCGACCCGCCTAGCTACACCTCTGCAACTAAGCTCTCGGATTGAGATATTGCTGATGGCCACATAACTTCCAGAACAGCCCCAGCACTGCCTGGACAGTGCCACAGTAGAGAAAAGGAGATATTCAGCTGCTTTGCTCAGTTCCCAACCTGCTCAGCATGCTTTAATTAGGCAGGAGCTTCTCCTAGACCATTGAACACCTTAAACTGAACATGTCCAAGACCGAGCTCCTCGTTTTTCCTCCTAAACCCACTTCTCCTCTTCCTCCACTCTCTATCTCAGTTGATAACATCCTCATCTTCCCCGTCCCATCTGCCCGCAACCTCGGAGTCATCTTCGACTCCTCCCTCTCCTTCTCTGCGCATATCCAACAGACTGCCAAGACCTGTCGCTTCTTCCTCTTCAACATCAGCAAAATTCACCCTTTCCTCTCTGAGCACACCACCAGAACTCTCGTCCACGCTCTCATTACCACTCGCCTCGATTACTGCAACTTACTCCTCACCGGCCTCCCACTCAGCCATCTATCCCCCCTTCAATCCGTTCAGAACGCTGCCGCACATCTTATATTCCGCCAGAACCGATATACTCATATCACCCCTCTCCTCAAATCACTTCATTGGCTTCCGATCAGATATCGCATACAATTCAAGCTCCTCCTCCTTACCTACAAATGCACTCGGTCTGCGGCTCCTCACTACCTCTCCACCCTCATCTCCCCCTATGTTCCCGCCCGTAACCTCCGCTCACAGGACAAAGCCCTTCTCTCAGTACCCTTCTCCACCACTGCCAACTCCAGGCTCCGCTCATTCTGCTTTGCCTCACCCTATGCCTGGAACAGTCTTCCTTTACCCATACGCCATGCCCCCTCCCTACCCATCTTCAAATCTCTGCTTAAAACTCACCTCTTCAATGCTGCCTTCAGCGCCTAACCGCTTGAGAAATATAGAATGCCCCAATCTATCCACCCTATCAGATTAACTGTTCACTCGTCCTCTAGATTGTTCACTTGTCTTTAGATTGTTCTCTTGTCTTTTAGATTGTAAGCTCTTTGAGCAGGGACTGTCCTTCTATGTTTAAATTGTACAGCGCTGCGTAACCCTAGTAGCGCTTTAGAAATGTTAGTAGTAGTAGTTAGTAGTGAGTACAGGGCCCTTTATTCTTTCAATCCAGAATGACTTCTAAAAAAGAAAAGAAAAAATACAGATAAAGGAGCTATGTTCTTATTAGATGAAATTTTGAGAAACATTCAGGTTTCATAATAGAATCCAGTTCATGCAAGACCTGCTCTCACACAGGCTTACCTGGAGCTTTGATTTCCACTCACCCTCTCTCCTAGGCACAAACTTGAGTTTATTAGCCAAAGGAAGATAGTCAAACTGTTTCGATAACCTGTGTACAAACCAAAGAATCCCAGGAGGTTGGAGAACATCTCACACGAGCAGGTTATTGCTTATATGAGGATTCATCATAACCATGGGATATAATACCATCAGCACAGCGTGTGAATTTCTAAGACAGATCATAAAACCTCATTGGTACCTGACCAGCATATACAATCTGCTACAATGATCAAAGGAGTCTGCATTGTCCAAGCTCTATAAGGATTCTCTGAGACTTGTTCATGCATTTTCATGTAGGTTGAAAAACGGGCTTGTAGTGGTGTTGCACAGCAGATCAGAAAGTTCAATGGAGGATTGCCAGTGCTTTTCCAAAGCCCAAGTGAATGAAATTATGCTCCTCTGATTAGCATTCTTAGAACTTATTGAGGAATGAATTAAGAAAGTCATAGAAAAAGGTACAAAGGGGGCAATTCTATAAGGGGCACGTGGAGGGGCATAATTGAACGGGGCGCCCAAGTTTTCCTGGGGCTGTCCTCGCAGGAGAGCTCTGTAAAGGGGCTGGGAAACCCATATTATCGAAACAAGATGGGCGTCCATCTTTTGTTTCGATAATACAGTCGGGGACGCCCAAATCTCAACATTTAGGTCGACCTTAGAGATGGTCGACGTAAATGTTGAGATGGTCGACCTTAGAGATGGCCGTCCCCGGTTTTCGGCGATAATGGAAACCGAGGACGCCGATCTCAAAAACGACCAAATCCAACTCATTTGGTCATGGGAGGAGCCAGCATTTGTAGTGCACTGGTCCCCCTGACATGCTAGGAAACCAACCGGGCACCCTAGGGGGCACTGCAGTGGACTAACTGATGCACTAACTGAATGGAAAAAGCCCTTCCCTTACCGATCCCTTAGCGATTTGGAAAGGAACAGGCATGCATGAAGGAAATCACATGCAAATGAGCTGCTCACTGTTAGCTCATTTGCACACGATTTCCTTCCTAAGAAGGGGAAGCCAGTGCAGAGTAGCCAAGCATTATGCGTGGCTGCTCTGCGCATGCCAAAAACGGTTTCATACATGCAGACAAGCTGCGTGTATAATAGCCGTCTACAACCTTAAAAAACACAAGTCCGGGTGAAAACGTCCAAGTGCTTGTCAGGGATGTCTTTTTTTTTTTTTAGTATGGGTGAAGGATGTCCAAGTGTTAGGCGCCTTCGCTATGCCTCCATCCCTGCGACGGGAAGTTGAAGACATCCAAAATGTGGATGTTTCTGTAAGAAGGACATCCATGCCTTTGCTATGCCTCTAACACCCCCTTTATTTATTTATTTATTTGGATTTTGGATCACAAGTGGCAGCAGTGGGATTTGAATTGGCCACCTCTGGATTGCAAGACCAGTGCTCTAACCACTAGGCCACTCCTCCACTCCACTCCATTTCACTCCCTTGAAATTTGGCCGTCCTTGGGGGGTGGGGGGCAGTTCAGGATGTCCAAAATGTTTGAAAGAAGGACGGCCATGCCTTTGCTATTCCTCCGCCGACACACACACACCTCCCCCCCCCCCCCCAGGGACCTGCATACTGCTGCGATGGACCCGAGTATGACATTTGAGTCCGGCAAAAAAGTTTTTAAAGCTTTTTTCAGGGTGGGAGGGGGTTATTCACCACTGGGGGAGTTATGGGAGGTCATCCCCGATTCCCTCCGGTGGTCATCTGGTCAGTTCGGGCATCTTTTTGAGGTAGTCATAACAAAAAATGGACCAAGTAAAGTTGGCCAAGTGCTCATCAGGGACACCCTTCTGTTTTCCATTATCACTTGAGGACGCCCATCTGTTAGGCATGCCCCAGTCCCGCCTTCACTACGCCTCCGACACGCCCCCGGGAACTTTGGTTGTCCCCGCGACGGGAAGCAGTTTGGGGACGCCCAAAATCGGCTTTCGATTATGCCGATTTGGGCGACCCTGAGAGAAGGACGCCCATCTCCCAATTTGTGTCGAAAGATGGGCGCCCTTCTCTTTCGAAAATAAGCCTGCTAATGTTAGGTGCCAAAATGATACTTGCTAAGCAATAATTGAATAATGGCATCGGCATCCACTTACAGCATGGAGTATATCATTAGCAGGTGTGAGTTCCTAAATGTGGCACTTTAGCATGTAAATGTGGGACATCTCTAGGGAGTCAAAGATCTCCTTTGACCCATTTTTCTTATTGGTTACCACCATTTACTCACATCTGGAAGCTGATAAAAAATCCTCTCATCTAGAGATCTGTCTTTTCCATCTGAACATCCCTAGAAGCACTAAGTTGCCCAATTAAGAAGTTAGATGGATATCACATTCCATTAAGCCCATTTTGTTTTTCATTCCTACCTCTGGTCTCCTCTTTCTTTCCTGTCTCTTGATCTCTTTGGTGCACGCCCAGATTTACTCTGTGCTTTCTTCTACAAGGGGGGGGGGGGGTCTCTAAATGCATGAGTGTCCTATAATATTATACAGGGGCCTCTCTCAGAGCTACACGATGAAATAGATGTTTCCGATCTGAAAAAGTAAGGAATAATTGAGGGGGAGGGTTTTTCTCATCAGTGAAGACTATGTGAACCCCCCCCCCCTCCCCCCCGTTTAGGAGAGAAAGGGAGCATTAAAATTGACATGGCCTACTGTACTAGCAGCAGAAGCACTGAAAAGTAACAGATGAGAATTAGGGTAAAGGTGACAGCAAAGGTCAACCATGCAGATTGCTGGAGTTCACTTTAAGGAAAGGTACACTAATAATTGTCATTTGCATTTAAGGATAATTATCTGCAAAAGTTGGTGGAGGTGACAGGAATGTGTTAGGAGGTCAATGAAAACTGCTCAGCACAATTAACCAGTTGTGATGATAGATCAAATTATGTGGAAGCTCTTTTCAAAATGGATCATATTATACAATTCATATCATGGTCCTAAATCAAAGATGACATATGGAAGGTAATTCTATGAATAGACAGGCTTTGGCTCTACACCTTGCCCACACTCCGCCAATGTGTATGTCCACCTTCAAACTCTGCTCTGCTCTGTTGCATTTAAGCACCGCCTGAAACACTTCTCATACTGTAGAGGGACCAAAGGATTCAAGGGGAACACATTCATTATTGTCACAAAACAGAATATGAAACTGCACGGGCCAAGGTGAGGCAAAGGAAACCCCCTAGAGGTTTTGGCTGTTTTCTCAGTAACTGGCCTAGTGGTTAGGGTGGTGGACTTTGGTCCTGAGGAACTGAGTTTGATTCCCACTTCAGGCACAGGCAGCTCCTTGTGACTCTGGGCAAGTCACTTAACCCTCCATTGCCCCATGTAAGCCGCATTGAGCCTGCCATGAGTGGGAAAGCGCGGGGTACAAATGTAACAAAAATAAAATAGATACTATTGGAGATTCTACAATCATGGAATGTTGCTATTCCACTAGCAACATTCCAAGTGGAAGGCTGCGCAGGCTTCTGTTTCTGTGAGTCTGACATCCTGCACATACGTGCAAGAAGTCAGACTCGCAAAAGGCTGCGCGGCCACATTGGTGATCTGCAAGGGCCGACTTCTACATGGAATGTTGCTAGTGGAATAGCAACATTCCATGTAGAATCTCAAATAGCAGCAACAGTGGAGGAGTGGTTAGGGTGGTGGACTTTGGTCCTGAGGAATTGAGTTCGATTCCCACTTCAGGCACAGGCAGCAACTTGTGACTCTGGGCAAGTCACTTAACCCTCTATTGCCCCATGTAAGCCACATTGAGCCTGCCATGAGTGGGAAAGCGCAGAGTACAAATGTAACAAAAATAAAATAGATACTATTGGAGATTCTACATGGAATGTTGCTATTCCACTAGCAACATTCCATGTAGAAGGCTGCACAGGCTTCTGTTTCTGTGAGTCTGACGTCCTGCACGTATGTGCAGGACGGCAGACTCACAGAAGCAGAAGCCTGCATGGCCACATTGGTGATCTGCAAGGGCCGACATCTACATGGAATGCTGCTAGTGGAGGAGTAGCCTAGTGGTTAGGGTGGTGGACTTTGGTCCTGGGGAAATGAGTTCAATTCCCACTTCAGGCACAGGCAGCTCCTTGTGATTCTGGGCAAGTCACTTAACCCTCTGTTGCCCCATGTAAGCCACATTGAGCCTGCCATGAGTGGGAAAGCGCAGAGTACAAATGTAACAAAACAAATTTGAAATTTTACAGCATTATTTGTTGTTGCTATCTGCGTTTACCCAGTTATTTTCACGCGTTCAAAAATGTTTGCACAGTAAAACTACCATTATTTGAAACAAAATGGGGTACCGGCTTACTGTTAATGATGTAACATAGTAACATAGTAGATGACGGCAGAAAAAGACCTGCACGGTCCATCCAGTCTGCCCAACAAGATAACTCATATTTGCTGCTTTTTGTGTATACCCTACTTTGATTTGTACCTGTGCTCTTCAGGGCACAGACCGTATAAGTCTGCCCCGCACTATCCCCGCCTCCCAACCACCAGCCCCACCTCCCAACCACCGGCTCTGGCACAGGCACAGACCGTATAAGTCTGCCCAGCACTATCCTCACCTCCCCAGCCCTGCCTCCCAACCCCGGCTCTGGCACAGACTGTACAAGTCTGTCCAGCACTATCCCCGCCTCCCAACCACCAGCCCCGCCTCCCAACCACCGGCTCTGGCACAGACTGTACAAGTCTGTCCAGCACTATCCCCGCCTCCCAACCACCAGTCCCGCTTCCCACCACCGGCTCTGGCACAGACCGTACAAGTCTGTCCAGCCCTATCCCCGCCTCCCAACCTCCAGCCCCGCCTCCCGATCTTGACTAAGCTCCTGAGGATCCATTCTTAGTACTTCTTAGCCAGGATCAGGTGACCCTCAGGGGGAGGAATGCTGGCTTCGGCCTAACCCCTGGTAAGCCTTTTCTTGGTTGAGAGGTGCCCAGCTCTCCCACCGGTTGCCTTCTCAGGTGCCGTGGAGGACTTGCAGCTCATCTGCATATCCTCGGAGCCTTCGCCAGAGTGACTCCCAGGTCCGTTCCGATCCACTCGGGGCCTCTGCTCAAGGTGCCGCGCGCCTAACGGCGCGCGAAAACTTTCCTTCTAATAAGTTCTGGGAGAAGAGGATATTTCTCTGGTAAGTGAACAAATTTTGCTTGTGCTTTCGGAACTTGAAGATTGGGGTTTAAAGGAGGAACTGTAAGTTAGTGATAGGCTGATATCCTTAATACTTTAGCAAGTTTTAAATTACGGAAAAACTCAAAAAACACTAAGATGGAGTCAGCAGTCCAGCAGCGAGAGGGGTGCTATCCAGTCTTTTGCATTGAGTGTCACATGTATGATTATCTCCCAATTGGTGAGGTGTCATATGTGTGTGCCCGATGCAAAGAGCTCCTAGCTCTCAGAGAACGTGTCCGTTCCCTTGAGGCTAGAGTAGCAGACTTGATGGAGCTGAGGGAGACAGAGAGGTACATAGAGGAGACCTACAGGGATGTTGTAGAGAAGTCCCACCTCCAGTCAGGTAGCCCCTGTGCTACCTTGGAGGAGGGAGGTCTCCTAGAAGGAGAGCATCACCCTGGTGAAGTAGGAAGTACTCCTGTAGCCAGGACCTGCCCACCAGGGGATGTATTATCCTTTCGCACCGAGGATACATCTCCAAATGTTGCCCGGGAGGGAAAGGTTAGGACAGCTGTTGTACTTGGTGATTCGATCATTAGGCATATAGATAGCTGGGTGGCTGGTGGACGTGAGGATCGCCTGGTGACTTGCCTGCCTGGTGCGAAGGTGGCGGACCTCACGTGTCACCTAGATAGGATTCTAGATAGTGCTGGGGAGGAGTCCGCTGTCTTGGTACATGTGGGTACCAATGACATAGGAAAATGTGGGAGAGAGGTTCTGGAAGCAAAATTTAGGCTCTTAGGTAGAAAGCTGAAATCCAGATCCTCCAGGGTAGCATTTTCTGAAATGCTACCTGTGCCACGCGCAGGGCCCAAGAGACAGGCAGAGCTCCAGAGTCTCAATGCGTGGATGAGACGATGGTGCAGGGAGGAGGGCTTTAGATTTGTTAGGAACTGGGCAACATTCTGGGGAAGGGGGAGCCTATTCCGAAAGGATGGGCTCCATCTTAACCAGAGTGGGACCAGGCTGCTGGCATCGGCGTTTAAGAAGGAGATAGAGCAGCTTTTAAACTAGAAATGGGGGGAAGGCCGACAGTCGCTCAAAAGAGCATGGTTCGGGATAAGGTATCTTTCAAAGATATCACCATAACAGGGAAGATAGAGTATCCTGATAGTGAGGTTGCAAAAGAGATTGTAGTAGATCGGGTATCTTTAAATAACAATAAAAATCAGACAAAAGATTGCCAATTAATACTGTCAAGTACTAAGCATGATGTACTTAGGAACAACAAACATAGTTTGAAATGTCTATATGCGAATGCCAGGAGCCTAAGAAATAAGATGGGGGAGTTAGAATATATTGCACTAAATGAAAAATTAGATATAATAGGCATCTCTGAGACCTGGTGGAAGGAGGATAACCAGTGGGACACTGTCATACCGGGGTACAAATTATATCGTAGTGATAGGGTGAATCGGATTGGTGGAGGGGTAGCATTGTATATTAACGAGAGCCTTGAATCAAATAGATTGAAAATTCTGCAGGAAGCAAAACACTCCTTGGAATCACTGTGGATTGAAATTCCATGTGCAAAGGGGAAAAGGATAGTGATAGGAGTGTACTACCGTCCGCCTGGCCAGGACGAACAGACGGATGCGGAAATGTTAAAGGAAATCAGGGACGCAAACAAACTGGGCAACACAATAATAATGGGGGATTTCAATTACCCGCATATAGACTGGGGTAATGTAACATCTGTACACGCAAGGGACATAAGATTTCTTGATGAAATCAAGGACAGCTTCATGGAACAGCTAGTTCAGGAGCCGACAAGAGAAGGAAAAATACTAGACTTAGTCCTTAGTGGTGCTCATGATCTAGTGCAGGGGGTAACGATACGAGGGCCGCTTGATAACAGTGATCATAATATGATCGGTTTTGATATTGGCATTGAAGGAAGAGTACGCTAGCGTTTAACTATAGAAAAGGTGATTACGACAAAATGAGAAAAATGGCGAAAAAAAGACTGAAAGGAGCAGCTCGCAGAGTAAAAAACTTGCATCAGGCGTGGATGCTGTTTAAAAACACCATCCTGGAGGTTCAGGACAAATATATTCCACGTATTAGAAAAAAGGGAAAAAAGACTAAACGTCAGCCGGCGTGGCTAAACAGTAAGATAAAGGAAATCATTAGAGCCAAAAAACAATCCTTCAGAAAGTGGAGAAGAGAACCAACTGAAAGTAACAGGATAGATCATAAGGAATGCCAAGCCAAATGCAAAGCGGAGATAAGGAGGGCAAAAAAGGACTTTGAGAAGAAATTAGCGTTGGAAGCAAAAATACATAGTAAAAACTTTTTTAGATACATTAAAAGCAGGAAACCGGCCAAAGAGTCGGTTGGGCCGCTGGACGAAAATGGTGTTAAAGGGGCGATCAAGGAGGACAAAGCCGTAGCGGAGAAATTAAATGAATTCTTTGCTTCGGTCTTCACCGAGGAGGATTTGGGGGGGACACCGGTGCCGGAAAGAATATTTGAAGCGGGGGAGTCGGAGAAACTAAACAAATTCTCTGTAACCTTGGAGGATGTAATGGGTCAGTTCAGCAAGCTGAAGAGTAGTAAATCACCGGGACCTGATGGTATTCATCCCAGAGTATTAATAGAACTAAAAAATGAACTTGCGGAGCTACTGTTAGAAATATGCAATCTGTCCCTAAAATCGAGTGTAATACCGGAAGACTGGAGGGTAGCCAATGTTACTCCGATTTTTAAGAAAGGTTCCAGAGGAGATCCGGGAAATTATAGACCGGTGAGTCTGACGTCGGTGCCGGGCAAGATGGTGGAGGCTATTATTAAGAATAAAATTGCAGAGCATATACAAAAACATGGACTGATGAGACAAAGTCAGCACGGATTTAGTGAAGGGAAGTCTTGCCTCACCAATCTAATGCATTTTTTTGAGGGGGTAAGCAAACATGTGGACAATGGGGAGCCGGTTGATATTGTATATCTGGATTTTCAGAAGGCGTTTGACAAAGTGCCGCACGAAAGACTCCTGAAGAAATTGCAGAGTCATGGAATCGGAGGTAGGGTATTATTATGGATTAAGAACTGGTTGAAAGATAGGAAGCAGAGAGTAGGATTGCGTGGCCAGTATTCTCAGTGGAGGAGGGTAGTTAGTGGGGTCCCGCAGGGGTCTGTGCTGGGTCCGTTGCTTTTTAATGTATTTATAAATGACCTAGAGATGGGAATAACTAGTGAGGTAATTAAATTCGCCGATGACACAAAATTATTCAGGGTCGTCAAGTCGCAGGAGGAATGTGAACGATTACAGGAGGACCTTGCGAGACTGGGAGAATGGGCGTGCAAGTGGCAGATGAAGTTCAATGTTGACAAGTGCAAAGTGATGCATGTGGGTAAGAGGAACCCGAATTATAGCTACGTCTTGCAAGGTTCCGCGTTAGGAGTTACGGATCAAGAAAGGGATCTGGGTGTCGTCGTCGATGATACGCTGAAACCTTCTGCTCAGTGTGCTGCTGCGGCTAGGAAAGCGAATAGAATGTTGGGTGTTATTAAGAAGGGTATGGAGTCCAGGTGTGCGGATGTTATAATGCCGTTGTATCGCTCCATGGTGCGACCGCACCTGGAGTATTGTGTTCAGTACTGGTCTCCGTATCTCAAAAAGATATAGTAGAATTGGAAAAGGTACAGCGAAGGGCGACGAAAATGATAGTGGGGATGGGACGACTTTCCTATGAAGAGAGGCTGAGAAGGCTAGGGCTTTTCAGCTTGGAGAAGAGACGGCTGAGGGGAGATATGATAGAAGTGTATAAAATAATGAGTGGAATGGATCGGGTGGATGTGAAGCGACTGTTCACGCTATCCAAAATACTAGGACTAGAGGGCATGAGTTGAAGCTACAGTGTGGTAAATTTAAAACGAATCGGAGAAAATTTTTCTTCACCCAACGTGTAATTAGACTCTGGAATTCATTGCCGGAGAACGTGGTACGGGCGGTTAGCTTGACGGAGTTTAAAAAGGGGTTAGATAGATTCCTAAAGGACAAGTCCATAGACCGCTATTAAATGGACTGGAAAAATTCCTCATTTTTAGGTATAACTTGTCTGGAATGTTTTTACGTTTGGGGAGCGTGCCAGGTGCCCTTGACCTGGATTGGCCACTGTCGGTGACAGGATGCTGGGCTAGATGGACCTTTGGTCTTTCCCAGTATGGCACTACTTATGTACTTATGTACTTATGTACTTATGAGCTTAGTCAAGATCGGGAGGCGGGGCTGTCACAGTGACATAGACTTTTGCAAACAATAATTTGATTTTGAATAATTTGTATTCGATAACATGATAATTTCTTTTAAAAACATTTTGGATTGGAACACGCAATCACGGGCACAGTGTTGGTAGCGGACAAAATGAGAATCCAGGTTTCGGAGCAAAGGCGATAGTGGCTGCATTTCATCTCAAGCACTGGAAGCTCAGCACTGTGAAGACAATTTGTTGACGTGACTGCGAGATTCTGACACATTGTTAATTGTATTGTTTAAATGACAATGGTTTGACCCAGTATGGCCTACTCTTATGTTCTCTTATGTTATGTTCTTGAATTCGCTAGGTAGTAATGCTAAAATGTCAGCAACATCAGCATAGCAAAAGATAATTAGATGTTGTTTAATAGTAATATGTAAGTATCAATATATATAAATGGCGAGTGTCGTACTCACTCGCAAATGTGCAGTAGAGACTCTCTCTGCCCCGCCCCCGCGTCAATACGTGATGACGAGGGCGGAACAGAGAGGGTCTCTACTGTGCATTTGCGAGGGACACCGCCGTCGCTAATGCTCCCCCTACCCGGAGTCGCCGCCGCCACCCACCTTCCACCCGGCAAAAAAAGTAACCCCCTTCAATTTTTTTTTTGCAGTTTTCTCAGCAAATGCTTGGAATTTCAATGAGAAAACTTTAGGTATTTATTTAGTTATCACTAGCCGTTCAGCACGTAAAAACGGGCTAGTATAGGAGGGGGGGGTGAAAGGCCCCCCACCCCGCCAACGAGTTCGCCGCTGCCGCTCCCCCTCCGAGTTCGCCCCGGAGCCATCACCACCCACCTTCCACCCGGTCGGGCCCTCGCTCCGCTATTGAAACAGCGAGGGCACGCAGCACACAGCTCTACTGCTGAGCTGCCGTCGGCCTTCCTTCTTCTTCTTTGCCTGTGTCCCGCCCTCGACGACGTTACGTCACACGAGGGTGGGACGCAGGCAGAGAAGAAGGAAGGCCACGGCAGCTCAGCAGTAGAGCTGTGTGCTGCGTGCCCTCGCTGTTTCAATAGCGGAGCGATGGCCCGACCGGGTGGAATGTGGGTGGTGACGGCTCCGGGGCGAACTCGGAGGGGGAGCGGCAGCGGCGAACTCGGCGGCAGGGTGGGGGGCCTTTCAAACCCCCCCTCCTATACTAGCCCGTTTTTACGTGCTGAACGGCTAGTGATAACTAAATAAATACCTAAAGTTTTCTCATTGAAATTCCAAGCATTTGCTGAGAAAACTGCAAAAAAAAAATTGAAGGGGGTTACTTTTTTTGCCTCACTCTATAGGTCACATGGAGGGGAATAATCGAAAGGGGACGACCATATCTAAGGACGGGCATCTCTAAGGACGTCCCAGCGAAGGGGCGGGGAAACCGCTATTATCGAAACAAGATGGGCGTCCCATCTTTCGTTTCGATAATACGGTCGGGGACGCCCAAATCTCAACATTTAGGTCGACCTTAGAGATGGTCATCCTTAGAGATGGTCGTCCCCGGTTTTCGGCGAGAATGGAAACCGAGGATGCCCATCTCAGAAACGACCAAATCGAAGGCATTTGGTCGTGGGAGGAGCCAGCATTCGTAGTGCACTGGTCCCCCTCACATGCCAGGACACCAACTGAGCACCCGAGGGGGCACTGCAGTGGGCTTCACAAATTGTTCCCAGGTGCATAGCTCCCTTAAACATGGGTGTTGAGCCCCCCAACCCCCCAACTGTACACCACTACCATAGCCCTTAGGGATGAAGGGGGGCACCTACATGTGGGTACAGTGGGTTACAGGTGGGTTTTGAAGGGCTCACATTTAGCAGCACAAGTGTAACAGGTGGGGGGGATGGGCCTGGGTCTGCCTGCCTGAAGTGCACTGCACCCACTAAAACTGCTCCAGGGACCTGCATAGTGCTGTGATGGATGAGTATGACATTTGAGGCTGGGAAAAAAATTTTTTAACGTTTTTTTAGGGCTGGAGGGGTTTGGTGACAACTGGGGGAGTAAGGGGACGTCATCCCCAATTCCCTCCGGTGGTCATCTAGTCAGTTTGGGCACCTTTTTGAGGCATGGTCGTGAAAAAAATGGACCAAGTAAAGTCGACCAAATGCTCGTCAGGAACGCCCTTCTTTTTTCCATTATCGGCCGAGGACGCCCATCTCTTAAGCACGCCCCATTCCCACCTTCACCACGCCTCCGACACTCCCCCGGGAACTTTGGTCATCCCCACGACAGACTGCAGTTAGGGACGCCCAAAATTGGCTTTCGATTATGCCGATTTGGGTGACCGTGAGAGAAGGACGCCTATCTCCCGATTTGTGTCTGAAGATGGGCGTCCTTCTCTTTCGAAAATGCCCCTGATAAGGTCCCTTTTACTAAGCTGCAGTAAAAGATGCCCTGCGCTAGCCGTTTGTGCCATTCTCCAGGGCACCATCAGCTCTCAATCATCAGCTTTTCAAAAAACCTCCCAATCTTCACTTCACTTATTCTTCACTTAACTTTATAAATTTCAAATTTCTTCCATTTTTTGTAAATGTTTTTTAGTATAAAATTTTAATATACATTCTTTTACTTCAGTTAAATGTCAACTGGGGTGACCCCTGAAGTTATGTAAAAGAATGCATATTAAAACTTCATACTAAATCCTGTGCCGAAGGAATGGATCCTCAGGAGCTTAGTCAAGATTGGGAGGCGGGGCTGGTGGTTGGGAGGCGGGGATAGTGCTGGGCAGACTTACACGGTCTGTGCCAGAGCCGGTGGTGGGAAGCGGGACTGGTGGTTGGGAGGCGGGGATAGTGCTGGGCAGACTTGTACGGTCTGTGCCAGAGCCGGTGGTTGGGAGGCGGGGATAGTGCTGGGCAGACTTACACGGTCTGTGCCAGAGCCAGTGGTGGGAAGCGGGACTGGTGGTTGGGAGGCGGGGATAGTGCTGGGCAGACTTGTACGGTCTGTGCCAGAGCCGGTGGTTGGGAGGCAGGGCTGGTGGTTAGGAGGCGGGGATACTGCTGGGCAGACTTATATGGTCTGTGCCCTGAAGAGCATAGGTACAAATCAAAGTAGGGTATACACAAAAAGTAGCAAATATGAGTTATCTTGTTGGGCAGACTGGATGGACCATGCAGGTCTTTTTCTGCCGTCATCTACTATGTTACTATGTAAAATATAAGAATTTTGAAATTTATAAAGTTAAGTGAAGATTAGGAGGTGTTTTTTTTTTTTTTGAAAAGCCAATTCATTGACAGCTGATGGCGTACATGACAATTAACACCGATTGAGTTCTGAGGCTTTTTTTTCCCCTCCTTTTTTAAAATAAGGTGTATGAGTCACAATTCAATGTCGTAAAGAATTTCTTCACCACTGTTACAGTGGAGTTTATTTGGGATTGTACAGTTATCATATGTGTATACATATATGCGTAAATGGCAATGTTCTGGCTACACAGAAGTTCAGAAATGCATCAATTTAAATTACGAGTTGGTAACTCCGCTGAATTTGCCCCCTACTGTATGTTTTTACTAGCCGTTCAGCCCGTGAAAACGGGCTACTTTTGGAAGGGGGGGGGGGTTTCCGAGCCCCCCCCCCCGGAGTCGCTGCCGCCGCTCCTCCACCTGGCCCGAGCAGCACTGTAAACTTACATCAGCACGCAGCAGCAGGCACATCAGCAAAGCTGCCGTCGGGGCGGGCTTCCTTCTCTGCCTGTGTCCCGCCCTCGTGTGATGTAACGTCAGCGAGGGCGGGACAAAGGCAGAGAAGGAAGCCCGACGGCAGCTTTGCTGATGTGCCTGCTGCTGCATGCTGATGTAAGTTCACAGTGCTCAGGCCAGTTGGATGGGCGGCGGCGACTCCGGGGGAGGGGGAGCGGTTCCGACGTCTGCAGCATGCCAGTAGAGACTTCCTTCTCTGTCCCGCCCCCGTCATCACGTATTGAAGCGGGGGCGGGGCAGAGAGGGAAGTCTCTACTGCGCATTTGCGAGTGAGTACGGTCACTCGCCGTTTATATGTTTGATTTGTTGCATTTAGCAAACTATGTCGAAAAAAAAAAAAGCTTGCAAGTCACGAGTTAGTTACAACCTGTGCGGTTTTGAAACAGAATGTTTTGACTGCTGAATGTGTTTTATGCTAATTGAAGAAAAAAAAAAAACACGTGCATGCACTGGGTACATTTCCTTCTTAATATAGCCTGATTAGGTTATTTGATTCTTCTAGACCTTCTTACTCATTGTGCAACTTCAAAATGCGATGATATGCCCTAGTTTCAATGTCTAAGGTGGAAAAAAATATTTAAACATATTCTAAGGTGCTCGACATAAGCCATTTACTTTTTCTGTTATATATTATTATTATTAGCATTTGTATAGCGCTACCAGACGCAGGCAGCGCTGGATACAAAGAGACAGTCCCTGCTCAAAAGAGCTTACAATCTAAATAATACAGACAGACAAGACAGTTACAGGTGAGGGAAGTAATGGGCGAGAAGGGAGGAAGGGACAAGGGGAGGGCAATTGTGGCTAGGAGCCAAAAGCAGCAGTGAAAAGGTGGGTTTTCAGCATAGATTTGAAAACAGGGTAGAGATGGAGCTAGACGTATAGGTCCAGGAAGTCTATTCCAGGCATAAGGTGCCGCGAGAGAAAAGGAGCGAAGCCTGGAGTTAGCAGTGGAGGAGAAGGGGGACGACAAGAGAGACATGTCTAGTGAGCGGAGTTCACGGGGAGGAATGTAGGGAGAGATGAGAGCGGAGAGGTAATGGGGGGGCTGCAGAGTGGATGCATTTAAAGGTCAGTACGAGAAGTTTAAACTGAATGCGGATAGCGGACAGGGAGCCAGTGAAGTGACTTGAGGAGCAGGCTAGTGTGGGTATAACGATTCTGGCGGAAAACAAGTCGTGCCGCAGAATTTTGGACAGATTGGAGAGGAGAGAGATGGCTGAGCGGAAGACCAGTGAGAAGTAAATTGCAATAGTCCAAGCGAGAGGCGACAAGGGTGTGGATAAGGGTTCAGCAGAAAGTACAGGCACTTCTTGTACAATCCAAGAAAACAAATTTATATGTGTTTTTACATTTCGCTTTGGGAAGATAATGTAACGCTTTCCCCTTGAATCCTCAGGTCCCTCTATAGCATACGTTGTGTTTCTGAAAGTTCGGCTTGCCACGTCTTCTGCTTTTCAAACGCTACGCTGCATTTCAGTTCCATTCCTTTATTTCAAGAAACTGCTCAAACAAGGACAGCTACGTTTTGCATTTCCATTGCACTGGAAATGGATCGATATCAAGACAGGTCCATTCATCTTTTTTAGTCTTTTTACAGGGATGCATAACGTGGCTTGGCATTGTGCATGAGTCTGTGCGTTCATTGGCTGGTACTTTCAGTGCTAATGACGCATGAACATCGAGGACTCAATATTCAGCTGCTGCAGAAATGACCAAAGACAACCAAGTAGCTCTTGTGTATTCAGCCATTCTTAACTGACTAAATGTGTGGCTGAACATCTGAATATATCTGATCGCACACAATTTGTGTGATCAGATTTAGGATAGCTATTTGTGGGAGGACTCAAAAAGGGCGAGTTATTAAACTGGATTAAAATCTGACATTTTACCGCAGCTTAGTGACTCCCACAGTACATGAATAATGCAATTGGCAATCAACCTTACAAACTGCATAACTCTCCCCTGCAGGCCAATGTTACTGCCAGCATTCTTAAATCAGCTGGAATTAACTTCTTCTTGCATGTACATGGGCACGCACCACCCTCATCCAGTTGAGCTGCCCACCTTCTCACACCAGGGGCGTAGCTGCAGGTGGGCCTGGGTGGGTCCAGGCCCATCCAATCTCGGCTCAGGCCCGCCCAGGGGCCCCGCGCTACTGACTCCCAACATCAGACCAACTATCTTGCATTCATCGGGAAATTCGCAGTCATCGTCCATTCAGCTTCCCAACTCTCTTCCCTTTTCATCTCCCCCTTTTTCCCTGAGTCCAGCGATGCTTCTTAAATTGCCTTGTTCCACAGCCCCCCTCCCCAGGCGGCAGTATCGATTGCCTGGGTCCTCCCACCTGGCTTGATCGCTGTCACTGGCTGTGTGATTGTGATAGACTGCCTCCAGTGCCGTGGCTGCCAATAGACGAGTGTTCCCTTTGCAGTGCTCCACCTCCTAACACGCAACTTCCTGTTTCTGCGCAGGCGGGACTCGGACATCCTACAGGGAAAATCCTGATGTCGGCGAGGGTGGTCTGCTATGGTCACAGCTGCAGTGCTGCCAGTGATCGGGTCAGATGGGAGCACCCAGGGAGGTGACAGGTGGAGTGAACTCGCTAGTGATGCTTGAGGGAGAAGGGTGCTGGACTCAGGAGTGGAGATGGGAATCCATTTGTGTGGTGAGAGAGAGCGAGAGAGAGAGGTGTGCTGCTGGCCATTGGGACTAGATGGGAGGGGAAGAGAGAGGAAAGATGCTAGATCCAGGGAAGGGGGCAGAGGGAAGAGACCACAGAAGGAGAGCCACAAGATCCATGGAGAGAAAGCAGGAGATATGCCACAATGTGTGTGTGTGTGTGTGTGTGTGTGTGTGTGTGGAGGGGGGGGGGGAATATAAGAGAGAAGGGGAGAAATAATGGACCCAGGGTAGGGGTGCAGGAGGAAGGGAAGAGAAAAGGGAGAGACAGGGCACAGAGAAGAGAAACTGGGCATGGAGTAAGCATAGGATAGGGAGAGAGAGGGGTGCTGCTAAACATAAATTGAGGAAAGAGGACACCAAGACATCAGATGCCAGCCAAAATGTCAGGTCTGGCTACGCCACTGTCTCACACAAAGGCATGTGTGAGCCCCCTCAACTCAAGCCCTCCCCAGTCACTTCTGCCCTTCTGGTAGCAGGTTCAAATGCCACAGGCTGACCTCTAGTGGTAGTACCACAAGACTACAGCTAGAGTTCAGCTGGTGCCATTTGAACCTAGTGCCAGCAGGGGCAGAAGCATCTTGAGATCACTCCTGCCCTGTTACCCTAGACGCCTGAGGGAAACTTCACAGGGAACCAGCTATTATATGGTTCAATTACTTTTTGCATCTATACCCAGATCAGATGCCTAGTTGGCATATCAGGAATACTATAGACCTCTGCAAGCGTTTTCTTGGCTTTACGTTGCCCAGGCATAATTTACCATCTTTAGGGTCCTATCACGAGTGCTCATGATCAACCTCGTTGGTAGGGAGCACAGGAAGAGCTGGTGCTGCATCTGCCACCAGGTGTGGCAAAATCCCAACTCAGTCAATGCACCAACTTTCACCTTTATTGCACTGCAGGGTTTTGCTGGGCCTTCCGACAAGCGCACATGTTAGACTCCTTGGTCCATATTTCAAGACTGGTTGGGTACATTGCCAACATCACCAGGGGGTCTTTAAAGAAGGTGAGGAGCTTGACTGGAGGGGGGTCGCATATGTCTTCAGGTAGGGGGTGGTACACACATGCCCGTGCATGAAGAACTTAACACCAGCCCCCTTTAAGACTGTTCTCCAGAGCATCAGGCCATGAGTTAGGGGCCCGAAGCTGTGGGGAGGAAAACCCCACAAATCTCCAACATAAGGGGTGAAGTAAATAACATCAAATAAACCCAATATAACTCCACCGATTCAGTGTACAAGTTTCTTAAGAAATCGCCCAATAAAGTTCTTGAAGCAGGAGGAAAAAAGCCTCAGAAGTAGACATGTTATTTTCAAACACACCTCTATCTTTCAATTACTGGCTCTAAAAACCTCCCCTAATTTTAAGTCAAATATTCAAATTTTTAAAATTTTAGTTTTCATAAAAACCACTTAACTTCTGTGTGGTGAAACAGGGTCTCCCCGACACTGGCCACTGTTTCGCGGTGCCAAATCCTGCTGCCTCAGGGGGTAATGTCCTTCAGAGATATGTTTCAGTGCTCAATGTCGACCTCCACACATGAACCCCCCCCCCCCCCCCCCCCCAGCTTTAAGCTGGTATTTTCAGAAATAAAACAACTTGCAGAGTTCACCAGAAGCAGCATTACTTGATTCACATAATAATGAGGTGTTTTGCATACATTTGCATGCTTTGCATCTCGTCATTATGTGCCCCATGGTAACTATTACCAACATGCATTACAGTAATATATTGCACAATAATCCCGTTTAACAAGCATTAAGAGACAAATATTTCATATGATTCCCTTAAAGCTTATTAGTAACTATCTCCTTAAGCCAGACACATTAGCAGGCTAGTACTGACTATCATGCTTGCTAGATAAACTCAAAATCCCCATCCGGGGTAAACTCCAAGCCAGTATTCGTTTGTCTGGTAGTTTTGTGTGAACCTGTAGTTGGACAGTGGGCTGAGAGATGGAAGGGGGAGGTGTTTTATCTGGTTGGATTTACATGGTCAAACCAGGGGCGTAGCCAGACCTCGACGGGAGGGGTGTCCAGGGCCCAAGGTGGGGGGGGGGGGCACATTTAAGCCCATCTCCAAAAGCCGCCACTTTCGACCCCCCCTGCCGCCGCCGACCCTCCTGCTCCACTTTCAACACCTCCCCCCCCCCCCCCGCCGCTGCAAGGTACCTTTGCTGATGGGGGTCCTCAACCCCCGCCAGCCTTAGTCTTCTTCAGCGCCGGTCTCCGGCGCATTCGCTCACTTCGCTGATTTGTTCTGTGAGTCCTGTCCTGCACGTCCTACACGTTCCCACTTAAAGGAACGTGCTGGACGTCAGGACTCACAGCACAGATCAGCGAAGTGAGCGAATGCGCTGGAGACCCCCGCCAGCAAAGGTGCCTTGGGGGGGGGGTCCGAAAGTGGCGGGGGAGGGTCGGCGGAGGGGTCGAAAGTAGAGGGGGACCGGACTAAATGTGTGGAGGCCCATGCCCCATGGCCCCACCTAGCTACACCCCTGGGTTAAATACCAGTTTTAATCATAGTAACATAGTAGATGACGGCAGAAAAAGACCTGTACGGTCCATCCAGTCTGCTGAGGAGGAAGGAGGTGTTTTAGAGAGCTCTGCTGACTTCCAGTGGAAAGGGAGTGAGACCTAGCTCCCTCCCCAAAGATGAGGAGGGTCCCTGGGGAGAAGGCCTCAGGAAAGTCCCAGGCTATGGGGCCTCCTGGGGCCCGGGACCAGAAGGCCGAAAGGAGTGGCTCTCTCTCTGGTTTGACTACCGGGAGAAGGGAAAGGAGTCCAGTGGACCGAAGGGAGAAGCAGCCCAGTGGAGGCCACCAGAGCATTTCCCCCTCCATGGCCCAGCTTGCGGAAGGTAAGCGAGAAGACAGTGGAGGGGGGAGGAAGATAGTACAGGCCCCAGAAGGGCGCTTCCAAGGAAGGGAGAAGGAAGAGGCGATGGAAGTTTGCCAGAAGCCTTTGCTGGAGGCAGCTGAGAGTGAGAGTGAGGAGAGTGGATCGTCAGATGAGGAGTTCCTTGAAGTGAGCTATGACCCTGATGATACAGCAAGTAGTGTGGTAAATATTGTAAGACGAGTTAAGCTGGTGGAAAAAGAAGTAGTGGAGCTAGGAAAACGTCTGAAAATGGCAAGAACTATGTGTAAATTTGCCCCAGCGGAGCACAGACAAATGTATGTTAAAGAGGAAGCCCGGATATCAAAGTTGTTGGGGAAAAAAGAACACTTGTTGAACTGTTTAAAAAAGGGCTCTGTGAATCCTTTGAGGGAGCTCTATGTTAACCGAGAAAGGATGGCTTCAATACCACAGTCTGGGGGTTCAGGAACACTACAGTTGCAGCAAGCTTCAGTGTCTTCAGCAGCATTAGACTCAAAAGAGTTGTCTGGGTTCAGAGGTGACCCCACTTTAAAATACATGAGACAGTTGGCAACACAGTCTAGAGCACTTACCCAGCAGCCAGAGGATAAGGAGGCAGCGGCAGGACATGGCTCTGAGGTGGGGGCTGGAGTAGAGATCCTACCTGTGGAGGGGAGGACAGAACTCAGTAACTTTTCAAAACTCCAGATAATGGAGGCAGCAGAGGGAGACGCAGGTAGCAGCCTGTTTTCTACAGAGGTGGTGGTCGAAGTCTCAGAGGGCTTACCTGCAGTTGTGCAAACAGCAGAGACAGTTGCCGTGAAGGAGGCCCTGTTGGAAAAGGGTCAGCAGAGGCAGACTCCGGTATTTTTGGCCGGGTCTGCAATGACTGAAGTGGAAACCGAAGCAGCATGGCATCTGGAGAAGCCCCGCACACGAAGTCCGGGAGCAGGGGATGTCTTCCCTGAGCATGGAGTAGCTGGCGGTTTACAGGAGAGGGGTCGGAGAGAGAGGAATAGGAGCGGGCAGCAGCTGGGAGCTCATTTGACCAGCTGTCCATTACAAGAGGTGAAATCGGGGGGTGCTAACAGCCAGCCTGTGGCGGAATCAGGAACAGACAAGCCATGCCCCCGGGAAGCGCCAGCCATTGGGAGAACGCAGGAGGGACTGCACCAGAAGCAAGGGGGAAGTAACCCGATTGTTGAGAGACTTTCGTTGACTACAGAAGTGGACATGGCAAGTCTAACAGATGTGCAGCGGGTGGTGGAGCAGACCTGCCAGCAGGACGGCTGGGAGCGAGGAGCCAAGGGGAGCGGCGGAGTTCCGGAGGCTTCGCCCCTGGTGCCGGAGGTTGGAGGGAGTTCGGGGGCAGAGCGAGCAGGGAGTCTGGTATCGCCAGCTGCAGACCTGACTGGGCAGGTGCCAGAGTATCGCCAGGAGACAGAGGAGAGGAGGCGATTAGCCCAGAGGCTGGAGCCTGCAGTGGCAGGGACGAGCAGGGACGTTCCAGGAAGTGGTGATGGGCAGGACAATCAGTTGGAGGCAGCCCAAGCCGCAGAACTGACTATGGACGTTGCTGGATGTTTGTCTGAGAGGGAAGGGGACGGGGGACAACGGGAGGGGGAGGGGGCGGTGGATATTGAGGAAGGGAGAGGGATGAGGGGAGGGGCAGAGGGACAGAAGGGGGGGGAGGCAGAGGGAAGGGCTGGAACAAGTGTGGAGGGGGGGCGGTGGGGGCTGGGGTCCAAGTCCTTTGCGGCAGTAGTCCAGGGAGGGGGAAGGAGGGAGGGGGGGGAGATCGGGTGGTTTTGAGGGCCCAGGGAGGGGTTGGGGGGGAGCGGGGACAGGGGGTGGACAGCTGCCTAAGCGGCGAAATGTGGTACAGCTCAAATGGATAGGGGAGGGGGCAATGCCCTCCAGGGATCGGGTCTTGAGGCTGGTGATGGGGATGGGGTTTATACCCGAGGACTTTTACGCGTGTATACACCCCATCAACATCCCAGAATATGACTTGAGCTTCATGACCCAGAGGGGGATGGAAATATTCTGGGAAAGGTACGAGGGGGTGAGGGGAAAGGGGGAGTGGCGGGACCTCAGGGCCATTCCAGTCAGCAAGCCGGACCTGGTGCAGATCACCCTGCTCGTGAGAAATGAGTCTATCTCTGGGGCAGATTTAGCCTACTGGCTACAGAGGTACGCGGAGCTGAGATCCCCACTTACAAAGTTACCGGATCCAAGCAGGGTTTGGGCAGGAGGTTGGGGAGCCCTGGTCAAATTGAGACAGGAGAGCCATGTGGTCCAGCACATTCCTTCGGCTGCCTTTATCGGTCGTGACAGGATACTGTGCTTTTACAAGGGGCAGCCGCGGCAGTGCTTCAGATGTGGTTCGTTTAGGCACTTCAGCATGTCATGCCCAGTGGTAAAGTGTGGAAGATTCGGGGATCAGCATGCCACAGAGGACTGCACCGCGATCAGGTGCAACCTCTGCGGCGGGTTAGGCCATGCATATCGGAACTGCCCTAGGGCGGCCCATAACGAGTGGGATATGTGGGGGAATGGACGGGGAGGGGGGGTAATGGAGGAGGGGATAGGGCAGGGGGGTGATAGGCAGGGAGGGGCAAGGGGGGGAGAAGGAGGGGATGCAGGAGGGGGGGCGGCAGGGGGCTGGGTCAGGAGTGGAGCAGGGGGGAGAGGGGGAGTGGGTACAAGTGCCACAGAGGAAAGGGAAGTTTCGGAGGGGGGGGGAAAGGAGGGGTGGGCAGGGAGGGGTCGCTGCAGGGGAAGAGGGGGAGGAACAGATTTCAGGTGTTGGAGGAGGAGGAGGAGGATAGGGAGGTTGGGAGGGAGGAGGAAGAACAGGGGGAAGGAGAAGAGGTGGAGTTAATGGAGGAAGAGGGGGCGGCAGGGGGGATTGGAGAGGGCAAACGGAAATATGAGGAAGCACTGGAGGAGGGTACTGGTGGTAGGAAGAAGGGCGGGAAGGCTCTGGGGGGAGGGGGAGGGGTGAGGGAGGAGGAAGAGGGAAGGGAGGGAGGGAGGGGAAAGGGGAGTAAGAGGAAAGCTGAGGGGGCCGGGCAGGTGGTGAAGGCCCAAGTGCAGGCTTGGGGGGACAGAGTGGAGCTAGAGGAGGATCTGGAGGACTTGGAGGACTTGGGGGAGGTGGAGGACTCGGAGGAGGAGGTAGGGGGCGGGGGTGAAGAGGGGAGAGGGAGGGATCAGGGGGTGGGTCCGGATAGAGCAAAGAAGAAAGGAAGGAAGAAAGGGGGAGGGGGGGGTAAGGTGCAGACAGGACGGCTGCGGGGGGGGGAGGGGGATCTGGCAGGGGATGATGTAGACCGCATAGCAGAGGACCTGCTTCAGGGTAAAAAGGGGGTATCCCAGGAGATAAGGAAAGAAGTTGGGAGTGAGCAGACCCGTGACTCGCAATGAGGATGGCAGGCTTAGTGTTGACATTTGCCACGCTGAATGTGGCCAGCATCGCCTCTCCGAAGAAGCAGGGTTTAGCGTATGACTGGTTCGCGAGGGTCCAAGCAGATTGCTTCCTGCTCCAGGAGACTCGGCTGCGGTCCATTGAGGTGATCAGGCGGGCAAGGCGGGCCTGGAAGTGGGGTCCCTCGGTGTGGGGGTTGGCGGGGGAGAGGTATGGTGGGGTGGGGATCTTATTTAAGTCCCACCGGGTGAATATTCAGCGAGTGGTGGAGCTGGGGGTGGGGAGATGTCTTGTTGTGGATGCGATTTGGGAGGATAGAGCACTGAGGGTGGTGAATGTGTACGGGCCCCAAAGCAAGAAGGAAAGGGTGCTCCTCTTTGGGAAGATCAAGCCCTACCTATACACTTCGCGCCAAGTAGTCTGGGGGGGAGATTTTAACACCATATTGCGGAAAAAGGATAGTGGGGGACGATCGGTACAGGTGGGCTATGACGGGGTGAGGCTGGCAGGGATCATGCGGGAGGCAGAGCTGGTAGACGCGCATGTGGCCTTCTGTGAGGAACAGGAGGGGTTCACGTTCTTTCGAGGGCAGTGTAAAAGTAGAATCGATAGATTCCTGGTAAAGAAGGGGGTTTGTCTGGGGGGTCCACGAACCGTGGACGTGGACTTTTCAGACCACCACATGGTCCTCCTTCAGGTGGGGGGGGCGGCAGCGCAGAGGCCAGGGAGGGGGTTATGGCGACTAAATTTAAAGTGGTTAGGTAGCGAGCAGGTGCGGGAGGAGTACCGCCGGTTTTTGGAAGATCAGGTGTCAGTGCAGGGGGCATTTCAGTCATTGGGGGAGTGGTGGGATACAGTGAAAAGACGAACGCGGGGATTCTTTCTCAGACAGGCGAGAAGGGAGGGGAGGGAAAGGACAAAGTTGGGCATGGCAATAAAGAAAAAGAGGGACACATTGATTTCACAAGGGGGGAGGGAGGAAGAAATACATGATCTCCAAGCACTCCTGGAGCAGGTACAGTACAACCGCTACACCTCCTTGGTGTATGAGCGGGACTTCGGGAAAATGTGTAGCCCGGACCCCTTCGCATGCTGCCGGGAGCGGAGGGCGCGCAGGGTGATGGAGGGGGTGCGGGATGCACAGGGGGTCCTGCAGGACACCAAGGAGGGGATTCTGGGGGCAGTGAGGGACCACTTTGCGGCGTTCCTTTCAGCCCAGCAGATTGATATGGAGCAGATGGAGTGTTATGTGGAAGGAACCCCGGGGATAGGTCACGGGGGACCCCAGCTTCAGGCCCTCTTGAACCCGTGGACAGAACAGGAGGTGGAGGAAGCCATCGGGGCGCTCCACAGGAAGACCTCGCCGGGGCCGGATGGGCTAACAACTGAGTTCTACCAGGCCTTTAAGGAGCAGCTGGTGCCGATCCTGGTGAGGGTATGGGGGGCAGCCCAGTTGGAGGGTTCCTTGCCTAGTTCCTTGACAGAGGCGGCTCTTATCCTACTAAGTAAGGGGAAGGACCCGGCGATGCTGGCCAACTGGCGGCCTATAGCACTGCTTAATACGGATCGAAAAATCTTTGCGCGAATGCTATTCCAGAGAATGAGGCAGGTGTCTGGGGATTTGCTAGCAGCCTCGCAAGCATGTGGGGTTAAAGGGAGAGGGGTCTTGGAAGCTGCAGCGTGGGTGCGGGAGGGGGTAGAACGCAGTAGAGTGGGAGGGCATGGTAGGCTGTTGGTAACACTCGACCAGGAAAAAGCGTTTGATAGAGTGCAGTGGGGTGTCCTATGGAGCATTCTGGAGCGCTATGGGTTTCCGAAGGGTTGGATAGAGCAATTACAGCTACTCTATCGGCATGCGGGGTGTTTTCCCCTGGTTAACGGGTGGAGAGGGCAGGGGTTTGAGGTAGGGGCAGGGGTCCGACAGGGGTGCCCACTCAGCCCGCTGTTGTATGCATACGCCATCGACCCTTTATAAGACGGCGGGAGAAGGGGGGGGCGGAGGGGCTGGAAGGGGTGGAGGTGGGGGACAATAACCAGTTAAGGGTCGTGGCGTATGCAGATGACGTTACAGTGTGGGTAGCGGACCAGAGGGAGGGAGGTAGATTGCAGAACCTGATCCAGGAATACTCGCAGGCAACAGCGTCGCAGGTCAATTTTCAAAAGTCCAATAGCCTGTGGGTTGGGGATCAGGGGCTGCAATTTGAGTTGGGAGGTAGGTTTCCTACAGCTGTGGAACGTATACGGGTCTTGGGAATATACTTCGAGAAGGGGGATTATAGGCTCTACAACTGGGATAGGTGTCTCCAAGAAGTGAAGGGGAGGGTGGATAGATGGAAGGGGTGGAAAATGACCATGGGGGAGCGGGTACAGCTCATCAAGGCACACTTAGTTCCTTTGTTTCTGTTCGTCAGTTACATCTGCCTGCTGCCGGAGAGCCGGTACACGGCCTTGTATGGGGTGTTCTTCCGGCTGCTCTGGGGCAACAGGACGAATCCGGTAAAACGGAATGTTACCTATCTGCCTAGGAGGGGGGGGGGGGGTGGGCATGATAAACCCAGTCCTGTTTTTCAGCGCTTTGTTCCTGCAGTTCAATCTGGGGAGGGCGGTAGGGCGGGAGCCACCGGGGTGGGCTAGGAGTGTCCTGCAGTGGTGGCCGAGATATTGGGACCTATGGCGGGAGGGGGGGAGGGTAGTGGCACTGCGAAGGGGGGCTCCGGGGGGTGAGTTATTGCAAGACCCTAGTGAAATTGGTGAGGGTGTGGGGCTGACGGTGGGGGAGGTGAAGGCAGGACAACGGGGGGTCTGGATGGACAGAGTACGGGCGCAGGTGTTCTCAGCTCCTCTGGCGCTGAGGGACGCGCCGGCCCCACGGATGCAGCAGGGGTTACGGTTGATTGCTTCGAACCGCATCCCGGTGAAGTATAAAGACCTGGCGTGGCTGTCCTTTCACGGTAGACTGTACGTCCGAGGAAATTTGAAATATCGCAATGTGCGGGATAGAGGGTGCCCACGGGAGGAATGTGCTGGAACTGAAGAGACGATGGAGCATTTCCTGGTGAGGTGCCCATTTACAGTCCAGGTCTCTGACCGGGTTTCCTCGTTGCTGCAGATCCCCAGTTTCCGCAACTACAGCTATGCGGACTGGGTGTATGGCCCAGAGGGTGGAGAGGGACGCGGGGATCCGGTAACACGCTTTCTGATTTCGGTGATATTGCGGTACTGCCTCTGGATGGCGCGCTGCAGGGTGTCCCTGTACCAGGAGGTCCGGCCGGCGGAGGTAGTCAGCTGGGATGTGGTAAGGGCGGTGCAGGAAGCGGCGAAGTGGGAAAGGGTGGAAAAAGGGGTGGGGGTGGCTTCGAGGTGGTGGAGACACGTGAGGCTTAAGCCGCCATGAGGGGACATGCTTCCCAGGGGATTGTGTGCCAGTTGTCTGAAGGGGTTGTGGGGGGTCGGGGGGGGGGGGTTGATCCATTGTATTATTGAGGAGGGGGTGTACATAGATAGGCAGACCATGTCTAGCTAGGAGCCTGGGGTTTGATTTGCATGTCCGGTTTTTTTCTTTGGTCTTTCTAATAAACAGTTTCCACTGTACTATTGAGGAGGGGGAGGGGGTGTACATAGATAGGAGGACTGTGTATAGCTAGGGGCTTGTTTTTGATTTGTATGTTATTTGTTTTTAGTTTTTTCCAATAAAAAGAGTTTTCCAGTCTGCCCAACCATTCAAACTCATATGTGCTACTTTTTGTGTATACCCTACCTTGATTTGTACCTGTAAATGTTTTGAAATATTGACCCAATATGTAAGCCCCTAATGCTACATACCGCTTGTGGATAAGTGCACACTTACGAACGTAAGTGGCAGAAAATGGACTCCACACTGTTCTGTATAGGTGTGTGTAAGTGAGCCATAGAAACATAGAAAAATGAAGGCAGATAAAGACCATGTAGTCTATCCAGTCTGCTGATCCATGCCATCTACTCTCTCTATCACTCCCTTAGAGATCCTATGTACTTGTCCCAAGCTCTCTTATTCAGATACTACAGAAACACAGAAAAATAAAAGAGTAACCACAAACATCCACAGTGGGAATCAAACCTATGTCCCTTGTATTCAGACCACACAGCCCTAACCGCTATTCCAAACAGACATGTGAGTGGAGTATGAGAGGGGCATGTAACACTGTGAATTGCTTATTTATTCTTTCCAAGAATACTAGGACTAGGGGGCATACAATGAAGCTACAAAGTAGTACATTTAAAACAAATTGGAGAACATATTTCTTCACTCAACATGCAATTAAACTCTGGAATTTGTTGCCAGAGAATGTGGTAAAAGCCGTTAGCATAGCAGGGTTTAAAAAAAGGTTTGGCTAGCTTCCTAAAAGAAAAGCCAATAAACCATTATTAAAATGGACTTGGGGAAAATCCACTGCTTATTTTTGGGATAAGCAGCATAAAATGTATTGTACTGTTTTGGGATCTTGCCAGGTACTTGCTGCATGTGGTTGCTCACAGTTACCCCAGGTACAGGGCTGAAGTAACTGCTGGTGCCTCACTGATAGGCGTGCCTGTGCTGGGTTACATTAGTATTCTATAAAACAACCAGGGCACCCAGATGCCATTATTTATTTTTTATTTTATTTGTTACATTTGTATCCCACATGTTCCCCACCTATTTGTAGGCTCAATGTGGCTTACATAGTACCGGAGAGGCCATTGCAGGCTCCGGTGTGAACAAATACAGGGTGATGTTGTGGTAAGATCAAGTTCATGTGGCACAGCCACATTAGGGAATCGGAGAACGGGAGAGTTGTGTTATGTCCATTACGTGCTTTAGTTTGGTTGTGTTGCAGAGATTAGGCATTTAAGTTGGATCGATAGGGTATGCCTTTTAAACAGGTTGGTTTTTAGTGATTTCCGGAATTTTAGGTGGTCATATGTCGTTTTCAAGGCTTTTGGTAATGCGTTCCACAGTTGTGTAGGAACTAGATGTGTAAGTTGTTTTGTATTTAAGTCCTTTGCAGCTTGGGTAGTGCAGATTTAGATAAGATCGTGTTGATTTCAGATGTATTTCTAATTGGTAAATTGATCAAGTCTGTCATGTAACTTGGGGCTTCTCCGTAGATGATTTTGTGAACCAGGGTGCAGATTTTGAAGGCGATGCGTTCTGTGATTGGGAGCCAGTGTTTTTTGCGGAGGGGTTTTGCGCTTTCAAATCGCGTTTTACCAAATATAAGCCTAGCTGCCGTGTTTTGAGCGGTCTGAAGTTTCTTTAAGATTTGTTCTTTACATCCCGCATAAATTCCATTGCAGTAATCTAAGTGGCTTAGTACCATTGATTGTATCAGGCTGCGAAATGTTTCCCTCAGGAAGAATTGCTTCATGCGTTTGAGTTTCCACATTGAGTGGAACATTTTCTTGTGGGTCAACTTCCTCCTGTGACAACCAATTTCTTCTAGTCTGCTCTGCTTGCCTCCTATCGATCAATTTGCTGGCTAGTTTAATCAGCACTTTTACACTAGATGAATTCCCATGATCAGAACCTACCCCCAGATTCTATATATGGTGCCCAGATTTACATGCCCAAATTTTCTTGCGTACAAAATAATTGAATAATGAGCTCTGAACCATCAAGAATTGGGTGCTATCAACCAATGTTAATTGGCAGCCATTATAATTTGTGCACGCATCTGGTTGTGCGCAGTTGTGTAAGGCAGGGCACCTAACGCCTATAACGTGTGTTGCAAAAGGGGGCAAGGCCACGGGGAGACCGTGGGTGTGTCAGGGGCATTCCAAAATGTTACGCGCATTGTTACGGAATACTGGGTCTCCATGCCCAACCTAGCATTTACAGCAAGTTTCATCAGGCATAAGTCTGGCGCTCTAAGTTAGGGTGCAGTAATTCAAGTCTCTTTATTTCTTGATATATCGCCAAAGGGTACATGCCATCATCGCGGTTTACAATAATACAATTAAATAAAATAGGAGAGGCATTTAGGGACTGATTCTATATATGACACCTAAAATTAACATGTGTTAGGCAATCACACCTAAGCATACTCTAAATACTGCACATAAATCTCCACATGGTATTTAGAATATGCTTAGGTGTAGTTCATGCAACTAAATCTACGTGCGTCCATTGATGCCAATGAAAAGCTAGTGTAAATCCCTGTGCATGGATTTATGCGCATTCGCTTATATTTTATAACAACGCGTGTAGATTTTGGAATGCCCGCAAAATGCCCATTTCCACGCCTCTAACCATGCCCCTTTTTGCTCGTGCGCGTTAGAATTTAGGTGCAGTACATTACAGAATACGCTTAGCAATGTATGTGCATAAATTCTCATTTTTGCCAATTAGCGTTGGCATCTGTTTTTCTGCACTTAAGTATGAGCCTTTCAAAAATTTAAGTACAAATAATTTTTGACAAGTTTATATTTAAAGGCGCAGAAGAACAGCACTGGTGAGTGCATGCACAAAATTTGAATGTAATTTGATTTGAGCATTGGTTACCTAAGTTTCTGCACCACTGTCTTGCTATGGGGTTTGCGCTGTTGGCTTTTGCTCCAAAGCTTTGAACATAGGCTCTCTGGGGACTCAAACTCTGTTCTGCGGTCTGTGGTATTTCGTTCATCTTTTCTTTCCGTCTTTCCTTCTCTTTCTTTTCTCCTGGTAAGAACCTTGAACACTGCCTCATTGACCAACCGGTATTCTCTAAGGGGTCCTTTTACTAAGGTACGCTGAAAAAAATGGCCTGTGGTAGTGTAGGCGCGTGTTTTGGACGCACGCAGAATCATTTTTCAGCACACTGTAAAAATGCTTGTTTTTTAAAAAACTTTTGACCGAACATGGACATGCGGCAAAATGAAAATTGACTCGCATCCATTTTGGGTCGGAGACCTTACCGCCAGCCACTGACTTAGCGGTAAGGTCTCACGCGCATCAAATGCCTTTTACCACCCAATAGCGCTGCGCACAGAAAATAAAAATTATTTTCTGGTGCACATAGGGGATGTGCACCAAAAATGAAATCACCACCTGGCACACGTGGTAGCCGGGCGGTAACTCAGAATTGGCACGCGTTGGGCGCACGTAGGCCCCAATGTGGCTTAGTAAAAGGACCCCTAAGTGCCAACCTGTGACTTGTCTTGTTATCTGTGAGTCTTTTCTGCTGCTGTAATTGTTATTTCTAGGGGGAGGTGAAGCGACAGTGGATAGCTGTTATTTTCTTTTCTTTATTTTTCTTTCTTGGGTATTTTTGTACAGTCATGTTGTCAGCATACTTCCTTTTCACATAGCCTTTTTGATGAATGTGCCTTTGCTAAATACATCTTTCTGTCTCTGGGTCAGATGTATATTTATATGCTTTATTGTTTATCTGAATGACGGGCTCATTTTCAAAAGAGAAGGACGCCCATCTTTCGACATAAATCGGAAGATGGATGTCCTTCTCCCAGAGTCGCCCAAATCGGTATAATCGAAAGCCAATTTTGGACGTCCCCAAGTGCTTTCCATCGCAGGGATCGCCAAAAGTTCAAGGGGGCGTTTGGGAGGCGTAGAGAAGGCGGGACTTGGGCATGCCTAACACTTGGACGTCCTCGACCCATAATCGAAACAAGGATGTGCCTGATGAACACTTGGACAACTTTACATGGTCGTGTTTTTCTTACGACCAAGGCACAAAATGGTGCCCGAAATGACCAGATGACCACTGGAGAGAATCGGGGATGACCTCCCCTTTCTCCCCCAGTGGTCACTAACCCCCTTCCACCCTCAAAAAATATCTTTCAAAATATTTTGTGCCAGCCTCAGATGTCATATTCAGGTCCATCACAGCAGTATGCAGGTACCTGGAGCAGTTTTAGTGAGTGCAGTGCACTTCAGGCAGGCAGACCCAGGACCATCCCCCCTACCTGTTACATTTGTGGAGGAAACAGCGAGCCCTCCAAAACCCACTGTACCCACATCTAGGTGCCCCCCTTCACCCATAAGGGCTATGGTAGTGGTGTACAGTTGTGGATAGTGGGTTTGGGGGGGGGGGATTTGGGGGGGGCGCAGCACACAAGGTAAGAGAGCTATGTACCTGGAAGCAATTTATGAAGTCCACTGCAGTGCCCCCTAGTGTGCCCGGTTGGTGTCCTGGCATGTCAGGGGGACCAGTGCACTAGAAACGCTGGCTCCTCCCACGACCAAATGGATTGCACTTGGTCGTTTCTGACATGGATGTCCTTGGTTTCGATTATCGCTGAAAATCAGAAACGACCGAGTCTAGGGACGACCAAATCTAGGGATGACCAAATTTCAGGATTTGGACGTCCCTGACTGTATTATTGAAACGAAAGATGGATGTCCATCTTGTTTTGAAAATATGGGTTTCCCCGCCCCTTGATCGGGACGTTTTGCGAAGCCGTCCTCATCAAAACTTGGATGTCCCTTTCAAAAATGCCCCTCCACGTTGATGCTTCCTTTTTATTAATGAAATAAATTAAAATCTATTAAGAAAAACTAAGCAGTTTTCAAGGGTTAAAATGTTTTTAAGAACACTGCAGCCTGATTGGCAATTAACTAATTGCTAATCAGCACATTTGCAAATTCCTTTTTAATAATGGATTAGGTGAATACTTAGAACCAGTAGAACATTCTGGAATGAAAAAAACACCACACACAGGCCAAGCTTTCCCCAATTGAAACAGTTTAAGCAAAATGTGCATCTTCTTCCCATCTTCTCAACAGCTTGCTTGTTTTCCGTAGCTTGCCAGTATTGAGTTTATTAAAATTGTGTATTGTTATTTTTGTGAGCTTTCTTTCTTTCTTTCTTTCTTTTTTTTTAACTTTGCATCATGGCTGGAATACTTTTCAGAAAACCTCTTCCCTTTGTATTCTCTTTCTTTGTACCATATCTTAATTTATCCCTGTGGGAAACTAGTCACAACTGAAATAAGACAGGCCATGCAGTTTTAATGACTCTCTCTATAGCCAATCTAGAACAGTGAAAATGCAAATCTTCCCCCAGGGAAAATGAGGGTAAACATTACATAAGTACATAAGTATTGCTATACTGGGCCAGCCCGAAGTTCCATCAAGCCCAATATCCAGTTTCCAACAGTGGCCAATCCAGGTCACAAGCACCTGGCAAGAACCCATAAGAGTACAATACATTTTATACTGCCTATCCTAGATATAAGCAGTGGATTTTCCCCAAGTCCATTTTAATAATGGCTTATGGACTTTTCTTTCAGGAAGCTATCCAAACCTCCTTTAAACCCCGCTAAGCTAACTGCTTTTACTCAGTGGCGCTCCTGGGGGGGCTGGCACCCGGGGCGGATCGCCGATGCGCCCCGCCCCCCGGGTGCAGCACCCCCCCGATGCAGTGCGGACCCCCCCCAGGCGAAAGGACACCCCCACGAAGGACCCCCCCCGCCGGGTGCACGCCACTGGGGGGGGGGGGGGGTGCCGCACACGCCTGCCCTCCGTTGTTCCATGCTTCTTCTCTGCCCCGGAACAGGAAGTAACCTGTTTCGGGGCAGAGAAGAAGCATGGAACAACGGAGGACAGGCGTGCACGGCACCCCCCCAGCGGCGTGCACCCGGGGCGGACCGCACCCCCCCCCCCCCAGGAACGCCACTGCTTTTACTACATTCTCTGGCAAAGAATTCCAACGTTTAATTACACGTTGAATGAAGAAATATTTTCTTCAATTTGTTTTACATTGACTACTTTGTAGCTTCATTGCGTATCCCCTAGTCCTAGTATTTTTGGAAAGAGTAAATAAGCAATTCATGTCTACCCATTCCACTCCACTCATTATTTTATAGACCTCTATCGTATCTCCTCTCAGCTGTCTTTTCTCCAAGCTGAAGAGCCCTAGCTGCTTTAGCCTTTCCTCATAGGGAAGTCGTCTCATCCCCTTTATCATTTTTAACTGACTTTAAATTTAATTGACTTAGGGAGATCAACACCCAGATGGAGGTCCTTTCTAACAAGAGTCTTTTTATATTCCAGAGCTAGAGAAAACCTGGTTAATGTCATACCGATAAGAAAGTTCCAAATCAGAAAACTATTTTAAGGAAAGTAAAGAGGAAAAATTATCTTTGAAAAATGATCCACTTGGGAGTATTGTGTTCAGTTTTGGAGGTCGTATCTGGCTAAAGATGTAAAAAGACTGGAAGCGGTGCAAAGAAAAGCTACGAAAATGGTATGGGATTTGCGTTGCAAACTGTATGAGGAGAGACTTGCTGACCTGAACATATACATCTTGGAGGAAAGGAGAAACAGGGGTGACATGATAGAGACATTCAAATATTTGAAAGGTATTAATCCGCATACGAACCTTTTCCGGAGATTAGAAGATGGTAGAACTAGAAGACATGAATTGAGGTTACAGGGGGGCAGATTCAGGAGTAATGTCAGAAAGTATTTTTTTCACAGAGAGGGTGGTAGATACGTGGAATGCTCTCCTGCGGGAGGTGGTGGAGATGAAAACGGTAATGGAATTCAAACATGCGTGGAATCCTGTTTAGAAGGAATGGATCTATGGAATCTTAGTGGACATTGGGTGGCGACGCCGGTATTTGGAGAATAAAACCGGTGCAGGGTGGACTTCTATGGTCTGTGCCCTGAGAAAGGCAGGGACAAATCAAACTCAGATATACATATAAAGTATCACATACCATGTAAAATGAGTTTATCTTGTTGGGCAGACTGGATGGACGGTTCAGGTCTTTATCTGCCGTCATTTACTAAGTTGCTATCTTTTTGGGTCATTTATTTCTTCTGATGGATTCCATAATTTAAAATTATTTGTAGAAAAATCTATTCCCTTCCTTTGGCTGCCGAGGCATGAAATGGAATATCTTGTCATGTAGCACAGAGTGGAGATGTCGCATTTCCTTCCACCAGAAAGCTTTTTTTTTTTTCTCTAAGCTGCCTCTGTTCAGGCTGTTTCAGACAGAATGCGCTTGACAAAGTTAGTCTGGGAATTGTGCCTGAGATGTGCTGAACCATAACTAAAATTTGTATTATAATTTATAAACGCATTTTCATTTTACAGGTGTGGTCATGCATTTTCACTTCCCTTTCTCTTCTATCAGTCAGTATGATTAGTTATGCCACTTCCTGGGCGTTCCGTAATAAACTATAATGTGGCACGAGAGCACATCTTTATAGAAATGACAATGTCAATGGCACAGTATCACTGAGGCTTACAGATCTTTACACTGGAAGTTTGGGTTAGTGATAGGATGGAGTGGCCTAGTGTTTAGAGCACTGGTCTTGCAATCCAGAGGTGGCTGGTTCAAATCCCACTGCTGCTCCTTGTGATCTTGGGCATGGAATGTTGCTTTTGCTACTATTGGAGATTCTGGAATGTTGCTACTAGTTGAGATTCTACATGGAATGAATGAGATTCTACATGGAATGAATGTTGCTATTCTACTAGCAACATTCCATGTAGAAGCCTGCCCTTGCAGATCAGCAATGCAGTCGCACAGGCTTCTATTTCTGTGAGTCTGACGTCCTGCACGTATGTGCAGGACGTCAGACTCACAGAAACAGAAGCCTGCGTTGCTGATCTGCAAGGGCAGGCTTCTACATGGAGTGTTGGTCTACATGGAATGTTGCTACTATTTGAGATTCTACATGGAATGTTGCTAGTGGAGGAGTGGCCTAGTGGTTAGAGCACCAGTCTTATAATCCCAAAGTGACTGGTTCAAATCCCACTGCTGCTCCTTGTGATCTTGGGCAAGTCACTTAACCCTCCATTGCCTCAGGTACAAACTTAGATGTGAGCAAAATCTAAATAAATAAATATTGCAGCTTTGGGAATTAGTGCATGTAGGGTCAGTGACTAACATGGAATAATGTCTATTATTAGCCAAATAGTGTTCAGTGCAGACCTAAGATGTGTGCACAACTAAATTGGTTAACAAGCCATTAGCTATCAATTAATTGGCCTTAACAATTATTGAAGTAAATTGGCACTAATTTGGTTTTGTGCATCTGCCTGCATCTATAACATTGAGGGGGCCCTTTTACTAAAGGGTTGGTGCGTGGCAATACTCTTGCCATGGCCAATCCAGAACTACTGCCGGGCTACCACAGGAACCTGATAGTACTTCCCACCCAAAGTGCGCACCATTTACGGCTCTACAAAAATATTTTCTATTTTTGTAGCGCTGGTGTTTACCCGGCAGCAATCGGGTACTACTGTGTGCTGCCCGGATACCACGGTTAGTGCAGGAGCCCTTACCGCCACCTCAGTGGGTGATGGCAAGTGCTCCCCCTGAAATGGCCACGAGGCAAGCGTTTCACTTACCACGTGGTCATTTCTTTTCCTCAAAGAAAGATAGCCTTTTACCCATTGCTGTAAAAGGGGGGGGGGGGGGGGGGGCCCTCAGTGTGCGTCAAAAGCATGCACTGATGCACTTGCTCTTATCTACGCATAGGCAATATTCAGGGCCAGTTCCCGGATAGGTAACCGGGCAAAGATAGGACTGTTTTTTATGCGGTCCTATCTGCTCTGTTAACTGTCCGGGAACTGGCTCTGAATATTGCCTATGCGGAGATAAGAGCCAGCTCCTCCTTGGCCCAGACCACCCCAGCACTGCTCTGATAGTGTGGGGGCGATCAGTGCCGATATTCAGTGGCACAGTCTAGTTAACCCGGCCCGATATTCAAAAGGGTTTAACCAGGCATCAAACCCTGCTGAGTGACCCGGCCTATGATATTCCGCACAACTTAACCAGTTTCTACCACTGAATATCGTCACTAACCAGCCATCTCCTAACCAGTTAGGCTAGACGTGGGCTGGGGGGGGGGGGGGGGGGTGGAACATGTATAGAACACTTACTTCACCAGTTAGTGGTAATTTTCAGACTGATAACAGGCTAAGGGGTCTTTTTACTAAGGTGCGCTGAAAAATGGCCTGCGCTGGTGTAGACGCATGTATTGGACGTACGCAGGCCCAATTTTCAACGCGCCTGCAAAAAAGGCCTTTTTTGGGGGGTTGAAAATGGACATGCGGCAAAATAAAAATTGGCACGTGTCCATTTTGGGCCTGAGACCTTACCGCCATCCATTGACTTAGTGGTAAAGTCTCACGCATTAACCGGGCAGTAATCGGCACGCGTATACTACTGATTACTTCCCGGTTAGCGACACATACCATAAAATTTCCGGCATACGTAGTGGATGCATGTAAAAAGTGAAATTACTGCCCAGGCCATGCAGTAGCCAGGCGGTAGTTCCAAACTGGCGTACGTTGGGTGCACGTAGGCGCCTATGCGGCTTAGTAAAAGGCCCCTAAGTAACCGCATACCCTCCCCCCTTTTACAAAGCTACGTTAGCATTTGCTGTGCAGTAATGCCAACACAGCCCAGAATGGGCTGGGTCGGCATTTCTGCTCAGCAGTCTCTAGCATGACTTTTTAAAATGGAGGGAAGTTAGTACAGCAAAAAGGCTTCCAAACTTTATGCAATAAATTTATTCAGGAACTGGTCTGAATATCAGCCGGAGCCTGGTTAACTTCCAGATGACTGCTTATACCCGGATATTCACTGCTTTAACACAGGGGCATAGCTAGGTGGGGCCACGGAGGCATGGGCCCCCACAGATTTAGTCCTGGCACCCTCTACTTTTGACCCCCCCCCCCCCCCACTGCCATTTTCGACTTGCCGCCACTGCAAGGTACCCCCTCCAACTTTAGTCTTCTTCAGCGCCTGTCTCCGGCGCATTCGCTGATCCGTGCTGTGAGTCCTGACATCCAGCACGTTCCTTTAAGTGAAACTGTTTCACTTAAAAAAAGTGCAGGACGTCAGGACTCAGTGACAGCACAGATCAGGAAACGTGGTTGAGACCGGCGCTGAAGAAGACTAAGGCTGGCGGGGGTTGGGGACCCCTTCTAGCAAAGGTACCTTGCGGCGGCGGCAGGTCAAAAGTGGCGGGGGAAGGTCAGCGGCTGGGGGAGGCGGGTTAAATTGGGGCCCCCCCACCTTGGGCTCTGGACCCCCCTCCCGCCGAGGTCTGGCTATGCCAATAGCCACCGAGAGGGGGGGCAGGGGGGACAAAATTCCCCAGGCCTCCAAGGGGGGCCTGGCGCCACAGTCTCACCCGCCCTCCATCGTCAACTGCCTGCTCCCTGCATTGAAATCGCAGTCTCACCTCCGTGAAAGCAGCGCTGCAGGCAGAACGCCTCCCTTCGGCCCTCCTTTCCCCAGTGTCCCGCCCTCGTCTGACGTAACTTCCGTGAGGGCGGGACACAAGGCGGGAAGGAGGGCTGAAGGGAGGCGTTCTGCTGCCTGCAGCGCTGCTTTCACGGAGGTGAGACTGCGATTTCAATGCAGGGGGCCCGGCCCAGTGGCGGATGGAGGGGGGAGCAACGGCGGCGACCTCGGGGGGGGGGGGGGGGGACGGGGAAGCAGTGGCTGTGGCGATCTCGGGGGAGGCGGGGCGGGAGTTATGTCTGACAAGGGCGGGACACAGGGAGGGAAGGCCCAAAGGGAGGCGATCTGCAGACTGCCGCTGCTGCGCTTCTTTCACACGGAGCGAGGTCGAGGTGAGGCGCTATGATTTGAATTCAGGGGGGCCCGGCCCGGTGGTGGACGGAGGGGGGGCAGCGACGATGATGACCTCGGGGGTGGCGGCAGAGGCGGGGCCCGGCCCAGTCTCTCGGTGGCCCTGGTCTCATGATTTGTAGTACTGTTTCTGATAACTCACTGATTTTAATTAGATTTACATGATTGGAAATGCACTTTTGCATGTGTTGGATACTTTAAGAACTTTTGGACATTTAAGGGCCCTTTTACTAAGGTGCGCTGAAAAATGGCTTGCGCTGGTGTAGACGCATGCATTGGATGCGGGCAAGTCCATTTTTGAGCGCACCTGCAAAAAAGGCCACTTTTTGGGGGCAAAAATGGACGTGCGACAAAATAAAAATTGGCGTGCATCCGTTTTGGGCCTGAGACCTTACTGCCACCCATTGACTTTGTGGTAAGGTCTCACGCGTTAACAGGGCGATAATCATCTGTGCACATACACTGCCAATTACCGCCCGATTAGCGCCATGGAAGTAGAAATTTTAAAATATTTTCGGACATGCGTATTGGATGCGCATAAAAATTAGAATTACTGCCCAGGTGCATGCGGTAGCCGGACGGTAGTTCTAATTTGACATGCATTGTATGCGCGTAGGCACCTATGTTCCTTAGTAAAAGGGCCCCTTAGATACTATAATTATCATGTCACATAATACACATAAATGAATAGCACATGTTGAAATTTAGATAACTCGCTGATTTTAATTACATTACGTGTTACAGCTTTATGACCTTTATGATAGAGGTATATAAAATAATGAGTGGAGTGGAACAGGTGGATGTGAAGCGTCTGTTCACGCTTTCCAAAAATACTAGGACTAGGGGGCATGCGATGAAACTACAGTGTAGTAAATTTAAAACAAATCGGAGAAAGTTTTTCTTCACCCAACGCTTTATTAAACTCTGGAATTCGTTGCCGGAGAACGTGGTGAAGGCGGTTAGCTTGGCAGAGTTTAAAAAGGGGTTAGACGGTTTCCTAAAGGACAAGTCCATAAACTGCTACTAAATGGACTTGGGAAAAATCCACAATTCCAGGAATAACATGTATAGAATGTTTGTACGTTTGGGAAGCTTTCCAGGTGCCCTTGGCCTCGATTGGCCGCTGTCGTGGACAGGATGCTGGGCTCGATGGATCTTTGGTCTTTTCCCAGTGTGGCATTACTTATGTACTTATGTCCTCTACTTGGCTCACTTTATTACATAGAGCAGTGATTTAACCTATTGTGATGTCATAGTGGCTCATTCCACCAATAAGAGCCAACCTCATTAGTGATGTCACAATGGCTTGATTGTATAGAATGTTTGTACGTTTGGGAAGCTTGCCAGGTGCCCTTGGCCTGGATTGGCCGCTGTCGTGGACAGGATGCTGGGCTCAATGGACCCTTGGTCTTTTCCCAGTGTGGCATTACTTATGTACACATGTTCATCAACCTTCTTACACTGATGCTTTTCAAAAATTATCACAAACGTTCTCAAAAATGAAAAATATTTAACACTGTAATATGACTCTCAGCTCGTTATTAGGTTATTGTTCCCTGTGGTAATAGCTTTCACTTTATTACATTTTTGAGTGGAAGTATTTAGCCCCCCCCCCTCTTTTTTTGGGGGGGAGGAGGAATTTATAGATCTAATCAAGAAAGACAGATAAATTAAGCATTTGAGGTGAATCAGGGAAATAATTTAAAGTCTGAAAGGTGGGTTAATAGGTACAATGTCATTGAAGGCCAGATCACCATATCTAATTGGGTACAGCTGTAAGAACAGCTAAATCATTGCCTCACAGAAAAATCTATATAAGAAAAGCAGGACATGGGATGAATGCGTGAGGTGGAGGCTGAGAGTTAAGTCCTGGAAACACATCCCTGTCCATTTCTATTAACATGGAGGTACAAAACTTACGTAAGATCAATCTTCCGCCATTTAGCAACACGCTGCTTTCCAAGTGGTCAAGGAAAAACAAAAGGGCACTTTTAGTAAGCTACAGTAGGCACTAGCACATGCCAAGGCATTCCGCGGTAGTACGCCAATGGCTGCACTAATCAGGTAACGCAGGTACACTGCTTTGTGCCTCCCAATTACTACCTTGTAAATAGGTGGCAGTAAAGGCTTCTGCACTAACAGCCAAGGGAAATGGGACTTGATTATACCGCCTTTCTATTAGATTGTAAGCTCTTTGAGCAGGGACTGTCTTTCTTCTATGTTTGTGCAGCGCTGCGTACGCCTTGTAGCGCTATAGAAATGCTAAATAGTAGTAGTAGTAGTACATTCAAAGCGGTTTACATGGAGGAGCATAATCGAACGGCGCCGGCCATCTTCGGGGCCGGCTCGGCGAGGGGGTGGAGCCAAGCGTATTTTCAAAATACTCTTGGCACCGGCCAAATCGCTCACCGGGTTTATACGAGATGGCCGGCTTCGTTTTCCAGCCATAATGGAAACCGGGCCCGGCCATCTCAAACCCAGCAAAATGCAAGGCATTTGGTCGTTGGAGGAGCCAGCATTTGTAGTGCACTGGCCCCCCTGACATGCCAGGACACCAACCGGGCACCCTAGGGGGCACTTAAAAATTAAAAAACAAAACAAAAATAGCTTCCAGGTGCATAGCACCCTTACCTTGGGTGCTGAGCCCCCCAAATCCTCCCCTAAACACACTCCGCACAACTCTACACCATTACCATAGCCCTAAGGGGTGAAGGGGGGCACCTACATGTGGGTACAGTGGGTTTTGGAGGGCTCAACATTAACCACCACAAGTGTAACAGGTGGGGGGGGGGGGATGGGCCTGGGTCCACCTGCCTGAAGTGCACTGCACCCACTAAAAACTGCTCCAGGGACCTGCATATTGCTGTCAAGGAGCTGGGTATGACATGTCAGGCTGGCATACAGGCTGGCAAAAAAAGTTTGTTTTTTTTTGGGTGGGAGGGGGTTGGTGACCACTGAGGGAGTAAGGGGAGGTGATCCCCACTTCCCTCCGGTGGTCATCTGGTCAGTTGGGGCACTTTTTTAGACTTGGTCCTAAAAATAAATGGACCAGGTCTGGCCGGCGAAATGCTCGTTCGAGCCGGCCATTTTTTTCATTATAAGGTGAAGCCGGCCATCCCGTAACCACGCCTCCGCCCCGTCTTCGCTACCCTACCAACACGCCCCCTTGAAGGTTGGCCAGCGCTGCGATGAAAAAGCAGTTGGGGCCGGCCAAAATCGGCTTTCGATAATACCAATTTGACTGGGATCAGGAGATCACCAGCGATCTCCCGATATGTGTCGGAAGATCGCCAGCGATCCCTTTCGAAAATGAGCTGGATAGTAACATAGTAGATGACAACAGAGAAAGACCTGCACGGTCCATCCAGTCTGCCCAACAAGATAAACTCATATGTGCTACTTTTTGTGTATACCTGACCTTGATTTGTATCTGCCATTTTCAGGGCACAGACCGTAGAAGTCTGCCCAGCACTAGCCCCGCCTCCCAACCACTAGCCCTGTCTCCCACCACCTGGACCTGGGGACAATGGAGGGTTAAGTGCAGGCATAGCCAGACCTTGCGGTGGGAGGGGGCCAGAGCCCAAGGTGGAGGGGCACAATTTGGCCAGCCACCCCGCCGCTGCCCCCCCTGCTGCACCCCACCCACTGCTGCAGCAAATACCTTGTCTGGCGGGGGTTCCCAACCCCCACCAGCTAAAGCCATGTCCAGTGCTGGTCTCCAGCACTGCCACGTTGCCTGCCCTGCACTATTTTCCCCTCACGTCCTGCACGCTCCTTTTAGTGAAATTGAGCATTCTCAGTTTCACTAAAAGGAGTGTGCCGGATGTGAGGAGAAGACAGAGCAGGGCAGGCAACAGGACAGCGCTTCAGCTGGCAGGAGTTGGGGACCCCCAGCAGCAAAGCCAGGAACCCAGAGGAAATTTTTTTTTTTGGGGGGGGGGGGGGGGGGGCTCAGACCCCTGTGGCTATGCCACTGGTTAAGTGACTTGCCCAGAGTCACAGGGAGGTGCAGTGGGAATCAAACCCAGCTCCCCACAGTCAACGTCTGCTGCACTAACCACTAGGCTACTCTTCCACTAGCAACATTCCATGTAGAATCTCAAATAGTAGCAACATTCCATGTAAAATCTCCAATAGTAGCAACATTCTATGTAGAATCTCTAATAGAAGCAACAGAATCTCAAATAGTAGCAACATTCCATGTTCCACTGCACTAACCACTAGGCCACTCCTCCACTAGCAACATTCCATGTAGAATCTCAAATAGAGAAAGGGAAATGGGACTTGCTATACCACCTTTCTGTGACTTTTGCAACTACATTCAAAGTGGTTTACAAAGTATATACAGGTACTTATTTTGTACCAGGGGCAATGGAGGGTTAAGTGACTTGCCCAGAGTCACAAGGAGCTGCAGTGGGAATCAAACCCAGTTCCCCAGGATCAACGTCCACTGCACTAACCACTAGGCTACTCCTCCACTAGCAACATTCCATGTAGAAGCCTGCCCTTGCAGATCAGCAATGCGGCCACGCAGGCTTCTGTTTCTGTGAGTCTGATGTTCTGCACATACGTGCAGGACGTCAGACTCACAGAAACAGAAGCCTGTGCGGCCGTGTCGCTGATCTGCAAGGGCAGGCTTCTACATGGAATGTTGCTAGTGGAATAGCAACATTCCATGTAGAATTTCAAATAGTAGCAACATCCCATGTAGAATCTCAAATAGGGAAAGGGAAATGGGACTTGATAAACTGCCTTTCTGAGGTTTTTGCAGCTACATTCAAAGCGGTTTACATATGTTCAGGTACTTATTTTGTACCAGGGGCAATGGAGGGTTAAGTGACTTGCCCAGAGTCACAAGGAGCTGCAGTGGGAATCAAACCCAGTTCCCCAGGATCAAAGTCCATTGCACTAACCACTAGGCTACTCCTCCACTAGCAACATTCCATGTAGAAGCCTGCCCTTGCAGATCAGCAATGCGGCCGTGCAGGCTTCTGTTTCTGTGAGTCTGACGTCCTGCACGTACGCTTCTACATGGAATGTTGCTAGTGGAATAGCAACATTCCCTGTAGAATCTCAAATAGTAGCAACATTCCATGTAAAATCTCCAATAGTAGCAACATTCTATGTAGAATCTCCAATAGAAGCAACAGAATCTCAAATAGTAGCAACATTCCATGTTCCACTGCACTAACCACTAGGCCACTCCTCCACTAGCAACATTCCATATAGAATCTCAAATACGGAAAGGGAAATGGGACTTGCTATACCACCTTTCTGTGGCTTTTGCAACTACATTCAAAGTGGTTTACATAGTATATATAGGTATGTATTTGTACCTGGGGCAATGGAGGGTTAAGTGACTTGCTCAGAGCCACAAGGAGCTGCAGTGGGACTCAAACCCAGTTCCCCAAGATCAAAGTCCGCTGCACTAACCACTAGGCTACAATCAGCACATGGCCATTACATGAAAAAGTAAAATGCAGCCATTTTACTGCAGCGCTAAAAGTGGCCTCAGTGCACGGGAACCCCGTGTGCTAAAAGTAGCGTGTGCCACTTTTTATCGTGGCTTAGTAAAAGGGCTCCGAAGGAAGAGAGGAACGAGACTTCTACAAGTTAGGAAAATTAACACAGAAAGTGCAGGCAACTATGTAGAGATCGTTGCTGAAGGGTGTTAAGAGAAAGAACTGGTTAGGAAAGAACTACACTGGCTGCCCATCAAACAGCGTGTCACTTTCAAATATATACGTCTGGTGTTTAATTTATTTAAAAAAATGATGCAGGTAATAATTTATCTTTATTGCTGAAAAGGAGTGAAATTACAAGAACTCTGTGATCATCTCAGCAGGAGTTGCTTTATGCTCCTGCTGTAACAATTGCCATAAAAGCTAGGGCTAGGAAGTGTATTCCAAATCATGGCACCATTTAGTTAGAATTTATTTGCCAAATGGCATCTGAATGGAGCAAAATTATCTGATATTTTGAAGGAAGTTGAAAGCTTAATATTTATAAAAGCTTATAGAGATACTGGACTCTGTCAGCTAACAATAGTTTGAAGCTGGAGAAGGCTGGAGAGAGATCAAGGACACATGACTTATCGATAGCAAAAACACTTTATTATTGTTGTATACAAGGCCCAACATGGCACCGTGTTTCGGTATTAAGTGCCTGCCTCAGGGGTCTACAGAACATTAAATATATTAAAACTTAAAGATATAAAAGGGTGTGGAATGATACAAAATAAATACAATTAGATAAAATAAACGATATATTGATTGAATATCTAAACATACATATTTGTTGAAAACTTACAGGGGAGTAAGAATAATAAAATTTGATGAAAATAATCAAAGAAGGACATGATTGAACATGTATCTCCAAATAAACATAAAATGGTATCTATAGATAGTGTACCATGAAACAATATATCCATTTGTCAATGAGTAGGAGTATCATGTCATAATATTAAATTTAAAAAGCATAAAAAACAAAAGTAGATACTTTAATAGTACATTATTTAAACCAGGTGATGATCGTGTATACGAGGAGGGGCATTTTCGAAAGGGACGTCCAAGTTTCGATTTGGACGTCCTTGCAAAAGTCCCAATCCAGGGGCGGGGAAACCCGTATTTTCAAAACAAGATGGATGTCCATCTTTCGTTTCGAAAATACCATCAGGGACGGTAAAATGGTATTATTTCTCCAGGAATAACACAGGTTACAGTGTTCATTGCAAGCTGTGTTATTCAATTTACAGAGTAATGAGGTGTTTTGCAAACATTTGCATGCTTTGCATCTCATTACGATGTCTCCTCTGGTATCTTAAATTAATGTGCATTATGGGAATACAATGCATGTTATGACTATAAGCATCTTGATAAATTACCCCCTTATTATTCTGCTAAGAACAACTGAAAATTCAAATAATCCACAAGCGTGGAAAGAACACCAGAATCCCAGGAAGAAACACAAGACAAGAACAGGAGTGGGAAATGGATGCTGGCACCTCAAAATCAGACCAAGGGATATCAAAGTAAAAGTTTTATTGATAATTCTTAATGACGACTTGACACAGCACCGTGTTTCGATTCAAACGTGCCTGCTTCAGGAGTCTTTTGATGATATACGATGTGAATGTAACTATTAAAAATGTGTCCGTCAGAGAATGAATTGCAAAGGGGTCTTAACAAAGACCCCCTTTCAAGTCTGGAAGTCTCAAAACTGTGCATTGTCAGTGATTAGCTAACAGATGATGACGAACGGTTTTGAGACTTCCAAACTTTGAAACGGTCTTTGTTAAGACTCCTTTTCAATTCAGTCTTTGATGACGTTCCCATTTTTAATTGTGACATCCATATCGTCAAGAGACTCCTGAGACAGGCATGTTTGAGCTGAAACAGTCATCATTAAAAATCATCAATAAAAGTTTTAGATCTCATCTTTGGTGTCCTTTGGTCTGATTTTGAAGAACAACTAAAATCCATTTTGTTGCTAATGACTTAGGAACTAGCAGATCAACATTCAGCCTGCTGTTGTCTGCTTTTTAAAAATTGCTGGCCGCCACAGGCTTTTTATACCTGAATATTCATGGCTATACCTGGATAACGGTGCTGAATTTTTGGTTATAATGCAGTTACTGTCATTTATCTGGATACCAGCAATATACAGACTGGTAGCCAGATGAAATTAGGATAGACTTTTTCTGTCCTATCTTCTTGCAGATAGTTACCTGGTTAGTAGACTGAATTCCCCTAATCTTCAAAAGCATTTAACCAGTCAGGATCAGCACCTGGCTGATTCAATGCCTCATAACTGGCTATCCACAAATTTTCAGCGGGACAGGCCGGGCCATGATCTGCTGAAAATTTGCAGTTAGCGGCTATCTGCCGAATTTCAGTGCCAGTTTGGTGGCCATATTTGGCCATGTGAATACCAGCCTATCTTTGGTCGGTTCAAACTTAACTGGCCACCACTCAATATCAGCTTGGCTGGTTAAGTTTGAACCAGCCAAAAATAAACTGGATATTCAATGCCGGTCACCGGAAACAGAGCGGCATTAAATATTCAAGCTCAGCACCGACCATGGGCGTTAGCTGGGCTAAATCCCGCGGTCTGAATATCGGGCCCAGTATTGCTGCTACCCAGATAACTCATGGCTATTCCCAGACTCTGCCCCTGGGCCTCCTTGGCACTGTTTAGATAGTGCCAAAGAGGTCTGACCTGGTGAGGGGGGGGGGGGGGGGGGGGGCTTATCTGGATAGAAGCCACTCCTAACTGGATACATTCTGTTGAATATCAGGTCCTAGTACTTAAAGAATGTGCTTTGCAACCAAATATTTTTTGTACTATGGACCTCTTTTTTGGGAAAAAAATATACTGGTCGATATTCAAAAGGATTATTCAGAAGAAATTGGAGAGTCATGGGATAGGAGGTAGTGTCCTATTGTGGATTAAAAACTGGTTAAAGGATAGAAAACAGACAGTAGGGTTAAATGGTCAGTATTCTCAATGGAGAAGGATGGAAAGTGGGGTTCCACAGGGTTCTGTGTTTGGACCACTGCTTTTTAACATATTTATAAATGATCTAGAGTTTATGTGAGGTAACTAGTGAGGTAATTAAGTTTACTGATGACACAAAGTTATTCAAAGTTGTTAAATCGCAAGAGGACTGTGAAAAATTACAAGAGGACCTTACTAGCCTGGGAGACTGGGCGTCTAAATGGCAGATGATGTTTAATGTGAGCAAGTGCAAAGTTATGCATGTGGGAAAGAGGAACCCGAACTATAGCTATGTATTCAAGATTCCACGTTAGGAATCACCGACCAAGAAAGGGATCTCGGCGTCGTTGTTGATGATACGTTGAAATCCTCTACTCAGTGTGCTGCGGCGACGGCTAAGAAAGCAAATAGAATGTTAGGTATTAGTAAGAAACGAATGGAAACAAAAGTGAGGATGTTATAATGCTTTTGTATTGATTCACAGTGCGACCGCACCTCGAATATTGTGTTCAATTCTAGTCGCCGCATCTCAAAAAAGGTATAGTGGAATTACAAAAAGGTACAGAGAAGGGAGATGAAAATGATAAAGGGGATGGGATGACATCCCTATGAGGAAAGGCTGAAGCATCTAGGGCTCCTCAGCTTGGAGACAAGACGGCTGAGGGGAGATATGATAGAGGTCTATAAAATAATGAGTGGAATGGGTAGACATGAATCATTTGTTTACGCTTTGCAAAAATACTAGGACTAGAGGGCATGCGATAAAGCTACAAAGTAATACATTTATTACAAATCGGAGAAAATATATCTTACTCAACGTGTAACTCTGGAATTCGTTGCCAGAGAATGTGGTAAAGGCAGTTAGCTTAGCGGAGTTTAAAAAGGGTCTGGACGGCTTCCTAAAGGAAAAGTCCATAGACCATTATTAAATTGACTTGGGGAAAATCCACTGCTATTTCTGGGATAAGCAGCATAAAATGTATTTTCTGGGACCTTGCCAGGTGCTTGTGACCTCACTGTTGGAAACAGAATGCTGGGCTTGATGAATCTTTGGTCTGTCCCAGAGTGGCAATACTTATGTACTTATTATTAAGACCTTGGGGCAATGGGTATGGAGTGGGGGCACATGAAGGGCCTAGGGATTTATGTCAGGGACATGAAGATTTCTCATCCTTGAGTCACTGTTCTTGTATGTGAGAATGGGGTGATGATATGATGGTATGTTGGCCTGCCAAGTCTCCATTGTTGCCTGAGTGTGTGGGGTGGAATTTTGGGGGCACAAACACTCTTTGTTATTTTTGTATGTACATAGAAGGGGTGCATATGTTGGGGCTACGGGATCTCCATCATTGTGTTTTGTTTTTGGGAGAGGTTGGGGGTGATTGGGGGCCTAACTCTCATGATCGTCAGCCACTTTACTTAAGGGCTTTAGTGAGTATATGGAAAATAGTACATAGAGCACATCACACTATCAGGCTCACTTTCGAAAGAAAAGGGCGTCCAAAAAGCTACACAAAGGCACATGGGCGTCCCCGTGAAAGAAGGTCGACCAAATCCAATAATCGAAACAGGGCTGAAAGGATGCCCTCAGCGTGAGGACGCCCATCTATGGTTGTCCCCACAGGGGGCGTGTTATGGGCGGCGTTACGAGATGGGCGCCCCCAGCGTATAATGGCTAGCGAAATAGTTTCGCATGAGTGGGAACATGGACGTCCTTAGTTAGACCTGAAATAAAAGCGACCAAGGTAAGGGGGAAGTCGTGTTTAGACCCATTAGCGATTTTGTGCAGTTGGAGAGTGGCGAGAGCGTTATTTGGAGAGAAAGCTGAGAGTTTTTTGAGTGCCTGTTACCTTTGTCTGTGTGCCACAGTTGGAACGTTTTCATCCTCACCTGCCTCACTTGTGTTTTACCTTTTCAGCTTTCCGTACCCCTTCAAGCCCCCAAACCCAGACACCATTACTCCTTCCTCTATCTCCCCATCCCCTCTCCCAATCCCTGTCCATTCACTGTCCCAAGTTCATATTTCATTCCCTTACCTGTTGGTAGTTTGTTTCTTTGTCCTGTGTACTGCTGCAGCGTGTTTGTGAAGACTGCTTGGAGAGTGATTGGCTAGAGGGTGTGGCAGGAGTGCTTGCAGTGTGGCTCTGCTGTGTGTGACCACATTGTTTGTCGGGGAGAGTGAGTGTCAGCTTCTGTTTGTTGCTGCTGTGTTTCACCAAGTTAGTAGGGAGAGATGAGCACTGGTGTCACTGCATTGCACCTGTAGTGTGGGGAAATGGAGGCACTAAATGCACAGGTGGCTTACATGTTGGAGGAAGAGGGGAGGCACCGCAGGAGGTATTCACGCCCCAGAGTTTTCAGGCCCCATAGCAGTTTCCTAGATCTCACTGACCTGCAGTGTCTCACTAGGTACTGCTTTGATAGGACTGCCATTCAGCACCTTTGTGACCAGCTCCAACCCCTCCAGCAACCAAGACCTGTAGGAACAACCCCATCCCTGTGCACCTAAAGATCACTGCTTCTCTATCTTTTCTGGCCACTGGGAGTTTCCAGTCTGTCCTATCTGTGAACACGGGCCTCACCCAGGCTTCCATTTCTAACTGCCTCACCCAGTTCCTTGATGCCTTCCTTACCCACACCTCTGAGTACATCACTTTCCCCACCACCCCCCAGGCCCTGCAGAACAAAATGGCTGATTCCTACGCCGTAGCTCGCTTCCCCTCGGTCATAGGCGCCATTGACTGCACACATGTCGCACTCAGTCCCCCCCCCCCCCCACCGGGCACGAGAAGACACTTATGACGTTTAATGTGAGCAAGTGTAAGGTGATGCATGTGGGGAAAAAGAACCCGAATTATAGCTACGTCATGCAAGGTTACTACTACTACTACTACTACTATTTAGCATTTCTATAGCGCTACAAGAGGGGAGGAAGAGGGGAGGTTCCACGTTAGGAGTTACGGACCAAGAAAGGGATCTGGGTGTCGTCGTCGATAATACACTGAAACCTTCTGCTCAGTGTGCTGCTGCGGCTAGGAAAGCTAATAGAATGTTGGGTATTATTAGGAAAGGTATGGAAAACAGGTGTGAGGATGTTATAATGCCGTTGTATCGCTCCATGGTGCGACCGCACCTTGATTATTGTGTTCAATTCTGGTCGCCGCATCTCAAGAAAGATATAGTAGAATTGGAAAAGGTGCAGCGAAGGGCGACTAAAATGATAGCGGGGATGGGACGACTTCCCTATGAAGAAAGACTAAGGAGGCTAGGGCTTTTCAGCTTGGAGAAGAGACGGCTGAGCGGAGACATGATAGAGGTATATAAAATAATGAGTGGAGTGGAACAGGTGGGTGTGAAGCGTCTGTTCACGCTTTCTAAAAATACTAGGACTAGGGGGCATGCGATGAAACTACAGTGTAGTAAATTTAAACAAATCAGAGAAAATGTTTCTTCACCCAACGCATAATTAAACTCTGGAATTCATTGCCGGAGAACGTGGTGAAGGCGGTTAGCTTAGCAGAGTTTTAAAAGGGGTTAGACGGTTTCCTAAAGGACAAGCCCATAAACCGCTACTAAATGGACTTGGGAAAAATCCACAATTCCAGGAATAACATGTATAGAATGTTTGTATGTTTGGGAAGCTTGCCAGGTGCCCTTGGGCTGGATTGGCCGCTGTCGTGGACAAGATGCTGGGCTCGATGGACCTTTGGTCTTTTCCCAGTGTGGCATTACTTATGTACTTATGAACAGGAAAGCATTCCACTCACTCAATATGCAAGTTGTGTGTGACACCCAGGAGGAGATTCTAGACGTGTGTGCCCAATACCCAGGTTCCACCCATGATGCCTATATTGTAGCACTCAGGAATCTTCCCCAGGTTTGAGCGAGGGGAGATCACCCGCGGATGGTCCTAGGTAAGTGCAGCATGGATCTGCCCAAACTGTACCTCCTCTACCGGGCAACCCTCAGCAGTTTCTCCCTCCAGCTCACTCCACAACCCACTATTCCTCCCCCCCCCCCCTCCACACACACACACACACACACACACACACACGTTACCCGCTTGAAACAATACACACTCATCTTTCTTATCCTGCTTCTCCCCAAAGGTGACAGAGGCTACCTACAGCGAAGTTGGCTCATGAACCCCATAGTGCACCCACAAACAGGGTCAGAGGAGAACTACAACAGTAGACATCGGACCACCCATGGCATCATCGAGCGCACCTTCGGACAACTTAACAACAGGTTCCGATGTCTGGAACATTCTGCAGGGGAGCTCCTGTACAGCCCTCAAAAGGTGGCAAAGATATTCCTGGCCTGCTGCATGCTACATAATTTGGCAATGTGCAAGGACAGGCCCTCCCAGAAGAGCCACAGCCACCACAGCAGCAGGCCCCAGATGAACAGGACGAGGAGCCCCCTCCCGCCCACAGAGCAGAGTGCACACAAGCTGGGGGTCAGAGCCAGGCAAAGTCTGATCAAGACAAGTTTTGTGTGAGAGGAAGTTGACATTTATTTCTATGACATAGTATTTACACACCACCACCACCACCACCACCACCCCCCTCCCACCACCATCATCCGCTCTGTGTATGTTCCCCTCCCTCCTCCCCCCCCCAGCATGCCCCATCACTTTCCCCGCTCTCTCCTCTGGCCCTGTCCCCTCCTATCCCTCCCACAGTGTTTCTTTGCAGCTGGTGCTTCAGGGGAACTTTGTTGAGAGTCCTTTGATGAGCTCCCACTCTCCTCCTCTGTGTCCACAAGGCAGCCTGCTGCCTCGGCTGCCCTGTGGAAGTCCGGCCACCTTGAGGTCTGTGGCTTGCCCTGCAACCTGGGCACAGGACCCAGAAGGGGAGCTGGTGTGGTGGCTGCTGGACCAGTGGCTGAGGAGGTTGAGGATCTCAAGCTCCTCTTCTTAGCGGGCGGTTGCTGTGCAGTGGTGGAAATAGACGCTACTTGTTGCTGCATCAGGGCTGTACTAGGTGCTTTCAGGTCACGACGTAGGCCCTCGATGCTGTGCTCCAGCCGTTGGAGCTGTTGTACCACTTCACGTTGGGCCTGTACCGCTTCCCATTGCACCTGGAGTGCTTCCCGTTGCACCTGGAGCGCTAACCGTTGCTCCTGGATCACTTCCCGTTGCACCTGGAGCGCTTCCCGTTGCAGCTCCAATTTCTGGCGCCGGTAGTCTTCCATGTGCTCATTCTTGCCCAACAATTGTGTGGCAAGGCAAAGTAGCTGCCTCCTCTGGCTGGATGGCCTCTGCTGAGGAGGTGCCCCCCCTTCTGCATCTTCTTCTTCTTCTTCTTTAATGCCAACATCGGCAAAGGCTGCGGGTGGTGGAGGGAGAGCCTCTGCTGCGGGTGGTGGAGGGAGAGCCTCTGCTGCTGGGTCCCGTGGTTCCACCCCATGGTGCTGTGCGCTTTCTTGTGCAGGTCCACTGGTTTGCTGCTCTGTGTGCTGTGGCTGGTGGCCACTAGGGCTAGCTTCTTCCTTCACCTGGATAATTAAGATGTCATCACCTGCACAGCAATAGGGGAGGAAGTGTGTTGGTCAAAATAACCCACTTTTGTTTTTCAGCATTCATATAAATAGCCCCACACGCAAAGACCCAGCAAAGAGATGGTGAGGAATGGGATTGGCAGGCAAGCCACAGTTGTCATTGTACATGGTACAGAGCTGGAGACGAGGAGCGCAGTGTACTACAGAGAATGACGTGGAAGAGACCCACACAGGCAGGTGGGTAGACATAGAACTGTGGAAGGAGTGCAGAGGACACAGTGACTATAGCACAGAGGTGTGGGAAGGAGATATGTAGAGTTTGGGGTTGGGAAAAGAGGAGGGAGTGGGGAAGGCCCCCAAAGCTGTGAAACAGTGGTAACCTACACACACATTGCTGGAAATCCTCTCCCCTCCCCCCTGCTACTCCTGGTGCCATGGTCTGTAATGAATAGTGATTTGTATTGCATGTTGTGTTTTCACGCCTTCCCCTACTGAGGAGCACCACACTGTTCCCCACTTGTGTAAAACAGAGTGTAGTGCAGCACAACAGATACCCCAGCTTCCTAATGGTGAACCTACCTGAGCCCTCAGCCTGTGCTGATGTGTCAAGGGACCCAATGCCGTGGATCCCCTGCTGGGGCAAGAGCCCATGAATGGTGCGCTCGATTGGGGTCAAGTTAGCAGTGACATCTGCTGGGGGGTTGGCACCAACCCTCCTCTTGACATCATACTTCAGCCAGCGCCACTTCCGTTTGCAGTCTTCCACATACCTACCACAGTGGAAAACCGCGTTGAGCCGGTCCCTTACTGCCTCCCATTCTCTCTGCCTCGTTGTAGCAGCCAGCCACTGGCCCCTGGGAGCAAAGAGATGCGTGTGCCTCCTCTGTATTTCCTGAACCAGTAGCTCAATTTCTGGGTCGCTGAAATTACCCTTGCGGGTGGGTGCTTGCTTTGGTGCCATTGTACTGTAAACATAAAAAAAGAAGCTTTTACCTTGCCCTCCCCCTTTCCCTGAGAGGGGGGCACCTTGCAGAGGACAGGGAGGTACAGAGGGCTCAGGGCAGCCCAGAAACAGCACTGACACCTTTTAGTTAAAATGTTTAAAAAGCTCCAGCACTGTTATAAAACTAACTCAGGTGCCCATAGATGCTAGAGATGTGTTTAAATTTTATGAGTTTGTAACTGGGGGGGGATGTGCAGTGAAGTCTGTTACAAGGCTCCTGATTGGCTGTCTGAGGCCCCAGGGAAAGCAGGGAGTCTGAGGGGCATGTGGAGCAAGCCTGAGGGACAGTTTGGAAGGTGGCCAATAGGAGCCAGGATCTGCTAAAGGGCATGGATTTGGACCAATGAGGTGGCAGGAGGCAGCCTGACCCATAGATTGGCGCAAATTTCAAGCCAATCCAGGGGACAGGAGGGGTGGAACAGCAGAGAAAGCATAGCAAGCCAGAGGCAACCTGGGAGAGAGAAAGGCAAGCCCAGGCAAAGGGAGGAGGCTGCAAGCATGCTCTGAGAGGAGAAGATCAGATCCAGGCAGGAGTGTGCTGCAAGCTGGGGCAGAGAAGGGCAAGCTCAGGCAAGAGAGGCAGCTGCAGGCTGGAGGAGAAAAAGATTGAACCCAAGCAGGAGTGAGCTGCAGGCTGGAAGAGAAGGACCCACTGACGAGCCCCAGATGACGAGAGAGAAGTGGTGAGTCCTATAAGGGGCCAGGCACCAAAGCAGACAGAACAGAGGAGGAGGAGAAGGGGGTCTGGAACGAGCCGGGGGAAAAAGAGGAGCCGAGCTGCAGGTGAACAGGCGAGCTGGGGCCAAGGAGAGGAGCTGAAGCAGTAGCCACAGAGGCCATTCTTCAGGAAGAGAGAGAAGCAGAGGAGGAAGAGGGACCACACTGGGGAGCTGAGACGTGTTGGGAGCAGTGCAGAGCTGAATAGAGAGCAGCGTGGCAAGGGCCCTTGTGACAAGGCTACTGCCAGGGTGGCTAGGATGAAGCATTTAGACCCTGAAATACAAGTACAGAAGCCATTGCAAGGAGGAAGGCAGAGAGTAATCTGGAAACAAGGGAATGGATTCCCAGCTCCAGCAGAGGGAGCCAGGGGGATAGCCAGGCTGAGCCTATAATTTCATCCCCCACCAGGGGGAGGCAGAGGGAAGAAGCTCAGTTCCCCTGGATACGCAATCAATATACCATGCGGCCCAGCTGGTATAGAGAGGGGCCCATGGAGAAGGAAGAAGATGATTGGATGGATTATATGGAAGGAGGGGTAGATCATAGGGGAGAGAAATCCCAGGAGGGGGGAGAAGCCTCCATGGAGTGGGAGAGTTCCAAGGCAGGGATGGCCAGCTCCTGAGGGTTTGGAAGGGTGTTGGAGGTGAGAGTAACCTGCTTTATTGGAAGCCTGATGTATTTGGAAACCTGCTTCATTTACCTGCATTACCCAAGCTGCAAAGGTCTTAAATACAAATCCACTTACGCATCCAGCTTTTCCTACATAAGCACACAACTGTGGAACGCACTACCAACAACCGTGAAGACAACTTACGACCACCTAAGCTTCTGTAAATAACTAAAGACCAATCTATACGAAAAGGCATACCCCACCGATCCAACCTAAATGACTGATCTTGGCAACACAACTAAGCAAAGCAAGTAACGGCCAGAACACATCCAGTCCGTTTGTAATAGGGTTATGAAGTAGTAATAAAAGTTTTCTTACCTTTTTCCCGGAGCTGCTGGTAACTTTACTGGGCTTCAGGGGCGGTCTGAGGCATTTCTGGTTTCATTTAGGGGCCTGGAGGAGTACAGGGTATGTCAGATTTATTTTGGCTCATTTCTGGATTAGTCACTCTGGGGGTTGGCTTCAGAGAAGTTCAGGGCTAGAGCTGGGAAAGTTTGTGCCCAGTCACTGTGTCTGGTTAGACATCAGGGTTGCCAGATTTAAATAATTTTCCCAGCACAAAAACCACACACCCCCACCCCCGCCATCATCAACTCCGCCCCACCCTCATCAGCTTCACCCCCGCTATCAACCCCACCCCCGCCGTCATCAGCTCCACCACCGTCATCATCAGCTCCACCCCCGCCGTCACCAACCCTGCCCCCGTCATTAACCACCCCCCTCCCCGACGTCATTAACCACCCCCCCCCCCCCCGACGTCATTAACCACGCCCCCCGCAGGGTGAAAAACCGCATCCGGCAGAGAAAAAAAAACTGCCCGGCAAAAATAAAAGCAGCCCAAAAACTCGCAACCCGCAGCGGTCAAATATTTTCTACAGCGGGTCAATTGGGCGGGAAAACCGCCCATCTGGCAATCTTGTTAGACATCAGTGAGGGTGAAGGCAAGCAGAGCATTACTGGGTAATGCAAACTTCGCACATGCTCAGTATGGCTCTGAAGCACTTTGTAGGCCTGAAAGTGAAGTCAGGGAAAAACAGTTTCTTTGGCTGTTTTAAAAGAAAAAGATTTCTGATGGCAGTCCTGAATGGATTTGAAGGGTGAAAGTGGTAGTCATTATGTAAGGGGAAGCAGGTAAGAAGCCCTTTAAGCTTATATTATTTAAATGTTAATTTTAAATTTAAGTATGTGTTGGGCAGGGCCCCGGGAAAAAAATGTTTTAAATTTATTTTGCTTAACCAGAGTATCCAGGAGTCTTATTTGGATAAGCTAGGAGGGTCGGACTAAAAGAAAAATAAATTTAGTGGTGTTTTATGTGGAAAAGCGGTTAGAAGGAGTTTTAAGGGGCTGCGCATCTCTGGGGGCGCATTTGGGAATTTTAATGGTCAAATAGGATGGAGGAGGATGTTAGGAAAATTATAGGATAGTGATTGGGAAATTTCATTGATTATTTTTTGGACTTTTTTTTAGGAAAACACTGTGTGAATGGGAAAAAGCGTATTTTTAAAATCTCTAGGGTACCTAGAGAGATGAGCTGCACCAGCTCAGCGAGCGGGAGTAGTGTGGGACATGGGTACTGAAATATTCAGGAAATGTGCTTTCCCTATTATAGGCTATGTAACATAGAGGGGCATTTTCGATCGGGGACGCCCATCTCTAAGGGCACCCATCTCCGAGGACGGCGCCGTGAAGGGGCGGGGCTGACCGTATTTTCGAAACGAGATGGGTGTCCATCTTTCGTTTCGATAATACGATCGGGGACGCCCAAATCTCAACATTTCGTTCCATCTTAGAGATGGTCCACCTAAATGCTGAGATCGCCGGCTGTAGAGATGGGCGCCCTCGGTTTTCGCCAATAATGGAAACTAAGGGCGCCCATCCTCAAAAACGAACAACTCCAAGGCATTTGGTCGTGGGAGGGGCCAGGATTCGTAGTGCACTGGTCCCCCTCACATGCCAGGACACCAACCGGGCACCCTAGGGGGCACTGCAGTCGACTTCACAAATTGCTCCCAGGTACATAGCTTCCTTACCTTCGGTGCTGAGCCCCCCCAAAACCCACTCCCCACAACAATACACCACTACCATAGCCCTAAGGGGTGAAGGGGGTACCCACATGTGGGTACAGTGGATTTCTGATGGGTTTTGAAGGGCTTCCATTTTCCACCACAAGTTAACAGGTGGGGGGGGGGGGGGGGGGGGAGATGGGCCTGGGTTCGCCTGCCTGAGGTGTACTGCACCCACTAAAACTGCTCCAGGGACCTGCATACTGCTGCGATGGACCGCAGTATGACATTTAAGGGTGGCATAGAGGCTGGCAAAAAAAATTTTTAAAGTTGTTTTTTTAGGGTGGGAGGGGGTTAGTGACCACTGGGGGAGTCAGGGGAGGTCATCCCCGATTCCCTCCGGTGGTCATCTGGGCAGTTCGGGCACTTTTTTGTGACTTGAACCTAAAAAAAAAAAAAGGACCAAATAAAGTGGACCAAATTCTCGCCCTTCTTTTTTCCATTATCGGCAGAGGACGCCCATCTCTTCTCGGCCGATAAACACGCACCAGTCCCGCCTTCACTACGCTTCCAACACGCCCCCGTGAACTTTGTTCGTCCCCGCAACCGACTGCAGTTGGAGGCGCCCAAAATGTTTTTCCGATTATACTGATTTGGGCGCCCGCGGGAGAAAGATGCCCATCTCCTGATTTGTGTCGAAAGATGAGCGTCCTTCTCTTTCGAAAATAAGCTGGATAGTAACATAGTAGATGACGGCAGAGAAAGTCCTGCACGGTCCATCCAGTCTGCCCGACAAGATAAACTCATATGTGCTACTTTTTGTGTATACCTGACCTTGATTTGTATCTGCCATTTTCAGGGCACAGACCGTAGAAGTCTGCCCAGCACTAGCCCCGCCTCCCACTTTTTGCTTTCAAAATGGAGCTGACAGCAGGGAATTCCAAGTTCCATGTTTACAGTGGAAACTGTAATATCTGTGGTGAAGGTTTTGATTGGCTCCAGAGGGACAGATGATGTCATTCAATTCTAGTTTCCAGGGTTACAGTTTGGCTTGATAGTGAAGGGAGGTTAGAAAGCTGCTCAGGTAGGAGAAAAGTTGTCCTAATACCCTCAATATAGAAAAAAAGGGTTTGTTTTTATATAAGGGAGGTCTAAGAGACACAGAAACTGAGGGCTAGATGCACTAAACTTAACAAGCCAGCAACGTGGTTTTTAAACTGGTTCTATCCTTTTGCTAAGGTTTTATCACCCTACCGATTTCCAGTTGTCTCTTTCCATTGTTCTTTTCCTTGACCTATTCCCTAACGACACCTTGACTTTGTCTCGCTTAACTTCTCACAATGGAATACATAACTGATTGTAACTAACTGCATTTCCATTATTTACAATGTATTGTAAGCCACACTGAACCCGCAAATAGGTGGGAAAATGTGGGATACAAATGCAATAAAATAAATAAAAATAAATAAATAAGTAGTAAACCAGGACATGCACAAAAGGGCAGTTTCCTGTCACGGTAGCAGCCAACGAAAACGGAATGCAGATGAGCAAATTAGTATTATAATGTATATGCGATGCGATGCACTACCGTTTTCCGATCCCCGTACCGTGGAAAACCTAACGGGAGGTCTGCAACTCACGTTGGGGCTGCTGCGCGGGAATCGGAAGGAAAAAAAAACATCCAAGTGCTTGTCAGGGACGTCCAAGTGCCTAACACGAGCTGGATGTCTTCCTTCAGCTTTTGTGATGGGTGTCCTTCTCGGACGTGTTTTTCTTACCTGCCAGAACTGACTACAACCACAGTTCTCTCAACAGCCCCTCCAAGGTTGTTTTCAGCTTGCGCCCCCTTCCCCCAGGATCGGGATCTATGAGGACATCCAAATCAAAACTTTTTGGATGTCCCTCCCTCCAGGTCTCTCTCAGCCAATCACAGCACGTTTAGCTGACATCTAAATGCGCTGTGATTGGCTGAGAGAGACCTGGAGAGAGGGAGGTCCTCACATGTCCGGATCCTGTGTGTGTGTGTGTGTGGGGGGGGACTCAAGCTAAAAAGAACCTTGGAGGGGCTGTTGAGAGAACTGTGGTGTGGTCAGTTCAGGCAGGTAAGAAAAACAGGGAAGTTCTTTTTTTTTTTTCTTCTTCAGAGCGTCCTTCCTAATTGCCTTTTGTAAGCCTGCCTTTAACATGCAAAGCAGTAAACAATGGAAATGTTACACAAGGGAAGAGCAGCAGCACTTAAATTAACTGGGGCTCTTTTCAGCACTCTCTCTTTCGAGGTTTCAGGCTGCTGACAAGTTTCCTGCTTGTCAGGGACATCTTTTTTTTTGTTGTTTTTTTTGAGTGAAGGACGTGCTTGGCATGTGAAAGTCTGCAAAGATTATGGGGGCAACTTTTGTTTTTTTTCAGCATAACGCTTGGCTGCTCTGCGCATGCTCAGCTGGCCAACTGGCTTGGAATGAAATCCCATGCAAATGAGCTAGCAGTGACCAGCTCATTTGCTGCATGCCCGTTTCTTACTGATTAGCCATGGAATGAGTAAGAGAAGGGCTTTAACGATTTTTTTTAGTGCATCTACCCCTGAGTTGGGTAAGAGCCAGTAAAGTTTTGGGAGGCTTGCTCTGAGAGAACACCTTAAAGGTGTTGAACTGGAGAGTATAGTATGGTTAAAAACAAAATACAAAAGTTACCTTTTTCTTTTGGAGTGCTGGAGGGGTCTTCAGGGCTGCAGAGATGATCCTAAGCATTCTGAGATGTATTCAGGAGGAGATCAGAGGCCAGTTTTAAATCCTTTTGTGTATTTGGAGACCCTATTAGGGGGTGCATGATACTCCTGGCTCCTTTTGGGACATTTTTAGGGGCAGGAAGTGTTTATGACCAGCCCTGATGGCTGGCTGGCTTTAAGTGAAGGACAGGCAGAGAGCATGACTGGGTAATGGCAAGCTCTGCACATGCTCAGTAAGATTCTGAAGCTCTGAGTAGGCCTGAAATCTGGGCCTGAACAGGGCTTTGGTGAGGATTAATTAATTAGATTCTTTTTGATAGTACGGGCATTTGGGGGTCCTTTTTGGGTGAGCTAAGGGAATCTGTCCAAAATAAAATATTGTTTTTAAATTGTCTTTAGGGAGATACACAGTTTTAGAGGGCTGCGCATCTTTGGAGGTGCGTTTTGGAATTCCAATGGTTATATAGGATGGGGATGTACTATATGGCTCCAGAAAAAGGAGGACACATTGATCCAGTCCAGGTTTTGCTTCCATTGAAAGTAATGGAAGTAAAACCCAGACTGGCTCAATCTGTCTTCCTTTTTCTAGAGCCATATGGTAACCCAGAGAATTTTATGAATTACTTTATGGTTTTGTTTTGTTTTTTGGGGAGGGGGGGGGAAACGCGGTGCGGTCGGTGGAATATGTATTTTTAAATTCTGCAGTTATCAGGGTACCGGGAGAGATGTGCTACACCTGCTCAGCGAGCGGGAGGGGTATGACATGTGCGGGTGTCAAAATATTTAGGAAATGATTTTTCCATTAAAGTCTGTGGGACTTGTGGTTTTTAAAATGGAGCTGACACCAGGGAAAGTCGGATTCCATATTCTCAGCACAAACTGCAACTTAAGTGCTGGAGAGTTTGATTGGCTCGGAAGGGACAGATGATGTCATCTGAGTGGTTTCCTTGACTACGGCTTGGGTAAAAGGGGAGAAGGATAGGAAGAAGAGAACTGACAGGAAGGTTTTTTTCTATGCTGGCAGAGAAAAAAAAGTTTTACATCTGTGGAGTCAGCTGATAACACAGAGTCTTTCTGGAGGCAGTACTGTAGTGGTGTAGGAAGGGGGGGGGGGGGGGTGTCGGCTCCGCTGGTTCCCTGCTCCCTCTGCCCCGGTTTGGCAAGAATTGGTAAATGTAAGTATATAATAATGAATGCCTTCGTGAAACAAAATTATAGGATACTAGTAAAAAAGGCCCGTTTCTGAAACAAATGAAACAGGCGCTAGCAAGGTTTTCCTCGTAGTGTGTATGTTTGAGAGAGTGTATGTGAGAGTGACTGCGTGAGCGAGAGAGAGTGAATGTGTGCGTGTGTGACAGAGAGAGTGAGTCTGGGTGCGAGTGTGTCTGTGTGAGAGAAAGTGTGTGTGTGAGAATGAGTGTGTGTGCAATTGCGTATGTGAGACACAGTGAGTGTGAGAGTGTGTTTCACACAGATACAGTGTGTGCGAGAGAGAGAGTGTGTGTGACACAGACTGTCTGTGAGATCGAGTGCATGAGACCAAGAGAGTGTGTGAGTGAGTGACTGTGTGATACATAGTGAATGTGATACAGTGTGAGACATAGAGTGTGTGAGAGACAGTGTGTGAGAGTGAGAGAGAGAAAGACACTGGCTGTGAGAGAGTTTGTGTGTGTGACAGAGATGCTCCCCCTCCCTCTCGCTCTCTCTAGTGTCAGGCCCCCCTCCCTCTCTCTCTGGTGTCAGGCCCCCCCTCCCTCCCTCTCCGGTGTTATGACCAGGGCTGTGGAGTCGGTACAAAAATCCTTCGACTCCGACTCCTCAGTTTATGGTACCTCCGACTCCGACTCCTCAGTTTTTTTTTTATTTTTTATTTGTAAGAAGTCTTTTATTGAAAATTTGCAATAAACAATATACAATATTCATCGCTCTGCACTGGTATGTTTACAATGTAGTCCAGACAAGATGAGACCCAAATAGTGCAGTTTGCTGCCACAGTACAACAGTGAAATATAACTGTAGAAACTTCAACTTTTTGTTATTTTGTTTTAATAATGAAAACATTACCCCCCCCATCCCCCATCTAAACAACCGCCTCCATCCTTTATTAAAACCTACCCAATCCCTCCCACCCCCTTCTATTTCCCTGCCCTTCACGACTGTCTCACTGTGCGTCATTCACACTTCTCACATGTGCCTGTTCTAAACATTACCTACTGCATTAACAAAGAACTGCCATATATCATGCCACTTGTGCGTTTGATGTCTCCTGACTGCCAAGAGTCTTTCCATCTCGCACACATGTTTCAGTTTATTGTGCCATCTCTTAACCGACGGGACCCCCTGTTGTTTCCAGTGCTGTGCAATTGTCACTCGGGCAACACATACCGCCTGCCTCAGCAGCTTATGCTGCGCAGCCGGCATGCCCTCTACTTTTGCAGCAAAAAGAAACACCGTCGAGGCCCAAGGAATGGGTGTTTGTAACCAGCTCTGCAGCCTGTTTTGAACCGCCTTCCAGAAAGCTCTCACTTTATGACAATTCCACCAAAGGTGTCCCATCGTCCCCCTCATACCACACCCCCTCCAGCAAAGTCCTGATGTATTTGGGTATATGCGCTGGAGGCGGTCAGGAGTAAGGTACCATCTGTATAGCACCTTCATAGCATTTTCCCTTAGCGGGACGTGTATGGAGACCCTTGTCGCTTCACGTTCTATTCTCTCCCACCCCGGCACATCCAGTGTCATCCCCAAATCCCTCTCCCAAGCCCTCCTATGACACTCATACACAGGGTTTTGCGTAGTGATATATTTGTAAAGTGTGCCTATCAAGCCTCTAGAAGTGGTTAACTTTTCACATATCTCCTCTAAGTAGCCTTTGGTACGCTTAATTACCATAGTAACGGCCTTGGTGCGAAGGAAGTGAGCTAGTTGGTAGTATGCAAAATCGTCTCTCAACACCCCAGAGTTTCGTGACTGCAGCTCTCCAAATTCAAGGAGAGTGTCTCCATCAAACAGCTGGTCCCATGTTCGTAGCCCTTCCCTGTACCACCTCATGACCGAGCCCTCCGTCGTCCCAGGCAGGAATAACAGGTTGTGTGCTATAGGGGCCAAACGTGTCAAAGTACACCTGCCCCCCGGAAACAACTTATCCCAATAGTGAAGGGTAACCTCCACCGAGGGACAGACGCTCTCAGCAAGCTTGCGAAATGGCTTTGGTAGCCACATAAGCGCACCCAGCGGTGTCGTACCTGCAGAATGTTGTTCCAAGTGCACCCATTGTCTGTCCGGGTATCCCTGATACCATTCCAAAGCTACCTTTCCTTGGGCCGCCCGATAGTACCAGAAGACATTTGGGACCGCCAGGCCTCCCCGACGTCTCCCTTGATACAACAGGGCACGAGACAGCCTAGGATGTTTTCCTGCCCAGACGAAACGCACAATTCTATCTTGCAAAGAGGCAAGAAATCGTCTGGGCATCATTACAGGCAGCACCTGGAATAAGTATAAGATTCGAGGTAAGACGTTCATCTTAAGAATTGCTATACGACCGAACCAGGAGACCTCTAGATCACCCCAGCGTTCCATGTCTGCCGCAAGGGCTCGAACCAGGCCTTTATAGTTAGCGGAGAATAAGTCAGACAAGTTGGAAGTGAGGTTCACCCCCAGGTATCGAATGTGTCTACCCGCCCACCGAAAAGCATGAGCAGCTTTAAGTTCTGCAACTGTATCTTCCGGTAGAGAGATATTCAGGGCCTCAGACTTTGTCATGTTGACTTTAAAGCCCGATACTACAGAGTACTCCTCAATAAGTTGAGTAAGCCTAGGGAGTGCGTCGTGGGGGCGGGTAATATACAGCAAAACATCGTCCGCAAAGAGTGCCATTTTATGCATTCTCGCTGCCACAGTAGGCCCTGCAATCAGCGGATCTTTCCGAACCTTAGAGGCAAATGGCTCCATGACAATAGCAAACAAAAGAGGGGAAAGAGGACAACCCTGTCTTGTGCCCCTATGCAAGGAAAATGAATCTGAGTGACTGCCGTTAATCTTAATGCAAGCTCTGGGAAAGGAATAAAATGCTTGTATCCAGCCCCTGAAACGTGTGCCAAACCCCAAAGTCTCCAAGGTCCTATACATAAAGGGCCAGTGGACCCTGTCGAAGGCCTTTTCTGCATCTAGGCTTAAGAGGCACAATGGTCTCTGGTTTCGCTTGGCCAAGTATATAAGATCTAAAGTGCGTCTGATATTGTCCATCGCCTTTCGATAGGAAACAAAGCCCACTTGGTCAGGGTGCACTAAGGTTGGCATGAGCGGTGCCAGCCTATTAGCAAGGACTTTAGCCAGAATTTTAATGTCAGCATTTAGTACAGATATAGGCCTATAAGAGCCACATTCAGTGGGATCTTTGCCGGGCTTTGGGATCACCGCTATCCAGGCCTCCAGCATTGTTCGTGGCAGGTTTCCTCCCACCCCTACCTGATTAAACATATCTGCAAGCAAGGGGGCCAATTCAATGGCGAATGTCCGGTAGAACTCGTTGGGGAAGCCGTCAAGCCCCGGAGACTTGTTTGAGGGCATACCTCCAATCGCCTCCTGGACCTCTTTAGGTGTAACAGGCCTCTCTAACAGTTCCTGGTGTTGTTTAGCTAAAGGGATGAGATCATTGTCTTGCAAATAGTTATCTATTTTTTCCCTAGGAGGTTCAATCTCCTGCTCGTAGAGCTTCTGATAATACTCTCTGAAGCGCTGGCGAATGAGTGCCGAATGACGCAACAAACCACCCCCTCTATCTTTCACCTGCTTAATCATTCTATCCACTTTCTGTCTTCGCAATCGCATTGCCAATAGGCGCCCAGCTTTGTTAGTTAATTCATATGATTGTACACCCTGTCTCGCCCTTATTAGCTCAAGTTGTTCCGAGTACATCGAATCCAACGCCATTCTCTCCCTACACAGGGCATCCCAGATTTGTGGCGAGGGACCAGCCTTGTGCTGTTGCTCCAGTGCCTGTATACGTCCTATGCATGCGTTTAAGCGAGATCTACGGGCCCTTGCACGCGTACTAGCCAATTGCAAAAAGTGTCCTCTGGACACCGCCTTTAAAGCGTCCCACACCACATGCAACGGTGGGCCAGAAGCTAAGTTGTGGTCGAGGTAATCTTTAAACACCTGTTTGTAGCCCTCCACCACCTGCTCATCCTGCAACAGGCTCGCGTTCAGAGACCAGCGTCTGTCTTTCACTTCAGTCTGAATGTTTGGGAGAGTGACCCATATTGGGGCGTGATCAGATATCGTCATACTACCAATTCCAGCGTCCGGGCCTAATTCCACTAATGTGGTGTCTAGGAAGATGTAGTCAATACGGGAGTATGTTTCATGTACCGGAGAGTAGTAAGTGTAATCCCTTTCTGTATGGTGTGTCAGTCTCCAAAGATCTAAGAGTCCCAGGGAATAAGCCAACGAGGCCAGCGATCGCGCTTCTTTGTGCCCCTCCGTCCTAACTGCCCCAGAGCGGTCGTGTCCTGGATTCATAACGGCATTGAAGTCGCCCCCAAGTATAAGCGCCCCCGTAGTAAAGGTCCCCAATAAGGTTCGAATTTTGTTAAAAAATTCCCCTTGTCCAGAATTTGGGGCATATATTGATGCTACCGTGAGGACTACTTGGTCTAGCGTAAGTTGTAAAAATAAAAAACGCCCCCCAGGGTCTCTTTTAGTCTGCGTCACCTGGGCCCCCAGTGAAGAGTGCATCAATATCGCCACTCCTCCCCTCCTTGAATCCGCCCCGGATGCGCAGTAGACCCCTGAGTAACCAGGGCAGGAGAGAAATTTCTCGTGTTTGCGACGCAGGTGTGTTTCTTGCAATAGAACTATGTGTGGTTTTAAACGGTGGAGTTCCCCATAGAGCTTCTGTCTTTTTTGAGGCATGTTAAGTCCCTTGACGTTATAGGAGACTATCTTCAGCTCAGGACACATGTCCTAGTGTGTAAAGAAAAGCTAAGGTCTGCAGAGAATAAAAGCAATGTACATCCCCTTTGTGAGCAGCACAGGTCAGTATAGCAATAATTGTTACCTATGTCTTCCCTCCCCCCACAACCCTCCCTCGTCTCGTTCCCCCAGTCCCTCCCCAACATCTCCCCACTGTTACACCAGCCAGGAGTGTAAAACCCCTAGATGGGTTTCGAGTAAGTGGGTCACAACACTCCCAACACCCCAGCCAGACATCCCCTCCCCCCGCCCAGTTGCATTCCAGCATTCAACCGTTATGGTATACAACCCTGTCCATCCCCCTTCAACATAGTGTTAGTTCCTATAAGGTGTATCTATACACTTCCAGCCTCGGCCAACCACATCATGTCATTTGTGCAATTCAATCAAACTTATAGTCCCATAACCCTCACCTCACAGCAATAATTAGCTGGTCATCCACCAGACTTGGTCGCCTGTTTGAACAGCTCCTGGCAGACCAACGGGAACCAGGCAGAATGACATATATCTATGTCCATTTACTCAGTCCAAATGTCTTTTTTCTGAACTGGAATCTGTCCAATCATCTCTTATTGTTGCCACGTCGCCCCGATGTTCTTTGCCAGCCCTGAAGCTTAGCCATGGTGGATGATGCCAGCTCACCTGGTGGGATAGCCGAGTTCACCAGCTCTGCCGCGTGCAAGGCCTCCCAGGCTTCTTGTAAGGATCGCACACGATATTTGCTACCCTTCAGGGTAAAGTTCAAAGAAAACGGGAAGCCCCACCTGTATTGCACTTGATGTTTTGTTAAAATATCTAGGGCTGGTTTCATTTGTCGTCGTTGCTGCAAGGTATATTGCGACAAATCTTGATACACCAATACCTTTGCGCCTCCAAACTCCAGATTCTGCGCCTTCCGCGCCTTTGTCATGATCAATTCCTTGGTTTCATATTTGTGGAAGCGGACAATAATATCTCGCTGTTGCTGTTCTTTGCGAGCTCCAAGCGCTCTATGCGCTCTGTCCAGTTCCACGGTATTCTCTCCAGCTTCTGGGCCAAGTAAAGAGGCACATATCGTCTGCACAATCTGTGTAACGTTCTCTATTTCTCCTCCTTCTGGCACCCCCCGAAACCTAAGGTTGTTTCGCCTCCCTCGATTTTCCAAATCATCTATCTTATATTCTAGTTCCAGTCGGTGTTTGTCCAGTTCAAGCAGCTTCTCGTTATGTTTAAGCAGTGTCTCTGCCTATTCTTCTAGTTTAAGTTCTACATCTTCCACCCGCCCCCCCAACTCACGGAGATCTGTGCTCAAAGAATCCATGCGTTCCAGAATTTCATCCTTCGACTGCTTTATCTCTGCCTGAATATTCACTAAGAACTTCCGCAGTTCAGTTGGGATACCTTTTTTGGAGGGCGGGTGTCGCTGCTCAGCCTGAGACTGGGCCGATTCGGAGTCGGAATGCGAGGCTCGCTCTGGTGTCTCGTGGCGTTTGGCGCTTTTTCCCGCCATGATTTTCTCAGACCGCTCACTCTCTTTTTTGCGTGTAGCGGGAGTTTTGCTCATCGCCAATTCTGTTGAAGGGAGAATTTAATAAGCTGATATCGCTATTTTCTCACGCTTGCTGCCGTTTTTTATTGCTGTTTAAAGCTGAAATATAGCGCGAGGAGACGGAGCTTCCAAGCTAGGCTGCCATCTCTCCCGGTGACGTCACTTCCTCCCGACTCCTCAGTTTTTAATATGTATTTTTTTTGCATGTTGACTGAAAGAGTGCAGCATGCAAGGCTGCATGTTAATATTTGGGTTTAAAATCTATGTCATTGTGACTTTTTATTTTATTTATTAAAGAAACTATAAATATTCATTAATCCTAAAGTTTAAACAAAAAAACACACATAAAAAAACAAGGTTATATTTATTGGTTTTTTTTTATCAAGTATAAAGTCATCATAGCATTAGCAAGTATAAAAATCTGGAACAACCACATCCTTTGGAAATTCTAGAACAAAATCAAAGTTAACCTACATAAACCAAAAACATTTGGAAAACCTAAAACAACTTATATATTATTTAAACTTGGCATATATAGCTGTAGAATAGCTGTTAAACATAATCCAAAATTAACTAATATATTGTTCTTAGAAACAGAATTGCTTCTGCCAGATCCTCCTTCATAGAAGCCCTTAAATCTGATTTGATTATTTTCAGTGCTGAAAACAGTCTTTCAACACTGACTTGGGTGGGTGGCATTGCAGTTACGGTTCTAGCTGCATCACTGACAATCTCTGGATAAACAATGATGGCTTCTTCTATAGTCAGTTTTGATGAGCAGTCAAACTTTTCCACTTCTTTTAATCCTTTAAAAAACTCTTGCATGAATTTCTTTATATGGACATTTACAGGTTGCTTTTCCATGCTTAACCGACATCGCTTTGCTTTTGAAGCTTCCATTTTGTCCAAATAGGCTTGAAAATTCTCTTCTTCATTTGAAGAGGATGAACCTGAGTTACCATTACCACCAGTTTTTATAGCTTTAGCTTCATCCAGTGGTTTATGAGTTTCAGGTAGCAACCCTTTCATGCGAACTGCTATGTCATAAAGTGCCTGTTTTCCTGTAGCAATTTGGTCACTGCTCAACAAAATTCGGCTCATTGGATCAACATAAATAGCAGCTAAGAGAATTTGATTATCCAGCAAGAGCTCCTCTCTTTTCCTCATTGAAGATACAATGCCATCAGCAATTAACCCCCCACTTTTGTTAAGGTTATATATCAAGCCCTTCCATTCCAAGAAGAATTTACCAGGTGTTAAATCTTCATATTGCAGCTTCTTGGTAACAGCAAAGGGTAAGAAAGTAGCCTTTCTAATTCTGTAACTTGAGCCCACTGGTTTTCTTTTAATGAAACATTTACATTGTCCAGTTCTTCAAGAAAGTCTTTTAGTTCAAGCAAATGCTTTATCATCAAGTAAGTGCTTCCCCAGCGCGTTGCTTGATCCAAAATGGCTCCTTTTCCAGCACGTCTCTTCAGAATAGCTTCTGTTTTAGGGATCCTGGCTGCAACAGCTACTTTCCTCAACTTGCTAATTAGTGTAGCCGCATGACGATCCTTCAATCCATCTCTTATTGCTAGTTGCAGAGTATGAACAGCACAACGCATATGTTGAATGGTAATAAGCTTAGATGCTTCTTCAGCAATATCATCCAAACTTTCACAGCTTTCTTGAATTGCAGAACTGTCATCTTCTGATATTTGTATGCTGCTTTCTTCATCAACTTCCTTCATTTTTTCAATTGTGCTTAACATATTTGAAGCATTATCAGTTACAATACATAGAATGTGTTGCTTTTTAATTTCAAAATCTTCTAAAACACCTTCCACTAACTTCTGCAGATACTCACTGGTATGATGTGCCTGAGTGTCCTTTACTCCTAATGTCTGGGTTATTGTTTTTTTGTTTTCATCAGCAAATCTAACATTAATTGCAAAATAATTGACTCTGTGACGTGTGCATGCATCCATTTTAATAAAGACAAAACGTCCCTTCAGACTTTTTCTTAGTTCTTCCTTCTTACATTTGGCCTCTTCAAGTATAAGTTTCCTTATACTTTCTCGTTCCAGAGAAACTCCAAGCTTTTTAGCCATTTCTCCATTTAAGCCTAAAAAGGCTGGTTGTTAAAAAAAAAGATAGTGGTATACTATTCTTTACTGCCATTTCAATGATGTGGTTTTTGAATTTTTCTGGTGTCATTGTTATAGTAACTTTGTCAGCTGTAAAAAATCTTGATAGTTGTGTCTGGTCTCCAGTAGATTTCTGATCTTTTATTGACCCTGAAGTAGATGGAATGTTTTCATTGCTATCTTTCTCATTCACAGCTTCTAACACTTTAGGATGGAAACGCTGCAAGTGTCTTTTTAAATTTGATGCTCTTGTAGGTGCATTTTTTTCATAACCACTGAAACTGCTAATTTTTGCATCACATGCTTTTTCACCATCATCATCTTCTATAATACATTGACATACATAATGTTTCCCATCTGTTGATATTGTAAAGTGTTCATAAACAGCAGACTTTGTCATGTTTCCTGACATTCTTTTTGCCATTGTGAATGGTGTGCCACTTCCACTAAAATATAAAGCTCTTCTTGCAGAGAGAGAGGAAGTTGGGTGGAGTCTCTCTGTTGCCTTATCTGTGTGTGCTGAATGATCTTCTCTTGGAGCTTAAGTTCACTGTGGGGTCAGAGAGGAGGTGCTCTACAGCAGGTCAAGAAATGCAAAGGGAGACTGAGCAGAGGGAAGCTCTCCAGCAAAATAGTTCAGCTGGACTTCACACTAGTGAAACAACTAGGTACTAAGCTTTATTCACAGCAGAGAAGTACTTTATTCAAATGTATGAGGAGTCGGAGTCGGTACATTTTTGCCGACTCCAACTCCAACTCAATATACCCAAAATTGCTGCTGACTCTGACTCCACGACTCCGACTCCAGAGCCCTGGTTATGACCCCCTCCCTCTCTCTCTCTCTGGTCTCAGGATCACCCTCCCCTCCCTTTGAGGTCTCTGGACCCCCTCCACCCCCCCTCTCTGGTCTCAGGACCCCCTCCCCCCCATTCCCCCCCCTGGGGGGGGGGGTACTGTTGAACTGAGAGGAGACTGAAATCTTACCTGATTTGCGGTCGATTCTTTGATGTAGCCCACGCGGTGCTGTGTTTGGCGAGACGCAGGCATATCTGAAAGGGGAAGGGGAAAGGGAACTGTGTGAAGCTAAATTGGTGCGAGGGTGTAATTGGCTCCGCGCGCGTGCGTTGTTGTGTTGTCTCGGGTGGGCGTGGCGAGAGAATGAGCGCTGGACCCGTGGAGAGTGGCGCTGGCGGCGGGAAGAGTCTACCTCAGTGCCGTGTCGATCAGCTGATCAGCGCCGTGGAGAGCGAGTTGCAGGTGGGCAGACCCCACGGAGAGGCAGCTGAGCGTTACTGTGCAGGATGCTGAGCTCTGGCTGTGCTTCAAGGAACTGACCAATCCTATTTAACAGAATGCACCTCCAACATTCTGAAGCCGAGAAACCTCGTGTGGTTGGTCACTTCTGCTTGTGACACACCCGGAAGTACGTGACGTCAATTCAGGAGATGGATACAGAGAGCAAGAATGCAGGTGCGTTTTATTATATAGGATTACTTACGCAGTATATGGTGGGGAACACATACAGATGGTCTAAAAACAACAAATGTATAAACAAAAAATGTATACAGTAAACAAAAACTTATATAGATGTGATATATTGTCAGGTGAACCAATCACCACACTATGATGTATTTTATTGTGAAAAAATGATTATTATTAATTACACTGTAGTGCAAATACTCTGTAATACAATATAGTGGGAACAATTACACAAGAGCCTTGGAGTTGAACCGTGAACAACACAAATGGATGAAATCTAAAGCAGTGATTACTGCCAGGGGCATAGCCAGACTTCGGAGGGAGGGGGGTCCAGAGCCTGAGGTGAGGGGGCACATTTTAGCCGACCCCCCCTGCCATTTTTTACCCCCCCCCCCCCACGTAGGTACGCCCCTGCTGTGCTAACGTGTGGGATCAGCACTGTCTGCATTTATAATGTTAAAAATGTAATACATTACTAATAACCTCTGTGCAGCATCAGCACTGAACAGTCTCTGTATTTAACGTGCGCAGACAAGAGCGCCACAGTGAAAGAACATGTGTCCTACGACACGAGCGAGATGCTCACCTCGGGGAGACGTTTTCCCGCAGCCCCCATCGCCCACAATCACGACCTTGACTTCTCGGCCACCGGCTCTGGGGCTTTCCGCCACCGTCCCGTTGCTTTCCGTCATGGCTCGGCTGCAGTGAGCCTCTGCTTCGCTCTCCCTGGCCTCATCACTCACAACCTCCGCTGGGTCCTGAGCTTGCTGGCGATGGTCCGGAAGCTCCGGGGGGCGGAGCGTCGGTCGGCTGCAACAGAACCGCACGGGAAGAACCTGCAGCAAGTCCGTTGGAGAGCGGGGGCTGTAGCCACCATGCCCACATTAGCTCCGATCCCCCCTTAAACACTAAAGATCTGCTCCACTTTCAACCCAACCTTCTCCTCTCTTTATACATTAAGCCTTGCACATCAGCCAGCAACGCGGCCGCTGGCTGATCTGCAAGGCTTCGTTCTGATTCTGTGAGTCAGACTCACAGAATCAGAACGAAGCCTTGCAGATGAGCCAGCAACGCGGCTGCGCCAGAAGAAGAGGACCTCGGCTGGGGGTTGGGGTCCCCACCAGCAAAGGTAGCTGACGGCTGCGGCGGGAGAGGGTTGGTGGTGGGAGGGGGGTTGAGAGGGTCGTCGGCAGGGGGGTCCAGGGCCAAATCTACCGGGGTCCAGGCCCCCGTGGCCCCATGTAGCTACGCCCCTGTGCACGGCCGTGGTATAATGACTTTGAACTTAAAAACGCCAGTGTACAGAAGGAATCTGGCAAAAAAAATGCTAATCGTAAACTTATAATAATGAATATCCTAGTGAAACAGAATTGTGGGATATTGCTTATGCAGTATATGATGGAAAACTCATACAGATGGTCTATCCACAAAAATTGTATGAACAGAAAATGTATACAGTAAACAAAAACTTATGTATTTCGAAGTGATTATCAGATGAATCAATTACAACGTTATGATATAGTTTGTTCTGAAACAAATGATTATTATTAATTATACTGTAATGCAAATACTCTGTAATACAAAACAGCAGACCATGCTATGATGTATAGAACAAATTAAACACATTTTGAAATGGACCATGAAATGAAAGCATAAATAAAATGAAATTTGATCTTAATGAGATTATGGTCGAACACCATGAGTATGAATACGCATGGACTTGTGTACAAAATGAATAAATATACAGGAACATTGTCCCCAAATGAAGAATTATATAAACCCTAATGCCAGCTCTGAGCTGGCGTACGGTTTGCCGCAGATAGCGTGCCGATGTTTGGCGCGTTGCTCGCTGATCACTGGGGAGGAATATGCTTAGCATGCTTTTGCATTCTCCTTGTGCTAAGAGCCCTGTTTAGCATGCATTTGCATGCCAGTGCCAGCTGCGTTCAGAGCTCGTGAGCGCGTTGCATCACCCGCTCTGGGGCTCTGATCATGGGACGGTAGCACATGCAGGCACTAGTATGCTAATAGCCTCTAGCACCTGCATTTGCTTCTGATCATCTGCCCATAAATGTAGCTCACTGAGAAAGATGTGAGCAAAATAAAAAAAAGGAATGATTGGAGAGAGAAAAGAAAACTAGTAATGCTCAGAATTCCTGAATAGAGTACGTACCCATGTGTGTACGTTGTTTCCATTGAGTACAGGGGTTACTCACACTTACAGTAAGGCTGCCAACTGGATCCAGATTCACAGGACAGGATTGATCCATGCCTGGGTTTACTCCAGTGCATTCTGGGACTTGTAGTCTTGCTTTTCTTAGGTAATGCAATGGGGAAATCAGAACTACATGTCCCTGTATGCAACGGGGTAAACCCAGGACTGGATCCAGTTGGCAGCCTTAACTTACAGAGATTTTGGAACACCCCTGGTTTTGAACTTGGATTCCAAAGCAGTGTGGGACTTGTAGTGTCTGATCCTGCCCATTAAAATCAGGGTTGCAATTTATGTTTTATTTACACTTGATGAATCGTTTTTTTAACAATTAAATCAAAGCAGTTTACAAATAGTTAAAAACATATGAAAAAGAAAGGAACACCAAAAATAACGGGAAAGGAATCAGTCACACCAAAGAACAATTAAAACATAGCTGCATAATGCACCAGGATGAGGTGGTCAGAAATCAAGTACTGTCCCACAATCTCCAGCCTGGAGCTGGATAATGTAGTATCTCTGCATTTAAAAGTAGCATAAAATCTTTCTATATGATACCACTGGAACTAACATGTGTATTACTTTCTAAACAAAGGGAAGTATTCATTGGAGAATGAGTGGGAAGGATCATTCCTTGAGAGAGCTAGAGAGAAGCCACACATTAAAATTCTAGACCCTTTCTCTGAAATCTGATTAAGATGTGACAATGGTTGGTTTACTGCAGTGGTCTCTAACCTTTTTTATGCAAAGGGCCACAATGTGAAGCAGTGGCCAGCATACCTATGATGTGGCTGGCAGGGATCTCCAAGCCCTCCCAGCCGAAAACTCCTAACAACTGTCCCTCCTGCATACCTTGTAAATAGTAGAGTTTCATCTACACTGAGCAGTGATTGATACATACAGTATGCTTGCACTGACCCCACAGCCTTTCCTCTGATGTATTCCCGCCTAAGTGGAATCAGGAAGTTGCATCAGAGGGATAGCTGTGGGGCCAACATGAGCAGCATGTATTAGTTGCTGCTTGCTGCTGGTGAAAATCTGCTATTTAAAAGGTATGTGTGTTTGGTGTCGGGGGGATATTTGAGAGACCGTATAGCATGCAGGCAACAGAGGAAGAGACCAAATCACTTGTGGGACAGGCGGACTTCTGCCCACCAATCTTGGGCCCAGGCCCACCCAAAATTGGGTGTCTGGCTACGCCCCATGTGAAGATGAGAAAACTCTGAGGGCCAGCAAAATATTTCAGACTTACACATATAAGCCTATACGAGTTAAATACTACTCTAGCTTCATACCGTTGCAGTACAATGTGCATCTAAATATGAATATGAGTCCTGACTTTTGACCTGTCCTTTGCCTGTATGATGTACGTATGGCACAGGCGTGGTAGGCCCTACTCCTGCCCTATACATAGTAACATAGTAGATGACAGCAGAAAAAGACCTGCACATGTGATACTTTTTGTGTATACCCTACTTTGATTTGTACCTGTGCTCTTCAGGGCACAGACCGTATAAGTCTGCCCAGCACTATCCCCGCCTCCCAACCACCAGCCCCGCCTCCCAACCACTGGCTCTGGCACAGACCGTATAAGTCTGCCCAGCTCTATCCTCGCCTCCCAACCACCAGCCCCGCCTCCCAACCACCGGCTCTGGCACAGACCGTACAAGTCTGCCCAGCTCTATCCCCGCCTCCCAACCACCAGTCCTGCTTCCCACCACCGGCTCTGGCACAGACTGTATAAGTCTTCCCAGCACTATCCCCACCTCCCTACCACCAGCCCCGCCTCCCGATCTTGACTAAGCTCCTGAGGATCCATTCCTTCGGCACAGGATTCCTTTATGCTTATCCCACGCATGTTTGAATTCCGTTACTGTTTTCATTTCCATCACCTCCCGCGGGAGGGCATTCCAAGCATCCACCACTCTCTCCGTGAAAAAATACTTCCTGACATTTTTCTTGAGTCTGCCCCCCTTCAATCTCATTTCATGTCCTCTCGTTCTACCATCTTCCCATCTCCGGAAAAGGTTCGTTTGTTTTGTTGGATTATTTGTAGTAAATAATTAGCAGATTTTATACACACAGCTTCAGCTTTAGAAATGTTACTTTCTTTTCTTCAGCTCTCTCATACACCCCAGAATAATTCACTGCTGAGTCACTTTAAAGTTGAAGTAACAAAACATCTGTTTACTCACAGTTTGTAGTTAGATTATATTCAGACAGGCTTATATATACATAATACTATACATTTGGATTATCAGCTCTTTCCATGTGCTTAGATGGTAATGGATGCTCACACCACCATAGATCCTCTCAGCTTAGGAGAGATCATGAGCTCCATGTGCTGTGCCTAACCCCCACAGGAAGTTGCATGGGTGTGACCTCTCTAAGCAATTTACATCAGAGGTCACAGAGTAATCACAGAGAAAAAATTGGTGACAGGCAATGCATGTAAAATACAATACATTATTCCAACAAACCCCTTCTCATGCATAACTGTCATGCAATTATTAATTCACACAAAGTCCAAGCTTTATTCGCAGATTCTCAAAACGTTCTCTGGGTAACGGTTTGGTCATGATGTCAGCTGTCATCTCACTGGTGTGACAATAGTCTAGACTGATGACCCCTTCTTTTGCCAGTGCTCGCACGTTGTGATATTTCGTTGCGATGTGCTTGGTGCGTGACTGAACCTTGTCATTCTGTGACAGTCTGATGCAGCTCTGATTATCTTCCATTATCTGGATTGGTCTCTGCTCAGCTATTCCAAAATCCAGCAAAAGTTTTTCAATCCACATCAGTTCTCTGCATGCTTCTGATACGGCCACATATTCAGCTTCTGTAGAAGACAGACTCACAATACTTTGTTTATGACTGGCCCATGAAATTTGTACATTTCCATACATAAACACATATCCACTTGTGGATTTATAATCAGAATGATCCCCTGCCCAATCTGAATCACAGTAACATATTAGTTTTGGATTACTATTGGCTGAAATCTTTAATTTACAATCAATGGTACCTTTTAAATACCTTACCATCCTTTTAACTGCAGTCCAATCTGATTTGGTAGGTGAGCTGACCCTTCTGCTCAAAATTCCTACTGCATTTGCTATATCAGCCCTGTATGTGGTAGTTAGATATAAAAGCTTACCTATGGCTGATCTATATTGGATGTTATCTGGTAAAGGTTCTCTTACTGTTTCATCCTTCAGAAAATCAGTGATCATGGGAGTGCTTACAACTTGGGCATCTTGCATACCTAAACTTTCAATAAGCTCATTTATTTTCTGCTTCTGGCTTAGAAGATAAGAACCATCATTTTGTTTCTCAATTTCTATACCAAGATAGTATGACACATTACCAAGTTCTTTTATCTCAACATTCAGGTTTAAATATTTTACAATGTCCTTGTACTCTTGCTCACTTTCGCTTGCAATGAGCAGATCATCAACAAAAGCTAAAATGTATGCATATTGTCCATTTCTGCACCTAGTGTACAAGCATTTATCTGCTTCACCTTGCTTAAATCCTAAATTTGTCAATATTTCATGCAATTTGTCATTCCAACATTTGCACTTTGCTTTAATCCATAAAGACCTTTGTTTAATTTACACACTAGCTGTCTTTGTTTTGTATTTATGAAACCTGTTGGCTGTTCCATGTACAAGTCTTCAGTTATATCTCCATGAAGAAATGCTGTTTTCACATCAATGTGGTTGACTTGCATGCCTTTTGAGACTGCAATGCTCAGAAGTGTTCTGATTGTCGTGTGTTTCACTACAGGTGCAAACACTTCATCAAAATCTTCTCCATATTTTTGAAGATATCCCTTTGCGACTAATCTGGCTTTATACCTTTCCACTTTTCCTTGTGCATTCCTTTTTAACTTGAATACCCATTTGCATCCTATAGCTTTCTTGCCAGGAGGTAATTTTGTAAGAATCCAAGTATTATTTTTATGCAATGCATCAATTTCTTCCTGTGCTGCTTTATGCCATTCAGCAGCTTCTTCTGCTGGCATTTTCTCAATCTCATCCCATGTTAAGGGCTCTTGAGCTTCTGCTGACTTTGTTAGGTAAGACAGTCTTGGGGGTGGAACACCTTTGTTTTCCCTGGATGAGCGTCTGACAACAGGTTGGTCTAACCTTTCCGCATCCTCTAAATCTGAGAGTCCTTCTCCAATTGATTCCCCTTCTCCAACTGTACTGTCTCCTGCGATGATCCTTTCTGTGTCTGCTTCCTCTGCCTGTTCCTCGTTAGATACAGATGAGTTGCTTTCAGACATCTGCCTTGGTATGGCATTTATATACACTGGCATGTCTATTATGGTTCTAGTTTCATATTCTGGATGATAAGGCTCATCTGGGATAATCCAGCCTTTATCAACCCTTTTGTTTTCATCAAAATATGTAACATGTCTTATGCCAACAATGCCAGTTTTCAGATTCAAAATTCTATATCCTTTGTGTCCTGGAGCATAGCCAACTAAAATGCCCCCTTCTGTTGTGGAATCCAGCTTATGCCTTCTTTGCTTTGGTACATGAGCATATGCTGTACTTCCAAATGTTCTTATGTGTGACAGGTTTGGCTTCCTACCATGCCATGTCTCATGTGGTGTGCGCTCAGCGCCTTTAGTTGGCATTCTGTTTTGTAGGTACACTGCTGTGAGAATGGCTTCCCCCATAGTCTTTTAGGGAGATTGCTATCTGACAGCATACATCTGGTCATTTCCACAAGTGACCTAAATTTTCTCTCTGCAACAGAATTTTGCTCTGGTGTATAAGCTACTGTTGTGATATGCTGAATGCCTCTTGTTCTAGAAATGTGCGCATGCTTTGTGAAGTGAACTCACCACCATTGTCGGTCTGAAGAACCTTTGGTTTTCTTTCAAATTTATTGCTCACCATGGCTACGTATTTCTTCAGCATGTCTGTGACTTGACTTTTTTCTTTCAGCAAATAGGCCACACAGTATCTAGAGAAATCATCCAAGAATATTAGCACAAATCTGTTATTTCCCAATGATGGGATATTAAACGGTCCACATAAGTCACTGTGTATTAAGTCCAGTACTTTATTACTCCTATTTCCTGTGTATGCAGGAAATGAGGGTCTCACACCTTTTTGAGTAACACAGTCTATGCATTTCTCCATTTTACCAGTACCTGCACTGATTTGAATGCCTGTGGCTAGTTGCCTACTGTAAAGATCCTGGATCACCTTAAAATCACGATGTCCCAGGCGGCGATGCCAGATTTCCAGACTACATTTACCATCATTCTTCCTTACTTGCGCCATATGTGAGGCTTCACCTGAAATGCTCAGTTTATAAACATCATTATGCATAAAAGCTTCAGCATACACTTCATCATTTTTAGAGATTGTGCACTTACTGTTTTCAAAATGAATCACAAATCCCTTCTTATCTAATGTAGATACACTAAGCATATTGCAAACTGCTTGGGGAATATACAAGACATCACTTACAGGAATTTCTTTAACTTCATTAGACACTTTGCATTTTAAGAATCCAATGCCTTTTGCTTGGATCTGAGTAGTCCCTGCGTTTGCAGTTTTAAGAATACCTTCTTCTGGACACATTTCCTGAAAGAAATCCTTACAATTGGTTAAATGGCATGTGCTCCCCGAATCCAAAATCCAAGTACTTTCATTTGAATTATTATTTACCATAGTCAAAGATTTTTCTGCCATTAGAAAGCTCTTATGTTTATTATTGTCTTTCATACATTTCCTGGTTGGAGAATTCTTTTGTTCCATTGGCTTAGGTGAGCTAGAGGGAGTGTTTTGTGTTTCCTTACACCATTTAGATACATGTCACTCCTTTCCACATGAGTAGCAAATCAGCTTGCCCTTGGGTGGAGTTTTCCCATAGCTCCGCCTTCCTCTGTTCTTTGCCAAGAAATTTGTTTCATTTCTCTCTGACTTGCTTTGAGAACACAACTCCTCAGAATCATCAATTATGCATTCCTGCCTCAGTTTTGATGCTGCCTGTTCAAAAGATTGCCCTTCAATGGCTTCATTTACAGACCTAAAAACATCAAACTTCTTTGATAGTGAGGTAAAAAGAAATGCTCTTTTCAATGCATCACACATGGGAATTCCAGAAAGTTCTAGCTTTTGAAATGAAGACATAAGATGCATAATGTGATCATTACATTTACTTTTATCCCTTAATTTGGTTTCATTCAACTCTGCCAACCAAATTGGTTGCTGTTTTGCATATGTAGTTGCATACATAGTTCTCAGTTTATATAAAATGTCCTTTGGTGTAACTTTTCCCTCCACTAATATGGCTTGTTTCTCTGAGAGAGCTTCCAAAAACATGCACTTCACATAATAGTTTGCATTGTCCCATTCAGCCATATTTTCAGCTGTTCTGTTTTGGTCTAAGCATATATTTAATTTCTTTGCTTGAAGGAGACATCTGAATCTTAGTTCCCACTGCTGATAATTAAATTCAGTTAATTTAGGCACCTTGAGAGAGTAGAAAAATGGTGAATTTCCTCCCTCAGCCATTTTCTTAGCCTTCTGTTTGGTGTGTGGGGGGAGAGAGAGACAGACTGAATCTTTCTTTTAAAACTTAAGAGAAAAATGTGGCTTTTTTACTGCCTGGTAATATTTCTCTTCTTTTTCAATTCCTGGCCTGGGCCCATAACCCTTTTGTTGGATTATTTGTAGTAAATAATTAGCAGATTTTATACACACAGCTTCAGCTTTAGAAATGTTACTTTCTTTTCTTCATCTCTCTCATACACCCCAGAATAATTCACTGCTGAGTCACTTTAAAGTTGAAGTAACAAAACATCTGTTTACTCACAGTTTGTAGTTAGATTATATTCAGACAGGCTTATATATACATAATACTATACATTTGGATTATCAGCTCTTTCCATGTGCTTAGATGGTAATGGATGCTCACACCACCATAGATCCTCTCAGCTTAGGAGAGATCATGAGCTCCATGTGCTGTGCCTAACCCCCACAGGAAGTTGCATGGGTGTGACCTCTCTAAGCAATTTACATCAGAGGTCACAGAGTAATCACAGAGAAAAAATTGGTGACAGGCAATGCATGTAAAATACAATACATTATTCCAACAGTTCTACCATCTTCCCATCTCCGGAAAAGGTTCGTTTGCGGATTAATACCTTTCAAATATTTGAACGTCTGTATCATATCACCCCTGTTTCTCCTTTCCTCCAGAGTATTCATGCCTGGCCTATGGCAATCATTTTTTTCAAACATTTAGGGGGTCTTTTATAAAGGCATGCTAGCGTTTTTAGTGTGCGCTAAACACTAGAGATGCCCATAGGAATATATGGGTGTCTCTGGCATCTAGTGCATGCTTATTTTTAGTGTGCACTAAAACACTAGCGTGTCTTTATAAAAGGACCCCTTAGTGCGCTATCCGAGTGGGCAAGATGATATATTTTTGCAGGATTTGAAGAGCACTTCAGCCAACTGTTTGAGGGTCACAATGGAGGACTTTGGGCCATGTGTTGGAGACGACTGGTCTTCTGGATTCCAAAGATCCAAGTTAAACCTACACTAAAGGGGAAGGTTTTTCAAAGGAAGCGGGGATATAAAATCTGTGGTTTGTGAAATGGAATGTTGAAGTGGAATCCATTGTGTTCTGCACAGATAATTGATACATCGTCTACGCTCAAACTGTACCTATGGAGCAACTTGTTTCATCTGTAAATAAGTCTGATCCGTTGGAACCACAGCTACTTCAACTGTCTGCATTCATTCCAAGTCTTGACTAACACAAATCAGAACTGCTACAGAGAGGATTTGGTCATCGTTGCTTTTGAGTACTTTCACTTGTGGTCCACTACACTGACTTTGGAATAAACTTTCACTTCATTTGAGAGAGATGACATCATCTTTTTTTATTTAGGAAGCTACTAGAAGCTTACCTATTTCAGCAGTCATTTGGTTGTCCTTGATGGTTGTGTTTGAAATATGATTAATGTTGTTTTTTTATGTGACTTTATGTTTATTATTTGTATTTATGTTTTATAATGTGTGCTATAAATATTTTAAATAAATAACTGTTCAGTCACATTTTAAAAGTTCTTTCAAGGATCTCCTTTAAATGACAACTTACAAATTGAAATCATATTGGATAAAAATCTAGTCTAACAGAAAGTTTCATGCAGAACTAATGGAGCCCACTTTTTAGTACACATCCCTTGATTATCTAACATTTCCTAAAAATGTGGGTTAAGAAAGGACACAAAAGTTATTGGGAGGTGGAAAACATAGTCCCACACAGATATGACAAGCCTATAAGCTGCCTGGTCTTTAAGATGTAAGCTAAAAAAAAAAAAAAAAAAAACCCTTCTGGCTTGATGACCCACCAGAAGGTGTACATTTAAAAAAAATTATATTTCTTTATTCATTTTTATAATAATTACAATGAACAATAGTAATATAGCTCTTCCAAACAGCATCCTCCTCCTTCTTCACTGACCATAATTCCAATTTTTTAACTACTAATAATCATTTCTGTAGCACCACTAGATATACCTATAACCTGTTTAGAAATGGTTCATCACCAGCCTACAACAAACCCAAAAGCCTGAACTGATACACCACCACTCATAGAAAAAGATGCATTTTTCTACAAAACCTTGAAGTCCTCTCTGAATCTTCTAATCATCCAAACAGTTGCCTGGAAAATCTGCCAGGGTTCACCAGCAAATCTGGGTAAAATCCACATTTGCTGAAATTGACCTAATTTGAGTTTGATACTTAATTGTTCATATACATTCTTAGCCCAGCAGCTGCCCTGGTGTACAGGAGACACAGGTTCAAGCCCCATACCTTGTTGTCATTCTTTGAGCTGGAATGGGCTGAGAATACTATGGAGAAGAAGGTCTCATTCCACGTGAAGGAAGGAAAGCTTGACAGCCATTGAACAATAGTGACTCCATTTGCTGGCTTAAAGGTATAGGGGTCAATTCAATAAAGGATGCTCAAATTTAGGTACCTAAAATTAGGGTGCTCAGCCAGTTTTCTATAATGCCACATTAGAATGCCTTATCTGTTGGAAGCATGGCATAAATTGTCATTTAAGCACCAACTTTAGGCATAACCACTTCTGCCATGTCTATGGCTGGTATAGATGGACATGTCTATTGCAAATGAATGTTCAAATGGAAGTATTCTATAAAGCACACGCTAAAATAGTGGGAACACCTATGACCCACTTATGCCCCTCTGTTACGGAAACAAGGTTGAGATGTTTCCCTACGTTCTGTTGGCATCTTATGCTTGGATATTGTTGCTGTGTTCGCCTTCTTTTCGTACCAGTCACAAGGGCATTTTTTACCTTTAAAAAAGAATTTTGGTGACCCCTGAGGCAGAGGGTTGTATCCGTGTCAGATCAAGTGTGTCTGGTGCCTTCAATAACGTATCCTAAGCAACATTCCCTGCGTTGATTGGTCCTTGTGTCAACCTCTACTTCACTTTGGCTTGACCACCAATGCCCCTCCCATGGGAATGCCCCCTTTGAAGTTACATATGAGAACAATTAGGTGCCCAGTTATAGAATAGTGCCTAAATATACTTACGTGTGTACTTGCCGTTTTTACTCCCATTGCATTAACGTGATAACTCGGGTCCCGGCACACAGGAGCAGGAGAGTGACAGGCTGAGGGAGGAGCTGTCACAGGAAGATCAGGGGGCAGGGGCGGCAGCTGCCAAAGTCGGGGGGAGCAGGGGATGACAGTGGCCCAAGTGGGGGGAGCGGGGGGCAGTGGCCCGAGTGAGGGGGCAGGGCAGGCAGAGGATGGCAGTGGCCCAAGTGTGTGTGTGGGGGGGGGGGGGGGGCTGCTGCAGCGGCCCCATCCCTGGCCCAGCTATGACTCTCGGTGACCTTGTTGGGGAAGGGACTACTGGGACAGGGTATGGGGATTAGGATGTGGTATTGGAACCACAGCTGTTGGAAAGTTTAACCAAAGCTGTTCCTGCTACACAACTACTGGCATATTGCATATTACTGTTCATTTTATTTACAAACTATACTATTTCAATCCAAACCAATTTATTGTATATTACATATTATTAAACCAGATAAGGCCCTTTTGTATACAAGGAAAATGCTAAATCTTCATATGATGAGTTGACGGTGGGGGGAGATATGTAATTCAGAATCTCTGTAGCTGGCACTGCAACACTAAGGTTTCTTTATCTGGCTGTCCTTTTGGTAGATTGAATTGCAATTTAGCTGCAGTTCCTTTGACACTGCAGATAGAAAATTGTCACAACAGTCCAATATCAGCTATTTTTTTGGTAAGCATCTGCACGTATAGATGTTGTACTGTGGTGTGCTGTTTTAAATGTGCACATTCCTGACACTATGGGATTATTGCTATTATAAGACATTATTAGGATTTAATTTGCCCATCTAAGTTTATCTCACTATTCTAACTGTATTACGCTTGACAGTCATTGTTATACTGTTGCTATTATATAAGTAGTTTATATCAAGCTATGGGGCCCTTTTACTAAAATGCACTGGAATCTGGGTTTAATGCGTGATTATGCACGATTTTACCACAAGCTGAGCCCAGATTTAACACAGCAATTTTCGAGGATTTTTAAAATATATTTTATTGCAGGTTGTATGCTGTTGTTACCATGTAGGAGGTGCTAAATGCTTTCAAATGAACTCTGCATTAGTCAGATAACATACATTAATGATAGCACACTAGCTGGTTCACACTTCCACACCAACGCTCCATCCATGATGTGCCCCTTCCTAAAAATATTTTTTAATAACCAGGAATGAGCTGGTTTACGCATCCAAACAGACAAAATACTGCAAACCGCTTTAATACGTTTGCATGTGCTAACTGTGCATTAAGGGCGTAACATTCTGTAGTAAAAGAGCCCCTGCACAGTGGAACCCCAATATAACGCTATGATTGGGATCCATAAACTGTCATCGCGTTAAATGCGGGGTTGCGTTATAGCTGGCTCAATAGACCATGAACCCAACTGAACCATAAATTGATATGTGGCAAAAAAAAACCCTGTATGTAAAAAAAGGGAAGTCAACACAAGATAAAACTCCAAAAAAGTAAACGAAGTCACACAGCTCCAAACACAGTAACATAGTAGATGACGGCAGAAAAAGACCTGCACGGTCCATCCAGTCTGCCCAACAAGATAAACTCACATGTGCTACTTTTTGTGTATACCTTACCTTGATTTGTACCTGTCCTTTTCCGGGCACAGACCGTATAAGTCTGCCCAGCACTATCCCCGCCTCCCAACCACCAGCCCCGCCTCCCACCACCGGCTCTGGCACAGACCGTATAAGTCTGCCCAGCACTATCCCCGCCTCCCAACCACCAGCCCCACCTCCCACCACCAGTTCTGGCACAGACCGTATAAGTCTGCCCAGCACTATCCCTGCCTCCCAACCACCAGCCCCGCCTCCCAACCACCGGCTCTGGCACAGACCGTATAAGTCTGCCCAGCACTATCCCCGCCTCCCAACCACCAGCCCCGCCTCCCACCACCAGTTCTCGCACAGACCGTATAAGTCTGCCCAGCACTATCCCCGCCTCCCAACCACCATCTCCGCCTCCCGCCACCGGCTCTGCCACCCAATCTAAAAATAGACATACAGGGAGAACAAATAATCTTTAGTCCAAAGCACCAACAGAAGACGACCTGACACAGGTCCGTGTTTTTTGGCAGAGACACCGCCTGCATCAGGGGTCTAACAAAATTGCTTAGAAAAAAAGAGTGGCAGCTAAGCATCTTCTGTTGGTGCTTTGGAATAAAGATTATTTGCTCTCCCTATACATCTGAAGTTGTGTGACTTCCTCAACCTTTTTGGAGTTCTGTGTCATGGGCGTACTGAGGGTGGTCTGGGCCCCTCGCCCATCTGCTGCCTGACACCCGCTACCGCTGTGCTGCTGCCCCCCCCCCATCACTACAGCCGGGGGAGGGGGGGGAAGCATGTTCTTTCCTGCCCGCTGTGCTGCCGCTATTCCCCCTCCTGCTGGCACCGTGTTTTCAGAATGGCAGCTGAGACTTCCCCCGGTAGTCACGTGGGTCTCAGTCTCGTGAGACTTCCACAGGGAGTCTCGGCTGCCATTTTTAAAATATGGCGGTGCAGGGCAGGGGGTATAGCGGCAGCACAACAGGCAGGAAAGAACATGTTTCCCCCTGCAGAGGCCACTAGATCAACACCACTCCTGACCCCCACCCCTAGGCCACCATGATCTCCTCTGAGTAGGCTCTGGGGGTCCGTGGGAAGTGCGGAGCTGCTAGAGAATGACACGGGGACAAAGTTCGTCCCCACAGGTTCTGCCTCTGTCCCCGTAGGTTCTGTCCTCATCTGCAGATGCCTTCAACACTTACGATTTTATATTTAAATCTTTTTATTAAAGTATAAAAAGGAATAATATGCTGTGCAACTATTGTGTATAAATTACAAATAGAAAACAATAATAACAGCGAGCAGCTATAATAACCCTCCTCACCACCACCCCTCTACCCTTCCAATCCCAACAACAGCTGATTTCCACTACCCCAAGGAATCCTAATCCCTGTTAAAATGTCCAGGGGTACAAAATACAACCCGTTCTATATGCCCTAGAGGGGACAAATATGCCCTATAAAGCACTGTTAAGATTTTTTAATCTGTGGATAAATAAGACGTCATTAACAATCTCAGGATTCAGTCTAGCTCTCCTGTCTTCCACAGTCCTTCCTGCAATACAAGATGTCTTCTTAGAAGATGTATTGGTAGCAGGATATACAGGATCCCCCATGCAAATTTAGCTAATTGTGGCCAGCATGTTTGCTTGTTTTTAAAAAAAATCAAAATATCTTTGTCTGCATTACTCAAGCATAAATAACAGTCCAGTTCATTAAGAGGCTTCAAAGTAGAAAATGACACACAGATAAAATTTGTCCCTGTCCCCATCCCTGCCCCATCCCCGTGGGCTCTGTCCCCGTCCCCTTGGGCTCTGTCCCTGCCCTGTTCCCGTCCCCATCCCCGCGGTTACTGCGGGTTCGCACCCCGTGTCGTTCTGTAGGAGCTGCCTGAGGGAGCTAGTCATTGGGGGAGAGTGTTCTGATGTGGCAGGGTTCTGATTGGGGAGACTCTGATGCCAGGGGTCTGTTTAGGGGGGAAAGGATGGGGCAGCTTCTGTTTTTAAGTGCGGCCCAATGTTCTCAGCCAGGAAAATTAATGCCAGCTAAAAACTGGTATTATTTCTCCAGGTTACAGTGTTCATTGCAAGCTGTGTTATTCAATTTACAAAGTAATGAGGTGTTTTGCAAACATTTGCATGCTTTGCATCTCATTACGATGTCTCCTCTGGTATCTTAAATTAATGTGCATCTCAAAAAAGATATAGTGGAATTACAAAAAGGTACAGAGAAGGGAGATGAAAATGATAAAGGGGATGGGATGACATCCCTATGAGGAAAGGCTGAAGCGTCTAGGGATCTTCAGCTTGGAGATAAGACGGCTGAGTCTATAAAATAATGAGTGGAGTGGAACGGGTAGACATGAATCATTTGTTTACGTTTTCCAAAAATACTAGGACTAGAGGGCATGCGATAAAGCTACAAAGTAGTAAATTTAATACAAATCGGAGAAAATATTTCTTACTCAACGTGTAACTCTGGAATTCGTTGCCAGAGAATGTGGTAAAGGCAGTTAGCTTAGCGGAGTTTTAAAAGGGTCTGGACGGCTTCCTAAAGGAAAAGTCCATAGACCACTATTAAATTGACTTGGGGAAAATCCACTGCTATTTCTGGGATAAGCAGCATAAAATGTATAGAGCTTTTTTGGGATCTTGCCAGGTACTTGTGACCTGGATTGGCCACTGTTGGAAACAGAATGCTGGGCTTGATGGATCTTTGGTCTGTCCCAGTGTGGCAATACTTATGTACTTATTATTAAGACCTTGGGGCAATGGGTATGGAGTGGGGGCATGTGAAGGGCCTGGGGATTTATGTCAGCGACATGAAGATCTCTCATCCTTGAGTCACTGTTCTTGTATGTGAGAATGGGGTGATGATATGATGGTATGTTGGCCTGCCAAGTCTCCATTGTTGCCTGAGTGTGTGGTGGGGGAATTTTGGGGGCAGAAACACTCTTTGTTATTTTTGTATGTACATAGAAGAGGTGCATATGTTGGGGCTACGGGATCTCCATCATTGTGTTTTGTTTTTGGGAGAGGTTGGGGGTGATTGGGGGTCTAACTCTCTCATGATCGTCAGCCACTTTACTCAAGGGCTTTAGTGAGTATATGGAAAATAGTACATATTGCACATCACACTATGACGCTCAGGGTAAGGGGGAAGTTGTGTTTAGACCCATTATCGATTTTGTGCAGTTGGAGAGTGGCGAGAGCGTTGTTGGGAGAGAAAGCTGAATCGTTGTTTGGCGAGAAAGCTGAGAGTTTGTTGAGTACCTGTTACCTTTGTCTGTGTGCCACATTTGTGTTTTACCTTTTCAGCTTTCCCTACCCAACTCACTATCCAACCAAGGACTCAACCCGTACATCTATGCAGACGATGTCATGATATACATCCCGTTCATACAAGACATAACCAAAATCACAAATGAAATCACACACAGCCTCCAAATAATGAACTCATGGGCGGACGCATTCCAATTAAAGCTAAACGCAGAAAAAACACAATGTCTCATCCTGTCCTCAGAATACAACACAAACAAAACCAATACCATAATCACCCCAGACTACACACTTCCGGTCTCAGACAGCTTGAAAATACTGGGAGTCACAATTGACCGAAATCTCACACTCGAAGACCATGCGAAAAATACAGCAAAGAAAATGTTCTACTCAATGTGGAAATTTAAAAGAATCAAACCTTTCTTCCCAAGGGAAGTATTCCGCAGCCTAGAACAATCAATGGTGTTAAGTCATCTAGACTACTGCAATGCCATCTATGCCGGATGCAAAGAACAAATCATTAAGAAACTTCAAACCGCTCAAAAAACAGCAGCCAGACTCATATTTGGGAAAGCGAAATACGAAAGCGCCAAGCCCCTAAGAGAAAAACTACACTGACTCAAGTTTGCACCCTGGTCCACAAAATCGTCTACGGGGAAGCCCCGACCTACATGTCAGACCTTATAGACCTGCCTATTAGGAACGCAAAAAGATCATCACGCACATTCCTCAATCTCCACAGCAAAGGCTACCCACAGCAAAGTTGGCTCATGAACCCCATAGTGCACCCACAAACAGGGTCAGAGGAGAACTACAATAGTAGACATCGGACCACCCGTGACATCATTGAGCGCAGGCTCGGACAACTTAAGAACAGGTCCCGATGTCTGGACCGTTCTGCAGGGGAGCTTCTGTACCGCCCCCAAAAGGTGGCAAAGATATTCCTGGCCTGCTGTATGCTACATAATTTGACAATGCGCAGAGGACAGGCCCTCCCAGAAGAGCCACAGCCACCACAGCAGCAGGCCCCAGATGAACAGGATGAGGAGCCCCCTCCATCTCCCACCCACAGAGCAGAGCACACCAACTGGGGGTCAGAACCAGGCAAAGACTGATGAAGACAAGTTTTGTGTGAGAGTAAGTTGACATTTATTTCTATGACATAGTATTTACACACCACCCCCCCCCCCCCCCCACCATCATCACCCGCACTGTGCATATTCCTCTCCCTCCAACCTTCACCCCCCACCTCCCAGCATGTCCCATCACTTTCCCCGCCCCCTCCTCTGGCCCTGTCCCCTTCCCCTCCTACCCCTCCCACCGTGTTCCTTTACAGGTGGTGCTGCAGGGGAACTCTGTTGAGAGTCCTCTGATGAGCTCCCACTCTCCTCCTCTGTGTCCACAAGGCAGCCTGCTGCCTCGGCTGCCCTGTGGAAGTCCAGCCACCTTGCGGTATGTGGCTTGCCCTGCAACCTGGGCACAGGACCCAGAAGGGGAGCTGGTGTGGTGGCTGCTGGACCAGTGGCTTGGGAGGTTGAGGATCTCAAGCTCCTCTTCTTAGCAGGTGGTTGCTGTGCAGTGGTGGAAGTAGACGCTACTTGTTGCTGCATCAGGGCTGTACTAGGTGCTTTCAGGTCACGGCGTAGACCCTCGATGCTGTGCTCCAACCGCTGGAGCTGCTGTACCACTTCCCGTTGCACCTGGAGCGCTTCCCGTTGCACCTGGAGCGCTTCCCGTTGCAGCTCCAATTTCTGGCACCGGTAGTCTTCCATGTGCACATTCTGGCCCAGCAATTGTGTGGCGAGGCGCAGTAGCTGCCTCCTCTGGCTGGATGGCCTCTGCTGAGGATGTGCCCCCCATTCTGCATCTTCTTCTTCTTCTTTAGTGCCAACATCTGCAAAGGCTGCGGGTGGTGGAGGGAGAGCCTCTGCTACGGGTGGTGGAGGGAGAGCCTCTGTTGCGGGTGGTGGAGGGAGAGCTGGCGCTGCTGCTGCTGCTGCTGAGTCCTGTGGTTCATGGTCCTGAGTGCTTTCTTGTGCAGGCCCACTGGTTTGCTGCTCTGTGTTCTGGGGCTGGTGGCCACTAGGGCTAGCTTCTTCCTTCAACTGGATTATTAAGACGTCATCACCTGCATAGCAATAGGGGAGGAAGTGTGTTGGTCAAAATAACCCACTTTTGTTTTTCAGCATTCATATACATAGCCCTACACGCAAAGACCCAGCAAAGAGATGGTGAGGAATGGGATTGGCAGGCAAGCCACAGATGTCATTGTACATGGTACAGAGCTGGAGACGAGGAGCGCAGTGTACTACAGAGAATGACGTGGAAGAGACCCACACAGGCAGGTGGGTAGACATAGAACTGTGGAAGGAGTGCAGAGGACACAGTGACTATAGCACAGAGGTGTGGGAAGGAGATATGTAGAGTTTGGGGTTGGGAAAAGAGGAGGGAGTGGGGAAGGCCCCCAAAGCTGTGAAACAGTGGTAACCTACACACACATTGCTGGAAATCCTCTCCCCTCTCCCCTGCTACTCCCTGTGTCATGGTCTGTAATGAATAGTGATTTGCATTGCATATGGTGTTCCCCTACTGAGCACCACACTGTCCCCCACTTCTGTAACAGAGTGTAGTGCAGCACAACAGATACCCCAGCTTCCTAATGGTGAACCTACCTGAGCCCTCAGGCTGTGCTGATGTGTCAAGGGACCCAATGCCGTGGATCCTCTTCTGGGGCAACAGCCCATGAATGATGCGCTCGATGGGGGTCAAGTTAGCAGTGTCATCTGCTGGGGAGTTGGCACCAGCCTTCCTCTTGACATCACGCCTCAGCCAGCGCCATTTCCGTTTGCAGTCTTCCACATCTCTGCCACAGTGGAAAACCGCGTTGAGCCGGTCCCTTACTGCCTCCCATTCTCTCTGCTTCGTTGTAGCAGCCAGCCTCTGGCCCGTGGGAGCAAAGAGATGCGTGTGCCTCCTCTGTATTTCCTGAACCAGTAGTTCATTTTCTGGGTCGCTGAAATTACCCTTGCGGGTGGGTGCTTGCTTTGGTGCCATTGTACTGTAAATATATAAAAAAGAAGCCTTTACCTTGCCCCCCTTTTCCCTGAGAGGGGGGCACCTGCCAGAGGACACGGAGGTACAGAGGGCTCAGGGCAGCCAAGAAACAGCACTGACACCTTTTAATTAAAATTTTAAAGTGTTTAAAAAGCTCCAGCACTGTTATAAAACTAAGAACTCAGGTGCCCATAGATGCTAGAGGTGTATTTAAATTTTATGAGTTTGTAACTGTGGGGGGATTTGCAGTGAAGTCTGGTACAAGGCTCCTGATTGGCTGTCTGAGGCCCCAGGGAAAGCTGGGAGTCTGATGGGCATATGGAGCAAGCCTGAGGGGCAGTGTGGAAGGTGGCCAATAGGAGCCAGGATCTGCTAAAAGGGCATGAATTTGGACCAATGACGTGGCAGGAGGCAGCCTGACCCATAGATTGGCGCAAATTTCAAGCCAATCCAGGGGACAGGAGGGGTGGAACAGCAGAAAAGCCAGAGGCAAGCAACCTGGGAGAGAGAAAGGCAAGCCCAGTCAAAGGGAGGAGGCTCAGTGTTGCCAGGTGGGCGGTTTTACCGCCCAATTGGGCGGTTTTCCACGACCCGCCGCAGGAAAGTTTTGCCCGCGGCGGGTTGCGGTTTTTTGGGCTTCTTTTGTGTCTTTTGGGCGGTTTTTTAGGCGCGTTTTTCGGCTGCAGGGGGCGGGGTTAGTGACGTTCTGGGCGGGGCCAATGACGGGGGAGGTGGGGCCGATGATGGGGGAGGCGGGGTTGATGATGGCGGGGTGATGGCGGGGGGTGGGGGGGGGCGGGGGCGGGGTTTGAGTTTGGGCGGGTTTTGGGCTGGATTTGGGCTTGTTTGGGTGGGAAAAAATTTTTCCACCTTGCAACCCTGAGGCTGCAAGCATGCTCTGAGAGGAGAAGATCAGATCCAGGCAGGAGTGTGCTGCAAGCAGGGGAAGAGAATGGCAAGCTCAGGCAAGAGAGGCAGCTGCAGGCTGGAGAAGAAGAAGATCAAACCCAAGCAGGAGTGAGCTGCAGACTGGAAGAGAAGGACCCACTGACGAGCCCCAGATGAAGAGAGAGAACTGGTGAGTCCTATAAGGGGCCAGGCACCAAAGCAGACAGAACAGAGGAGGAGGAGAAGGGGATCTGGAACGAGCCGGGGGCAAAAGAGGAGCCGAGCTGCAGGGGAGTAGGCGAGCTGGGGCCAAGGAGAGGAGCTGTAGCAGTAGCCACAGAGGCCATTCTTCAGGCAGAGAGAGAAGCAGAAGAGAAAGAGGGACCACACTGGGGAGCTGAGACATGTTGGGAGCAGCGCAGAGCAGAATAAACAGCAGCATGGCAAGGGCCCTGAGTCCCAGAGAAGTCCACCCAGCGCATCCCTCCGTGTGTGTGCTTGCCTGTCCAGAGAGGAGAAAGCCGGCCGTGTGACTGCCTGTCCTGTAAAGAAGAGGCCTATCCGGAAAGGGGAGAAGTCCCACAAAGAGACCCCCCCCCCCACACTGAGTACCCAGACTCCAAAGGAACTTTTTTAGAGTGTCTGCCTCAGGAGGATCCAGCACAGAAGCCTGCTAGTTCGAGTGTCCACACCTAAGCGAGCCTGCCCTGTGGAACGAGCTGCCCAGCCTAAGCCTCGAGGAATTTCCCTTGCTTATCTTTTTATTTGAATTTAGTTAGCCCACAAGGTCCCTTGCCAAAGAAAATACTGATTGAGGTTAGCACACACAACGAGTACAGGGAGTCAGGTTTTTCATTTTTTGAGTTCTTTGAGTCAGAGAAGTAGGTATCCTGGAGTTCCTGAGATGGTGATCTGACCTCGACAACCGAAAAGACATGGATGTGGAGAAGACCAAGGTACCCAACGCAAGAGAGCAGCATACACCGATAACATTATTGTGTGCAGACAAATTGATTACATAAACAAATTCTCAATACTACACAAATCCCAATCAGGATTCCACCCCCTCCACAGCACTGAAACAGTCCTAATCACTCTCATAGCCAAATTCAAGCAGGAAATAGCAACAGGCAAAAGCATCCTTCTCCTCCAATTCGACATGTCTAGTGCATTCGACATGGTAAACCACAATAGACTTCTAAGACTACTAGACTACTTCGGAATTGGAATTATACTTAGCTGGATCAAGGGTTTCCTGACCACGAGAACATACCAGGTGAAATCAAACTCAAACATATCACCACCGTGGAAAGCAGACTGCAGAGTACCTCAAGGATCACCACTATCACCAATCCTCTTCAACCTAATGATGACCCCACTAGCCAAGTCCTTATCCAACCAAGGCCTCAATCCTTACATCTATGCAGACGATGTCACAATATACATTCCATATAAATACAAACTGATAGAAATCACCAATGAAATCAAGCTCAGTTTGAACATCATAGAATCTTGGGCTAACGCATTTCAACTAAAACTCAACAAAGAAAAAACACACTGAGGCATATTTTCAAAGCACTTTGGGAGGCTAAGTTCCATAGGTTTCTATGGAACCTTGGGAGGCTAAGTGCTTTGAAAATGAGCCCCACTGTCTCATCCTCTCATCCCAATATAGCATGGACAACTGTAGGCATGCTAGAGGTACTTATATGTATATCAGATAACATTACAAGATAGCAATACTCTTGTCTAGGGGGTGTACCTCTGAAGCCCACTGACAAGCTAGCTGTTGTGATAGGAATGAACAATGCCACAGGTGGAATAGCGAATGCTACATACCTGTAGAAGGTATTCTCCGAGGACAGCAGGCTGATTGTTCTCACTGATGGGTGACGTCCACGGCAGCCCCTCCAATCGGAAACTTCACTAGCAAAGTCCTTTGCTAGCCCTCGCGCGCCCGCGCGCACCGCGCATGCGCGGCCGTCTTCCCGCCCGAAACCGGCTCGAGCCGGCCAGTCCAGTATGTAGCAAGACAATACACTTCAAGGGAAGACACAACTCCAAAGGGGAGGCGGGCGGGTTTGTGAGAACAATCAGCCTGCTGTCCTCGGAGAATACCTTCTACAGGTATGTAGCATTCGCTTTCTCCGAGGACAAGCAGGCTGCTTGTTCTCACTGATGGGGTATCCCTAGCCCCCAGGCTCACTCAAAACAACAACATTGGTCAATGGGGCCTCGCAACGGCGAGGACATAACTGAGATTGACCTAAAAATTTACCAACTAACTGAGAGTGTAGCCTGGAACAGAACAAACAGGGCCCTCGGGGGGTGGAGTTGGATCCTAAAGCCCAAACAGGTTCTGAAGAACTGACTGCCCGAACCGACTGTCACGTCGGGTATCCTGCTGCAGGCAGTAATGAGATGTGAATGTGTGGACAGATGACCACGTCGCAGCTTTGCAAATTTCCTCCATGGTGGCTGACTTCAAGTGGGCTACCGACGCTGCCATGGCTCTAACATTATGAGCCGTGACATGACCCTCAAGAGCCAGCCCAGCCTGGGCGTAAGTGAAGGAAATGCAATCTGCTAGCCAATTGGATATGGTGCGTTTCCCTACAGCCACTCCCCTCTTGTTGGGATCAAAAGAAACAAACAATTGGGCGGACTGTCTGTGGGGCTGTGTCCGCTCCAGATAGAAGGCCAATGCTCTCTTGCAGTCCAATGTGTGCAGCTGACGTTCAGCAGGGCAGGAATGAGGACGGGGAAAGAATGTTGGCAAGACAATTGACTGGTTCAGATGGAACTCCGACACAACCTTTGGCAGAAACTTAGGGTGAGTGCGGAGGACTACTCTGTTGTGATGAAATTTGGTGTAAGGGGCCTGGGCTACCAGGGCCTGAAGCTCACTGACTCTACGAGCCGAGGTAACTGCCACCAAGAAAATGACCTTCCAGGTCAAGTACTTCGGATGGCAGGAATTCAGTGGCTCGAAAGGAGGTTTCATCAGCTGGGTGAGAACGACATTGAGATCCCATGACACTGTAGGAGGCTTGACAGGGGGCTTTGACAAAAGCAAACCTCTCATGAAGCGAACAACTAAAGGCTGTCCTGAGATCGGCTTACCTTCCACTTGGTAATGGTATGCACTGATTGCACTAAGGTGAACCCTTACGGAGTTGGTCTTCAGACCAGACTCAGACAAGTGGAGAAGGTATTCAAGCAGGGTCTGTGTAGGACAAGAGCGAGGATCTAGGGCCTTGCTGTCACACCAGACGGCAAACCTCCTCCAATGAAAGAAGTAACTTCTCTTAGTGGAGTCTTTCCTGGAAGCAAGCAAGATGCGGGAGACACCCTCTGGCAGACCCAAAGAGGCAAAGTCTACGCCCTCAACATCCAGGCCGTGAGAGCCAGGGACTGGAGGTTGGGATGCAGAAGAGCCCCTTCGTCCTGCGTGATGAGGGTCGGAAAACACTCCAATCTCCACGGTTCTTCGGAGGATAACTCCAGAAGAAGAGGGAACCAGATCTGACGCGGCCAAAAGGGAGCAATCAGAATCATGGTGCCTCGGTCTTGCTTGAGTTTCAACAAAGTCTTCCCCACCAGAGGAATGGGAGGATAAGCATACAGCAGACCTTCCCCCCAATCCAGGAGGAAGGCATCCGACGCCAGTCTGCCGTGGGCCTGAAGCCTGGAACAGAACTGAGGGACCTTGTGGTTCACTTGAGATGCGAAGAGATCCACCAGGGGGGTGCCCCACGCCTGGAAGATCTGTCGCACCACACGGGAATTGAGCGACCACTCGTGAGGTTGCATAATCCTGCTCAACCTGTCGGCCAGACTGTTGTTTACGCCTGCCAGATATGTGGCTTGGAGCACCATGCCTTGACGGCGAGCCCAGAGCCACATGCTGACGGCTTCCTGACACAGGGGGCGAGATCCGGTGCCCCCCTGCTTGTTGACATAGTACATGGCAACCTGATTGTCTGTCTGAATTTGGATAATTTGGTGGGACAGCCGATCTCTGAAAGCCTTCAGAGCGTTCCAGATCGCTCGCAACTCCAGAAGATTGATCTGTAGATCGCTTTCTTGGAGGGACCACCTTCCTTGGGTGTGAAGCCCATCGACATGAGCTCCCCATCCCAGGAGAGACGCATCCGTGGTCAGCACTTTTTGAGGCTGAGGAATTTGGAAGGGACGTCCCAGAGTCAAATTGGAGCAAATCGTCCACCAATACAGGGATTCGAGAAACTCGTGGACAGGTGGATCACGTCCTCTAGACCCCCGGCGGCCTGATACCACTGGGAGGCTAGGGTCCATTGAGCAGATCTCATGTGAAGGCGGGCCATGGGAGTCACATGAACTGTGGAAGCCATGTGGCCCAGCAATCTCAACATCTGCCGAGCTGTGATCTGCTGGGACGCTCGCACCCGCGAGACGAGGGACAACAAGTTGTTGGCCCTCGCCTCTGGGAGATAGGCGCGAGCCGTCCGAGAATCCAGCAGGGCTCCGATGAATTCGAGTTTCTGCACTGGGAGAAGATGGGACTTTGGGTAATTTATCACAAACCCCAGTAGCTCCAGGAGGCGAATAGTCATCTGCATGGACTGCAGGGCTCCTGCCTCGGATGTGTTCTTCACCAGCCAATCGTCGAGATATGGGAACACGTGCACTCCAGCCTGCGAAGCGCCGCTGCTACCACAGCTAGGCACTTTGTGAACACCCTGGGCGCAGAGGCGAGCCCAAAGGGTAGCACACAGTACTGGAAGTGGCGTGCGCCCAGCTGAAATCGCAGATACTGTCTGTGAGCTGGCAGTATCGGGATGTGTGTGTAGGCATCCTTCAAGTCCAGAGAGCATAGCCAATCGTTTTGCTGAATCATGGGGAGAAGGGTGCCCAGGGAAAGCATCCTGAACTTTTCTTTTACGAGATATTTGTTCAGGGCCCTTAGGTCTAGGATGGGACGCATCCCCCCTGTTTTCTTTTCCACAAGGAAGTACCTGGAATAGAACCCCAGCCCTTCTTGCCCGGATGGCACGGGCTCGACCGCATTGGCGCTGAGAAGGGCGGAGAGTTCCTCTGCAAGTACCTGCTTGTGCTGGAAGCTGTAGGACTGAGCTCCCGGTGGACAATTTGGAGGTTGAGAGGCCAAATTGAGGGTGTATCCTTGCCGGACTATTTGGAGAACCCACTGATCGGAGGTTATGAGAGGCCACCTTTGGTGAAAAGCTTTCAACCTCCCTCCGACAGGCAGGTCGCCCGGCACTGACACTTGGATGTCGGCTATGCTCTGCTGGAGCCAGTCAAAAGCTCGCCCCTTGCTTTTGCTGGGGAGCCGCGGGGCCTTGCTGATTCGCACGCTGCTGACGAGAGCGAGCGCGCTGGGGCTTAGCCTGGGCCGCAGGCTGTCGGGAAGGAGGATTGTACCTACGCTTGCCAGAAGTATAGGGAACAGTCTTCCTTCCCCCGAAAAATCGTCTACCTGTAGAGGTAGAAGCTGAAGGCTGCCGGCGGGCGAACTTGTCGAATGCGGTGTCCCGCTGGTGGAGAGACTCTACCACCTGCTCGACTTTTTCGCCAAAAATGTTATCCGCACGGCAAGGCAAGTCCGCAATCCGCTGCTGGATTCTATTCTCCAGGTCGGCGGCACGCAGCCATGAGAGCCTGCGCATCACCACACCTTGAGCAGCGGCCCTGGACGCAACATCAAAAGTGTCATAAACTCCTCTGGCCAGGAATTTTCTGCACGCCTTCAGCTGCCTGACCACCTCCTGAAAAGGCTTGGCTTGCTCAGGGGGAAGAGCATCAACCAAGCCCGCCAACTGCCGCACATTATTCCGCATGTGTATGCTCGTGTAGAGCTGGTAAGACTGGATCTTGGACACGAGCATAGAGGAATGGTAGGCCTTCCTCCCAAAGGAGTCTAAGGTTCTAGCGTCCTTGCCCGGGGGCGCCGAAGCATGTTCCCTAGAACTCTTAGCCTTCTTTAGGGCCAAATCCACAACTCCAGAGTCATGAGGCAACTGAGTGCGCATCAGCTCTGGGTCCCCATGGATCCGGTACTGGGACTCGATCTTCTTGGGAATGTGGGGATTAGTTAATGGCTTGGTCCAGTTCGCAAGCAATGTCTTCTTCAGGACATGGTGCAAGGGAACAGTGGACGCTTCCTTAGGTGGAGAAGGATAGTCCAGGAGCTCAAACATTTCAGCCCTGGGCTCGTCCTCCACAACCACCGGGAAGGGGATGGCCGTAGACATCTCCCGGACAAAGGAGGCAAAAGACAGACTCTCGGGAGGAGAAAGCTGTCTCTCAGGAGAGGGAGTGGGATCAGACGGAAGACCCTCAGACTCCTCGTCAGAGAAATATCTGGGATCTTCCTCTTCCTCCCACGAGGCCTCACCCTCGGTGTCAGACACAAGTTCACGGACCTGTGTCTGCAACCTCGCCCTGCTCGACTCCGTGGAACCCCGTCCACGATGGGGGCGTCGAGAGGTAGACTCCCTCGCCCGCATCGGCGAAGCTCCCTCCGCCGACGTAGTCGGGGAGCCTTCCTGGGAGGTGGCCGCGGTCGGTACCGCACGCGGTACCGACGTCGGGGACCTCAACCTGGGCGATGGGCCAGCCGGCGCCACGCTCGACGGTACCGGTGGCGCAAGCACCGCCGGTACCGGAGGGGTAGGGCGCAACAGCTCTCCCAGAATCTCTGGGAGAACGGCCCGGAGGCTCTCGTTTAGAGCGGCTGCAGAGAAAGGCTGAGAGGTCGATGCAGGCGTCGACGTCAGTACCTGTATCCGGGCGTGGAGGCTGTTCCGGGCTGTCCAGAGCGGAGCGCATCGACACCTCCTGAACAGAGGGTGAGCGGTCCTCTCGGTGCCGATGCCTGCTGGGTGCCGAATCCCTCGGCGACCCAGAGCTCTCGGTGCCGACACGGGGAGGAGACCGGTGTCGATGCTTCTTCGATTTCTTCCGAAGCATGTCACCGGAGCTCCCCGGCACCGACGAGGAGGACGTCGAATCCATCCGTCGCTTCCTCGGGGCCGAGACTGAAGAAGGTCGATCTCGGGGGGGCTGTACCGCAGGAGCCCTCAGGGTAGGCGGAGACCCACCCGAGGGCTCACCGCCACCAGCAGGGGAATGGACAGCCCTCACCTGCACTCCACCCGATGCACCACCGTCCGACGACATCAGCAGACGAGGTCCTGGTACCACCGACGTCGATGCAGCTATCCGATGTCTCGGCGCCGATGCAGAGGCCCGATGCCTCGATGCACTCGATGCAGGGGCGGCCGAGGAAGATGGTCTGGACGCTGACGACGTCGATGCACTCGAAGATCCCGGTGCCGATGCCGACGAAGAGCCCGAGAACAACACGTTCCACTGGGCTAGTCTCGCTACCTGAGTCCGCCTTTGAAGCAGGGAACACAGACTGCAGTTCTGAGGGCGGTGCTCGGCCCCCAGACACTGAAGACACGACGAGTGTCGATCAGTGAGCGAGATAACCCGGGCGCACTGGGTGCACTTCTTGAAGCCGCTGGAAGGCTTCGATGTCATGGGCGGAAAAATCACGCCGGCGAAATCAAAAGCCGAAATGGCGAAATTTGAAGCACCAAATTTAGAGGGAGAAAAAATCTCGACCGAGGCCGAAAGAGGCCTACCCCGACGACGAAAGAAAACTTACCGGGGCAAAAAAGCTGGAAGTACGGGGAGGATTTACACGAAACCCGGCGGGGGGTTTCCGGAGCACTTCCCGACTAGGACAAAGCTTTCCCGAAGGAAAAAAACACGTTCAAAACAAATTGGACGCGCGAGGTCGACTTTCCGGGGCTCGACACGGCGAAAACACGACCGTACCGAGTGCGGACAAAAGAAGACTGGCCGGCTCGAGCCGGTTTCGGGCGGGAAGACGGCCGCGCATGCGCGGTGCGCGCGGGCGCGCGAGGGCTAGCAAAGGACTTTGCTAGTGAAGTTTCCGATTGGAGGGGCTGCCGTGGACGTCACCCATCAGTGAGAACAAGCAGCCTGCTTGTCCTCGGAGAAATATAGTTATTTATTAGGTAGAAAAATATCTCTCTATATAAAAGGCAACACCAACGTTCTATGAAGCCTCCAGCCGGAAGTGTGAAGGGGGCGAGATATCCGGTTTCCCTATGAGTGTCTGCCCCACCTTCTCTGTAACACAGTCAGTGAAGGAAAACAGCAGAGCACGAAATCAAATCGCTGGCTCTGTAACAGTGAAGGACTCAGAGGGGGGAGGGAAGAGAAGACAGAGGGCAGGGACACACACACTCCCACATGCACACAGAAGAAAACATTGCTAGCCCCCGTTTCATTTGCATCAGAAACGGGGCTTTTTTACTAGTATATAAATAATTGTGAAGCAAAGAGCCAAGCAAAATACAAAAATAACTTGCTATAAAATTAGATTATTACCAAATATATCTTAATTAGGTTTACCATACGTCCGTATTTACCCGGACATGTCCGGGCATCCAGACGGGTTTTGCCAGTCTGCCCGTTTGTCCAGATTTCTGGAGAAACGGGCGGGCGGCGGGCCTATCCAAGCCTCCCCTCCCCTTAATTACTATCTACTGCCCTGGTGGTCTAGTGACCTCTTGGGAGCAGGAAAGAGTTCCCTCTTTCCTGCCCATAGCGCTGCATTGCCCTGCATTCTGTTGCTGCGACGGTCTCGGGATTCAAAATGGCCGCCGAGAGTTGAAGCGGCCTCGCGAGACTTCAACTCTCAGTGGCCATTTTGAATCCCGGGACTGTCACAGCATCAGGATGCAGGGCAAGGACAGAGCTCCGAGCAGGGAAGAGGGGGCTCTCTCCTGCCCCGAAGAGGTCACTAGACCACCAGGGCAGTAGATAGTAAGTAAGGGGAGGGGAGTTGACCCGGGGGGGGGAGGGGGAGATAGGGGGCGGGGCGGGGGGGCGGAACATGTGTCCTCTTTTTCAGAGGACAAAATATGGTAACCCTAATCCTAATGCACTAACTAAGGAGTGATTACACAACCCAGTACAATCATGAATTCCGAATGATTGTTATAAGAACTTATCACACATCTTATGCAAATACAGTTATCAGCTGAATACACAGACCAAAAGTCCTGCTGTAAACCTATCTTTCTCAAACAACTAAGGACTAATTTTCCCCGTCTATAGGTAATAAATCCTGATCTCACCTTGCCGTCTGTGACAGACTCCCAATGGTAGAGAAGTGGATTTTTCCTCTGACTCGAGCTGAGGTCTCAGCGAGTCTCAGTTCAGAGATAAGTCCCAGGGTATATCTGAATGTAGATTACACAGTCTTAGATAAGGCCTGAGGTTGTAGCTGAGCAGACACTGTGAGTTTGTTACGAGGCACACAGTTCACTGGTGTTAGGAAAATCAGTCTCTGGCTCTTCCGAGCATTCTGTTCACCTGTAAATCTTCCGGTGTGTCTCTCTTCTGGAGATCTTCTTCAGTCCAAACCTTTGGTATCCAAGCGTCAGATGATACCTGTGGACCAATTACATACGATGACCTAATGTCCAGCCAGCTGCATGGTCAAGGACAGAGCCTTCGTTATAGATGGTATACAAACTCCCTGCCTGGCTATATTCCTCAAAAGTTCCCAGGAGATAACGACTAGTTTACACATGAAGTAATCTTGAAATGCTCAGCATTAATTGGTCTTGGCAAGAAAGCCAGATTCTGATAGTTACAGATGTATTCAGGGCACAGGCTGAAGAATCCATATTGTTATAAGAATGGTTCAGGCTTGTATAGGCCCAGCACAAAAGAAAGTGGAAAAGAAACCAACTTCAAGAGATCAGTCCAAACTCAGGGTAAGATGCTCCAATAAGCAATTTTATTTGGACACTACACGGTCCGTGTTTCGGCTTTTAAAAAAGCCTTCATCAGGGGTCTAGAAAATAACATATACATAATAATTAAATTTAATACATAAAAATTAAAATAGACAAGATATATAAAGAAGTTTAAAAATCAAAACAAACAACATATATAGAAAAAATATGTAAAATTACACATTCGATATATTAAATTAATAGAGTAGATGTAATTCGATAAAATGAAAATTATTGTATAACTATTACAATAAATCCACTGATACATCAGAGATAAGAGATTAGAAGTAATACAAATTAATAATAAAGAAATTAATAATAAATAAAAAAATTATTTGAAAACTCTATAAAAACATACCTCAGAAAATATATATTCATGGCACAAGTGTATTATATATCTTGTCTATTTTAATTTTTATGTATTAAATTTAATTATGTATATGTTATTTTCTAGACTGATGAAGGCTTTTTTAAAAGCCGGAATACGGACCGTGTAGGGTCCAAATAAAATTGCTTATTGGAGCATCTTACCCTGAGTTTGGATTGATCTCTTGAAGTTGGTTTCTTTTCCACTTTCTTTTGCGCTGTTCAATTTTATGGATATTGTGAACCCCTTTTTGCTTTGCGGTTGTATAGGCCCAGACCAGCAAAGGTGAGATCTCAGGTAAATACCCCTACACAACCCCACACACATCAACATCCCAGACCATAACCTCCCTATCTCAGGCAACCTGAAAATCCTTGGTGTTACACTAGACCGCAACTTAACACTAGAGAGCCAAGTGAAATCCACAACAAAGAAAATGTTCCATTCAATGTGGAAACTTAAATGTGTGAAACCATTCTTCCTGAGAGAAACATTTCGTAACCTGATACAATCAATGGTACTAAGCCACTTTGACTACTGTAATGGAATTTATGCGGGATGCAAAGAACAAATCCTAAAGAAACTTCAGACAGCCCAAAACACAGCAGCCAGACTTATATTTGGAAAAATACGATTTGAAAGCACAAAACCTCTCCGTGAAAAGCTAAACTGGCTTCCAATTAAAGAACGTATTGATTTAAAATCTGTACCACGGTCCACAAAATTATCTACGGTGAAGCCCCGGGATATATAAGTACATAAGTACATAAGTAGTGCCATACTGGGAAAGACCAAAGGTCCATCTAGCCCAGCATCCTGTCACCGACAGTGGCCAATCCAGGTCAAGGGCACCTGGCACGCTCCCCAAACGTAAAAACATTCCAGACAAGTTATACCTAAAAATGCGGAATTTTTCCAAGTCCATTTAATAGCGGTCTATGGACTTGTCCTTTAGGAATCTATCTAACCCCTTTTTAAACTCCGTCAAGCTAACCGCCCGTACCACGTTCTCCGGCAACGAATTCCAGAGTCTAATTACACGTTGGGTGAAGAAAAATTTTCTCCGATTCGTTTTAAATTTACCACACTGTAGCTTCAACTCATGCCCTCTAGTCCTAGTATTTTTGGATAGCGTGAACAGTCGCTTCACATCCACCCGATCCATTCCACTCATTATTTTATACACTTCTATCATATCTCCCCTCAGCCGTCTCTTCTCCAAGCTGAAAAGCCCTAGCCTTCTCAGCCTCTCTTCATAGGAAAGTCGTCCCATCCCCACTATCATTTTCGTCGCCCTTCGCTGTACCTTTTCCAATTCTACTATATCTTTTTTGAGATACGGAGACCAGTACTGAACACAATACTCCAGGTGCGGTCGCACCATGGAGCGATACAACGGCATTACAACATCCGCACACCTGGACTCCATACCCTTCCTAATAACACCCAACATTCTATTCGCTTTCCTAGCCGCAGCAGCACACTGAGCAGAAGGTTTCAGCGTATCATCGACGACGACACCCAGATCCCTTTCTTGATCCGTAACTCCTAACGCGGAACCTTGCAAGACGTAGCTATAATTCGGGTTCCTCTTACCCACATGCATCACTTTGCACTTGTCAACATTGAACTTCATCTGCCACTTGCACGCCCATTCTCCCAGTCTCGCAAGGTCCTCCTGTAATCGTTCACATTCCTCCTGCGACTTGACGACCCTGAATAATTTTGTGTCATCGGCGAATTTAATTACCTCACTAGTTATTCCCATCTCTAGGTCATTTATAAATACATTAAAAAGCAACGGACCCAGCACAGACCCCTGCGGGACCCCACTAACTACCCTCCTCCACTGAGAATACTGGCCACGCAATCCTACTCTCTGCTTCCTATCTTTCAACCAGTTCTTAATCCATAATAATACCCTACCTCCGATTCCATGACTCTGCAATTTCTTCAGGAGTCTTTCGTGCGGCACTTTGTCAAACGCCTTCTGAAAATCCAGATATACAATATCAACCGGCTCCCCATTGTCCACATGTTTGCTTACCCCCTCAAAACCTTATTGACCTACCAACCAGAAACATATCTAACTCAACACAAACATATCTAAATCTGCATTACCCAAGCTGCAAAGGTCTTAAATACAAATCCACTTGCGCATCCAGCTTTTCCTACATAAGCACACAAGTGTGGAACGCACTACCAACAACCGTGAAGACAACGTACTACCACACTTAATGTGTAATTAAACTCTGGAATTCGTTGCCAGAGAATGTGGTAAAGGCGGTTAGCTTAGCAGAGTTGAAAAAAGGTTTGGATGGCTTCCTAAAGAAAGAGTCCATAGACCATTATTAAACGGACTTGGGGAAAATCCACAGTTTCTGGGATAAGCTGTATAAAATGTTTTGTACATTTTTGGGACCTTGCCAGGTATTTGTGACCTGAATTGGCCACAGTTGGAAACAGGATGCTGGGTTCAATGGACCTTTGGTCTTTCCCAGTATGGCAATACTTATGTACTTATGCACCTAAGCTTCCGTAAATTACTAAAGACTAATCTATTCGAAAAGGCATACCCCACTGACATAGGAGCCAACTTTTCAAAATGATTGGGGGTGCTGACATTTTTTTTTAACAGGTGGTGCATACCCCCTCCTCTTCCCTCCCTCCAAGTTTCAGAGCCCCCCTCCAAGTTCCAAGGTCCGTCCCTCCCTCCGATTTCCAGGGTCCCCCCTCCCTCCGTTCCAGGGTACTCTCTCCTCTCCAGGGTCCCCCCCCCTCTGAGTTCCATAGGGTCCCCCCTCCCTCCGAGTTCCACAGGGTCCTCCCTCCAAGTTCCACAGGGTCCCTCCTCCCTCCGAGTTCCACAGGGTCCCCCTCCCTCCCTCCCAGTTCCAGGGTCGTCGTTCCTCCCTTCCTCCCTCCCTCATTTCCTGTTTCCGCAAGGGCGGGACCAGAGCTGAGAAGGGAAAACTGAAGTAAGTGCCGAGCCTGCACGCTTTTTACCGCTGCTGCTGGCCGCCGTAACCCCGACGAGGTAAGTCAAGGTGACTTTTAAAATTTGGAGGGAGGGGGCCTGGAACTGGAAGGGTGGGAGGGACGACGACCCTGGAACTCGGAGGGAGGGAGGCAACGAACTTCCGGTGGGTGAAATATTGGGGGTGCTCGAGCACCCACAACACCCACGGAGTCGGCGCCTATGCTCACCGATCCAACCTAAATGACTGATCTCGGCAACACAACTAAACAAAGCAAGTAACAGCCAGAACACATCCAGTCTGTATGTAATAGGGTTATAAAAGTTTTCTTACCTTTTTCCCGGAGCTGCTGGTAACTTTACTGGGCTTCGGGGCGGTCTGAGGCATTTTTGGTTTCTTTTAGGGGTCTGGAGGAGTACAGGGTATGTCAGATTTATTTTGGCTCATTTTTGGGGTAGTCACCCGGGGGGGGGGGGGGGGTGGCTTCAGAGAAGTTCAGGGCTAGAGCTGGGAAAGTTTGTGACTGTGGGGTAGATGCACTAAAAAATCGGGGGGAAGAGGGGTTGGTGGTTGAGAGGCTAGGATAGGGGAGGGCTGACTTATACGGGGACTGTGCCAGAGCCGGAGATGGGAGGCGGGACTGGTGGTTGGGAGGCGGGAAATACTGCTGGACAGACTTATACGGTCTGTGCCCTGAAAAAGACAGGTACAACTCAAGGTAAGGTATACACATGAGTTTATCGTGGGCACACTAGATGGACCATGCAGGTCTTTTTCTGCCGTCATCTACTATGTTACTATGTTAAAGCCCTTCCCTTACCGATTCCTTAGGGAATCAGTAAGAAACGGGAATGCATCAAGGAAATCACATTCAAATGAGCTGGTCGCTGCTAGCTCATTTGCATGGGATTTCCTTCCAAGCCAGTCGGCCAGCTGAGCATGCATAGCGCAGCCATGTGTTATGCTGGCTGCTCTGCACATGCCAAGGATGTCCTTCACTCAAAAAAAAAAAGTGGTCCCCATAATCATTGCAGACTTTCACATGCCAAGGACGTCCTTCACTCAAAAAAAAAAAACAAAAAAGGACGTCCCTGACAAGCAGAAAACTTGTCAGCAGCCTGAAACCTCAAAAGAGGAAGAGTGCTGAAAAGAGCCCCAGTTAATTTAAGTGCTGCTGCTCTTCCCTTGTGTAACATTTCCATTGTTTACTGCTTTGCATGTTAAAGGCAGGCTTACATCAGGCAATTAGGAAGGACAATGAAGAAGGAAAAAAAAAAAGGACAGCCCTGTTTTTCTTACCTGCCTGAACTGACCACAACCACAGTTCTCTCAGACCCTCCAAGGTTATTTTCAGCTTGCGCCCCCTCCCCCCCCCCAGGATCGGGATGTGCGAGGACGGCCAAATCAAAACTTTTTGGACGTCCCTCCCTCCAGGTCTCTCTCAGCCATTCACAGCGCATTTAGTTGTTACCAGTAACAGCTAAGCATGCTGTGATTGGCTGAGAGAGACCAGGAGGGAGGGACGTCCAAATGTTAGACATCAGTGAGGGTGAAGGCAAGCAGAGCATTACTGGGTAATGCAAACTTCACACATGCTCAGTATGGCTCTGAAGCACTTTGTAGGCCTGAAAGTGAAGTCAGGGAAAAACAGTTTCTTTGGCTTAAAAAAAACAAACGGATTTCTGATGGCAGTCCTTGATGGATTTGAAGGGTGAAAGTGGTAGGCATTATGTAAGGGGAAGCAGGTAAGAAGCCCTTTAAGCTTATGTTATTTAAATGTTAATTTTAAATTGAAGTGTGTGTTGGGCAGAGCCCCGGTGAAAAATTGTTTTAAATTTCTTTTGGTTAACCAGAGTATCCAGGAGTCTTATTTGGATACGCTAGGAGGGTTGGACCAAAAGAAAAATAAATTTAGTGGTGTTTTATGGGGAAAAGCGGTTAGAAGACGTTTTAAGGAGCTGCGCATCTCTGGGGGCGCATTTGGGAATTTTAATGGTGAAATAGGATGGAGGAGGATGTTAGGAAAATTATAGGATAGTGATTGGGAAATTTAATTAATTATTTTTTGGATTTTTTTTTTATGAGGAGTGGCCTAGTGGTTAGGGTGGTGGACTTTGGTCTTGGGGAACTGAGTTCGATTCCCACTTCAGGCACAGGCAGCTCCTTGTGACTCTGGGCAAGTCACTTAACCCTCCATTGCCCCATGTAAGCCGCATTGAGCCTGCCATGAGTGGGAAAGCGGGCGGGGGGGGGGGGGGGGGGGTACAAATGTAGCAATAAAAATTGCAGTGTGAACAGGAAAAAGCGTATTTTTAAAATCTAAAATGACCAGGGTACCTAGAGAGATGTGCTGCACCAGCTCAGCGAGCAGGAGTAGTGTGGGACATATGGGTACTGAAATATTCAGGAAATGTGCTTTCCCCATTATGTAACGTGGAGGGGCATAATCGAAGATGGCCGGCCATCTCTAAGGGCGGCTCTGGCAAGGGGCAGAGCCAACCATATTATCGAAAAAGCTGGCCGGCCATCTTTCGTTTCGATAATACGGTTGGGGTCAGCCAAATCTCAACAATTAGGTCGAACTAAATGTCGAGATCGCCGGACTTAGAGATGGCCGGCCTCGGTTTTCGCCCATAATGGAAACCGAAGCCAACCATCTCAAACTCGGCCAAATCCAAGCCACTTGGTCGTGGGAGGAGCCAGCATTCGTAGTGCACTGGTCCCCCTGACATGCCAGGACACCAATCGGGCACCCTAGGGGGCACTGCAGGGGACGTCACAAATTGCTCCCAGGTACATAGTTCCCTTCCCTTTGGTGCCGAGCTCCCCAAAACCCATTACCCACACCTGTACAACACTACCTTATGGGTGAAGAGGGGTACCTAGATGTGGGTACAGTGGGTTTGGGGGAGGGGGGTTTGGAAGGCTCACATTTACCACCACAAGTGTAACAGGTGGGGAGGGGATGGGCCTGGGTCCGCCTGCCTGAAGTGCACTGCAGTGCCCACTAAAACTGCTCCAGGGACCTGCATACTGCTGTCATGGAGGTGGGTATGACATTTCAGGCTGGCATAGAGGCTGGCAAAAAAAGTTTTTAATTTTTATTTTTTAGTGTGGGAAGGGGTTCGTGACCACTGGGGGAGTACGGGGAGGTCATCCCCGATTCCCTCCGGTGGTCATCTGGTCATTTGGGACACCTTTTTGAGACTTTCTCCTAAAAATAAATGGACCAAGTAAAACCGGCCAAATGCTCGTCAGGGCCGGCCATCTTTTTTCCATTATGGGCCGAAGCCGGTCATTTGTTAACCACGCCCCTGCCTTCGCTATGCTACCGACACGCCCCCTTGAACGTTTGCCGGCCCCGCGACGGAAAGCAGTTGAAGCCGGCCAAAATTGGCTTTCAATTATGCCGATTTGGCCGGCATTAGGAGAAGGACGGCAAATTCCCGATTTGTGTCGGAAGATGGCCGGCCTTCTCGTTCGAAAATAAGCAGGATAGTAACATAGTAGATGACGGCAGAGAAAGACCTGCACGGTCCAACCAGTCTGCCCAACAAGATAAACTCATATGTGCTACTTTTTATGTATACCTGACCTTGATTTGTATCTGCCATTTTCAGGGCACAAACCGTAGAAGTCTGCTCAGCACTAGCCCCGCCTCCCAACCACTAGCCACACCCCCCACCGTCGCAGGGACAGAGTTCAAGGGGGCGTGTCGAAGGTGTAGCGAAGACCGGACTTGGGCGTGCCTAACACTAGGACCCATAATCGAAAGAAACAAGGACGTCCCTGACGAACGTTTGGACGACTTTACCTGGTCGTGTTTTTCTTATGACCAAGGCACAAAAAGGTACCCGAACTGACCAGATGACCACCGGAGAGAATGGGGGATGACCTCCTCTTTACTCCCCCAGTGGTCACTAACCCCCTCCCACCCTGAAAAAACATCTTTCAAAATATTTTGTCACAATGTTGTCTAAGGTATCATTCAATAAATAGTTGTACTAAATTCATACAATATACTCAACAACTATTGCACTTATATTTATCTTTATTACATCAATTAATCTCATAAACTTAACAATTATTGTCTAAAATCCCCATCCATTTATCATTCATTCATCCATTCACTCTAATTCAAATCTAATATCAAAAAACTGTTATCAAACTCTATAACATTAGAATTCCCGGAATCATGGTATCACATATAATTTGCGTCTTCAGGGGTCAGTAATCTAAGTAAAACAACAATAATAACATACATTTTTATTTTTCAAACATTGTTTAAACCCTTTTAAAACCCGATATTGTAAACTCTTACCGGCTCTACAAGTGGCCAAACATTCAACAATCCTGGATGTGCTGGTGGCAACGCCTCAAAAGACGCCCACACATGCGCATACTGAAGACGCAAATTTTGCGAAACACGATCGTGTAGGGTCCGTGTACAATTGTTTCAGTAAACAAATGAGAGGACAGCTTCAGTGAAGCAGTTTGATATTTAAGGAAAAGATTCAACATTAGTCCCGTGAAGAGTGGAGTTACGGTGAATGGAACTATTGTCATTCAGGATTACAGCACACAGTAAATCAGTTGTGGTTTACGATATATATCTTCGCTTTAAACCTACTGTGGTGGGTAATTGACTTAATCAATGGACTGATTTTCACACGGCTACAGGAGTTTACATCAGGTTATGAACAGATTAAGATAAGATCGTAATGAAGAAAAAGTGCTTTGACTGACATTGTAATTAACAAGTTTCACACCAGTGTTGCTATTGAAAATGGTATATTTTGTTAAAAAATTATATGTGATACCATGATTCCGGGAATTCTAATGTTATAGAGTTTGATAACAGTTTTTTGATATTAGATTTGAATTAGAGTGAATGGATGAATGAATGATAAATGGATGGGGATTTTAGACAATAATTGTTAAGTTTATGAGATTAATTGATGTAATAAAGATAAATATAAGTGCAATAGTTGTTGAGTGTATTGTCAAAATATTTTGTGCAAGCCTCTATGCCAGCCTCAGATGTCATACTCAGGTCCATCACAGCAGTATGCAGGTCCCTGGAGCAATTTTAGTGGGTGCAGTGCACTTCAGGCAGGCGGACCCAGGCCCATCCCCCCTACCTGTAACACTTATGGTGGTAAATGTGAGCCCTCCAAAACCCACCACAAACCCACTATACCCACATCTAGGTGCCCCCCTTCACCTGTAAGGGCTATGGTAGTGGTGTATAGTTGTGAGTAGTGGGTTTTAGGGGGGGTTGGGGGGCTCAGCACACAAGGTAAGGGAGCTATGTACCTGGGAGTAATTTATGAAGTCCACGCAGTTCCCCCTAGGGTGCCCGGTTGGTGTCCTGGCATGTCGGGGACCAGTGCACTACAAATGCTGGATCCTCCCATGACCAAATGGCTTGCATTTGGTTGTTTCTAACATGGACGTCCTTCGTTTCGATTATCGCTGAAAATCAGAAACGACCAAGTCTAAGGACGACCAAATTTCAGGATTTGGGCATCCCTGACCGTATTATCAAAGGTCCATCAAGCCCAGCATCCTGTTTCCAACAGTGGCCAAACCAGGTCACAAATACCCGGCAATATCCCAAATATGTACAAAATATTTTATACTGCTTATCCCAGAAATAGTGGATTTTCCCCAAGTCCATTTAATAACGGTCTATGGACTTTTCCTTTAGGAAGGCGTCCAAACCTTTTTTAAACTCCACTAAGCTAACTGCCTTTACCACATTCTCTGGCAACGAATTCCAGAGTTTAATTACACGTTAAGTGAAGAAACATTTTCTCCGATTCGTTTTAAATTGACTACATTGTAGCTTCATCACATGCCCCCTAGTCCTAGTATTTTTGGAAAGCGTGAACAGACACTTCACATCTACCCGTTCAACTCCACTCATTATTTTATAGACCTCTATCATATCTCCCCTCAGCCACCTTTTCTCCAAGCCAAAGAGCCCTAGCCGCTTTAGCCTTTCCTAATAGGGAAGTCGTCCCATCCCCTTTATCATTTTCGTCGCCCTTCTCTGCACCTTTTCTAATTCCACAATATCTTTTTTGAGATGCGGAGACCAGAATTGAACACAATATTCGAGGTGCGGTCACACCATGGAGCGATAAAAAGGCATTATAACATCCTCATTTTTGTTTTCCATTCCTTTCCTAATAATACCTAACATTCTATTTGCTTTCTTAGCCGCAGCAGCACACTGAACAGAAGGTTTCAACGTATCATCAACGACGACACCTAGATCCCTTCCTTGGTCCGTGACTCCTAACGTGGAACCTTGCATGACGTAGCTATAATTTGGGTTCCTCTTTCCCACATGCATCACTTTGCACTTGCTCACATTAAACGTCATCTGCCATTTAGATGCCCCATGCGCTTTGGGGTTGAACAGTGCACAACACAAATAGATGAAACAAAAAGCAGCGATTGCTGTATGACCATAGTATGATGACTGAACTTAAAAACACCAGTGTACAGAAGGTGTTTGGCAAGAATTGGTAAATGTAAGTATATAATAATGAATGCCCTAGTGAAACAAAAGTATAGGATATTACTTACGCAGTATATGGTGGAGAACACATACAGATAGTCTAAAAACAACAAATGTATAAACAAAAAATGTATACAGTAAGCAAAAACTTATATAGATGTGATATATTGTCAGATGAACCAATCACCACACTATGATGTATTTTACTGTGAAACAAATGATTATTATTAATTACACTGTAGTGCAAATACTCTGTAATACAAAACAGCAGACCATGCTGTGATGTATAGAACAAATTAAACACATTTTGAAATGGACCATGAAATGAAAGCATAAATAAAATGAAATTTGATCGTAATGAGATTATGGTCGAACACCATGAGTATAAATACGCATGGACTTGTGTACAAAATGAATAAATATAAAGGAACATTGTCCCCAAATGAAGAATTATATAAACCCTAATGGCAGCTCAGAGCTGGCGTAGGGTTTGCCGCAGACAGCGTGCCAATGTTTGGCTCATTGCTCATTGATCTTTGGGGGAGGAAATTGCTTAGCATGCTTTTGCATTCTCCTTGTGCTAAGAGCCCTGTTTAGCATGCATTTGCATGCTAGCTGCGTTCAGAGCCCATGAGCGCGTTGTTTCACGCGCTCTGGAAATCTGATCTTGGGACGGTAGCATATGCAGGCACTAGTATGGGGCTAATAGCCTCTAGCACGTGCATTTGCTTCTGATCATCTGCCCATAAATGTAGCTCACTGAGAAAGATGTGAGCAAAATCTAAAAAAGGAAAGATTGGAGAGAGAAATGAAAACTAGTAATGATCAGAATTCCTGAATAGAGTACGTACCCATGTGTGTACGTTGTTTCCATTGAGTACAGATGTTACTCACACTTACAGTAAGGCTGCCAACTGGATCCAGATTCACAGGACAGGCTTGATCCAGTCCTGGGTTTACTCCAGTGCATGCTGGGACTTGTAGTCTTGCTTTTCTTAGGGAATGCAACGGGGAAATCAGAACTACATGTCCCTGTATGCAACGGGGTAAACCCAGGACTGGATCCAGTTGGCAGCTTTAACTTACAGAGATTTTGGAACACCCCTGGTTTTGAACTTGGATTCCAAAGCAGTGTGGGACTTGTAGTGTCTGATCCTGCCCATTAAAATCAGGGTTGCAAATTTATGTTTATTTACACTTGATGAATCAGTTTTTTTAACAATTAAATCAAAGCAGTTTACAAAATAGTTAAAAACATATGAAAAAGAAAGGAACGCCAAAATAACGGGAAAGGAATCAGTCACACCAAAGAACAATTAAAACATAGCTGCATAATGCACCAGGATGAGGTGGTCAGAAATCCAGGACTGTCCTAAAATCTCCAGCCTGGAGCTGGATAATGTAGTATCTCTGCATTTAAAAGTAGCATAAAATCTTTCTATATGATACCACTGGAAGTAACATGTGTATCACTTTCTAAAGAAAGGGAAGTATTCATTGGAGAATGAGTGGGAAGAATCATTCCTTGAGAGAGCTAGAGAGAAGCCACACACACGTTAAAATTCTAGACCCTTTCTCTGAAATCTGATTTAAGATGTGACAATGGTTGGTCTATTGCAGTGGTCTCTAACCTTTTTTGTGCAAAGGGCCACAATGTGAAGATGAGACAACTCTGAGGGCCAGCAAAATATTTCAAACTTACACATATAAGTCTATACGAGTTAAATGCTACTCTAGCTTCATACCGTTGCAGTACAATGTGCATCTAAATATGAATATGAGTCCTGACTTTTGACCTGTCCTTTGCTTGTATGTATGTACGTATGGCACAGGCGTAGTAGGCCCTTTTCCTGCCCTATACCAACCTTTGTTCATGCCTGGCGTATGGCATTCATTTTTTCAAACATTTAGTTTTTTTTTTTTTTTAAAAGGCACGCTAGCGTTTTTAGTGTGCGCTAATCACTAGAGATGCCCATAGAACTATATGGGTGTCTCTAGCATTTAGCGCATGCTTATTTTTAGTGCGCACTAAAAACACTAGCGTGTCTTTTAAAAGGACCCCTTAGTGCGCTATCCGCAAGTTGATGCATTTTTGCAGGATTTGAAGAGCACTTCAGCCAACTGTTTTTAGGGTCAGAATGGAGAACACTGGTCTACTGGATTCCAAAGATCCAAGTTAAACCTACACTAAAGGGGAAGGTTTTTCAAAGGAAGCGGGGATATAAAATCTGTGGTTTGTGAAATGGAATGTTGAAGTGGAATCCATTGTGTTCTGCACAGATAACTGATACATCGTCTACGCTCAAACTGTACCTATGGAGCAACTTGTTTCATCTGTAAATAAGTCTGATCCGTTGGAACCACAGCTACTTCAACTGTCTGCATTCATTCTAAGTCTTGACTAACACAAATCAGAACTGCTACAGAGAGGATTTGGTCATCGTTGCTTTTGAGTACTTTCACTTGTGGTCCACTACACTGACTTTGGAATAAACTTTCACTTCATTTGAGAGAGATGACATCATCTTTTTTTATTTAGGAAGCTACTAGAAGCTTACCTATTTCAGCAGTCATTTGGTTGTCCTTGATGGTTGTGTTTGAAATATGATTAATGTTGTTTTTTTATGATACATGAGTTCATCGTTGGTGTTGTTTTATGTGACTTTATGTTTATTATTTGTATATATGTTTTATAATGTGTGCTATAAATATCAAACATATAAACGGCAAGTGACCGACTCACCTGCAAATGCACAGTAGAGACTTCCCTCTCTGTCCCGCCCTCGCGTCAAGATGTGATGACATCAGAGGGCGGAACAGAGAGGGAAACGGAGTCGGACTGTCGGACGCTGCCGCCTGGAAACGAACATCGCGCGCACCAAGCTCCACCCTCCCCCCATCCTCGCCGCCGCTCATGCCCCCATTCGTATCGGGCCCCCTGCACTGACCTGACAGCGCCTCTCACCTCTCTGCTGCTGCCTGCAGCGCTTTCACACGGAGGTGAGAGGCACTGTCAGGTCAGTGCAGGGGGCCCGGCACGAAGTGGGGAGGGAGCGGCGGCGAGGAGGGTAGCTGGAAATATCGCCCATTTTAACGGGCTTAACGGCTAGTTTTAAATAAATAAATAACTGTTCGGTCACATTTTGAAGAGTTCTTTCAAGGATCTCCTCTAAATGAAAGTTTCATGCAGAACTAATGGAGTCCACTTTCTAGTACACATCCCTTGATTTCCTAAAACTTTGGGTTAAGAAAGGACACAAAAGTTATTGGGAGGTGGAAAACATAGTCCCATACAGATATAACAAGCCTATAAGCTGCCTGGTCTTTAAGATGTAGGCTAAAAAAAATAACCCTTCTGGCTTGATGACCCACCAGAAGGTGTACATTTTTAAAAAAATTATATTTCTTTATTCATCGTATATAATAATTTGCACCTCCGTATGGCTGCCTGGGTTCGTAACACAGTTCCCATTGGTCCGCCCTGGGGATGACATCATAGGGCAGACCAATGGGAAGTGAGGTGAGTAAACAAACGCCCCCCCCCCCCCCCCCGAGTTCCATGACCCCCTATTTCCCTCCTTCTACTGCTGTCCGTCCGAGTTCCGGGCCCACTGCAGTCCAACGGCCCCACTCCCATACGAGTACCACGCCCCCGTCTCCTCCAATTTCCACCTCCCAGCGCCTCCCTCCCTCTCTCTCTGTGGCCTCCGACTGCAAGCAGGACATGTGCGGGTGCCCCAGCCCTTCGTAAGTGCCAGCTATTGTTGAAAACGTTTTACCTCCTGCTCTGCGCTCTGCCGGCAACACTGAAGTCCAGCACGCACAGACGCTGCTTCTGACTGCCTTTGCTTTCACTTCTGTTTCAGCTGTTCCTCTGGTCCCACCCTCATTTCCTGTTTGCGGAAGGCTGGGACCAGAGGAACAACAGAACAGAAAGTGAAGGCACTGTGAAGCGGCGTCTGTGTGTGCTCCCCTTCACTCTTGCCGGCGCTGCAGGAGGTAAAAAGGTTTTAACAACAGCCAGCACTAACGAAGGCGAGGGGCAGCAGCACATATTCTGCTTTAAGTCGGAGGCCACAGACAGAGAAGGAGGGAGCCGCAGGGTGGGGGTCCTGAGATGACAGGAGGGGGGAGGGGGTCCTGAGACGACAGAGGAGGGGGAAGTGGGGTCCTGAAATGAGAGAGGAGGGGGGAGTGGGGCCCTGAGACCAGAGAGGAGGGGGGAGTGAGGGTCCTGAGACCAGAGAGGAGGGGGTCCTGAAACCTGAGAGGAGAGAGGGAGGGTCCTGAGACCAGAGCGGGGGGGGGGGGGGGGTTCTGAGAGCAGAGAGGAAGGGGGAGGGGGTCCTGAGACCAGAGGGGGGTCCTGAGACCTGAGAGGAGGGGGGTCCTGAAACCAGACAGGAGGAGTGGGTCCTGAGACCATAGAGGAGGGGGGTCTTGAGACCAGAGAGGAGTGTGGGAGGGGGGTCCTGAGACCACATGGGATGGGGATCCTGAGATGACAGAGGAGGGGGGAGGGAGTCCTGAGACCACAGAGAAGGGGGGTCCTGAGACCAGAGAGCAGGGAAGGTCCTGAGACCTGAGAGGAGGGGGGAGTGGGGTCCTGAAACCAGACAGGAGGAGCGGGTCCTGAGACCATAGAGGAGGAGGGGTCTTGAGACCAGAGAGGAGTGTGGGATGGGGGAGGGGGTCCTGAGACAAGAGAGGAGGGGTCCTGAGATGAGAGAGGAGGGGGGAGGGGGTCCTCAGACCGGGGGGAGGAGGGTCCTGAGACCAGAGAGTAGGAGGGGCACACTCTCTCTCACACACACTCTGTCGCTATCTCTCTGTCTCGCATGCACACTTGCACACAGTGTAATTCTCACACACCCACTGTGTCTCACACACACTGTCTCACATACACACTCTCTCAAAGATACACTTTCTCACTCTCACACTATCTGTGTCTCATTGTACACACACACTCTCTATCTATGTAAAACACACAGTGTCTCTCACACACACACTGCCTCTCCGTCTCACACACTATTTCTGTCACTTATTCTCTCTCTCTCACACACACACTCACTGTCTCTCACAGACTGTCTCACACACTCTTTCACACTCTATCACATTAATTCTCTATCTGTCACACACTCACTCTTGGTCTCATACACTCTCTCAGTCTCACAGAGAGTCTATGTATCGCACACATACTCTCACACTCTGTCTCATACACACACACACACTCTCTGTCTCTCACACACACTGTGTGTGAAAAACACTCTCACTGTGTCTCACATACACACTCGCACACACTCATTCTCACACAGTCTCACTCTGTCCTGCGCACACACACTCGCACATTCACTCTCACACACAGTCACTCTCTGACACTATCACACACACACTCGCACACACTGCCTCTCTCTCTCACATACACTCTCACTCTATCACACACATACTGACACACTGTCACACACTGTCTCACACACTCAGTCTCTCACACACACACACTCTCTCTGTATCACAGACACACTCTGTCTCTCTCTCATACACACACTGTATCTCTCAAACACACTCTCTCACACATTGTCTCTATCTCTGTCTCTCACACAGACTCACTCTCTCATACACTGTCTCTCTCTGTAACACACATTCTCACAGTATCACACACTGTCTCAAACTCTGCCTCTCTCTCACACACACACGCTGTGTCTCAAATACACTCTATCACTCTCTCTCTCACATACACACTCGCACACAGTTGAATCTCTAACACACTCTCTCTCTGTCTCATATACACACTTGCACACAGTGTAATTCTCATACACACACTCTCTCAGAAACATCCACTGTCACACACACACTCGCACTCTCACACACACATGCACTCTGTTTCGCACACTGTCTCTCTCTCACACACACACACACTTGTGTGTCATATCCAGGATAGTTGGATTAAGACAGTTTCAGTCTGAAATGCAAGTCCCAGAAGGCATTGCAGGCAAGGAGCCAGGAGGTGAGATGAGGAACCCGGACTGGACTCCTAGCTGCAATGGGAGAAGACATGGGTGTAAGCAGCAGGACGTGTAGATGGGCTGCCACTAGGGGGAAAGAGAGATAGGAAACCCTGTGTGCAGGAGCTCATCATTAGTCTAATGCTTAACTCAGCAGGTGTGGGTGTGGGGAAGGCTAATGAGAGGAGAATGATTGGTTGTGAGAACAGAAGCCAGGGATTGATTAGGCAGGTAGGAAGGAGTCCCAGGGATGAAGAGGGAGAGCGAGAAGGGAAGAAGAGGGTAGATAGAGTGAAGCAGAGGCAGGGTGAAATCCCTTTGGTGTGAGAAAGTCCCAAAAGTATTTGCAGGCTGAAAACCCTTGGGTAAGAGAGGTCCCTAAAGTATTGAATCTACCAGTGAAGCGGATGTAAGGTGGAATCCCTTGGGTATGAGAAATCCCTAAAATATTGAACCCATCATGAAGGTAAAGAGAGTAGAAGATAGAAACTTCTGCTTTGTGGTTTAACTGTGATGATGAACTGAATGAACTGCTTTTATTTGGAATTGAACTACTGTTACTGTGCACTGGATAAAGAGCCCAGTCTGCAGCCGACTGTGAGCCTGTATTGAATCATGGTATGTGCTGATAGCCTACCGTTTAAAGGGGACTATTTGCCACCCACTTTCAGGTGGCTTACATGTGCTTATGATTGAAGGTGAATACTGCTGTTGGAACTGTGTATTAGGTCTACTAGAAACCTGCATGGAATAAAGTCCTTAAGATTGAAGTTGCTGGTGAACATTTATTTCTTGACTGTACCGGAAGCCTGTGGCTGGAGGAGATTGTTCTATCCTTGGCTGCACCTAGAGAGGTCCCTGGTTACACACTCTATCTCTCGCTCTGTCACTCATTCTCTCTCACACATACAATAGTCTCTAACACGCTCTCTCTCTCTCTCTGTCTCTCACTGTATGTGTCTCACACATACACACTCTCTCTCAAAGATACTCTCTCACTCTTTCTCTCACACACTATCTAAAACACACACACTCTCTCATAGACTGTCTCACACACTCACGCTTTCGCTCACATGCTATCACATTCACTCTATCTGTCACAGTCACTCTCACACACTCGATCTCACAGAGTCTGTGTATCACACACATACTCTCTTACACTCTCTGTCTCACACACACACACACACACTCGGTCTCACACACTGTATCTATGTGAAAACTCTCACACTCAGTGTCTCACATACATACATACACACACTCATTCTCACACTCACACACTTGCACATTCACTCTCACAGTCACTCTGTCTCACAGGCACACACTGTCTCACATACACTGTCACTCTGTCACACACAGTGTCACACTCACTGTCTTTCTCTCACACACACACACACTCTCTCTGTATCACACAGACACTCTCTCTCTCTCTCTCTCAAACACACTCTCACACATTGTCTCTATCTCTGTCTCGCACACAGACTCACTCTTTCTCTCATACACTCTCTCTCTCTGTAACACATATTTGATGCAATTGTAAAAGTCATAAGTACATAAGTAATGCCACACTGGGAAAAGACCAAGGGTCCATCGAGCCCAGCATCCTGTCCACGACAGCGGCCAATCCAGGCCAAGGGCACCTGGCAAGCTTCCCAAACATACAAACATTCTATACATGTTATTCCTGGAATTGTGGATTTTTCCCAAGTCCATTTAGTAGTGGTTTATGGACTTGTCCTTTAGGAAACCATCTAACCCCTTTTTAAACTCTGTCAAGCTAACTGCCTTCACCACGTTATCCGGCAACGAATTCCAGAGTTTAATTATGCATTGAGTGAAGAAATATTTTCTCCGATTTGTTTTAAATTTACTACACTGTAGTTTCAACGCATGCCCCCTAGACTTTTTGGAAAGCGTGAACAGACGCTTCACATCCACCTGTTCCACTCCACTCATTATTTTATATACCTCTAGCATGTCACCCCTCAGCCATCTCTTCTCCAAGCTGAAAAGCCCTAGCCTCCTTAGTCTTTCTTCATAGGGAAGTCGTCCCATCCCTGCTATCATTTTAGTCGCCCTTCGCTGCACCTTTTCCAATTCTACTATATCTTTCTTGAGATGTGGCGACCAGAATTGAACACAATACTCAAGGTGCGGTCGCACCATGGAGCAATACAACAGCATTATAACATCCTCACACTTGTTTTCCATACCTATCTAATAATACCCAACATTCTATTCGCTTTCCTAGACACAGCAGCACACTGAGCAGAAGGTTTCAGTGTATTATCGACGACGACACCCAGATCCCTTTCTTGGTCCATAACTCCTATCGTGGAACCTTGCATGACGTAGCTATAATTCGGGTTCTTTTTTCCCACATGCATCACCTAGATGGTCCTGAACAAGGAAAGCTTTTCCTTCTTTGTAACAAAGTTTTCACAAAAAATATTGTTGATAACGAAATATTGCAAATGTAAGCAAATATTATATTTCTATTAAACATTTTACTATTTCATCGTTCCCTTTCTTTTCAACAATCCTATATAATATTTTCTATCTCCAACATTATACGTCTGCATGGCTTGGTTTCTAACTCAATTCCCATTGCTCTGCCCTCGCGTGTAAAGGAGGATAGCGAGGCAGCCAATGACCAGGGGCTGGCCCTTGAACTCAGAGGACAGGGAAGCAGGAGGGCCTTGAACTCGGAGGACACAGACGGCGTCCTGCAACTCAGACGACAGAGAACGAGGGACGGTCAGCAACAACTCCAAGACCAGGGGAGCATGCAACTCTGACAACTGGGAGGGGGCCCTGTAATTCACATGACAGGGAGAGAGGCTGGAAGCCAAGCTGCAACTGCGAGAAATACCTTGCTAGCGCCCGTTTCATTTCTGTCAGAAACAGGCCTTTTTTACTAGTTTTTTATAATAAGTACAATGAACAATAGTAATATAGCTCTTCCAAACAGCGTCGTCCTCCTCCTTCACTGACCATAATTCCAATTTTTTAACTACTAATAATCATTTCTGTAGCACCACTAGATATACCTATAACCTGTTTAGAAATGGTTCATCACCAGCCTACAACAAACCCAAAAGCCTGAATTGATACACCACCACTCATAGAAAAAGATGCATTTTTCTACAAAACCTTGAAGTCCTCTCTGAATCTTCTAAACATCCAAACAGTTGCCTGGAAAATCTGCCAGGGTTCACCAGCAAATCTGGGCAAAATCCACATTTGCTGAAATTGACCTAATTTGAGTTTGATACTTAATTGTTCATATACATTCTTAGCCCAGCAGCTGCCCCGGTGTACAGAAGACACAGGTTCAAGCCCCATACCTTGTTGTCATTCTTTGAGCTGGAATGGGCTGAGAATACTATGGAGAAGAAGGTCTCATTCCACATGAAGGAAGGAAAGCTTGACAGCCATTGAACAATAGTGACTCCATTTGCTGGCTTAAGGGTATACGGGTCAATTCAATAAAAGATGCTCAAATTTAGGTACCTAAAATTAGGGTGCTCGGCCAGTTTTCTATAATGCCACATTAGAATGCCTTATCTGTTGGAATCTACTACTACTTATCACTTCTATAGCGCTACAAGGCATACGCAGCGCTGTACACTACACACGAAAAGACAGTCCCTGCTCAAAGCGCTCACAATCTAAATAGGACAAACAGACAGAACAACTAAGAGGTAAGGGAATTAAAGAGGGGTGGGGATAAAAGGGTACAGGGCAAGTGAGTAGTGGTTAGGAGTCAAAAGCAGCGTTAAAGAGGTGGGCTTTTAGCCTGGATTTGAAAACGGCCAAAGACGGGGCTAGACGTACAGGCTCGGGAAGTCTATTCCAGGTGTGAGGTGCAGCAAGATGAAATGGAGTCTGGAATTAGCAGTAGAGGAGAAGGGGACAGACGAGAGATTTATCCACAGAACGGAGTATCCGAGGGGGGGCGTAGGGAGAGACAAGAGTGGAGAGGTACTGGCAACGGTAGAGTGAAGGCACTTGTATGTCAGTAAGAGAAGTTTCAATTGAATGCGGAAACGGATAGGGAGCCAGTGAAGTGACTTAAGGAGAGGGCTAATGTGAGCATAGCGACTCTGGCGGAAAATGAGTCGCGCAGCAGAGTTTTGGACTGATTGAAGAGGAGAGAGATGGCTAAGTGGGAGGCCAGTGAGAAGCAGGTTGTAATAGTCTAGGCGAGAGGTGATAAGGGTTCTGACAGAGTGTTCAGAGAGGAAGGGACGGATTTTGCTGATGTTATAGAGAAAGAAATGACAGGTTTTGGCAATCTGCTGAATGTGAGCAGAGAAGGCGAGAGAGGAGTCGAAGATGACCCCAAGGTTACGAGCTGATGAGACAGGGAGAATGAGAGTGCCATCCACAGAAATAGAGAAAGGGGGAAGAGGCGAGGTGGGTTTAGGGGGAAAGATGAAAAGCTCGGTTTTGGCCATGTTAAGTTTCAGATGACTTTGAGACATCCAGGCGATATCAGATAGGCAGGCTGATACATTGGTCTGGATGCTGGTTGAGATTTCGGGGGTAGAGAGGTAGATCTGGGAGTTGTCAGCATAGAGATGGTACTGAAAACCATGGGATGATATCCTGGCATAATTTGTCATTTAAGCACCAACTTTAGGCATAACCACTTCTGCCATGTCTATGGCTGGTATAGATGGACATGTCTACTGCAAATTAATGTTCAAATGGGAGTATTCTATAAAGCACACGCTAAAATAATGGGAACACCTATGACCCACTTATGCCCCTCTGTTACGGAAACAAGGTTGAGATGCTGCCCTGCGTTCTGTTGGCATCTTATGCTTGGATACTGTTGCTGTGTTCACCTTCTTTTTGTACCAGTCACAAGGGCATTTTTTGCCTTTTAAAAGAATTTTGGTGACCCCTGAGGAAGAGGGTTGTATCCGTGTCAGATCAAGTGTGTCTAGTGTCTTCAATAAAGTACCTTAAGCAGCATTCCCTGTGTTGATTGGTCCTTGTGTCAACCTCTACTTCACTTTGGCTTGACCACCTATGCCCCTCCCATGGGAATGCTCCCTTTGAAGTTACATATAAGAACAATTAGGTGCCCAGTTATAGAATAGTGCCTAAATGCACTTATGTGTGTACTTGCCGTTTTTACTCCCATTGCATCAACATGATAACTCGGGTCCCGGCACACAGGAGCAGGAGAGTGACAGGCTGAGGGAGAAGCTGTCACAGGAAGATCAGGGGGCAGGGGCGGCAGCTGCCAAAGTCGGGGGGAGCAGGGGATGACAGTGGCCCAAGCGGGGGGGGGGGGGGGGCAGCGGCCCAAGTGAGGGGGCAGGGCAGGCAGAGGATGGCAGTGGCCCAAGTGTGTGTGTGTGTGTTGGGGGGGGGGGGGCTACTGCTGCGGCCCCGTCTCTGGCCCAGCTATGTCTCTCGGTGACCTTGTTGATGACACCGCCTGTATCGGGTCTAACAAAATTGCTAAGGAAAAAAAGAGTGGCAGCTAAGTATCTTCTGTTGGTGCTTTGGAATAAAGATTACTTGCTCTCCCTATACATCTGAAGTTGTGTGACTTCCTGTAGTTTTTTGGAGTTCTGTCTCAGGGTAGTCTGGGCTTCCCGCCCAACCACTGCCTGAAACCCCCTACCACTGTGCTGCCGCCCCCAATCACTACAGCCGACCCCTCCGCTGCCCCGGTCCTACCTGAAGGGCCCTGGTGGACTAGTGGTCTCTGCGGGGGTGGGGGGAGAGCATGTTCTTTCCTGTCCACTGTGCTGCCGCTATTCCCCCTCCTGCTGGCATCACTGTGTTTTCAAAATGGCAGCTGAGACTTCCCCCGGTAATCACGTGGGTCTCAGTCTCATGAGACTTCCACAGGGAGTATCGGCCGCCATTTTTTAAATATGGCGGTGCCGGGCAGGGGGTATAACGGCAGCACAACAGGCAGGAAAGAACATGTATCCCCCTGCAGAGGCCACTAGATCAACACCATTGCACCTTTAAAGGTAGGACCAGGGAGGGCTGTAGTGTATGATGGGCATCCAGGCAGAGCCTCTGGGCCCTCAGGCACTGCCTGGTTGCCCGAATGGTCAGTTCGCCCCTGTTCTGTCTGATCTGCGTAGAGGTCTTCCCCTGTTGTTTTGTAAGCCAAGACACAATCGCTTTATATGCAGATTCATGTTATTGCGGGGCATGTTGTATCAAAGTTCCACTGTGTACTCTTCATAGGCAGTTAATAAATCTTAATAACTAAATAAATTATAAGAGAGTACATTTCTAAGAAGTCCCTTAACAAAGTACACGCGTCTGCATGAACCATCCTGCTCATCATACACAAGGTGATAATGAAATCTGAAACAAGTTTTAAATCTGTGCATTTTATTTACTTTTTCAAGCACATTCCATTCACCAGGGAAAGGAGAATCATCTGCCTGTGTCCCGGATCTTTTAAGTATCCAGTGATTGCTCTGGTCTTCAGCATTACCCTGTATGAAAATGTACATTTATCATTGCCCTGCGTGGTAATAGCTTAGGAAATAGTCAGCCTTGGGCAGTCTTGGGTTATAAATTGTTTTCACATACAGTACAAATTTGTTGGCAATCTTCCATACATTTTAATAAGGAGGACTCCGTCAAAGACCTCTTTGTGCTTATATTTTATAAGTGCTGCGGTCGGCAAGCATTGTGACGCCCTTATCTCTCTCATGCAGCCCACGGTTACCTCTTAGCCCTGTTGACTGTTATCGAAAATGTCAATGGCGCAACTGATTGTGTTAGTACAACTTAGTACAAATTCTCAATTTTTGAGTCGTTAGCACTGTGCAATTTCAGGGTGACCAATGGACCGTGAGACCCTTTCATCTCCATGTTAGTGTGTCCACCCTAATGTGCATACTATTTCCTTTTTAGTGCTTAATGAGAGAGACATAACCATGGATTGATGCAATGAAACCTGTTCTTTCCAATCCAAATATATAAAGCAAAAACAGGAACTGCTCTAGCAGCAGTCAAGGTTTTATTGCTTTCTGTTTACCTCTTCTTTTAGTTGTACCCCTGCAGAGGAGAGAGTGCGCAGGCACAGAAACCATGGAGAATGCAAAGATCTGTGTAATATGCAAGCTTGGTCCTCCGCTGGCTCTTAGCAAACAGCAGTGATTCTAATCATGGAATACTATTACATATATTAGAATACTTCGGAGTAGGATGTACAGTTCTAGAATGGTTCAAAGGATTCCTGACCACAAGATCATACCGAGTAACCTCGAAGGCGGACACATCACCCCCATGGATACCTGAATGTGGAGTTCCCCAAGGATCCGCACTATACGCTGGCTGCAAAGAACAGACTATCAAAAAACTCCAAACAGCCCAGAATACCGCCGCCAGACTCATATTTGGAAAAACCAAATATGAAAGTGTGAAACCCCTAAGAGAGAAACTTCACTGGCTCCCAATATAGGAACGAGCTGCATTCAAGATCTGCACGATTGTACACAAAATCATTCACGCAGATGCTAAACCTTGTGGACTTGCCTCCCAGAAATGCCATAAGATCATCTCGCTCACTTCTCAATCTGCACTTCCCCAGCTGTAAAGGATTAAAATATAAGCTGATACACGCCACCACCGTCTCTTACATGAGCACGCAGTTGTGGAATGCATTACCTACAGCCCTGAAAGCTATTGATGAAATAACTAACTTCCGCAAATCTCTGAAGACACATCTATTCAACAAGGCCTACAAAGAGAACCCATAGCCGTACAAAACTACCTCACCAACTCACCCAATTATTACAGTCCACCTTATATCCTGCCTAACACCTTCCTTTTCTCTTCCCTCACCTAATCTTTGTACATCACTAATTGTGTCTGAAATCATGGAATGATTATGTCATAACCAAACTCTGTAAGCCACATTGAACCTGCAAATAGGTGGGAAAATGTGGGCTACCAATGCAATAAATAAATAAATTATTTGAGAACTGGTACGACTAGCACTAGGGTTCATCAGTGCCTTTATTGTTCCTGGAGCAGGACTCGGTGGGAGCAGAGGGAGACCACTCCTGAACCCCACCCCTAGACCTCCAGGATCTCCTCTGAGTAGGCTCTGGGGTCCGTGGGAAGTGCAGAGCTGCTAGAGAATGACACAGGGACAAAGTTCGTCCCCGTCCCCACAGGTTCTGTCTCCGTCCCCGCCCTGTCCCCGTGGGCTCTGTCCTCATCTGCAGATGCCTTCAACACTTACGATTTTATATTTAAATCTTTTTATTAAAGTATAAAAAGGAACAATATGCTGTGCAACTATTGTGTATAAATTACAAATAGAAAACAATAATAACAGCGAGCAGCTATAATAACCCTCCTCACCACCACCCCTCTACCCTTCCAATCCCAACAACAGCTGATTTCTACTACCCCAAGGAATCCTAATCCACCCTGTTAAAATGTCCAGGGGTACAAAATACAACCAGTTCTATATGACCTAGAGGGGAGAAATATGCCCTATGAAGCACTGTTAAGATTTTTTAATCTGTGGATAAATAAGAAGTCATCAACAATCTCGGAATTCAGTCTAGCTCTCCTGTCTTCCACAGTCATTCCTGCAATACAAGATGTCTTCTTAGAAGATGTATTGGTAGCAGGATATACAGGATCCCCCAAGCAAATTTTGCTAGTTGTGGCCAGCATGTCTGCTTGTTTTTTCAAAAAAATCAAAATATCGTCTGCATTACTCAAGCATAAATAACACTCCAGTTTATTAAGAGGCTTCAAAGTAGAAAATGACACATGGACAAAATCTGTCCCTGTCCTCATGGGCTGTCCCCATCCCTGTGGGCTCTATCCCCATCCCCGTGGGATCTATCCCCGCCCCATCCCCGCAAGCTCTGTCCCTGTCCCTGTGGGATCTGTCCCCGCCCTGTCCCTGAAAGCTCTGTCCCTGTCCCTTTCCCCGCGGTTACTGAGGGTTCCCATCCCCCTGTCATTCTGTAGGAGCTGCCTGAGGGAGCTTGTCATTGGGGGAAGAGTGTTCTGATGTGGCAGGGTTCTGATTGGGGAGGAGACTCTGATGCCAGGGGTCTGTTTAGGGGGGAAAGGATGGGGCAGCTTCTGTTTTTAAGTGCGGCCCAATGTTCTTAGCCAGGAAAATTAATGCCAGCTAAAAACTGGTATTATTTCTCCAGGAATAACACAGGTTACAGTGTTCATTGCAAGCTGTGTTATTCAATTTACAGAGTTATTCAATTTGCAAACATTTGCATGCTTTGCATCTCATTACGATGTCTCCTCTGGTATCTTAAATTAATGTGCATTATGGGAATATAATGCATGTTATGACTATAAGCATCTTGATAAACTACCCCCTTATTATTCTGCTAAGAACAACTGAAAATTCAAATAATCCACAAGCGTGGAAAGAACACCAGAATCCCAGGAAGAAACACAAGACAAGAACAGGAGTGGGAAATGGATGCTGGCACCTCAAAATCAGACCAAGGGATATCAAAGTAAAAGTTTTATTGATAATTCTTAATGACGACTTGACACAGCACCGTGTTTCGATTCAAACGTGCCTGCTTCAGGCGTCTTTTGATGATATACAATGTGAATGTAACTATTAAAAATGTGTCACTCATCAGAGAATGAATTGCAAAGGGGTCTTAACAAAGAACCCCTTCCAAGTTTGGAAGTCTCAAAACTGTGCATTCTCAGTGATTAGCTAACAGATAATGACAAACGGTTTGAGACTTCCAAACTTTGAAACGGTTTTTGTTAAGACTCCTTTTCAATTCAGTCTTTGATGACTTTCCCATTTTTGATTGTCACATCCATATCGTCAAGAGACTCCTGAGGCAGGCACGTTTGAGCTGAAACAGTCATCATTAAAAATCATCAATAAAAGTTTTACTTCTCATCTTTGGTGTCCTTTGGTCTGATTTTGAAGAACAACTAAAATCCATTTTGTTGCTAATGACTTAGGAACTAGCAGATCAACATTCAGCCTGCTGCTGTCTGCTTTTCAAAAATTGCTGGCCACCACAGGCTTTTTATACCTGAATATTCACACTAGGCTATACCTGGATACTGGTGCTGAATTTCTGGTTATAACGCAGTTACTGGCATTTATCTGGATACCAGCAATATACAGACTGGCAGCCAGATGAAATTAGGATAGCCTTTTTCTGTCCTATCTTCTTCCAGATAGTTACCTGGTTAGTAGACTGAATTCCCCTAATCTTCAAAAGCATTTAACCAGTCAGGATCAGCACCTGGCTGGTTCAATGCCTCATAACTGGCTATCCACAAATTTTCAGCGGGACATGCGCGGCCATGATCTGCTGAAAATTTGCAGTTAGCGGCTATCTGCCGAATTTCAGCGCTAGTTTGGCAGCCATATTTGGCCATGTGAATACCAGCTTATCTTTGGTCGGTTCAAAGTTAACTGGCCACCACTCAATATCAGCTTGGCTGGTTAAGATTGAACCAACCAAAAATAAACTGGATATTCAATGCCGGTCACCGGAAATAGAGCGGCATTAAATATCCAAGCTCAAAACTGACCATGGAAGTTTGCTGGGCTAACTCCTGCAGTCTGAATATCGGGCTCAGTATTGCTGCTACCCAGATAACTCATGGCTATTCCCAGACTCTGCCCCTGGGCCTCCTTGGCACTGTTTGAATAGTGCCAAAGAGGTCTGACCAGATTTTTAGTAGCAGTATCCACGAGAGTGCTGCTGAGAATCCAAGTTTGACCTGGTGAGGGGGGGGGGGCTTATCTGGATAGACCTAACTGGATACATTCTGTTGAGTATCAGGTCCTAGTACTTAAAGAATGTGCTTTGCAACCAAATATTTTTTTGTACTATGGACCTCTTTTTTTGGAAAAAAATATACTGGTCGATATTCGAAAGGATTATTCAAAATAAATTGGAGAGACATGGGATAGGAGGTAGTGTCCTATTGTGAATTAAAAACTGGTTAAAGGATAGAAATGGTCAGTATTCTCAATGGAGAAGGATGGATAGTGGGGTTCCACAGAGGTCTGTGTTTGGACCACTGCTTTTTAACATATTTATAAATGATCTAGAGTTGGGAGTAACTAGTGAGGTAATTAAGTTTTCTGATGACACAAAGTTATTCAAAGTTGTTAAATCGCAAGAGGATTGTGAAAAATTACAAGAGGACCTTACTAGACTGGGAGACTGGGCGTCTAAATGGCAGATGATGTTTCACGTGAGCAAGTGCAAAGTTATGCATGTGGGAAAGAGGAACCCGAACTATAGCTATGTATTCAAGATTCCACGTTAGGTGTCACCGATCAAGAAATGGATCTCGGCGTCGTTGTTGATGATACGTTGAAATCCTCTGCTCAGTGTGCTGCGGCGACGGCTAAGAAGGCAAACAGAATGTTAGGTATTAGTAGGAAAGGAATGGAAACAAAAGTGAGGATGTTATAATGCTTTTGTATCGATTCATAGTGTGACCGCACCTCAAATATTGTGTTCAATTCTAGTCGCCGCATCTCAAAAAAGATATAGTGGAATTAGAAAAGGTACAGAGAAGGGAGATGAAAATGATAAAGGGGATGGGATGACATCCCTATGAGGAAAGGCTGAAGCGTCTAGGGATCTTCAGCTTGGAGATAAGACGGCTGAGAGGAGATATGATAGAGGTCTATAAAATAATGAGTGGAGTGGAACGGGTAGACATGAATCATTTGTTTACGCTTTCCAAAAATAATAGGCCTAGAGGGCATGCGATAAAGCTACAAAGTAGTAAATTTAATACGAATCGGAGAAAATATTTCTTACTCAATGTGTAACTCTGGAATTCGTTGCCAGAGAATGTAGTAAAGGCAGTTAGCTTAGTTTTAAAAGGGTCTGGACAGCTTCCTAAAGGAAAAGTCCATAGACCATTATTAAATTGACTTGGGGAAAATCCACTGCTATTTCTGGGATAAGCAGCATAAAATGTATTGAGCTTTTTTGGGATCTTGCCAGGTACTTGTGACCTGGATTGGCCACTGTTGGAAACAATGCTGGGCTTGATGGATCTTTGGTCTGTCCCAGTGTGGCAATACTTATGTACTTATATGTACTTACTATTAAGACCTAGGGGCAATGGGTATGGAGTGGGGGCACGTGAAGGGCCTAGGGATTTATGTCAGGAACATGAAGATCTCTCATCCTTGAGTCACTGTTCTTGTATGTGAGAATGGGGTGATGATATTATGGTATGTTGGCCTGTCAAGTCTCCATTGTTGCCTGAGTGTGTGGTGGGGGAATTTTGGGGGTACAAACAGTCTTTGTTATTTTTGGATGTATATAGACGGGGTGCATATGTTGGGGCTACGGGATCTCCATCATTGTGTTTTGTTTTTGGGAAAGGTTGGGGGTGATTGGGGGCCTAACTCTCATGATCGTCAGCCACTTTACTTAAGGGCTTTAGTGAGTATATGGAAAATAGTACATAGAGCACATCACACTATGAGGCTCATTTTCGAAAGAAAAGGGCGTCCAAAAAGCAACACAAAGGCACATGGGCGTCCCCGTGAAAGAAGGTCGCCCAAATCCAATAATCGAAACGGCTGAAAGGATGCCCTCAGAGTGAGGACGCCCATCTATGGCGTGTTATGGGCGGCGTTACGAGATGGGCGCCCCCAGCGTATAACGGCTAGCAAAATAGTTTAGTATGAGTGGGAACATGGACGTCCTTAGTTAGACCTGAAATAAAAGTGACCAGGGTAAGGGGTAAGTCGTGCTTAGACCCATTAGCAATTTTGTGCAGTTGGAGAGTGGCAAGTGCATTGTTGGGCGAGAAAGCTGAGAGTTTGTTGAGTACCTGTTACCTTTGTCTGTGTGCCGTAGTCGGATCATTTTCACTCTCACCTGCCTCATTTGTGTTTTACCTTTTCAGCTTTCCCTACCCCTTCTCTTTGTCCTGTGTAGTGCTGCAGCGTATTTGTGAAGACTGTTTGCTGCTTGGAGAGTGGTTAGAGCGTGTCGCAGGAGAGATTGTAGTGGGTTAGAGAGTGCTTGCAGTGTGGCTCTGCTGTGTGTGACCGCATTGTTTGTTGGTGGTGGGAGAGTGAGTGTCAGCTTCTGTTTGTTGCTGCTGTGTTTCACCAAGTTGGTAGGGAGAGGTGAGCACTGGTGTCACTGCACTGCACCTGTAGTGTGGGGAAATGGAGGCACTAAATGCACCTCCAGTCGGTTCAAAACTCTGCTGCCCGTCTCGTCTTCCGCCAGGGTCGCTTTACTCATACTACCCCTCTCCTCAACACCCTTCACTGGCTCCCTATCCGTTTTCGCATCCTGTTCAAACTTCTTCTACTAACCTATAAATGTACTCACTCTGCTGCTCCCCAGTATCTCTCCACACTCGTCCTTCCCTACACCCCTTCCCGTGCACTCCGCTCCATGGATAAATCCTTCTTATCTGTTCCCTTCTCCACTACTGCCAACTCCAGACTTTGCGCCTTCTGTCTCGCTGCACCCTACGCCTGGAATAAACTTCCTGAGCCCCTACGTCTTGCCCCATCCTTGGCCACCTTTAAATCTAGACTGAAAGCCCACCTCTTTAACATTGCTTTTGACTCGTAACCACTTGTAACCACTCGCCTCCACCTACCCTCCTCTCTTCCTTCCCGTTCACATTAATTGATTTGATTTGCTTACTTTATTTATTTTTTGTCTATTAGATTGTAAGCTCTTTGAGCAGGGACTGTCTTTCTTCTATGTTTGTGCAGCGCTGCGTACGCCTTGTAGCGCTATAGAAATGCTAAATAGTAGTAGTAGTAGTAGGTGGCTTACATGTTGGAGGAAGAGGGGAGGCACCGCAGGAGGTACTCATGCCCCAGAGTTTTCAGGCCCCGTAGCAGTTTCCTAGACCTCACTGACCTGCAGTGTCTCACTAGGTACTGCTTTGATAGGGCTGCCATTCAGCACCTTTGTTACCAGCTCTAACCCCTCCTGCAGCCAAGACCTGTAGGAACAACCCCATCCCTGTGACCTAAAGTTCACTGCTTCTCTATTTTTTCTGGCCACTTGGGAGTTTCCAGTCTGTCCTATCTGTGAACACGGGCCTCACCCAGGCTTCTATTTCTAACTGCCTCACCCAGTTCCTTGATGCCTTCCTTACCCACACCTCTGAGTACATCACATTCCCCACCACCCCCCAGGCTCTGCAGAACAACATGGCTGACTTCTACGCCGTAGCTCGCTTCCCCTTGGTCATAGGTGCCATTGACTGCACACATGTCACACTCAGACCCCCCCCCCCCCCCCCAGGCACGAGAGGCCACTTATAGGAACAGGAAAGCATTCCACTCACTCAATATGCAAGTTGTGTGTGACACCCAGGAAGAGATTCTAGACGTGTGTGCCCGATACCCAGGTTCCATCCATGACGCCTATATATTGCAGCACTCAGGCATCTTCCCCAGGTTTGAGCGAGGGGAGATCACCGACGGATGGTCCTAGGTAAGTGTAGCATGGATCTGCCCAAACTATACCTCCTCCACCGGGCAACCCCCAGCACTGTCTCCCTCCAGCTCGCTCCACAACCCACTATTCCCCCCCCCCCCCCACCTCCACAGGTTACCTGCTCGAAACAATACACACTCATCTTTCTCATCCTGCTTCTCCCCAAAGGTGACAGAGGCTACCCACAGCGACGTTGTCTCATGAACCCCATAGTGCACCCACAAACAGGGTCAGAGGAGAACTACAACAGTAGACATCGGACCACCCATGGCATCATCGAGCGCACCTTCGGACAACTTAAGGACAGGTTCCGATGTCTGGACCGTTTTGCAGGGGAGCTCCTGTACAGCCCCCAAAAGGTGGCAAAGATATTCCTGGCCTGCTGTATGCTACATAATTTGACAATGCGCAGAGGACAGGCCCTCCCAGAAGAGCCACAGCCACCACAGTAGCAGGCCCCAAATGAACAGGATGAGGAGCCCCCTCCACCTCCCACCCACAGAGCAGAGCACACCAGCTGGGGGTTAGAGCCAGGCAAAGACTGATCAAGACAAGTTTTGTGTGAAAGTTAGTTGACATTTATTTCTTTGACATAGTATTTACACACCACCACCCGCCCTCCCACCACTATCACCCGCTCTGTGCATATTCCCCTCCCTCCATCCCTCACCCCCCCTCACTTTCCCCGCCCCCTCCTCTGACTCTGTCCCCGTCCCCTCCTACCCCTCCCACCGTGTTCCTTTGCAGCTGGTGCTGCAGGGGAACTCTGTTGAGAGTCCTCTGATGAGCTCCTACTCTCCTCCTCTGTGTCCACAAGGCAGCCTGCTGCCTCAGCTGCCCTGTGGAAGTCCGGCCACCTTGAGGTCTGTGGCTTGCCCTGCAACCTGGGCACAGGACCCAGAAGGGGAGCTGGTGTGGTGGCTGCTGGACCAGTGGCTGGGGAGGTTGAGGATCTCAAGCTCCTCTTCTTAGCGGGTGGTTGCTGTGCAATGGTGGAAGTAGACGCTACTTGTTGCTGCATCAGGGCTGTACTAGGTGCTTTCAGGTCACGGCGTAGGCCCTCGATGCTGTGCTCTAGCCGTTGGAGCTGCTGTACCACTTCACGTTGGGCCTGTACCGCTTCCCGTTGCACCTGGAGCGCTTCCCATTGCACCTGGAGTGCTTCCCGTTGCAGCTCCAATTTCTGGCGCCGGTAGTCTTCCATGTGCACATTCTGGCCCAGCAATTGTGTGGCGAGGCTGGATGGCCTCTGCTGAGGAGGTGCCCCCCATTCTGCATCTTCTTCCTCTTCTACTTTAGTGCCACCATCGGCAAAGGCTGCGGGTGGTGGAGGGAGAGCCTCTGCTGCGGGTGGTGGAGGGAGAGCCTCTGCTGTAGGTGGTGGAGGGAGAGCTGGCACTGCTGCTGCTGGGTCCTGTTGTTCCACCCCATGGTCCTGTGTGCTTTCTTGTGCAGGCCCACTGGTTTGCTGCTCTGTGTGCTGGGACTGGTGGCCACTAGGACTAGCTTCTTCCTTCAACTGGATTATTAAGACGTCATCACCTACATAGCAATAGGGGAGGAAGTGTGTTGGTCAAAATAACCCACTTTTGTTTTTCAGCATTCATATACATAGCCCCACACGCAAAGACCCAACAAAGAGATGGTGAGGAATGGGATTGGCAGGCAAGCCACAGATGTCATTGTACATGGTACAGAGCTGGAGACGAGGAGCACAGTGTACTACAGAGAATGACGTGGAAGAGAGCCACACAGGCAGGTGGGTAGACATAGAACTTTGGAAGGAGTGCAGAGGACACAGTGACTATAGCACAGAGGTGTGGGAAGGAGATATGTAGAGTTTGGGGTTGGGAAAAGAGGAGGGAATGGGGAAGGCCCCCAAAGCTGTGAAACAGTGGTAACCTACACAGACATTGCTGGAAATCCTCTCCCCTCCCCTCTGCTACTCCCAGTGCCATGGTCTGTAATGAATAGTGATTTGCATTGCATATGGTGTTCTCACCCGTTCCCCTACTGAGCAGCACACTGTCCCCCACTTCTGTAACAGAGTGTAGTGCAGCACAACAGATACCCCAGCTTCCTAATGGTGAACCTACCTGAGCCCTCAGGCTGTGCTGATGTGTCAAGGGACCCAATGTTGTGGATCCCCTCCTGGGGTAAGAGCCCATGAATGATGCGCTCAAAGGGGGTCAAGTTATCAGTGTCATCTGCTGGGGGGTTGGCACCAGCCTTCCTCTTGACATGACGCCTCAGCCGGCGCCACTTCCGTTTGCAGTCTTCCACATCTCTGTCACAGTGGAAGACCGCGTTGAGCCGGTCCCTTACTGCCTCCCATTCTCTCTGCTTCGTTGTAGCAGCCAGCCTCTGGCCCGTGGGAGCAAAGAGATGCTTGTGCCTCCTCTGTATTTCCTGAACCAGTAGTTCAATTTCTGGGTAGCTGAAATTATCCTTGCGGGTGGGTGGTTGCTTTGGTGCCATTGTACTGTAAATATATAAAAAGAAGCCTTTACCTTGCCCCCCCTTTTCCTGAGAGGGGGGCACCTTGCAGAGGACAGGGTGGTACAGAGGGCTCAGGGCAGCCCAGAAACAGCACTGACACCTTTTAATTAAAATGTTTAAAGTGTTTAAAAAGCTCTAGCGCTGTTATAAAACTAAGAACTCAGGTGCCCATAGATGCTAGATGTGTGTTTAAATTTTATGAGTTTGTAACTGTGGGGGGATGTGCAGTGAAGTCTGTTACAAGGCTCCTGATTGGCTGTCTGAGGCCCCAGGGAAAGCTGGGAGTCTGAGGGGCATGTGGAGCAAGGCTGAGGGGTAGTGTGGAAGGTGGACAATAGGACCCAGGACCTGTTAAAGGGCATGCATTTGGACCAATGAGGTGGCAGGAGGCAACCTGACCCACAGATTGGCGCGAATTTCAAGCCAATCCAGGGGACAGGAAGGGTGGAACAGCAGAAAAAGAATAGCAAGCCAGAGGCAACCTGGGAGGGAGAGAGAAAGACAAGCCCAGGCAAAGGGAAAAAGCTGCAAGCATGCTCTGAGAGGAGAAGATCAGATCCAGGCAGGAGTGTGCTGCAAGCAGGGGAAGAGAATGGCAAGCTCAGGCAAGAGAGGCAGCTGCAGGCTGGAGGAGAAGAAGATCAAACCCAATCAGGAGTGAGCTGCAGGCTGCAAGAGAAGGACCCACTGACGAGCCCCAGAAGAAGAGAGAGAACAGCCTGTAAGGGGCCAGGCACCAAAGCAGACAGGAACAGAGGAGGAGGAGGAGGAGAAGGGGGTCTGGAGCGAGCCGGGGACAAAAGAGGAGCTGAGCTGCAGGGGAACAGGCGAGCTGGGGCCAAGAAGAGGTGCTGTAGCAGTAGCCACAAAGGCCATTCTTCAGGCAGAGAGAGAAGCAGAGGAGGAAGAGGGACCACACTGGGGAGCTGAGACGTGTTGGGAGCAGTGCAGAGCTGAATAGAGAGCAGCGTGGCAAGGGCCCTGAATCCCGGAGAAGTCCACCCAACGCATCGCTCCATGTGTGTGCTTGCCTGTCCAGAGAGGAGAAAGCTGGCTGTGTGACTGCCTGTCCTGAAAAGAATAGGCCTATCTGGAAAGGGGAGAAGCCCCACAAAGAGAGAGACAGAGAGACACCCCCCCCCTCGCAATGAGTACCCAGACTCCAAAAGAACTTTTTTTTAGAGTGTCTGCTTCAGGAGGATCCAGCACAGAAGCCTGCTAGTTCGAGTGTCTACACCTAAGCGAGCCTGCCCAGCCTAAGCCTCGAGCCCTGTGAGCGCCTGCAGTTAAGGGCCTGCCTGTAGGAGGTTTAGTTTATCAGTCCATCAGTTTGAGTAGAGAGTATATAACAAAACGAAAAAAAAGGGGTCATGTATTGGGAGGGCTAGATAGGAATTTCTCTTGCTTATCTTTTTATTTGAATTTAGTTAGCCCACAAGGTCCCTTGCCAAAGAAAATACTGATTGAGGTTAGCACACACAACGAGTACAGGGAGTCAGGATTTTCATTTTTTGAGTTCTTTGAGTCAGAGAAGTAGGTATCCTGGAGTTCCTGAGCAGGTGAGCTGACCTTGCCAACCGAAGAAACGTGGATGTGGAGAAGACCAAGGTACCGAACGCAAGAGAGCAGCGATACTAGCGAAGATTTGATACACCGGTAACATTATTGTGTGCACACAAATTGATTACATAAACAAATTCTCAATACTACACGAATCCCAATCAGGATTCCACCCCCTCCACAGTACTGAAACAGTCCTAATCACTTTCCTAGCCAAATTCAAGCAGGAAATAGCAACAGGCAAAAGCATCCTTCTCCTCCAATTCGACATGTATAGTGCATTCGACATGGTAAACCACAATATACTTCTAAGACTACTAGTCTACTTCGGAATTGGGGGAAATATACTTAGCTGGATCAAGGGTTTCCTGACCACAAGAACATATCAGGTGAAATCAAACATATCACCACCGTGGAAAGCAGACTGCGGAGTACCTCAAGGATCACCACTATCACCAATCCTCTTCAACCTAATGATGACCCCACTAGCCAAGTCCTTATCCAGCCAAGGCCTCAACCCTTTCATCTATGCAGACGATGTCACAATATACATTCCATATAAATACAAACTGACAGAAATCACCAATGAAATCAAGCTCAGTCTGAACATCATGGAATCTTGGGCTAACGCATTTCAACTAAAACTCAACAAAGAAAAAACACACTCAGTGAGGCTCATTTTCAAAGCACTTAGCCTCCCAAAGTTCCATAGAAACCTATGGAACTTAGCCTCCCAAAGTGCTTTGAAAATATGCCTCACTGTCTCATCCTCTCATCCCAATATAGCATGGACAACTGTAGGCATGCTAGAGGTACTTATATGTATATCAGATAACATTACAAGATAGCAATATTCTGGACTCTTGTCTAAGGGGTGTACCTCTGAAGCCCACTGCCAAGCTAGCTGTTGTGATAGGAATGAACAATGCCACAGGCGGAATATATATATATAGTAGTAAAAAAAGGCCTGTTTCTCATTGAAATGAAACGGGTTCCAGGGTCCCCCCTCCCTTCTTCCCAGTTACTACTACTACTACTTAACATTTCTAAAGCGCTACTAGGGTTACGCAGCGCTGTACAGTTTAACAGAGAAGGACAGTCCCTGCTCAAGGAGCTTACAATCTAAAGGACAAGTGTACAGTCAGTCAAATAGGGCAGTCAAATTGGGGTAGTCTAGATTTCCTGAATAGAGGCATAAGGGTTAGGTGCCGAAGGCCACATTGAAGAGGTGGGCTTTGAGCAAAGATTTGAAGATGGGCAGGGAGGGGGCTTGGCGAATGGGTTCAGAAAGTTTATTCCAAGCATAGGGTGAGGCGAGGCAGAAAGGGCGCAGCCTGGAGTTGGCAGTGGTGAAGAAGGGTACTAAGAGGAGGGATTTGTGCTGTGAGCGGAGGTTTCGGGTGGGAACGTAAGGGGAGATGAGGGTAGAGAGGTAATGAGGGGATGTGGACTGAGTGCATTTGTAGGTTAGAAGGAGAAACTTGAACTGTATGCGGTACCTGATCGGAAGCCAGTGAAGTGACTTGAGGAGAGGGGTGATATGAGCATATCGGTCCAGGCGGAATATAAGACGTGCAGCAGAGTTCTGCACGGATTGAAGGGGGGGGGGTAGATGGTTAAGTGGGAGGCCAGTGAGGAGTAGGTTGCAGTAGTCAAGGCGAGAGGTAATGAGAGAGTGGACGAGAGTTCGGGTGGTGTGCTCAGAGAGGAAAGGGCGAATTTTGCTGATGTTAAAGAGAAAGAAGCGACAGGTCTTGGCTATCTGCTGGATATGCACAGAGAAGGAGAGGGAGGAGTCGAAGATGACTCCGAGGTTGCGGGCAGATGAGACGGGGAGGATGAGGGTGTTATCGACTGAGATAGAGAGTGGAGGAAGAGGAGAAGTGGGTTTTGGTGGAAAGACAGTAAGCTCAGTCTTGGCCATGTTCAGTTTCAGGTGGCGGTTGGACATCCAGGCAGCAATGTCGGATAAGCAGGCCGATACTTTGGCCTGGGTTTCCGCAGTGATGTCTGGTGTAGATAGGTAAAGCTGGGTGTTGTCAGCATAAAGATGATATTGTAAACCATGCGATCAGCGAGCCCAGGGAAGAGGTGTAGATTGAAAAAAGAAGGGGTCCAAGGACAGATCCCTGAGGAACTCCAACAGAGAGCGGGATGGGGGTGGAGGAAGATCCCTGAGAATGTACTCTGAAGGTACGGTGGGAGAGATAAGAGGAGAACCAGGCGAGAACAGAGCCCTGGAACCCAAATGAGGACAGTGTGGCAAGAAGTAACTCATGGTTGACAGTGTCAAAAGCGGCGGATAGGTCGAGGAGGATGAGGATGGAGTAGTGACCTTTGAATTTGGCAAGGAACAGGTCATTACAGACTTTAGAGAGTGCCGTTTCTGTCGAGTGTAGAGGGTGAAAACCGGATTGAAGCGGATCGAGGATGGCATGAGAGGAGAGAAAATCAAGGCAGCGGCTGTGAACGGCGTTCAAGTATCTTGGAGAGGAAGGGTAGGAGGGAGATGGGGCGGTAGTTAGAGGGACAGGTAGGGTCAAGTGATGGTTTTTTGAGGAGTGGTGTGACTACAGCGTGCTTGAAGGTGTCAGGGACAGTTGCAGTGGAGAGAGAGAGGTTGATGATATGACAGATGGGGGGGTGACAGTGGGAGAGTTGGTGTTAAGTAAGTTGGTGGGGATGGGGGTCAAAGAAACAAGTGGTGCATTTCGAGGAGGAAAGAAGGTAGGCGGTTTCCTCTTCAGTGATATCAGGAAAAGAGGAGAAGGAGGCCTGGGTTGGTTGGTTGAGGGAGTGGGTTGAAGGGTGAAGAGGAGGAGGTGGCTTGGTAGTGAACTGAAGGTTGATCTTCTGCACCTTGTCGCGGAAGTAGTCAGCCAGTGATTGAGGAGAGAGAGGGGGGTGGGAGCGAAGGGCACTTTGAGGAGGGAGTTAAGGGTGGCAAAGAGACGACAGGGGTTGGAGCTGAGAGAATTAGTCAATTGGGTGTAATAGTCCTGTTTGGCAAGGAATAGGGAGGACTGGAAGGAGGAAAGCATGAATTTGTAATGAAGGAAATCGGTATGGGTGCAAGATTTCCTCCAGAGGCGTTCAGCAGATCGGGCGCAGGAGCGAAGGTATCGGATGCAAGGGGACAGCCAGGGCTGGGGATTAGTATGCCTTGTGGGACGGGGGGTGGATGGTGCGAGGGTGTTCCGAGCAGAGGAGAGAGTGGTATTGTAAGCGGAGACAGCCTTGTCGACAGACTTGGAGGACATGATGGAGGGGAGGAGATTAGAAATACTAGAGGATAAGGTGAGAGGGTCGCTAGCCTGGAGATTCCTGGAAGTTCCAGGGTCCCCCCTCCCTCCCAGTTCCAGGGTCGTCATCCCTCCCTCCGAGTTCTAGGGTCTTCGTCCATCCCTCCCTCCCTTCCAGTTCCAGGCCCCCTCCCTCAGAATTTTAAAAGTCATCCTGACTTACCTCGTCGGGGTTATGGCGGCTGGCAGCAGAGGTAAAAAGCGTGCAGGCTCGGCACTTACTTCAGTTTTCCCTTCTCTGTCTCTCAGCTCTGGTCCTGCCCTTGTGGAAACAGGAAATGAGGGCAGGACCAGAGCTGAGACAGAGAAGGGAAATCTGAAGTAAGTGCCGAGCCTGCACGCTTTTTACCGCGCAAGGTAAGTCAGGATGAGTTTTAAAATTTGGAGGGAGGGGGCCTGGAACTGGAAGGGACCGAGGGAGGGACGACGACCCTGGAACTGGGAGGGAGGGGGGACCCTGGAATTGGGAGGGAGGGGGGACGGACGACGATCCTGGAACTCGGAGAGAGGGAACGAACTTCCGGTGGGTGAATATTATATGCAGCCTTCCCTTCCCTCCGAGGGCGGAGCACTGAGAGCGAGTGCGATTGGTTGTGGTTGGTCCCTTCTTCTGATGCCGCATTTCTTTCCCTGGCAACTATACAGAGTTCCCTCGAGGGCGGGGCAGTAATCTGGAGTGCGATTACGAACCCTATGAACAATACATGGCTTCACTGCCACGCTGCCACAGAGTCAGGTTTAGAACGTTGGCGGTGCGAATTATTATATTAGATATAGTTATTTATTAGGTAGAAAAATATATATAAATAGTTGTGAAGCAAAGTGCCAAGCAAAATACAAAAATAATTTGCTATAAAATTAGATTATCACCAAATATATTATCGTCTGATTATCCTAATGCACTAAGGAGTGATTACACAACCCAGTACAATCATGAATTCCTAATGATTGTTATAAGAACTTATCACACGCCTTATGCAAATACAGTTATCAGCTGCAAAAGTCCTGCCGTAAACCTATCTTTCTCAGACAACTAAGGACTAATTTTCCCCGTCTATAGGTAATAAATCCTGATCTCACCTTGCCGTCTGTGACAGACTCCCAATGGTAGAGAAGTGGCTTTTTTCCTCTGACTCGAGCTGAGGTCTCAGCGAGTCTCAGTTCAGAAAAGTCCCAGGGTATATCTGAATGTAGATTACACAGTCTTAGATAAGGCCTGAGGTTGTAGCTGAGCAGACACTGTGAGTTTGTCCCTGCGGGAGGTGGTGGAAATGAAAACGGTAACGGAATTCAAACACGCTTGGGATAAACATAAAGGAATCCTGTTCAGAAGGAATGGATCCTAAGGAGCTTAGCCGAGATTGGGTGGCAGAGCCAGTGGCGGGAGGCGGGGATGGTGCTGGGCAGACTTATACGGTCTGTGCCAGAGCCAGTGGTGGGAGGCGGGACTGGTGGTTGGGAGGTGGGGATAGTGCTGGGCAGACTTATACGGTCTGTGCTAGAACCGGTGGTGGGAGGCAGGGCTGGTGGTTGGGAGGCGGGGATAGTGCTGGGCAGACTTCTACGGGCTGTGCCCTGAAAAGGACAGGTACAAATCAAGGTAAGGTATACACAAAAAGTAGCACATATGAGTTTATCTTGTTGGGCAGACTGGATGGACTGTGCAGGTCTTTTTCTGCCGTCATCTACTATGTTACTATTTTTTTGTTACGAGGCACACAGTTCACTGGTGTTAGGAAAATCAGTCTCTGGCTCTTCCGAGCATTCTGTTCACCTGTAAATCTTCCGGTGTGTCTCTCTTCTGGAGATCTTCTTAGAACTCCTGAACTTTCTTCAGTCCAAACCTTTGGTATCCAAGCGTCAGATGATACCTGTGGACCAATTACATACGATGACCTAATGTCCAGCCAGCTGCATGGTCAAGGACAGAGACTTCGTTATAGATGGTATACAAACTCCCTGCCTGGCTATATTCCTCAAAAGTTCCCAGGAGATAACGACTAGTTTACACCAAAGTACATGTCCTTGGATGAAGTAATCTTGAAATGCTCAGCATTAATTGGTCTTGGCAAGAAAGCCAGATTCTGATAGTTACAGATGTATTCAGGGCATAGGCTGAAGAATCCATATTGTTATAAAAATGGTTCAGGCTTGTATAGGCCCAGACCAGCAAAGGTGAGATCTTAGGTAAATACCCCTACACAACCCCACACATATTAACATCCCAGACCAACCTCCCTATCTCAGAGAACCTGAAAGTCCTTGGTGTTACACTAGACCGCAACTTAACACTAGAGAGCCAAGTGAAATCCACAACAAAGAAAATGTTCCATTCAATGTGGAAGCTTAAACGCGTGAAACCATTCTTCCCGAGAGAAACATTTCGTAACCTGATACAATCAATGGTACTAAGCCATGTGAGACTACTGTAATGGAATTTATGCGGGATGCAAAGAACAAATCCTAAAGAAACTTCAGACAGCCCAAAACACAGCAGCCAGACTTATATTTGGAAAAATACGATTTGAAAGCGCAAAACCTCTCCGCGAAAAGCTACACTGGCTTCCAATTAAAGAGCGTATTGATTTAAAATCTGTACCACGGTCCACAAAATTATCTACGGTGAAGCCCGGGGATACATGATAAACCTTATTGACCTACCAACCAGAAACATATCTAACTCAACACAAACATATCTAAATCTGCATTACCCAAGAACGTTGTTTAGAAGGAGATAGAGTAGATATAGATATTCTTGATAATTTAGATTTTGTCCTATAAGGAATTCTGATTTCTGCTTATTTTAGAATATGTTTTATTCTGTTTAATTAATAAGTTCTATTTCTATGTAGAATATCTTTGACTGACTTTTCAAGTGAGCTTTGTCTGTAGTTTAAGAGGTCATCATCTGGTTTGAATTATCCACAGTCCTAGCTAGTTTTGTGTATGAAACTAATAGGTGAAAGAGGTCAGGACAAGTCAACTCTCTTCTCCTTGATGAATAGCTAAATGAAGGACTGGTATTCTGAAAGTAATAACAAATCATGTATGTGTGCTATTAAGCAAGATTGGCCTTTGACCCCTTAATGAATGCCAGAACCCAGTTTAAGCTATGACTGGGAATATGAGAAATAATAATAAAATGCAAGAGATAGGTGCCACATTGTCTAGTTTGAGAGGCCCCAGGTCATAGGTCAGTTTAGGAAATATCTTAAACCTATGTAACTGATATTTTTAAGTAATGTGTAAGTAATAATTAGTTCAAGGCAGGGTAATCAATCTATTCTTTACCATCTGGTGAGAAAGGGGGGCTAGAGAGGTGTAGGACCCTATATAACTGAGAGCAGAAGCAGCTTACGTTAGAAGAAGAAGAAGGAGCTGAGACGAGAGAGGACAGACAGGAGACGCAGGATCCAGAGAGCTGAGAAAGAGAAGAAGAGACCTAGTGCTGATGTCCTACTTTGTTTGCTGGCAAATAAAGAAGACTTCTCTCTCATTCTGGTGTGTGGTGTTTGACTCCTGAAGTACCACAGATTCTGCTAACAATAGTGGTAATTCCTGCAACAATTGACCTACCAACCAGAAACATATCTAACTCAACACAAACATATCTAAATCTGCATTACCCAAGCTGCAAAGGTCTTAAATACAAATCCACTTGCGCATCCAGCTTTTCCTACATAAGCACACAACTGTGGAACGCACTACCAACAACCGTGAAGACAACGTACGACCACCTAACCATCCATAAATTACTAAAGACTAATCTGTTCGAAAAGGCATACCCCACCGACATAGGAGCCAACTTTTCAAAATGATTGGGGGTGCTGACATTTTTTATTTTTACAGGTGGTGCATTCCCCCCTCCCCGTCCCCTTCCCTCTCCCCCCTACGTCCTAGTTCCAAGGTCCGTCCCTCCCTCCCTCCCTCTCTCTGTTCCAGGGTCCCCCCTCCCTTCCCTCCAAGTTCCACAGGGTCCCCCTCCCTCCGAGTTCCACAGGGTCCTCCCTCCCTCCGAGTTTCACAGGGTCCCCCCTCCCTTCCTCCCTCCCATCGAGTTCCAGGCCCCCTCCTTCCAAATTTTAAAAGTCACCTTGACTTACTTTGTCGGGGTTACGGCGGCCGGCAGCAGCGGTGGTAAAAAGCGTGCAGGCTCGGCGCTTACTTCAGTTTTCTCTCTCTGTCAGCTCTGGTCCCGCCCTTATTTCCTGTTTCCGCAAGGGCGGGACCAGAGCTGAGAGAGAAGGGAAAATTGAAGTAACCACCGAGCATGCACGCTTTTTACCGCTGCTGCCGGAGGGAACGAACTTCCGGTGGGTGAAATATTGGGGGTGCTCGAGCACCCACAGCATCCACGGAGTCGGCGCCTATGCCCAACGATCCAACCTAAATGACTGATCTCGGCAACACAACTAAGTAAAGCAAGTAACGGCCAGAACACATCCAGTCCGTTTGTAATAGGGCTATGAAGTACTAATAAAAGTTTTCTTACCTTTTTCCCGGAGCTGCTGGTAACTTTACTGGGCTTCAGGGGCGGTCTGAGGCATTTCTGGTTTCATTTAAGGGTCTGGAGGAGTACAGGGTATGTCAGATTTATTTTGGCTCATTTATGGGTGAGTCACCCCGGGGGGGTTGGCTTCAGAGAAGTTCAGGGCTAGAGCTGGGAAAGTTTGTGACCAGTCAATGTGAGGTAGATGCACTAAAAAAAATCGTTAAAGCCCTTCCCTTAGGAGAGGAAAACGGTAACGGAATTCAAACATGCGTGGGATAAACATAAAGGAATCCTGCTCAAGGAAGGGATCCCCAGAAGCTTAGCCGGTGGTGGGAGGCAGGGCTGGTGGTTAGGAGGTGGGGATAGTGCTGGGCAGACTTATAAGGTCTGTGCCAGAGCCGGTGGTCGGAGGCGTGGCGGGTGGTTGGGAGGCGGGGGATAGTGCTGGGCAGACTTATACAGTCTGTGCCCTGAAAAAGACAGGTACAAATCAAGGTAAGGTATACACAAAAAATGGCACATGTCAGTTTATCTTGTTGGGCAGACTGGGTGGACCGTGCAGGTCTTTTTCTGCCGTCATCTACTATGTTACTAGGAGGCATATTTTCAAAGCACTTAGCCTTCCAAAGTTCCATAGGTTTCTATGGAACTTTGGAAGGCTAAGTGCTTTGAAAATATGCCTCTATGATTCCTTAGGGAATCAGTAAGAAATGGGCATATATCAAAGAAATCGCATTCAAATGAGCTGGTCACTGCTAGCTCATTTGCATGGGATTTCCTTCCAAGCCAGTTGGCCAGCTGAGCATGCATAGAGCAGCCAAGCATTATGCTGGCTGCTCTGCACATGCCAAGGACATCCTTTATGGACATCCTTCACTCAAAAAAAAAAAAAAAGAAAGAAAGTTGTCCTCGTAATCCTTGCAGACTTTCACATGCCAAGGATGTCCTTCACTCAAAAAACAAAACAAAAAAAAAGGACATCCCTGAGGAGCAGGAAACTAGTCAGCAGCCTGAAACCTCAAAAGAGGAAGAGTGCTGAAAAGAGCCCCAGTTAATTTAAGTGCTGCTGCTCTTCCCTTGTGTAACATTTCCATTGTTTACTGCTTTGCATGTTAAAGGCAGGCTTACATCAGGCAATTAGGAAGGACAATGAAGGAAAAAAAAAAAAGGACTTCCCTGTTTTTCTTACCTGCCTGAACTGACCACAACCACAGTTCTCTCAACAGCCCCTCCAAGGTTATTTTCAGCTTTCGCCCCCTCCCCCTCAGGATCGGGATGTGTGAGGACGGCCAAATCAAAACTTTTTGGACGTCCCTCCCTCCAGGTCTCTCTCAGCAATTCACAGCACATTTAGTTGTTACCAATATCAGCTAAACATGCTGTGATTGGCTGAGAGAGACCTGGAGGGAGGGACGTCCAAATGTTAGACATCTGAGGGTGAAGGCAAGCTGAGCATTACTGGGTAATGCAAACTTCACACATGCTCAGTATGGCTCTGAAGCACTTTGTAGGCCTGAAAGTGAAGTCAGGGAAAAACAGTTTCTTTGGCTTAAAAAAAACAAACGGATTTCTGATGGCAGTCCTTGATGGATTTGAAGGGTGAAAGTGGTAGGCATTATGTAAGGGGAAGCAGGTAAGAAGCCCTTTAAGCTTATGTTATTTAAATGTTAATTTTAAATTGAAGTGTGTGTTGGGCAGAGCCCCGGTGAAAAATTGTTTTAAATTTCTTTTGGTTAACCAGAGTATCCAGGAGTCTTATTTGGATACGCTAGGAGGGTTGAACCAAAAGAAAAATAAATTTAGTGGTGTTTTATGGGGAAAAGCGGTTAGAAGACGTTTTAAGGAGCTGCGCATCTCTGGGGGCGCATTTGGGAATTTTAATGGTGAAATAGGATGGAGGAGGATGTTAGGAAAATTATAGGATAGTGATTGGGAAATTTAATTGATTATTTTTTGGACTTTTTTTTAGGAAAACACGGTGTGAACGGGAAAAGGCGTATTTTTAAAATCTAAAATGACAGGGCTACCTAGAGAGATGTGCTGCACCAGCTGAGCAAGCGGGAGTAGTGTGGGACATATGGGTACTGAAATATTCAGGAAATGTGCTTTCCCCATTATAGGCTATGTAACAATAGTAACATAGTAGATGACGGCAGAAAAAGACCTGCATGGTCCATCCAGTCTTCCCAACAAGATAAACTCATATGTGCTACTTTTTGTGTACACCTGACCTTGATTTGTATCTGCCATTTTCAGGGCACAGCCCATAGAAGTCTGCCCAGCACTAGCCCCGCCTCCCAACCACTAGCCCCGCCTCCCAACTTTTGCTTTCAAAATGGAGCTGACACCAGGGAATTCCAAGTTCCATGTTTACAGTGGAAACTGTAATCTCTGTGGTGAAGGTTTTGATTGGCTCCAGAGGGACAGATGATACATAGTAACATAGTAGATGACGGCAGAAAAAGACCTGCACGGTTCATCCAGTCTGCCCAACAAGATAACTCATATTTGCTGCTTTTTGTGTGTACCCTACTTTGATTTGTACCTGTGCTCTTCAGGGCACAGACCGTATAAGTCTGCCCAGCACTATCCCCGCCTCCCAACCACCAGCCCCTCCTCCCAACCACCGGCTCTGGCACAGACCGAATAAGTCTGCCCAGCACTATTCTCACCTCCCAACTAGGGGCGTATCTGGAATCCGGCGGTAGGGGGGGCCAGAGCCAGAGAGAGGGGGCACATTTTTGCCTCCCTTCCTCCCCCCCCTCGCCGCCTCTCTCCACCCCCCTCCCCCGCCGTCAACCCTACCCCGCTGCTTACCTTTGCTGGCGGGGGGCCCCAACCCCCGCCAGCCGAGGTCCGACCCGAAGTCTTCATATTTCGTCTTCCTCCGACTCCTCCGTGGCCATGATGTTACAACGTGCTGCGACGTCAGACTCCGTCCAACTGGAACTAAGGATGCATGCAGCTTTCACAGCACGACGAGGATGAAGAAGTTAAAGAAGACCGTGGCTGGGCTGGCGGGGGGTTGGGGTCCCGCCAGCTGAAGCAATATTTTAAAAAGCCGGCAGGAGGAAGCGGACCTCGGGGGTAGGTGACGGCGGTAGGCGGGGGAGGGAGGGAGGGTTAACGGCGGTAGGGGGGAGGGTTGATGGCGGTAGGGGGGGCGGCCAGGGGGGCTATAATGTGCCCCCTCACTCTAGCCCATGCCCCCCCTACCGCCGAACCTCAGATACGCCCCTGGTGGGAAAATGTGGGATATAAGCGATCCATAAATAAATATCAGATCTGAGTACAATAATTGGGGTGGTGTACATGTTTGGGATGGTTTCTGTTATTGCAGAAGTGGGGTCAGGGTCTTGGTAACTGTAATTGTACTTTTGAACATCTTATTGCCTTTTTAACTTATCACAAAGTATTTAACACCTTTCACTATTTTTATTTATACTAGCAAACTGTAACAATTGGTACCAAGATTTAGGAACACATCCAGATGTTTCTATTTACTTACCATTTAATAAAATATTTAATATTTTTCTTGTCAAATCCCTTGGTTGCGTGGAGTTTATTTGGGAACCCTACTTGAAACTGTGACATTCCTATATATTTATTTCTTTACTTCTTGTAATTACCCACTCCACCAGATGCAAAGAATCGAAAATACAGAGATGGGCGCTTAAATACTATCCCAGGGACGCCCA